>NC_138202.1:200201425-201401425 GCF_964194415.1 Vipera berus | reverse complement strand
AGTTGGATTTTTAAATAATTATGTAGAAGGTTGGAATTAATTGCCATGACTTAGAATACATGGGGTTTTCAAGGGAAGGCAGAATACATCTTAATTGTATTTTCTTCTTTATGTCTGATCAGAAGCATTTGCCAGCTAATTAAAATGGCTTTCCTCAGATAAAGAAATAGAGATCTGTAGTTTTGAGCATGGTTTGAATCTCAAAATACCTGATTTTCCAAAAACGTTTGTGGCTAGTTTTAGACTAGTAGCACTAGTTCCATAGATCAGTTATTTAAAATACAATGTTTCAAAAGTATTGTTTAACAACATAATGAATGCAAATAAATAGTTTAATGGTGCATACAGTTGCAAGAAAAAGTATGTGAACCCTTTGGGATTACGTGGAGTTTTGCATGAATTGGCCATAAAATGCGCTCTAAACGTCATGTAAGTCACAACAATAGAAAAACACAGTCTGTTTAAAATAATACTACACAAACATTAGCTGTTGTCATGTTTTAATTGAACATAAGATGGAAGCATTCACAGTGCAGGGTGGAAAAAGTATGTGAACCTTTGGACTTAATAACTGGTTGACCCTCCTTTGGCAGCAATAACCTCAACCAAACGTTTCCTGTAGTTGCAGATCAGACCTGCACAACGATCTGGAGTAATTTTGGACCACTCCTCTTCACAAAACTGTTTCAGTGTAGCAATATTCTTGGGATGTCTGGTGTGAATCGCTCTCTTAAGGTCATGCCACAGCATTTCAATCGGGTTGAGGTCAGGACTCTGACTGGGCCACTCCAGAAGGCGTATTCTGTTCTGTTGAAGCCATTGTTTTGTTGAATTACTTGTATGCTTTGGGTCATTGTCCTGTTGCATCACCCATCCTCTGCGGAGCTTCAGTTGGCGGACAGATGGTTGTATGTTTTCCTGCAAAATGTCCTGATAAACTCTGGAATTCATTTTCCCATCAATGACAACAATCCGTCCAGGCCCTGAGGCAGCAAAGCAGCCCCAAACCATGATGCTCCCTCTGCCATGTTTTACAGTGGGGATGAGGTTTTGATGTTGGTGTGCTGTGCCTTTTTTTCTCCACACATAGTGTTGTGTGTTTTTCCCAAACAACTCAATTTTGGTTTCATCTGTCCACAGTATATTTTGCCAGTAGTGCTGTGGAACATCCAGGTGCTCTTTTGCAAACTTCAAACGTGCTGCAATATTTTTTTTGGACAGCAATGACTTCCTCCGTTGTGTCCTCCCATGTACTCCATTCTTGTTTAATGTTTTCCTTATTGTAGATGTGTCAACAAAAATGTTAGCGTGTGCCAGAGATTTCTGTAGGTCTTTAGCTGACACTCTAGGATTCTTCTTTACCTCATTAAGCATTATGCGCTGTGCTCTTGCAGTCATTTTTACAGGATGACCACGCCTAGGGAGAGTAGCAACAGTGCTAAACTTTCTCCATTTGTAGACAGTCTGTCTTACCGTGGACACATGAACATCAAGGCTTTTGGAGATACTTTTGTAACCCTTTCCAGCTTCATGCAAGTCAACAATTCATGATCATAGGTCTTCTGAGAGCTCTTTTCTGCAAGGCATGGTTCACATCAGACAGTGCTTCTTGAGACCAGTAAACCCAAAACAGGTGTGTGTTTTTAAAGGGCAGGACAGCTGTCAGCAACACATCCAATATCATCACACTGATTGGATTCAAGGTTGGCTCACTCCTGGCTCCAATTAGCTCTTGGAGAAGTCATTAGGCTAGGGGTTCACATACTTTTTCCACCCTGCACTGTGAATGTTTACATGTTATGTTCAATTAAAACATGACAACAGCTAATGTTTGTGTAGTTGTAGTATTATTTTAAGCAGACTGTGTTTTTCTATTGTTGTGACTTACATGACGTTTAGAGCTGAGTCCTTCGGGAAAGGGCGGTATATAAATCTAAATAAATAAATAGAGCACATTTTATGGCCAATTCATGCAAAACTCCACGTAATCCCAAAGGGTTCACATACTTTTTCTTGCAACTGTATATGTAGTATTATTGTTTAGCCAAAACAAAAGGCCTGATCACATGCAACATACATGCTACTCTTAATTTTGCTCTGGCTAATTAAACAAACTTATCTAAGTTTCCTAAATAAAATCAATAAAATAACTGTTATTTACCACTTATTTTTCTTTTAGGATGTTGTTGGAAGGCTTTTTCAATCAGATGTGGCTGAAATTGCTCTGGTAAGATTTGCATGGTATTTGTCAGATATTAAGTCATGCTACTGAAAAGTTGAATTGTCTTAACTGGAATCCTCAATTATTTCTCTTCTAATCTTGATTTAGAAAAACACACTAGATTCAGAAATACCAAGAGTCAATATCATAGCGGATGAAGAATTTCTTCCTTTCAAAGAAAACACATTTGACCTTGTTGTCAGCAGTCTGAGGTAATTTAATTGAATTAAAGCAGACAGAAACATTTATAATGAGAATAGTGATATTTTTAATTGGGACCCTTGAGTTCTAAAACTATTCCTGAGGTTGCAATTTTGTGTGTTAGTATAACATCTGTCAAGCCTTGGTGGAGCAGTGGGCTAATGCCTCCTTAAGTAACACCAGCTGCCTGCAATTAGTGCAGGTTCGAGTCCCACCAGGCTCAAGGTTGACTCAGCCTTCCATCCTTCCGAGGTAGGTAAAATGAGGACCCAGATTGTTGGGGGCAATTAAGCTGACTTTGTAATAATGCCGCTTGGGTGTGTGTGTGTGTGAAAGCCCTAATAAGCAGGCATATACATAGAATGAAGGCTACTGCTAAGCTTGTAAGCCGCCCTGAGTCTTCGGAGAAGGGCGGGATATAAATGGAATTAAAATAAAAAAAAGTGCCATGGAAATCAAAACATTTGGGCGGTTCAAATGAACACAAAGATTCATTGCAAGCTTAAGCTCTCTACAAAAATCTGAACTACTAATGGTCAAACCAATTTGGCGGTAGATAAGAGTCAATGGAATTCAAGGTAGGCTGGACTGAGAACTCTTGTGGGTGCTCAGGGACTCATGATTGAGGATGCGTTCAACCCCTCCCTTGGGCTCAGTCTGGTCATCTACAATATCTGGCCTGCTACAAGAACAAGTGTGGTAATTTATAATTGAGAGGCCAGAAAATTAATATAAAGAAAATTGGCTTTATTATGTGTACTCCTGCAGCCTTTCCAGAACACTGTTTTAGAAAATGTGGTATGTTATCTGCAGTAAAAAAAAATGAACGTTTATGAGTCCTTGAATACTACCCTGTGTATTACTAAGTATTTAAATTCAAGGGATAGTACCAGTTTTGAATTTGTACAATACACTGGAACTGAAATTTTGGGCGAAATGCGTAGCAGAAAGGATGCCACGTGCATTTATGTTACTTAAGATCTTGGCATGTTGCGTAAATGCATCTCTGGTATGCTGCATATATTTTTCTTGGGCCAATATGTCAGTCTGCCCTTGCCATCTAAAATTTACAGTAGTGAGAGAGTTTTGTGCCTTTTACTAACTTGCTTTCTATTGTAATTATTTTTTAGTTTGCATTGGGTCAATGATCTTCCCAAAGCATTGCATGAAGTAAGTACACCTGTTCCCTCCCTGTAAAGTATTGATATAGTGGTGACAATAACACTTGTTTTAGCATGCAGGTGGCAGTTCCCGATTGACCTTGCTTGGGCTCAGAAGCTAAGCTGGTTCAGGCCCAGTTCTGTGATGAGAGAGGGATAAGAAGACTGGGGACTCAACTGAGAGATTGAAATGACATACCAGAAGGTGGCAATGATAAGCTACATCTTTGCAGTTGCCAAGGAAACTACATCAGTGTATTCCTAAAGCAGCAACAGATTTGTCAGAGCAAGCAACCTAAACTCATCAAGAATTGTGTATGGCTAATAGCTATGATATATTGAGTGTGAGTTGGCAAAGCAAAGAAAAAAGAAAAGGGGTAGAGTAAAGTAGCCTCCTGGAGGTTATTTCCAACAGAAACCATATTGGTGGAAGAGATACTGACCTGCCTTGCATTCTGTAAAGGTAATCCTTGACTTACGACTATGATTGGGACCAGATTTTCAGTCACCAAGCAAAGTAGTGTTTAAGCAAGTCGTCATGTGATCAGATCTGATTTTACAACCATTTTTTTTACCATGATTGTTAAGCAAATCACCACAGTTGTTAAGTAAATCACATGGTTGATAAGTGAATTAAATGTTCAATAAGCCAAATCCAGCTTCCCCAAATGACTTTGCTTGGTGTTGGATCCCGCTAGAAAGGTTGCAAATTGTGATTCCATGACCACAAGACTCTACAACCATCATAAATGCAAGCCGGTTGTCGAGCATCCAAATTGCAATCATATGATAACAGCTTGTTCTGTCCCAGCCTACTACGTCCTTGTTACTTTACAAGGCAACCCCTAATTTAGCAGTAGACTGGATAAATAAGCCCCTTTTATTGAAGTTACAGACCTTGTCCACAAACAAAACAGAGCATGACCCAACAGGAAATAACTCGTTGGTAACATAAACAGACCATCATCTCTGGACACAGAAGTTCTTTGCAAACGGTTGCCTCCAGCAACCAGCCCTGCCCACACATTCCCTTTTTGTTACGCAGCCCCCAAGGCTTGGCTTCTCACTGCTTTCTCCTTCTTCCCTGGAGTCAACCCATTGCTTCCCTCTGATTTACTCGTGTGACCTGTCTGTGTTTCCGAGCGTCTCTGAGGTCTTCCAGCTGTGCTTCCTCTGAGTCTGACTCCTTCTCCCAGTCCAGCTGGCTTTCAGCTTCACCATGAGTGGAGTGGCCAGGTTCTTCCTAACTTTGTAAGTCTCGTAACTCATCAGAATCTTCCTCCGACTCTGATGGCTCCCCAGGCCCCTCCTCCTCCTCCTTTGATTCCCCAGACTCAGCTGCCAGGATCACAGGCTGGCACGGAATCACAACACAGCTGTAATACCATGGGTAACTTCAAGGACAGGTTGTAAGTCATTTTTTCCAAGATTGTCATCATTTTGAACAGTCAAACAAATAGTCATAGGTCAAGGACTACCTGCAAATTTAGGTGTACTTACCTGCTCGCAGTTAATAAAGTGGGTAAAGTTCAGTCCAGCTCAGGGCAGGATTCAGTCATCCATAGCCCATATGCAACCATGGTTACTCTGTACAATCCAGATGGTCCACATTCTTTTCTTTGCTACCAATTGATTGCCAGATGGGAAGATAAAGATTGCTGTTCTGATTGCTACTAGCAGCAGCAACAACAACAGCAGAAGTGCAGTTTTCTTACTCCTTTCTTATCTTACTCCCATCCTATCTCAAGATTTGTGCTTTTTCCCTGTGGATTACAATATTGGAGCTTTAGTGGCTCTGGTTAGAATGCAGCATTGCAAGCTGACTCTGCCTACTGCCAGGAGTTTGATCCTGACCAGCTCAGGGTTGACTCAGCCTTCCATACTTCTGAGGTCGGTAAAGTAAGGACCCAGATTGTTGAGGGTAATATGCTGACTCTGTAAACTGCTCAGAGAGTGCTGTAAAGCAGGGGTCCCTAATCCCTGGTCCACAGCATGCCACGCAAACAAGTGAAGCCCCATGGGATGCAGGCAGTATGCAAAGTCACGCCCCCTCCTGTCCGTGGAAAAGCCTCTCTCCATGGAACCAGTCCCTGGTGGCCAAAAGGTTGGAGGGTGCTGCTGTAAAGCACTATGGGGCAGTATCTAAGTGCTATTGCTATTGGAAAATCTTGGCTAAACTAAGATCACTGGATGCAGGAGAAAGTCTTTTCTCCCAGGAGTCCCATCCATGTATTTTTGAAAGGGAGCCTGCTGTCTGTTTTGGAGAATGCCTCTTTTTTGCATGCATATACATATGTGTGTATATTATTGGTGTATATCATCTACATATAATTTTCAGAGTCAAAAAGATTGCTCACTTCTGCATTAGAATATTGATCGAGATGTTTGGGGGCAAATGATTGCTGAATTTATTCCATATTCTACATTTCCTAACAATTGAGATGTGTTACTTTGAAGTCCTACACCAAACTGGACAGCCCCTTCCAATTCTATTAATTTCTGCAAATGCACTGGTTAAATATTTCTTCTGTTACATGTCCAATGAGATTTTGTGGAATTTAAGAATGAAGTAGGTCTAAGTACGTGTATAGTGACTTTCATTGGCATGATGCATTGCAATGAGATTGGTGGAGTTTACTCTGAAGTAAGACCTTAGCATCAAAATGTAGATAAGAATATATTAGATAATGCCTGGTTTAATTTTGATTTTAGGTACACCGAGTCCTTAAACCTGATGGAGTATTTATTGGTTCTATGTTTGGGGGAGACACACTCTTTGAACTTCGCTGCTCTTTGCAACTAGCAGAACTAGAAAGAGAAGGTGGATTTTCTCCACATGTGTCTCCTTTTACAGCTGTGAGTGACCTAGGACATCTACTGGGAAGAGCTGGCTTCAACACACTGACAGTGGTAATTATCCGTTATAAGGAAGAAACATTCCAGAAAACTACAACAGATGTTAATCACTATTGCTGTCTTGTTTTAACTGAAAGAAATCTTTTACGTTGTAATAAAGTACAACTAGGGATGCGGTGGCTCAGTGGGTTAGAATGCTGAGCTTGTCGATCAGAAGGTCGGCAGTTTGGCGGGTCGAATCCTGAGTGCCGCGTAACAGAGTGAGCGCCTGTTACTCGTCCCAGCTTCTGCCAACCTAGCAGTTCGAAAGCACGTAAAAATGCAAGTAGAAAAATAGGGACCACTACGGTGGGAAGGTAACAGCGTTCCATGCGCCTTTGGCGTCTAGTCATGCCGGCCACATGACCACGGAGACGTCCTCGGACAAGCGCTGGCTCTTCGGCTTTGAAACGGAGATGAGCACCGGCCCCTAGAGTTGGAAACGACTAGCACGCATGTGCGGGAGAACCTTTACCTTTACCTTTACCTTTAAAGTACAACTTAGGTCATAAGGTAAACTAGTCATGGGAACCAGACTGAACTGGAACCAATGTACTTAACTTTTGCAGCTGATCTATAGAGAGCCTGCCCTCTCCATGGATTTAGATTTGAGGGAAAAGAGCTTTACTTGCTGAAGTCAGTGATTCCTGGACTTTAGCAGAAGGACTTCAAAGTCTCAGATTGTTCAAGTTTCCTTATCCTGTTCATTTAACCAAAATAGTTGAATATCCTCTTCTACAATCTTTCAGGAACATTCCAGTAGGATACTATAATCAATGGTACCAAAAGAGATCAAGGAGAGTTATCCCAGACATCACCAGACATGATAACTACAATTTCTGTGGTGTATCCTGACCTGACTGCCAAAGATCCAAATAATCCTCTAAGGCTGTCCAGTTTAGAGGCACCTTTTTCTTCAAAACATTTCCTAGAAAAGCAAGGTTGGGGATGGATCTAAAGTGCAAAATAGTTGGCTTGAATAAACGTTGATTAAGTCAATGGCACACTACTCTTTTAAAGGGGTGAGGGAAACAATCCTTTACTCAAGGAAGGACTGATTACTGCTTCAATCCAGCCTCCTGCCATCTCACAGGAAACCTTAGGCAGCTATCAAGAACAGAGACCCACCTAAGAAGTGGTGGAACTGGCATTGCAGACGTTCTGTCTGCTTCCTTGGAACTCATCATGATTCCAGACCACAAGAAGACATCCCTCAAATTACCGTAGTGTGTTAGTCCAGGTGAAGTCTAGCTCTTCAATCTAAGCAGTTTTAACGCTAAGTCTTGACAGCAACCCTTCAGGTGCCAGTCTTGTCAAACATTCTTGAGAAAGGAGCAAGTTGCATTATGAGGGCTGCTGGATGGCAGTAGGATGGCAAAATATTTTGGTTTTGCTGCTAAACATGAGCTTGTATCAGTGTCCAGTCAGACCTGAAGTGGGCCTTCCAGCTGTATTCTCAACCACTTCATGTCTCTCATCTCAGTAAACCAAGAAACTGCAGTGGATCTCCAGGCAGAGAGAGGTTGCCCCAATGCAGTCGAGTCCAGCCCCCTACACCCTCCATTATTCCGATGGGTGACCACAATCAAACTGCATACCAGACTTGGGAAATTCCCCCAAATGCCCTCTGACCCATCTTTTCCCACTGTGGAGAAAGTGGGGGTCACACTGTAAAATTCCATGGCAGTCAGAGAATAATCTGACTGATCAGGATGAGTGAAGCCACCCTTTCCGTTATGTGGATTTGTTTCTAATTGTTCCCATCTGTGTTTGTTTTGTCATCCTTGCTATCTTTACTCTGTACAGCTATTTTGTTTGTTTTTAAAACAAAATGTTTTCATTGCAGTTGCCTAGAATTGTTGGGGATTGGGCAGCAGATAAATTGAAATGATAATAAGAAAATATCCCCTATGAGAAGTGGTGAAATTAAATCTCCTCCCCACCCACTTATTTTCCAGTTGGTTTGTGTCTGCCCACATCAGACACTAGATCTAGTGTGTGACGTTTCATGTATGTCAGGCTCTTAATAAGTTGGTCAGGCCTGTAGTTGTTTTTGTGGTTATGAACCCCTGGGCTGGTTCAACTCAAGTTGGTTGAATCCCCGCAACTTTACTATCCCGGGGACTGAAAGAAAGCAGCGGAGGGGATGATTTTCAGTAACACATTTTAAGAAGCCATAGCTTATCAAATAAACAACTTTGTCCAGCTTTACACACAACACCAATCCCAGTCTTTGATTTACAGTAGCCAATCAAACCATGATAAGGCTTAGTGTGGTATACAAACCCAGTGTCTCTCTCCTAGCTATTGCCTCAGGTTTCTGTTTCTTTCTATTGCATCATTTCTTGGGGTTTCCTGTGGTTTGTTTTTTTCTTATTCAAACAGATTATTCTTCTGTCAATGTGCGATGTTAGCATTTTATTGATAGATGCTTCTCCAGTTCAATTTTAAAAAAGTATTCTGTGATATGGAGTGATAATATAGGATGGAGAGAATATCATTAGCAATATTGAATTTGACTTCATTTATTTATTTCTGAGGCTCCATTTTTAGAGTTAATGTGTTTTTTTTCCTGGTGATTCTCAAAATCTATTTACTATTTCCAGGATTCAGATGAAATCCAAGTCAACTATCCAGGAATGTTTGAAATTATGGCTGATCTACAAGGCAAGTTCCAGGTTTTTTTTAAAAAAAAATACTGAGCTACCAAAGTAATTTGACTTCATTTGGAGAAATAAATTAGGGTTTATGGCTTTATTACTGAACTGTGAAGTATATTGATGAGAATAAATACACTCTTTCAGGAGAAATTAATGAAAAGTATATAATTATAGAAATAATATACATTTCAGGACTTAGGGTTGCATAAAGTAATTTACCCTTGCAGTCTACTTTTTCATATCCTGTTAAGATTGATAGTATACAGTTCTGCATATTATGTTTAACTTATTTATATTCAAACATTAACACTTCTGTATGCTATGCTCACATTTTTAAAATGAGTGGTAAACCTATAGGCAGAATTTTGAAATTATAACAAAGAGGTTAATAGCAAAGTGCTCAAATTGGGAGGGAGGTATTATTTTTGGACATTCTCCAAGTTTGGGGAGTGAGAATTCGAGCAATTTATCTCTTAGAACCCACAGCTCCCATTCTCCAGGCTCACCACCCTGCGGCACCATCTGGAGGGGGATGGCAAAGGAGAAAGGGGCAGGGGATCAGAAGACAAAAGCATCATTGGGGCACAAGCCCTACTTCTTTTCTACAGGCAACACAGCGTTGCATGTGTGCCCCCAAAAGCTGTACCCTGCTGTATCACACCATGCACTTTCATTCCTCCAGAAGCAGAGTTGAAAAAAGCTGTATGGTTTCTGTATGCTGTCCCTTCCCTCGAAAAATGCTTACCTCCGACCTACGGTGTGCCAGGGTGACCTTTTAAATAACAAGCCATGGCAGTGACCCATGTGTTCCAACAGACATTCTGTGGGTATAAACTATATACTTGTTGAAGGCTAATTTGCTGGTTCCATTTCCACTCTGACGATGTCAGCAGTTAGCTGACGAAAGCTAAGTTTATTAAACAGTTGGTTTTTTATATTATCCCGGTGTTTGACTGTATGTGTGTGTGTTATATATATATATATATATCAATAACTTTAAAAATACGAATCCCAGGCATATTTATTGTCCCAGAGTTTGAGGATTTGATACCATTACATACTATATCTATCTATCTACTGTATCTATCTATCTATCTATCTATCTATCTATCTATCTATCTATCTATCTATCTACACACATACATACACACATACTACATATACATAGATATACATATGTGTGTGTGTGTGTGTGTGTGTGTGTGTGTGTGTGTATATATATCCTTAATAACTTTAAAAATACGAATCCCAGGCATATTTATTGTCCCAGAGTTCGAGGATTTTATACCATTACATAAAGGTAAAGTTTCCCCCGCACATGCGTGCTAGTCGTTTCCGACTCTAGGGGCCGGTGCTCATCTCCGTTTCAAAGCCGAAGAGCCAGCGCTTGTCCGAGGACGTCTCCGTGGTCATGTGGCTGGCATGACTACACGCCAAAGGCGCACGGAACACTGTTACCTTCCCACCGGAGTGGTCCCTATTTTTCTACTTGCATTTTTACGTGCTTTCGAACTGCTAGGTTGGCAGAAGCTGGGACGAGTAACAGGCGCTCACTCTGTTACGCGGCACTCGGGATTTGACCCGCCAAACTGCCGACCTTCTGATCGACAAGCTCAGCGTCCTAACCCACTGAGCCACCGCGTCCCTGTGGATACCATTACATACATACATACATAATTTATTATATATATATATATATATATATATATATATATATATATATATATATATATATATATATATATATATATATATATATATATATATATATATATATATATATACATACATATATATACACACACACACACACACACACACACTACATATACATAGATATACATATGTGTGTGTGTGCGTATACGTATATGTATGTATGTATAACACAACATAGCTATTACTATACACCAAGTAAAGTAGCTTTTCATTTCTGCTTAGATTTGATTCACTAGTGTAATTTTGAATTAGACTGAATTCTTACATCTTTTCTTTCCTTAAATAGTTGAAGGAAACGCTTTGTGAGTTGGGTTGTAGCTGTCTTGATTAATCTGTTCATTAAAGAGAAACATAGGTTGCAGTTTTAAGCACAATTAGCTGGAAATAAATTCCACTAAATTTAGTGGAGTTTACCTCCCCCATGACAGATAAACCATTGTTCTGTTGTAGAAGGAAGGTGTATGTATATATTGGAAGCTTTCTGCTGCAGATGTACTGAAGACATTTTCACAGTACATTGTTTACTGGTAAACCATTCCAGTATTAAGTGTACTTTTTATAGGTCTTAGTTTTCACTGGGTTCACTAATCTTAATGTATATAAGTTTATAAGGAGATTTTTGGGCTACAGACTACTTACTGGGGCTGCAGTCCTGCATCTTAACCTCCTTGTGGATGGATAAATTTGTCTTTGAGAGAGCAGAAATAAGATATTTGGTGTTATTTTAAAGCATTTGTGCTCATCTTATCCTATTCACATTGCTGAAATATATTCAACTGATGGTGTGTGCTGTATCTTCTTTTAAAGCCTAAAACTGTTTTTAGGTATGGGAGAAAGTAATTGCTGTTGGAACAGGAAACCTATGATACATAGAGCAACTATGTTGGCAGCTGCAGCAGTGTATAAAGGTATGAACTTTCCATTAAGTAACTCATCTTTATCACTTGAAGCTAGATTTCTTTCACTCTACAGTATATTTTCAAGCTTGTTCAGTCCATGCTATTTTCTGTCCCACCACCTTTTCTGTGATGCTTAAAAGTTCGTGAAAAAGTTTGCTTTCAGTAATTGGGCAGCAATACGTGTAGTCCCTGAATTATGACCACAGTTGGGGGACCATCATTTTGATCATGTGGTTTTTAAGCAAGTCATTACATGACTGGATGTGATTTTACGGTCATTTTGATGTGGTGGTTATGGTCATTAAGCAAATCCAACTTCCCCAATTGATTTTGTTTCTCAGAGGTTGGCTGGGAAGATTGCAAATTGTGAACATGTGACCGCAAGCTGCTGCAATTGTTGTAAATGCAAGCCAGCTGTCATGTGCCCAAATTGCAATAAATCATATGACCATGGGATAGTGTAACAATCATAGCTTTGAGGAAAGGTTGCAATAATAATAATAAGGTTGGAAGGGACCTTGGAAGTCATCTAGTCCAACCCCCTGCTCAGGCAGGAAACCCTATACCATTTCAGACAAATGGTTGTCCAGTCTCTTCTTTAAAATTTCCATTGTTGGAGCATTCACCGCTTCTGGAGGCAGGTTGTTCCACTGGTTAATTGTTCTGTCAGGAAGTTTCTCTTTAGTTCTAGGTTGCTTCTCTCCTTGATTAGTTTCCATCCATTGCTTCTTGTCCTGCCTTCAGGGGCTTTGGAGAATAGCTTGACTCCCTCTTCTTTGTGGCAGCCCCTGAGATATTGGAACACTGCTATCATGTCACCCCTCACCCCTCTCTTCGTTAAACTACACATACCCAATTCCAGCAGCCGTTCCTTATATGTTTTAGCCTCCAGTCCCCTAATCATCTTTGTTGCTCTTCTCTGTACTCTTTCTAGAGTCTCAACATCTTTTTTACATCATGGTGACCAAACCTGGATGCAGTATTCCAAGTGTGGCCTTACCAAGGCATTGTAAAGTGGTATTAATACTTTATGTGACCTTGATTCTATCCCTCTGTTAATGCAGCCTAGCACTGTGTTGGCTTTTTTGGCAGCTGCAGCACACTCCTGGCTCATATATAAGTGATTGTCCACTAGGACTCCAAGATCCCTCTCACAGTTACTACTATTGAGCAAGGTGCCACCTATACTATACCTGTGCATTTGGTTTTTTCTTGCCTAAATGTACAGCTAGAACCTTACTTTTTTCACCATTGAATTTCATTTTGTTAGATAGCGTCTAGTGTTCAAGTGTGTCCGGATCCTCCTGTATCTTAAGCCTACCTTCTGGAGTATTGGCTATTCCTGCCAGCTTGGTGTTGTCTGCAAATTTGATGAGTTCCCCATCTATCCCTTCATCCAAATCGTAATTCACTTTTTCTGAGGCTGTTATAACTTCAAACCATCATTAAAAAATAGTCACAAGTCAAGGACTACATGTAACTCAACATTTCACATTCTTCTACCATGCACAAATATGTAGCTTTGGATAATTTTCCTCAGTGAATCAATGAGCAAATATAATGTTTTTGACTCATTTGTTTAATGAGGTTTTATTTATCAGTTTTAGGATTTGTGGGGCGAACAAATCAGGTTTTAGGTCACAATGAGGCAGAAGTATTGAAAACTCAAAAAGGTTCACAAATGTTTAATGTACCATTCCAGCACAGATATGTAATCCATTGGCCCTAAAATAGAAAGCTACAGTCAGTAAAGTTGCCATTCTTCGTTGATTCTTCTCATGGACCGCCATTGTAAGGAGTTGTTATTACTACCCTACTACAGTGTTCACTACTACAGTGGTCAGCTCAAATGAGACAGAAAAGGGAGAGGAATTTATGTTAAGGGGGCTGGTGTGGTTCCAATGAGCCCCTGCATTCCCCCATGCTCTCTCTTGATGGTTCCTAATAGTTGATAAATTTGCTGGCACAGGAGTTGTACCAATACATTTGAAGCTGCCTTGAATTAGATACAGATCACTTGTTTTATAATAGATTAGGTAGGTTTCTGCTGTATTTCTGGTTGCTGTGCTGAAATTTTTTTCTTTTTACAGAACTGTATGGAAATAATGATGGGACAATACCAGCAACATTTCAGATTTATTATATGATAGGATGGAAATTCCATGAATCACAGGTAATATTTACCTTCCCTGTAATATGTAGGGTGGCTAAATAACAGTATGTATTAGAGTTTTTAGTTGATTTTTTTAAAGATAAAATAAAACCATATTATCTTACTTAGTTCTTAATATTTAAAATTACAACGTCTTTCTCCTTTTCAGGCACAACCAGCCCAGAGAGGTTCTGCAAAAGTGTCATTTGGAGATCTGAGAAAAATAAATGAACTTATTTCAGGCAAAAAAAACCCTTTGACATGAAATATAGTAATATAAATTGTACATAGATTGTTGGATATTTAGCAGTTATCATTTAACTTTGACAAACAAATGACATCATTTCCCCCAAAACTACTTTGGTGCGTAGGAAGAAAAAAGCGGGGGAGACTATATTCCTGTTTACTATGTCAGTGGCTGTATTTTTATATGCAAATTGTAATAGTAAAATTGCCAATTTGATCTGGGTACATCCAGAGAAATGATAGTGTGTATTTCTGTACGCATATATTACCTGTCTATGTGAAAATATGAGAGGTCCAGCTATTCAATCAAAAAATGAATGATAAAGAATAAATTTGGATAGTTGTTCCTATGATTCCTGGGTACTACATGGAAGGTCTAATTCTGGCTGCTGCAATTCTTGCACCTTCTCTGAGATAATGTGCCCTCTGTTATCTAATGGGTTGTTTGATGAAAGGAAAGCCATGCAATTCCACTATGCCAGGCTACAAGCTTGTAGGACTTAGATTCTTGTCCAGGATCCCAAGGTCCACCAATGAAGAGTTGAGATGAAATGTAGTGGTATACAGTATGCATATTCTAAGAATAAAGGAACAGTGGGCTTCTACTTGTATGGTTATCCCATAGGTAACTATTACAAGCCACAATGACATTACGTGCATTATGATTTCATTAGAGAAATGTATCATTGCACAAAATGATATCTGTTAACATGGGCCACTTGTGGAATAACTGTATGATGCACACATATGCATTTACGCACCTTATCTCCCTGGTAACGTTCATATGCCAGCCAAAATAATAAAGACCCAGATGTTTTCTTGGTTAAACCCATTTCTATATTTTCTTTCCATTTTTTCCTCAATTATCTAGAACAATAGAGGTTTTTTATGCTGTGTTAGACAGTTACGTCAGGCAGCTATGCTGACTTGGAGCAAAAATATCCAAAGATCTAATGCTATCTCTTATTCTAGCTTTTGCACTTGTTAAAACTGGGGGTGGGGTGTTTTCCAGTAAAAAAATATATTATAAACTACAATAATCTGTTTATAATATTATGTCTTCAGTGACTTTGCAGAGCTGCTACATTTAATTCCTCCTATACATGTGCATGTGTGCCTGTTGTGTATAAAATAAATGTGCTTGCACAGTTAATTGAACCATAGTTTACTGGAATTAACTCAACATGTGATCCACAAATACGCTAGTCACATTTTTAGCCTATTATGTTGTGAGAATCCAGCGCAAGTCGGGAAGCATAATTTGGAAGAGCTAATTAATTGATCTATATACTATCAAAGTTCTTGTGTCTGTAACCTTTAACTGGGAAAACTTCTCTGTAGGGCAACAATTTTTGAATAAAGGTACCTCAAATAGTCTACCTTACAGAATGTTTCAAAAATCTGAAATATGTGACAGTCATGGAATTGAAATTTGGCAAATTTTATAAAACACTTTATGACATATAAATCTTCATAAAACATTTGTATGACATAATACAGTATAATGCAATACAGAATGTTACATTATACCCTGTGGTCAACTCCTTATGTTTATGTTACACAGTTCAACATGGGCTATTTTCAAGTGTAGATACAATTTTAATTATCTCCCTGAATTTTCCAGTGATAGTAGTACATTTAAAGTTCTGCCATTGTTAAAGGCATTGAGGAATCTGGGAAGGAAATATCAGTAAAACAATGACCCAGTGGGTCACGGGTTGTCTAATATGCCTTAAAAAGGAGGTCCATTTCACTTTTGAGGTGCATGGCAAGTTGTGATCGACCAGGCTTATTCATGCTTCCAGATCTATAATAATCCATAATTTTTCTTCCAATGTGGAGGAGATATAAGCACATAATGATATGGGGAAACTGATGTATGGTAGAGCTAAATTGCTGGAAGGGACAGTATAGCAGTTCTTCAGCTGTTCAAAATACATAAGTTGTAGTATTTTTGAACTCTGAACTGATTACACATCAAGATGGTTACATGCAACTGCATATACTTGTCCCGAGTATCAGTTACTACCTGTTTAGGGCTTCCTTATTCACACAATAATGCTCAACTAATATAGGTGTAGAAACAATCTAAACCAGACATGTCAAACTTGCAACGTCACATATCAGGACAGTTTTGCCATTGCACCCAGCCCGCAGGCTAGCAGTTTGACAGCCCTGATCTAAACAAGCTTCAAATTCCCTGTTATAAACTTATTGGAAGGGTTCTGGTGATGGATCTGATCTATCAAGACTAAAGCCAAGAATACAGATGGATCACTTCTTTTCAAATTCAAAAAGTTTTGCACAACTGTACTAAAAATTAGTGTTGCTTAATTGAAATTTAGTACGTGTGAATCCAACCCTGGTAGTTTTTAGTTATGCTGTATGGCTTAGCACTTCCTGGAGATAATGAGTAGAATCGTTATATTCCCTGAATATTGTAGTGAGTACTTAGCCTGTGGCTATGTGCTATAAGAAGCACTCATCATAAAATCTGATTTGAGTTAGGGATTGACTGGATTAAGGATGTAATGAAATGAAAGCAAAATCATTCCATTAGTGTGAAAAAATGCAGAACTGGCCTTGGGAAAGAGAAGGAATGAAAGGAACAATGAACCACTGAGGGAGAAAAAAGTCAACTCAGTCCGGAGAAACTCAAAAGCACAAGACAGACATTAATTTTGTTCAGTATCTATTCACTCTGTTATGCGGCACTCGGGATTCGACCCGCCAAACTGCCGACCTTCTGATTGACAAGCTCAGTGTCCTAACCCACTGAGCCACCGCTTCATTTATTATTGGCTTCATTTATTATTGGCTTCATTTATTTGTATAAATGTAGAATCCATAACAAATATTAGAATCTGAAACAGGACAAAAGGGGAGGATACATTCCATGGATCCATTTCATGAGTTCATCCTAGGTTTAGTACTTATTCTCAGATCTACCTTTTGAGTGGAGCACCTTTCATCTGAGTTGACCTTTGTTTTCCACCATCTAGTAGATTATCAATATCAGATTAAACTTGAATAGCTTTTGGTCTTGCCTAAGGATTTCAGTCATTGATACAAAATGTTCAGGCTACTTGTTGGGAAAAGAACAAAATAAGACAGTCTATCTCTCTTGGTACTCCGAGGCATAAGCTGTTCACTTTTGCAACTTTTCAGAAATGGTAGATTTCTTCTCTGACACTACAAAACTCTCCACATAATTTCGAAAGGGTTTTTTTTTCCAGCTACTAGACAAGTCGTTCACCTAGATTTTATATTTTGTTTAATTAGCCCAGTTGCCAGGCATCGCACAGTGTACTGAACTGCAAACTAGATGATCTCATTTTAACCTAAAATGTGTGGAGCTGAGCCCATGAAAGCAAATCTAGGAAGAGAAGAATCTGTACCTGATGACGGATAATGTGGGATAGTCAGGATGATGAGATCTGTTTAGTGCTGGCTCAGCATGATGATGAATCCTGTCAACAGTTCAGATCACCTGGTCTACTTGACCCAGTTTTGGACTAGCAGCAACGCTCCAGGAATTCAGCAAGAATATTTTCTTTCCTACTTAGTGGATTAAATCTTACTGTTGAATTTCAGGGCCACAGTACTTTTAACTTTATAGACGAAAATAAACTTAAAGAGGTACTTTCAAAAGACAAGTCATTTAATTTCAGTGTTTGAAAGATGTTTCTGCCAAAGAAATTGGAAGACATAAGCTAAACACTCATATAAGAAGATATTGCAGGTAAATATCTTGATCAAATTTTATGAAGACGTATTTGTGCCAAATACCTAGGGAAAGAAAAACATCACCTTGTGTTTGAATCATGTGACTTTCAAACAAAATTTCTGAATATACTTCAGTTTGTACAGCAGGATAGAAAGAGGAGACTGACACACTTAAAAGTCTTTTAGTATGCTTTAATTTCTTTATTAAGCAAAGGCTTTAGAAAATTGAAATTTAAAATCAGCTTAGATAATCCAAAATGTGAACTAATACTATTCAGTTTGGCTGATTGGTCATTAAGAATATCACTAATGCAAACAGGAATATAATCATAAACAGTTCCCAATGTACTTTTGACAAACTGTCAAATGCTGTCAGTTTCCAGATTGCAGTAAGCTGTTGAAGAGAAGGAAAGAAAAACCTTTTATATATGTGTACAAAAAGTGCTTCTTATGAATATCTTTTGTACTAAAGTCTTACTATTCACCCCCTCCCCCCTTGGCTACTACAAGAACTTTACTGGTGCTGTGGAAACCTATCAAGATATATTTCTGACTGGTTAAATGCAATATTTTGCTGAGAATATATATTCCCACTGGCCTCAGTAAGTCTTCCTTTTGTGTAAATCATGCGAGGATTACAAAGTAATATCTTTCCAGAAGCGTTTTAATACCTCCACAATGTCCTTGGCTGCACTGATTTAGATGTTCTAGAATTTATTCTTGCCTCCCAAAACCATTTGGTTGTAACGACTTTCTTTTTCTTTGCAAAGTATACTCCATCTTTTGTTGCTTTCACTGAAACCCTGTCTGCAATTTCATATTTTTATTAGACTGCGGCAACTTTTTGTTTGTAGAGTTTTTCCTTGTTTTCTCTTTCAAGTGCCTGCCTCTCTTCCATTATTATGTATACAGCATAATAATGGAATAACTGTAATTTTCCATGCTGACTCTGCCCATCCCCTGAGCATTCTCATTTCAACTATATTCAAGCACTTCTGAAGTACATCACCCTTTTAATTTGTATGCATCCTCATCAACAGTTAGTGGCTGTTCCTTTCTGTGCTGCAAAGGAACTGTCACATCTTGGGCAGTAGGAAAGGACCTCTTCTGCAAGGCCTCCCCACCCACCAATTTCCAGGAGGGAAAGATCAATATATGTAACAGATTGATGTATGGACCACTCCAGTGACTCCACAGATATCTTTCTGTTACTGGCTTAGCATAATACAAAATCATGGTTTGCTAAACCATGCTTACGAATGTTGCACAATGCACTAGATAAATCACGGTCTACAAACCATAACAACAAATCCACGCAAGAAACCCAGATAAGGAAATGTGTTAAAGGCAATTTTTGCAATATGAATTTGACAATATTCTCTCCCCGTAATCATTCTTTATATTCTGTGTAATTTGCCACTGACATTGACATCCTCTGTGCTTTCATGTACCAACCACCTTTCTTGAAGTTATTGCTTATGCCCGGAACAATCTCCATTTCTTTGTTTTCCTTTAACACTCTAAATTTATTTATTAATTAAAGGTGTTAATGAATTGTTAAAGCCTTGCTTGATCTTTCATATGATCCCCTTCAGTATAATGTAGTATAAATGCTAACTTCCTTGCTTGCCTTTCTTTTATTGGGCATCTAACAGAAACAGTAAAAGCATCATTGCTTGTTGTTTTGACAACAATCTGACACATTGGGTTAACATTAAACAATAATGTCTAACAGTCTATCAACTCTTTATATGGTGAGTAATGCTACTAGCAAGAGAGGCCATATTAATATTAAAAACTAATATGCATATTTCCTGAATGTTATTTTTTTATTAGTAAACAATGAAATTCTGCTAGTATGAGTAGGTGGTAATACAGTAATCATACAGCCACAGCCATACAGATTTGGAATGCAGATTTCTTGAGCTTTTGTTGTCCTAGTACACAGGAAAGGTTTTCGCCTATCTGTAGGTTTCAGTTTGGTTTTTACACATGTTCAACACAGCTGGTGGATGTTAGCATACATGCCAAATACTTTTTTGAGATTATCTGCAGTTTTGTTATCTGCGGTGGCAATATTATTTGCAATATATCTCAGTTTTATAATAATAATAATAAGTTGGAAGGGACCTTGGAGGTCATCTAGTCCAACCCCCTGCTCAGGCAGGAAACCCTATACCATTTCAGACAAATGGCTGTCCAGTGTCCTCTTAAAAACTTCCAGTGTTGGAGCATTCACCACTTCTGGAGGCAGGATGTTCCACTGATCAATTGTTCTAATTGTCAGGAAATTTCTCCTTAGTTCTAGGTTGCTTATTTCCTTGACTAGTTTCCATCCTTTGCTTCTTGTCCTGCCTTCAGGTGCCTTCAGGTGCTTCTTGTCCTGCCTTCAGGAGAATAGCTTGACTCCCTCTTCTTTGTGGCAACCCCTGAGATATTGGAACACTGCTATCATGTCACCCCTCACCCTTCTCTTCGTTAAACTACACATACCCAATTCCAGCAACCGTTCCCTATATGTTCTAGCCTCCAGTCCAGTTTTGACATTTAACACTTAAAATAACCAGCATCATTTGTTTAATAGCAACCTTGCTTTAAAAACCACAAGTATTATAAATGTAAAGCAACAGCTGTTTCATAAAGAAAGTATTCTGGAACAGCTAAGGCTGCTAGATCTGGACTTCAATGATCTGGACAGTCACTAAATGACATCAAAATATACAAAAAACTAAACAGCTAAATCCAGTATTTCTCTGGAGTTTTGAACTGACGGTCATACAGCTAACATTATTAGAACAGACTGAATTTATATAAATCAGACTTACATTGAGAAGTGGCAGATATGTAAGCGCATGCATAGTCTCGAGTTTTACATATGCTAGGAACACTGGCACGACAGCATCTGGGGTGATTTCAGCTGCCAGGTCATACCATCTTCTAGCTAAATGTATATCCTAAACATAAAAAATAATTTCTAAAAATAGCAATTTGCTTTGGTTAAATACAGCTACTGGAAACTGCAACTAATCTTAGTCAGGTTTACTTCTATATAGACATATGCGTGTATTTTCTAGAAAGAACATAATTGTAGAACTTTTTTAGAGTCATTTTGCTTGAATGTCCTGAAGAGACAGTATTGGACAGGGATAGGCAACCGCGGCTCTTTTATGACTCATGGAATTCAATTCCCAGAATTCCTGAGTCTGCTATGCTGACTCAGGAATTCTGGGAGTTAAAGTCCATGAGTCATAAAAGAGCCAAGGTTGCCTACCCCTGGTATTGGATATGAACCAAAGATCTTAACATGTTTCATGTTGAAAAAAATTAGCAGAAGGTTCTAGTTATGAAACATTAATTACTTGGATTCTATTGTTATTTTCTAGACATGGCTTAGATAAAGAAATCAAGAGCCAAAGCCCTACAACTGATATTCTCATTTGTGTGATGGCTTTCCCATTGCTGATATCCATTCTTTACAATCTCAGGACACAACATAGAGATTCCTGTGTGGGAGGGAAAAATGCTTCTGCACAGAATGAAACACTATACTCAGGCAACACATTTTAGGCACCATGAAAAAGCCTTGAATTGTAAGTTACTGTAGTGCCAAATAACTTGTCCAAGTCTGGATATGATGCCTATTCACTTGTGGAGTAGGCTGCAAAATGTTGTGGGCTGGTCTTAAGCATTTTCTCAACTAGCGCTCTTCCAAAATACTGGATATATTAGTCTATAGTTTCCATAATTCCCAGCTAACATGCCTAAAAAGCGCAGGGTGAAAATGATGGAGATCAGAGTTCAATACATTAGTGGGGGGAGGGTTTTTCTGAATTTTCAGTTCTCCATGACAAAATAAATCTGATTTATACTCTACAATCTACTAATCTGTATTTTATAACTGAGCTAGCAGATGTCATGGTCCACTTATTTCTTAATGCTTTACATGTTCTTTAGTCAACAAGTTATCATTAACATTTTAACTTAGAAAAATAGCCATTTGGTTTTCAACTGATTAAAGCTCATCCTATTGCATTAGAAATTGTTTTGTTTTGTATTAATTTACTAGAATGTTTACAATAAATATTAACATTAGTGTTTGAAACCACCTCAGGGCTAGATTACTTTACCTGGGAAACACCTAAACCATGTTCATACATGTATGCCAGATTGAACATGGCTTCAGCATTGTGTTGAAATACAGCAAGAGTATAATAGGTTACTGCTAAAGCATAGTCTTTTGTTGTTCCAAAGCCATAGAAGTAATAATCTCCAATTTTAATTCTGGCGAATTCATTACCTGTAAAACAAATACATGGAAGGGATAAAGATGATGCTGATGATGATTTTATTGTGTATCCTGCACATTATCTACAGTCTTGAAATGATGGCAATAAGCTTTTCAGAATCATAATTTTCCACTATCTTTTGAAGAATCTTGGGAAAATACAAACATATATCCTACATGGGTATTTTAAAGTATTTATATTCTACCTTTCCATCTACAGGGGTTTGAAGACAGCTAAAGACATAAAACAAACACTTAAAATATAAAACAGTGAATATCTTCCTAATTATCCCTAAGAGCTTGTCTAAACAGGGAACACCTGCTGCCGGCATCAAACGCCCTTCGCCCAGTGCGCTCCCACAGGGAGGGTCTGCTCAGGGTTCCGCCGGTGAGAGATTGCCGGCGGGTGACACCCAGGGATAGGGCCTTCTCAGTGGGAGCGCCTGCCCTCTGGAACCAGCTGCCAGTAGAGCTGAGGACTGCTCCCGACCTCCGATCATTCCGCCGGGGCCTGAAGACCTGGCTCTTTGAGCTCTCGGGCCCAGGCTGAGGGGAAAATTTTAACTGGGGTTTTAATGTACAGGGTGAATTTAATGCTTTTTAAATTGGTTTTAACTTTTGTATGTTTTGATTTTAATTCCCTGTAAACCGCCCTGAGTCCTCAGGGAAAGGGCGGTATACAAATGCAAATATTAAATATTAAATTAAATTAAACAGACAAAAAAACGGACTGAGTCTATTTCCTGACTATCAGTGTATTTCATGGTTTGGAAGCAACTTAGGAAGAGGTTCTCTGCAATGTGCCAACAAAGAGACCTCAGAATCAGAAGGTGAGAACCAGTTTAAGGTTGCCTGCTGATCTTATAATCTTAATGGTTTCTTATCAAGATGGAATTTTTGATAGGGAGTAGAATTGACTTACTGTCTCTCCTTGCATAAAATTCAATTCCATTTAAATCTATAAAGTCCTCAAACATCTTATTTGATTTCTGAAAATGTTAGGAATTCCATAATAAAACTTTCAAAGCAGCTGACAGCAGAGTAATTAAATTATATTTATGTTGTAAACTTTCAACAGAATTTGCCATTACATGAAAAAATAATCTTATTTCATAAAGTACAACTATTTTAATCTGTATGATAGTTTTGGTCAGTAACTAGACAGAATTCAACTCATTTATGTAAAGGAGACCATCTTTTACCATTTGCAATTCACAGAATATACATTGAGTGGACAGGGGATTTTATCTATTTTATAAATGAGAAATGATTTGGTTGTTATCATCCAGCATTACTCTATTTTATGATCAAACTCTAAAGCAATATTATTAATATAAAACCTATTAGCCAGAGAACACTTTGCAAAATGTTCTAGTCCATTAGGGGGGAAAATGAACTCTGACTCTCTCTGATAATAGAAAAGTAATGGGTTCCTCACTTTGAGCTGGACATCTCTTGATTACATGGAAATAACCATGAAATCTCTTGGCAATAATGTGGAAGTGGTTTACCATCTCCTTCTTCAAAGCAGGCTATAAATTAAGTCTAAGAGAGTCTGGCAGGTTGATAGCACTTGTCTGCTTAACTTCTACAAAATCTAGTCACCATCAGGGCACAGAAAAGGAAGAGACATACTATAGTTGCTGTACTTGAGCAGGAATGAAAGGTGCATAGCTAAGTCTTCACTCTCCCATGAGTTTATTTTTGTGCTCTGAACACTCACAAAGAGGCAGGTCAAGGAACTGAACAAATAACTTTCTCTAACAAACAAAACATTCTTTTTTTCCTGATAGAATGAAATGACTTGCATGAAACAACAACAAAGTAAAGCAATTTAAAGCTTTTAAAGCTATCTTCTGCATACTAAAAATAAAATGGGAGGCTATAAGAAAGTCATTAAGTGAAAATTGACTGGTACTGTGTTTTTCCCCCCTGAACTGATTTCAACCGTTGGTTAAAATGGTGTAATCATGAAAATAGGCCAAACAAAAACAAACAAAAAAGAGCAGAGAACAAACCCCAAATAGGCATATTGTTGGTTTTTAATATTGTCTCCTTTTTCTTCTTGCTGGATTTTGTTTTCATTTAATTGTTATCTCTAAGCAGCCTAGACTCACTACAGAGTTGGGCAGACTCAAAACAGAAACAGACAAACATAACATTTAATATAAAATGAGTGTCTAAGAAAATGCCATCTTAATAATATTTTAGTGTTGTCTGCATATTCTGTATCCAAAATACTACATGTTTCTTTGGGGCGGCTTTACATAATAACATAACTAACGTAAGAGTACAAAAGATGATTAGGGGGCTGGAGGCTAAAACATATAGGGAACGGTTGCTGGAACTGGGTATGTCTAGTTTAATGAAGAGAAGGATGAGGGGGATGACATGATAGCAGTGTTCCAATATCTCAGGAGCTGCCACAAAGAAGAGGGGGTCAAGCTATTCTCCAAAGCACCTCAAGGCAGGACAAGAAGCAACGGATGGAAGCGAACCAAAGAGAGAAGCAACCTAGAAGTAAGAAGAAATTTCCTGACAATTAAAACAATTGATCAGTGGAACAATCTGCCTCCAGAAGTTGTGAATAGTCACTGGAGGTTTTTAAGAAGAGATTGGACAACCATTTGTCTAAAATGGTATAGGGTTTCCTGCCTGAGCAGGGAGTTGGAGTAGAAGACCTCCAAGTCTTCTAGTCCAACTCTGTTATTCTGTATTCTGTAATCGTTTCTTGCTACTTAGCTGTAAAAGCACAAAGAGAGGAAATTATGTTAATAAAAGAAGATTGCTTTTAACTTTGTTCATACCTTGACTTGCAGCTTGCTTCCATAAGAGAAGAGCCAATGGGTACACTTGATTTTTATGTAGAAGTTTAACTTTTTCTGTAACAAAATTGTGGCATCACACATCTTAATGCAGTCCTTCTATTGCAGAATGCAAGAATGAGCTTAATAGGATTTTCCCTTACCAGATTCGATGATGTAAGCTGAATTAACCTGAGCTTCTTCATAGCCCATTTCAGCTAGATAGGCATATTGAACAAGAGATGAGTCTATATTACCAGACTGGTAAGCAAAGTATGCTGTCCGGAACATTTCTGACCATTGTCCTAGCTCACATACAGTTTTATAAAGCTGAGGAGCACAAAGAAAGCTATTAAAAACCAGCAAATAATGATTGGAGTATTTGGTATCCCCTGTTTTGATTAACAAATTTCATGTTTATGTACTACCTTTCTTGCAGTGACCTTGAGATCGAATAAAAGGTATATACCCCACTTTACAAATAGTTATACTGGGGGAAAAAGAGTGATGATCTATTGGAAGTGTTACACTGGAAGGGTAGATTCGAGTGAAGGTGTCTTTGTTTCAGTCCTTCAAGGTAGTTCAGACAAGAAGCACCAAGGATATTAACATTACCTTTATTGTAAGGTAATGTTGCAAGTCTGAAAACACCCCTCCTCTCTCCCTCACGTTTAGTCTTTTAAAAACTAGGGAAGGGTTCCCTTCTAAGAGGCTTTCTCCATCCCCATCTCTACTTCAGATTCAGATTTTGTTTATCAGATCATCAGATCGGTTCTTCCTATCTCCCAGATTCATTCGAACGTACAATTACATTCTGATCCAAGATCATCGCTACACAGCACTGAAAAACTAAAGTTAAAAAAGGCTTGCTTTTGATACTGAGCTGTGGTGGCACAGTGGTTAGAATGCAGTACTGCAGGCTAACTCACTGCTCACTCCAGGAGTTCGATTATGAACGGTTCAAGGTTGACTCAGCCTTCCATCCTTCCAAAGTCAGTAAAGTGAGGACCCAGACTGTTGGGGGCAATATGCTGACTCTGTAAACCACTTGGAAAAGACTGCAAAGCACTGTGAAGTGGTATATAAGTCTAAGTGCTATTGCTATACTTAGTTTTATATTAGCTACTTTTAAAAAATACTAAAAATATTATGTGATGTAACATTGAATAAATTATGACTATCACAGATCAATGGAAGTTCAATACAACTAAGCCCCCCCCCCAAAACCAAGTGAAAGATGACTATACAACTTAAGCAGAATAAAGCCATAGCGGCTTTAAAAAGGGAGAGTCATCTTCCGGGTAGTGAATGACCAACCATTATCTGTTCTTAGGAGAGGGGGTGGGGAATGTCACTGCATGAACTGAATGTTACTCTTTAAAAGAAAAACTACAAGTACTGTCAATAGATATTCTCTCAAATAATATTTCAGTCCAGTAGTAGAGCCTTCCCACCCCCAAATGAAAATTATGGAGGTGATAAAGGAAGCAGCTTAAAAATAGATGTCCCTTCCTATAGTACGCCTATAAAAGAGATCTGTGCAAGTTGGAAGTCACCCAATGGGACTTATTTTCAAATACAGATGCACAGTGTAAATATCTTTACCCTGATTTCTGTAGTCTTTGGTGTTCCTGTTCCTGAACAGTGCATTAGACACCATACAACAATTCAAGGCAGAACATTTCAGGGTTAAATTTGGAAGGAAGGATTCTCCCTACATCCACAAGCATCTTTCAGCTACTTGGATCTTGTTAGAATAATCTCATTTTGTTGAATAGTGTTTATTCAAATAATCGTATGTGGGTGAGATCCCTCCCCCCTCCCTCCAATACCGATACAGGACAGTAAGAGGATAACATGACAACAGCTATTGATTCAATTACTTGTAAGGATATTGTGATTATCTTAAGCAGATGGTTGCAGCTACTTACTTCCACTGCATTTTGACATGATTTAAACACTCCAGTTCCTTCAGCATACATCTGAGCCAAATAGTATATTGCAAGGAGATGGCCATTTTCAAATGCCAAGTAAAAATATTTGTAGGCAAGTTTAAAATCTCTTCTCACTCCTAAACCATCTGAAACAAAGTTTAATTTGGGAGTTTTGGATTTTCAGTAGGAAAGAGGGAGGGAGTGAGTGAGTGAGGGAGGAAGGAAGGAAGGAAGGAAGGATGGATGGATTTAGGACTTACTATAATACATGACTCCTAGCTGAAATTGGGCATCGTCATATCCTTTCTCAGCTGCTTTTTGAAAGTACCAAAAAGCTTCAGTGTAATTCTGAAAAGTAAATAAACTTTGATGATTGAAAGCAGAGTTGTAATTCTTCTCTAGTTTTTTATTGCTTCATCAATGCCTCAAAAATTATTTAATACCAAATTATTAGAAAACAGGATTCAGTCCTACATTCAAAGTCTGCACATGTTGACTGTTTTTGAACTCTTATGGGATATTACCCTACATTAGATTGATTTTTCCCACATGATTTTACTCATTAATATGTAGGATATGAAAAAGGCTTAATGAAATTAAGACTTACCAGTGGGACACCTCTACCTTTTAAATATAGGATACCAAGCCCCCAGAATCCAACAGAATTATCCTAAAGAATATGAGAGATAGTTCCATTTAGACATATCAATAATCTTCATCAATAAAACTGACAAGTACTAAGTGATTTTAAATATTTCTACCTTCCACAATATTTGCCTTGATGAATATCAATCCATTTCTGGTCCAAAAGCATCAAGATTTAATCTCAGTATTATTTTTATCCATATGTATTATGTATGTCCAATATGATTATTGGTATGGTATTATATGTTCAACTGTGTGCTCATTATGTCAGTATAGAAGTGCTACACTTACATACAATTTCATATTTCTCTTTCTTACCCTGCAAGACTCCCTAGCTAAATTAAATGAACATTTCTACAAGTTCCTTGAAATCCATGCGAAGTCCAAGCAAAAATATATTTAAAAATTAGTACATTACCTTTTCTGCTGCCTTGGTGAAGAACTTCAAAGCAGTAACATTATTCTGAGTCACAGTACTTCCATCTAAATACATCTGCATATATTAAAAGGACACAGTTTAGCTGATGGATGTAGAATACCTCAGCGAAAATTCCCAAAGAAACTGTTATGCGCCGTTCCTTTTTTTTTTTTTTGTATTTTCGGTCTGACCTAGTTTTATTTACAGGAAGGAATAGAAAATAATATGAGTCCAAAGTGAACTCAGGAAAGACTACATGTACCTTTCCAACGAATGCCATCCCAGCTGCATTCCCTGCCTTTGCCGCTTTTAGGAAGTAGTAGAAAGCTTTCTGATGAAAAATAGTAAGGAAAAGTTAGCATTTCTATAACAATGTACTTTCTAATTTGGGCTTTTACGATTTTATTATTATTATTATTTCATATACAAAGGGAAAGAGAAAAAGGGGGGAATGAGAAATTAAAAGAATTTTTTTAAAAAAAGTTCTTGAAAACAATGTATCTTCTCTGGCAGTAGTTTTTAATGATTTATCAGAAAGTACTGCAAGGTCAGAATAATCCCACGCTGATTCTAAAACTGACAATACTGTAATTCTGCGGCTTCAGACTTTACTTATGCGCTTGGATCTGTTCGTGAAATTAAGAGAGTTGGGATTTGGTTCTGAGATTTTTTTTTCTCTCTCCCAATTTTAGGAAATCCAGTTTCCTTTTGAAAAACTCAACTTGAAATATGATGGGAAAATGAAAGCCCAATGTTTCCTAGCATTTAAATCTGAGGTGGGATCCAAAAGAGAAGCTAAGCTTTATTCTTCTCAGATAATGCTGATGAAATTCCCACATTGCCATCATTTCTATTTCCTTTGAAAATAATTAGCATCAGCCTTTCAGCTACGTTTGGAACATACAGGAATTTAAAAGAACCTGTATACCGTACATGTTTGCTGCATTTTAACTACTACCCATTACAAATGTTTAACCAGGATAGCCTTTAGATGGGAGTTCTTGGAGTTTTAATCTATCGTTAGGCTACTGGGATTAAAAAAGCATCTTTTTAAACATTTTGAAAATTGGGAATGTTCATATTAATGAATGTTAATGGAAATCTGAATATACATACAGCATGGTCTTTTTCTAGTCCTCTTCTTCCCTCAAAATGCAGCTTACCAAGATACATCTGGAAAAAATGAATTGTTGGTATGTAAAGTGAATGAATTATATCAAATGGCAAAAGAATAAGATCTTGGAGAACTGTATGGAAATATGGTATCTCCATAGCAATTATATCCTGCAATTATACTAAGTAATCTCTTATGGATCATTACCTTGTAAAGTTTGAAGGGCTTTACATAGTCCAATGACATTATGAAGTACATAAGTAGAAATGCTTACTTCAGAAAAAAATAATACCTATAATGGGCAGGTCACAGACAAAGTATCAGGTTAAATATGCTCCCCTGAGATGCAAATATCAATTCACTCCAGTTTACTGCCAAAACAACCAAATGGATGTTTACAATCAGGATATAATTCTGAATAAATGGAGTGGTCATCATAACTAGCATATAAGTGTTAAAGATAATGTCTAGACACAAGCCCTAAAGAAAAAAACTTCATGGAAAAATAAAGAAACCAAAAAGAATTATCACAAAAAAGAAACCAAAAGCACTGCTATGTATGAAAGTATGCTCCCCGAAACTTGGAAATTTAAATATGCTCTAGAAAACACTGTTAATCATAAAGCTGCAGAGATTGATGAAATATCAGCAGAATTGTTTAAAGTCTTGCAGAATGTTATTGGCAGTGCTGTAGCGATATTCTCTCTTCTATTTTGTAACTGATTTCCTGGAAAAGATCCCCAAGAAGATCACCCCCACCCTTCCATAGATGGAAGAGGCAATTTAATTTTTGTGGGGGACAGAAATATATTGAAATGAAGTTAATAATAGTACAGTCTGGATAAATCTGAAAATTAAGAAAGCCGTTAAGATTTCACATCTGAAAGACTATTGATGAAATTACAAAAAAATAACTCTTTGTTTTAAAAGTTGGAAAATGAATAGCTACTGACATCTAGTGGAGGCTTAGAGCATTGAACAACAGCTGCATTGACTCGGAAATTGGCAAGATGCCCAGAAATAAAAAAACAACTTGTTCCTTTGAACCTTAGCCAAATAGAAAACAGCTGGGAACAGAGGAAAGAAAATACACTGGATCACCTTTTACAGATTGAGAACTTCATTTGTTTTAAAACTGCTGACCTTCTGGGGTTATAAATACTTACTGAGCTATTCTTTAAGCCCAAGAATTGTTTGCAGAGAAAGAAAAACCTTGACTTTTGGCTAATCTTTTAGGGGGGAATTTTACTGGATGGTTAAACATTCCGGACTACAATTTTGGCTTATTGATAAATTGTAAGACCCCCCTGAACAAAAGAATTGTTATAAAATATTGCTTTTAGTGGTGCTTTGACAATTGGAAACACATTGGATTATAAAAACCATATATAAAGGTAAGAACTATATAAGATTTGGTTATTTGGACTTTAAGATTGGCTGGTTTGAAAGGCTAAACACAGAGACTATGGTACCGGTGAAAGAATATCTGGAGGGGAGAGATAAAATGGATGTTGTGTACCTATCTAAAAGTGGCAGGAAACCACACCTAATATCTCCTTCTGAAGGCCCCAGCCTGGAACATCAGAGATCTACAGGAGCAATACTCTAAGATGAGGCACATATTTTCTAGGAGGAAATGCTGAGACAGATTCAAATGACAATGGTTTCAAATCATGATGAGATTAAAGACAACTTTGATGGCATAAATGAGCACATTTGTAACCTAAATGTACAAGTAAAAAACTAAAAAATGACGACAAAGAATGAACAAACAAACAAACAAACAAACCATATAATAGAACACAAACCAGAGGACAATGACCCAAAGAGGGAAGCTACAGATGAAAAGAACTACAGTTTAATACAAACAAAAGAAAACTTGCAAGGTTTTGCCACAACAATGGAAATGGAAAAGATATCTTATTTTTCAGGGCTTCAAAATAAACTTGAAGATAGGAAAGAAGATTTAACAAAATGGACTCTAAAGCAGCCAGGAGAATCATTAAAGTTTGGGACACAAAAAAATGCACATCTTATCTAACTTGTCTTTCCTGTTCCCAATAACATTTTCAAAAATGCAGGAAGAATCCCCTGGCAAGTTGAACACACTGACTTGGAAAGCTACCTGGCAAAAGAAGAAGGCTAGAATTAGATTCAAGAGATTTGATTTGACTTATCAGATGGAGTACTATATGATTAAACACTTGTTTGAATATGGTTAAACAAATAGATAAATTATGGATATAAAGGGGTCCTACAGTAAGTGGCATTTGATATACATGTAGTATAGTATTTTTATAATATATGAAACATAAAAATATTGGATGGTGTATGTGAATGAAAAGTTTGGATATTTAAAGGTTATTAACTTTGAGGAAATTATGACTGATAAGAATGGTTTGAATACAGAGGGGAAATTAAGCTTAAATAAGAATCTTGAAAACAGGACATAATAGTGACTTAATAAGATGACTTTTATAAATACAATTGAAATATAAGCTGATCAGAAAATATGTTATATGCTGATGTTACTGTTATTTGTACAAACACAAGAAAAATGTTTATACACAACTTTGTATGTATCAAAAATTTTAAGAACTATATTTGTTTAATATTGACAAAAGGAGAATGCTATTGGAAGAATAGAAGATCAAAGAAATATATCATTAATTAATATATTGATTATAGAACTATAGAAATTAATTATTATTGATTTTTTAAAAATATATGAACCCAGACAACACACTATTTACTAAGCACTAAAGAATGTTATTGTTAAAACTCAATAAAATATATTAAAAAAGAGACAAGTTTAATTTATTACTCAGTACTAATAAGGATCTCAAAGAAGGCTCACAACTACTAAACAGTTGTACATATCTCACCTGTAAGCAATACAATTTCAAAATTATGTTACCTGCTAATGCCAATCCAACTAAAATGGGAAAGAAATAGTGAAATGGCAACAGAATTTATCTTTCTAGGCTCAAAAACCCACAGGAATGATGATTATAATATAAAGAAATACCTACTTCTCAGAACAGCGATTATGACAAATCTAAACAAAATATAAATGGTGTGTTGTATCAAGACCAGGGTCTTCCCATTCATTTAGTATAGCTATGAAAGTAGGACTATCAAAAGACTGAACAAAGAAAAATGAATACCTTTGAACAGTCATGAAAGAGAATACTATTGAGAGTACCTTGGACAGCAAGAAGAACAAATAATTTAATACTAGATTAAATAAATCCAGATGGTTCACTTGATATACAAATATTTACCTTAGTAGGTAGAGTCTGTCAATATCGTTGTGTGGATGAAGTGCATAATTCTTCTTGTCTTCCTATCCATTGCTTTTAACTTGAGTCCAGTCCACTACTCCAAATGTGTATCTAATGACTGGAATTGCCCAGGTGTTGATTGCCTTGATGGTATTTCCTCCATTGAGTTTCTTCACTCTCTTGATGTTTTCACCTCTAATCTTTGATTTGACTTCAATGTGCTTCATGTTGTCAGTTTGAAGGATACCCTTGTATTTGTAATAATCATCTTCATCCAGATTCTTGAAGTTATTTTTGTAGGGCATCTTGAGTCCTTCAGTCTTCATGATTTTTCCATGTTTGATGGTGAGTGTGGCACATTTGTTCAGTTATTGCAAACTCCATTGCAATATCTTGGCGGTATATATGGTGTCAAGGTTGAATTGCTAAGATGCCAGCTAACTTCTATCGCTACTCAACTTACCATAGAAACAGAGGGGAGGGGTAGAAAGTGTAGGGAGGAAACAGGAGTCCAAGGAGCCATCCATGGACCATGAGAGCCTACAAGAATGCCAAGTCATTAACATAGGTGTCTGATGGAAAAGTGGACCATTCCCATAACAAACCAAAGATGTATGATTGGACAAGATGAACCCCTGGTGGGTGGGTGGGTGGGGGTTAAGGGAAGCTGTTGTTAACTAGGCAGATTTTCACATGGGAAAATCAGAGCTGGTTTTGCTTCTTCAGTTTTGAGATGTGAACACAATAAAGATTCATCTTTTACGGAATTTCAAAGCCTTGAAGATTCCTTGATTTTGAGTTCGTCAATCAGACAGTTGACATAAGGACAGTGTTGAGCAGCAATTCTATGTCAGGTGGTGTTTTTCCATACTGCTTCAGACCGTCCATGTAAAGGAGGGATAGTCTGGCAGATGTTTTTGATGTTTGATAGCCATGGACTGATTTATTCAGTAGTGTTGAAAGAGGAATCATTGGAATGACAAATAGTAGCAATGATAGTGAATTTCCTTGGAATATTCCTCTCTTGATATTAACCTCTCCCAGTCTTTCACCATTGACCTGCAAATTGTGACCAGTCTGTGCCTTCTTCTTGCAGCAGTTAACTAGGTGGTCACTGTTTCTTCAGCTTCTTTGCATAGGCAGCACTTATTGTTGCTGTCTTCTTAATTCTGGGTTTGTACGTATTTTGTTTATTATTATTATTATTATTATTATTATTATTATTGTTGTTGTTGTTGTTGTTGTTGTTGTTGTTGTTTCTGTCTGTCTGTCTGTCTGTCTGTATTGTGCCTATTAGATTAGTTGTGAATTCAGAAAGTGAGTTAATGCCAAAACCAAGTTAAGACCTTATGTGAAGCAAGTCAGGAGGAAGAAATTTAGGAAAATTCTCTTACTTGTATTTGTGTGTTTCCTCTTTCAGCCAAATGCTTAAAGTATTGATATAAATCCCAGTCTAAGAATTCTTCATTAATATTCAGCTTTTCTGGTCTTTCCATCAGTCTCACTCTTTCAACTGGTATGTCTTCATTTTTTTCTAATTCGTTAGCTACTATTGATAACAATAATAATAACTTACATTATCAAAACAGCTACTGTAGTTTATAAGATATAAACACTACAACATCATCCTTCAGGTGACAGAGAAAATGAACAACTGTTACAGATTTAGTAAACCAAATGGAAGAGATAAAATAGACAACACTTTGGAAATCAGGTGCTTTTTTATCAGCTTCAATACAATAGATGCAGTGGAAGATATTATATCACACATTTAATTCCAAGTAGATTAGCACAAATAGCCTATACTTATTCATCAAAATGTTGGATGGGTTGCAATCAGAATACGTGATGGTTGTTGAAAGGGGATGCCATATTGGAAGACAATATTCAAAGAATTATAACTAAACAATAAGTAGAGTATGTGCCACAGTTATATATTTTTGAGGGTGATGATTTAAAGTAAACAAAAATGTCCAGTTGCTTGATAGTGAGATGGGTAGGGAAGGAAGGAAGGAAGGAAGGAAGGAAGGAAGGAAGGAAGGAAGAGAAAGAAAGAGAAAGAAAGAAAGAAAGAAAGAGAAAGAAAGAAGAAAGGAAAGAAAAAGAAAAGAAGGAAGGAAGGAAGGAAGGAAGGAAGGAAGGAAGGAAGGAAGGAAGGAAGGAAGGAAGGAAGGAAGGAAGGAAGGAATTATATTCTTATTCCGGCTGCAAAATTGAGAATTTCCGAATAACCTATCATTGGATAATTAACCTGCAAAAAAATTGCTTTTATGGAAAAAGTGACTGATAAAACTTGAATACTGACTATGGAAGGGGGTGAATCACATTTTAGTCAAATAAGGAAAGATTATATAAATTAGGATTTCTATTAATAAATTGAGTGCTATGTATGAACTATGATTAAATATTAACATCTACTTTCTGCTGTAATCTTGTTGTCTTTTATTCCTCTATTTATTTGAATTTATTGCAGAATAGTAAAAGAGTATGCAAAATAGAATATTTAAAATACTAAAAATATTTTTTAAAGAAAATGGAAGGTGTATGACTGGAAAATGGGTACTGTGATCCTAAACATTTTCCTACCAACACATGCAAGCAAAATGAAGTTAAATCAAAAATTATCCAGAGTGGATTAAAAAAAAATATCTATTCACATTGAGGGGAAAGGAAGATGATTTTCTAACCCATCACATGAAATTCCACTGATGCAATCTTTTTTTTTTTAGTATATTCCAGGTATCGAAAGCCAAGTGGCTCCTTGATATGGGGAAAAAGTATTTATTTTATCTGTTTTATCTATTAACATTATTTTACATTGCTTGTCACATAGTCTGCGCGAGAACTGATATAATAATACAATTTCTTTAGTACATTTTATGTTTTCTGTTATGGAAATGCTTATATAGATTGACATTCATGTCTCAGTAGAAAAAGCTATATACACAATAAAAAGGTAAAGGTAAAGGTTCCCCCGCACATGCGTGCTAGTCGTTTCCAACTCTAGGGGCCAGTGCTCATGTCCGTTTCAAAGCTGAAAATGCCAGCGCTTTTCTGAGGATGTCTCCGTGGTCATGTGGCTGGCATGACTAGATGCCAAAGGCGCACAGAACGCTGTTACCTTCCCACCGTAGTGGTCCCTATTTTTCTACTTGCCTTTTTACATGCTTTCGAACTGCTAGGTTGGCAGCAGCTGGGACAAGTAATAGGCGCTCACTCTGCTACGCGGCAGTCGGGATTCGACCCGCCAAACTGCCGATCTTCTGATCGACAAGCTCAGCGTCCTAACCCACTGAGCCACCACGTCCCTTTTATATACACAATGGCAGGATTCAAATCACATCTCTTTTCCTTTATTCCCTGCTGCTTGGCCTGTTACCTTAGTTTCTCCGTGCAAAGAGTAAACAGTGATCTGGCTACATTGGAAGAAACCAAGTTTCTCTTTTTCACCTCTAACCTTGAGCAGGAAATTATTTGGGACGATTTTGTGGCTCAGTTGAGTTTCTACCCATTACAGCAAGCAGGAGAGGAAGGGCCACATCAACAATACACTGGTTAATACAATTTTGATTTCATTATTACTTCTCAGTTAATGCACTGCTTCCAACAAATGCCCACACATTTTTCATTAACTGTCAGATAGGCTGTTTGGCAGAACAGAGGGATCCATCATTATAATGAGCACCTTAGGGCTATAATGTTGGGTGTGTCCAGATGTAGTACCTCAAATTGTAGCCTTTGTTTTGAAGGCGAGCTTCGTGTTCCTAGACTCTTACCAAAAAAGCAAAATCATAGCCAGTGGGGTTCATATATCTGAAAACACAAGATATGCTATAATGTGGAGGGAGTTTTCTGCCCTCTGCACACTCAGAGAACCAAAGGACTATTCCTAAATTCTATTTACAGGTTTTAGGAACTGAAGTTTATGTAGATTACTGTTGTGCACTTATTGAATCTTTTTGGGTTTTGGAAAAGTTTTTTTAAAAAAAACTGTTCTGCTCAAGGACATTTCATAAGTGAGAATCTTTCCATTTTTCCCTGTGCACTTATGACTGCCTTTAAGCACCAGTTTGTACTCCAAATAAATGGATGCCAATGTTCTTTTGAGAATTTTCCCCTTTTATATTGTGTAAAGTGAGGGATTTCCGCCCCTCCCCATTTTTTCTATAAAGGTCTTAAACTACTATACATTTTAAATCAACTGTACATTCAACATACCAAGAGCACTCACCGAACTTTGCAACTTTCTTATAATTAGTTAATGCTGCTTCACAATTCTTTGGGACATTGATTCCTAACCAGTAACGATAACCCTAAACAAAGAAAAGAAAAATCAAAATCATTTTCCTTATTATTTAGGAATTTAGAACCCAAAATAATTGAAACATATGTTTTACAAACCACAATCATCTGAGATATAAGATTTCCTCCAATACTAGCAAACGTGTAATATATGAGTGCCTAAGGGGGGGAAAAAAATAAAACCATGCTAGAAATATATTTTGAATGCCATTTTAGACCAGATTTAACAGACCAGAGTGTTTCCTTTTACCTTTGCCGGATTATGTTCCACTCCTATTCCATATGATGACAAGAATCCTAATGCCTGTAGAACCAAAAGAGCAACAACAGAACGTCTCTTGACCAACTTAACAAAATTTGTTAAATTAAAATCTTTATGATAAAGTTACCGTGATGTGGTTTTATCAAAATTTCCTGCAATGATTAGCTTGGATTCACTCCCAGATAAGAATCAATTGGCATACACTATGGTGAGATTTAGGGAAGGTCTTTGCACAGTCTCTTTATTATATTATTGCTGTCCAAACGCTTCTCCATTCAAGTGATTTTACTCTAAATTCTGGGGTCCTGAAAACTACATGAAAGTTTGAAGCTGAAATGACTTGGTCTTCCTGTTGATAAGGAATAATATTGCAGTGATCCAACCATTTGTATTTGTAACTGTGTAGAGTGCTCCATATTTCATGCAGTAGCACTAAATAGCTGGATAGCATCCTACTAAGAGTGCCGGATCAATGCAGAAGATAGCGATCTAAGTAGAATGAATGAATGAATGAATGAATGAATGAATGAATGAATGAATGTTCATCTGTGTTAATTTCTCATTGACAATTACTCTGTGAAAAACAACTGGTTTGCAGAGGAAGGGGAGGTTTCATAAGGAGGTCAATGAGGTCACATTTCCTTTTTAAAGTTGAGCAGGGAAAGAATAAGCAATTTGCCTACCACTACTTGGGATCAGGTGTATCCAAATTTTCTATGGTGTCCTAATTTATATCTTGTTGACTATGAAAGAGGAGACAACCTGTTCATTAATATATGAAGGATAAGCTAAGAAAAGCAAGAATAGCTTTGCCAGCCGAAAAGGAAGCTAAAGAAAACCATACAAATAGTAATTGAATAGAAGAATAGAATAAAAATGTTATGGTCACTTTAAATGTACACTAATCAGCATACATCAAAATGAAATTTCATTGCATTCAACTCTCAAAAAATACCATTATGCATATACCCCCCTCGTACACATTTTATGACATAAAGAAACATCACAGTCTATTTTGAATGTATACATATACGCAGCAAAATAAAAGAATGCTGGGAATTTACAAGACAGATGGCATAAGGAACAAAGCTGTTACAGAATGTAATAGTTCTTCAATAAATACTTGAAAACCTCCTCTCAGAAGGGAGCAACCAAATCAGACCATGAATTGTGTGTGTGTGTGTGTGTGTCTAACAATGCTTCTAGCTCTACTTAAAAGCAGTATCCTGAATAATGAATAAAATCATTTTTCTACAGACAAAAAGTGTGAGACAATGAGTAGGCATAACGTCTTCCGCCACCCACAAAGCCAACAAAATAAATACTTCATTTTCAACACAAAAATCTGGGCAAAAAATCTTGTTTTTCTCATTCCAGAGCTCATGACTTGAAATCATGGATCTGTTACATGAAAACAGTTTCCAGTTGGGTGTTCAGGAAACAGTTTGAGCAGGGGATCAGTTATCTAGAGAGTTATGTAGATGTTCTAGTGGAAGCTAAACAGAAATCTCTGGGATTATTTATTGATTGAAATTGTATAGCTGCCCACTTTGTAATTCTAGATAGCACACAATAAAAAAACAAACAAACACAATATATAACACATTACAATGTAACCAAGGTTCCCAAAAAGCTCTCTCATAATGATTATGACATACATGTAGAGCTCAGTTGAAAAGCTGGATCCAAGGCTTTCCAGAAAGCTAACAGGATTGCTGCCATCTAGATCTCAGTGGAATATTGTTCAAAAGGGCAACTACATAATAGAGGAACCCTTGCTTTCTGGGTTCCACTAAATGACAGGGTTTCATAGAAGAGATCCAGTGCAAGCTCATCTTAACACCACCTGGATAGGGCAGCCATGCTGCTTTCCATAGTCCAACCTATCTTTCCAACCACCATGCCAAAACCAACCACACTCCCCTTTCCAAACTCTGTTGTTTCCTACAACCACCCTATGGATGGAAGGCAGCATTCTGGTATTCACACCATCTCTAACCCTATTAGAAAGCACATTCCCAGAGGATCTTAAATCCAGTCTTTAACCTTATTAAAGTTCACCCTTGTTAACTTGACCATAACTCCACTACAATTTTCCTTTGCTGTTGTTACTGCCAACCCTTGCAGCAATGGCTATCACCTTCTACTCCTATCTCGCTGCCATTGTTACTGATGTCATTCCAGCACCAGCTGGAAGTTCTTATTAGCACTGGGCTCTGCACTCCTCCACTCCCAATCCTACTCCGCAATTGCTACTAATCCACCTGTGTGCCATTCCTTGCCAACACTCCAATGACATCTCCAGCAATGGTGGCAATAGTAGCCACCATGCCTGGCTGTTGCTGCTGCCACTCCAAACCCCGACAGCCACCCTTCAGCAATGATTATTACTGTAGCAGAGTTGTTGTCACTACCCACATTGCTCCAGATTGAAAGCTCCACTTCTCTCATCTGCAGGTCAAATAACTTTCTCTACTGCTTTTGTAGTCTTACCAAAATAGTAACCTTCCAGGTCAACTCCACTTTCCAGCTTTCTCCAACCCTTTATCCACTACCATGGAACCCTCCATCCCTCTCAAATCTATGCAACCTGAATTATATTCCTTCTCCAGTCCTCTATCCTCACACATAAATTGAACACCACCTTCTCTGATATCATTTTGAAAAAAAATGTAAAGCTGACCTTTTAACATTCTTATAAATGTACATTCCAGCTATATACTCTCTTCAGAGAATTCAGGCTTAAGTCTTGCTCTAACTTTTTGATCAGCCAATAAATTTGTGGGTATATTTTATGCATACATCCAAAACTCCTTGTAAAATTAGTCAGCTGAATTCATTATTTACTTACCCCTTAGTTGAGATCTCTTTGTTCCATGTACATACACTTATTTCCTTTCAATTATTAATTATTCATTTTAAACTGACTAGTAATTATTTAAAACTGCAGTTAATTAAAGAAACACATACAGTCTGGCTTCTATGGGACCCTCCTTCAGCTAAAAGCTTATACAGTGATACAGCTGCTTTTACATTTTGAGGACCATTATATCCAAAGAGCATATCAGCTGCCAGTCGTTCCATAACTTCTGCCTCAAGATGATGTCGGCGGTTTCTGTTTCGAAAAAGACACATTTCAGATTTAATCAGTCATATTGATCTCTCCCATATATGTATATATGAAAAAGTAGCTGCAGTGTGAAGTTCCCACCTCTTGATGCATAGTAACTGGGTCAATTAAAAATTTACCATCTCATTTAGAATTTGATGATGGTCAACTTTGTGCACGATGAGGCAGTTTGACCACTGGGGAAAGTGCAAGAAACAGATGTAGGGAAGTGTCTTCATCTCAACAGTCCCTGGGTCTGTTTCTGCCTAGCTTATTGTTATTTAGATAAATCTGTATTTAAGAGGCAAAGGAAATTTATACTGTCTGTCTGTCTCTCATAATTCCATCTCTTTAAGATGTGGATTGGATAGAAGCAACTTTGTGAACTTTTTGTTCAAAAACTGTCTTCATATTTTTTTTTTAAAAAAATATATATTTACTTCAATTATAATCATTGATAGCTGGTCTAATCCATATTTGACATTTAAACCGTCTACATTAGGACCATTTTCTCTTTTTAATGGGATGTTCTGCTACTTAATTACTCAGTATTTGATGCTGTTGGAGAAGGAATAGTTGTGAATTTGCTGGAAGATTATTAGGTTGAGAGAGATTTAAAAAATGTAATGACAGGTGTGGATAAGATAAGAGCCTGGAAAGACTCAGATTCATAGCTCCTACTTTAGTGTTCAGAGTCTGATTATTATGGAGAAAACACTTAGGTTAAACTGCTAATTTAAAATGTGGAGAAATGTGAGAATATGGAGAAGTGCCATATAAAAAAAGATAAGAGGAAAAAAATCAAATCCAACAGCCCAGAGAGAGAGAGAGAGAGAGAGAGAGAGAGAGACAGAGAGGGAGGGAGGGACTTAATGACTAGAATGGATAAGATAAAAGCCTGGAAAGACTTACTTTTATAGCTCCTAATTGTGGGTTCAGAGGCTGACTATTGTGGAAAAAATACTTAGGTTAAACTTTCAGAAAACATCTGCTAATTTAGAATATGGAGAAATGCCATAGAAGAAAAGTAAGAGGGGAAAAAGTCATGCAGGCCTAAGGCAAAACCAGGATAGAATAGAATAAATAGAGTGTTTCCTCTTGAAGGTAGAATATGTACTGAATATGTATTGAAGAGACAGCAATAGTGATTAAAACAGATTTGAAGCAATAGTGAATCCCCACTGAAGATAATCTGGAATTGTGGAGAGGCATATAACATATAGGAGGATAAGAAGGATAAAGGAAAAAAAAGTGAAATGTAAAGTGTTAAGTCGTGGGCTCTGGAGAGCAGGAATGATGACACGAGGCTGAGTACAGAATAACTCATACTTTTATTCTTGCTGGAACTGTACTGAAACTTGGGCCGCAACCAGCCACAATATATAGTCTAGCCCCTAGGTGGCAGCCAATAGGTTTGAACCCACGCTTGCCGCCTGGGGCTGACCAATTGCAGGACCGGAGATGGCCTATCTGGGTTGCTGGACAGCCGTTAGCTCCTCCAGCAACGCATGTGGTCTAACACCTCAAGCCCAATACACAACATAAAGGAAAATAATTAATCTCTAACCTCCTTGCCTCAGCATATTGGTATCTACCACTGCAGTAAGAGTAGAAAGCATATTTGGGTGACTGGAAGAAGACTTAGATCCATGTTGGAGTTGGTCTGAGAAGCAATAACTGAAACCAGGCTGAAAAACAGCTGATATTAATTGAAGGAAAGGTGACATTTCATGTCAGAAACAAAGTTTAATTCTGCACTCAACACAAGTAGGCCTGGCAATATACAAATGAAAAATTAAAGAGCTGGTATGTATGTAGTATGGTATGCATGTAGTTTGAGGAGGCAACTGTTAATACTGTATATTATAAAGGTAAAGGTAAAGGTTCCCCCGCACATGCGTGCTAGTCGTTTCCAACTCTAGGGGCCGGTGCTCATCTCCGTTTCAAAGCCGAAGAGCCAGCGCTTGTCCAAGGACGTCTCTGTGGTCATGTGGCTGGCATGACTGGATGCCAAAGGGGCACGGAGCGCTGTTACCTTCCCACCGTAGTGGTCCCTATTTTTCTACTTGCATTTTTACGTACTTTCGAACTGCTAGGTTGGCAGAAGCTGGGATGAGTAACAGGCGCTCACTCTGCTACGCGGCACTCGGGATTCGACCCGCCAAACTGCCGACCTTCTGATCGACAGGCTCAGCGTCCTAACCCACTGAGCCACCGCGTCCCTTTAATATATTATACTTAGTTACAATTATGACACAGAAATATCATATCCTGATTTCAGATAGCAATCTGATCTCATTAGTGTTTTTTTTAAAATCATGTTATACTATCATATTGTTTGAGAAAAAAACAACCCTAAATTGATGAAAAAAAGACAAAGAGTTTTCAAAAATAAACTATATTTAACCTGAGGCTGAACTTCTATATAATCTCCACAAACAATATGTACAGAAATGATTACAAAAAGTAGGGGATTTATTTTTTTATTTTCTGGCTTTTGACCTTTTGGTCTCAGAGGAATTAGGAGATAGTGGTGTCCCATCCAGGGAGTTAAAGAACAACCTCATCCTAGAAATGTCTTTGTGGATTTGAAATATAAAATTCCTGAATCTGAGAAGTGGAAAGAAACAGCAGGGAAAGACATATAGCTCTTTGTAAGTCTCCAAGCAAGTATCAATTCCTCCATAGTGATGGAGCAATCAGCTGACCCAGCAGAAAGCATACTACCACGGCACTATCCTCCATTGAGGCTGAGTACAGCTAGTGAAAAATTCAGAAAGCTTTGTCAACTTTGACAAGGACTTAGGAGTTACCAAACCCAAGAATTTACAGAAATATTTGAAGACAATAAAAATGCTTTCAATTGTCACAGAAATCAAAGATTGAGGAATAAAGCAGATGGACATGAGGTAGCACTATGTACACTTATTAGTATGCAGTAATGATCCATAAATGATGGTGAATCAAACCCACCGAACCAAGATCTGAGTTCCAGATGCTTCGAGAGAAGATGGGAGTTGTGACTTGGTGCCCAAAATGACAAAAAGGGATATTAGAGAATGTGTCATTTATGAGCCTTTTGACCACTCAGGCAAATGGCAAAAAACAAATAAGGGAAAGGTGCTTTAAAGCTGGTGGAGCTTTCTGTTTCCCTCCCCGCAATTTTTATTTCTCTTCAAGATGTAATTTAGAATCAGTGAGGCTTTCTTATTCTATATATTTCTTAATTAATCTACCATTTACTTCAAATTAACAAATGTCAATTAGCATTCATTGATAGCTGGGTTAAGCCTTTACTCTGCATTCAAAGTGATCTCATTATGAATACTTCACTTTTAATTAACATGTTCTGGTATTTAATATGCAGTATCTGTTTTGGTTCAGGGAACATCTTCTAACTAAAGCTCCTGCTGAATTCAGCTAACACTTGGTACAGACGTATATGAATTTAACGTGTTTGCTAGCAGACTACTTTAGAAATTTAAATTTGTCCCATGGCCTTCCTATGATTTCTTCATATCACTAATATCCCCCAAAGAGGAATAAATAGGTGGTATATACAGTATATTGTCTAGATTCTCCCTTGCCACTATATAATAATTATCCACCCATTGCAAATTCCCTTCTCCCTCATATTCACCAAAGTGAATAGCTCACATTTTAAACACAAATTTAATTTGATTTTAATGGATCTTTGGATCAGAAGGCAAAACAAGGATTTGGTCATATTGTCCTGGTCCATAAATTTTGGCAGGTGTAGGTCTTCTTCTACCTACTAATTCAGCTGACCAAAGTATCAGATTTATTCATATCATTGTTGTATACAGGCATTCTTGAGAAATTTATCTACGTAATTTTCAAAAGCTGACCTTTCATCTTTTGCCACTGATTTGTGTGGTTCCCCTGAACTAAAATAATTTATTATTTAAAATAATTTTGTAGCTTGTCAAATAACTTTTAATAATGTATTATCATTGAATCATTTTAATAACATTTTCCTTGTGGAAATATGCAGTGAAGAATGCACATTTTAAAATTAATGAGTAGTTCTTTTAATAATCAATGGTGTGCCATATTTCCTACTGATATATGTTTGCTCTGCCCTCAAAACAAATGAAATGGGATACTTACTCTTCCTTGCCTTTGTCATTTTTCAAATGTCTCAGTATTTTCTGTCTACTCTGAGAGACACTCTTTTTTTCAACCTCTTCTTTTACTAGAAATTTGACCAGAAAAAAATAAAATCAGATTTGGAACAAATGCCATTTTGGTCATCATAGCAATCTCTCGTGTGTTTGCATGTGCATGAGTGTCTGTCTGTAAGTATTTAATGACCCTATTCCAGTGAAAGCTAGAACTGAACTGAAATACAGATTTCAAATAAAATTTACACATTGAGATATATTTCAAATGTAGTGCATTCAGCGTAATGCAGTTTGTGCTTACAAAAGATAGCTTGCACTGCAGAATCCCATGAAATATTTATAAAGATCTTTTCCTGAAAATCCCAGTCTTTTAATCTACCTACCCTTTAGAGATTAACACTCTCTGAAGCTGTAATAACAGGAAGCAATATGGGCTAGGAATTTTGGCTATACAATAGAATTAGATAAATGGCAGAAATTGTGGGACAGAAACTATAAACTTACAATGTCAACAGCATACAAAGAAAATCTTTATAAAATGTTCTACAGATGGCATCTTTCACCTGCAAGACTAGCGAATATGTACAAAGATAAATATGTTAAATGCTGGAAATGTAATCAAATACCAGGTTCGTATTATCACATGTGGTGGACATGTCCCAAAGCAAAGAAAAATATTGGAATAAAGTACACCTATGGTTGGAAGCAATGATAAAACAACATATAGATTTAAAACCAGAGATATTTTTATTGGGCATGTTACCAGGAAACTACAATAAAGGTAATACTCACTTAGTTTTACATATATTAACAGCAGCTAGGATAGTATATGCACAATTTTGGAAAAATGAAAAAACCCCTACGGAGGAGAATATCATTAAAAAAATACTGGAATACACAGAAATGGACAGATTAACGTTAAACATTAAAGAAAAAGAAGAAACTGAATTCTGCATGACATGGGACTTATTTAATCAATGGTTAGCTGATAAAAACAGAGGTTAGAAAGATGGAAATATGAGAAAATGTGGATTATGTGAGGAAGATTTATAATGGATTAGTAAATACTTTGTTATACAATTAATGTTAATGTGGGAAATACTATTTTTAATAATATGATTTCTACTTTTAGTATATGATATTTTGATAAGATTATTATGAATCTGATTATTATATTCTAATACATATATCTAGACAACACACTGTTCAGTAAAGAACTGGAATTTTTGAGATAACAGCAACAACAACAACAACAACAACAACAACAACAACAACAACAACAATAATAATAATAATAATAATAATAATAATAATAATAATAATAATAATAATAATAATAATAATAATAATAATAAACAGGAACCAATTCTACTGTCCGGTTTCTGTAATTTCTGGTTAATCTTACAACTTGCTCTGTAATTTTTGGCAACTACTCACACACAGTATGGCCATGCCGTCTCTTTTGGATACATGTCCCCTTCTACAAATGCTTTTCTCTCTCAGAAGCATAGACCTCAGTTATTTCCCGTCGGTGATCTACATTTAGCTTGTTATTCCTTCTTATTCTTTTGGGACTTATTTTCCCTTCCACATCTGCTAAGCTTTCTCCCTCTAACTGCCAAAAAAGCTATGGCACAGGAGAGCTATCATCAAATTTCCCAACTTTACTGCATTCTCTTTTGTAAGTGCAGCTGCAGTTACGAAAACTTCAATTTTGTTAGGAGAAATTTACTACCCTGGCCTAATCTGTGACTGAGTCAAAGCTGAAGAAACTTCTGGGATGAGAAGCGAAACGTCTTCAAAGAAAAACAAGAAAGTCCAGTTGCCTCTTGAAAAAAGTACGTTTGGGACAACCATGACCTGGATGACTGAGAATCTCCATAGACACTGAGAACCAAGTGTTTCTCAAGTTAAAATTTGTGCATTATTATTATAATAGGCCTGTCTGGTCTCAGGCTCTTCATGTCACACATAATCAGAGGAGTCTGATTCACACATATTTTCATTAATCAAGTTTAATCTTGGGGAAAAATAGAGTGAGGTTACAAAATCTTGGAAAAAGAATAGGCAAAACCCCCTTTACATCAAACAACAATGATTTTGCTTCCTGAACACTTTTGGACGTATCTTAACAGATTTTTGGCTGCTAATCATGACCTTTAATTTAACTATCATTTACCATTTTATAGAAATTGTCTGTTTCTACATAATGGCAATGTACACTGTGCAGTATCTGTTGACTATACTGCACATATGAAAGAAACATATGAAAACATGGAACTGTTTGTGAAGCACATCCTGCACACCAAGCTGGAATATTTGTGGACATTTAAAAGTAATGGCTCTGCTGCTTGGAATACAGCTTGGGATATACAGGTATTCCTTGACTTACAACAGTTCATTTAGCGGCCATTCAAAGTTACAATGGTACTGAAAAAAGTGACTTATGACTGTTTTTCTCATTTATGATCGTTGCAGCATCCCCATGGTCACGTGATCAAAATTCAGACACTTGGCAACTGACTCATATTTATAACGGTTGCAGGGTCCTGGGGTCATATGAGCGCTTTTTGCAACCTTCTAACAATCAAAGTCAATGAAGAAGCCAGTTTCGGGTAACAACTGTGTTACTAACTTAACAACTGCAGCGATTCACTTAACGACTGTGGTAAAAAAGGTTGTAAAATGAGGCAAAACTCACTTAACAAATGTCTCACTTAGCAACAGAAATTTTGGGTTCAAATGAAGTAGTAATTTTATCTGTACCAAGTACTGATGTTATATGTGCAAATGGGACACCTGTGCAAGAGAGTTGCCTTACATTAAAAATAAATGGCCACTCCAAAAGAATTTGGTTCCAGTTTTCTTTTACTTGTTCTTCTTCCATCTTTAAATTTAGCAGAAATCTATAGTTTCTTAATCAAATTTTCATTTGTTTTTAACAATGTTTGATCAAATGCTGTCTGTTCTTATAGAATCCCGTTGTCTTTAGATCTTTTTCATATCTTGTTTGAATTTGCAAATATGGCCACCATGCCAAATCAATACCTTGTCGTTGTAAATCTTGTCTATCTTTCAATTTTCCTTTGTTATCCAAGATATCTTTATAAGTCACGACTTTATCATAGTTAATTAAATTTGGGTAAGCAAAAGCTTCCATTGTTGAAAGCCATTCAGGTAGCTTAGTATAAATTTTCTCCTTTATTCTTTCCCATTCTAAAAGAAGTACATTCATAATAATAATAATAATAATAATAATAATAATAATAATAATAATAATAATAATAATAATAATAATAATTTTATTATAAAGTGATTTTGAAAATATCTGTGTGTTTTATTCTTCCCGTACCGTAGGAAGGCATGCCAACCAATTTGTAGTTCATGCCCCTCAAGGTACAATAGTCTTTTATTTCTCAGCGTTATCCATTCTTTAAGCCATGGCAAGATAGCTGCTTGATAATATAGTCTCCAGTCCAGGAGTCCAAATCCACCACTATCTTTAGCTTCTTGTAGCATTTTCACTTTAATTCATGTTTTTTTCCCCTTGCCAAATAAATCTCAGTACTGTTGTGTTTAGCTCGTCAAAAAAGATCTTTCCCAATTTTACAGGATCATCTGAAATAAGAAGAATATTTTCGGTAGAATATTCATTTTCACTGTAGCTATTCTTCCTAAGATCTCTTAATGAGTCCAGAGAAAATCACCTGGAAAGCAATCAAGGATGTCATCGAGAATTTTCTTGGAGATTACAGAGCACCAAACTACATCCAGCTGGTTGACAAATTTCTTATAGCATAATACCATGAAACACAACATGTCACTGAAGATTTCTTTTTGCATTCACACTTGGACTTCTTTCCTGAAAATCTAGGTGCAGTTAGTGACAAACATAATGAAAGTTTCCTCCAGAACATTGCCACAATAAAAAAAAATGGTATCGGCCCAACTGTAATCCATCAATGCTGGCTGATAATTGTCGATACTATAGTGAGATGCATCAGACACTGACTACAAATGAAAATCAGCAGCAAAACACTTTTGTCCCTGCTGAACTCATGTGACATATCGGACACATTAGGCAATTAAATACATTAAAAAGCCATTAAAAATTAATTTCATATTTCTCAAGATTCATTCATGATACTGTCATAATGAAATTATATTTGTGTTCAGCTTGAAGTGGCCTATAATCATTATCACCAAAATTTTCTCAGGAAGCAAAACTTTGGGAAAAAATTGTTGTTCAGTTTTATCAATTAATTAAGAGGGATTCTCTGTGAATTGTTTGAACTTATTTGTTAGATTGTTTAACTCGGGGGTCCCTAACCCCTGGTCCGTGGACCAGCACTGGGCCACAGCATGCCAAAAACTGGGACATGCAAACAAGTGAAGCCCCATCTGCGGGATGCAGGGAGCACAAGAAACCACGCCCCTTCTGGTCCATGATCCATGCAGAAATCTCTCTGCACAGAACCGGTCCCTGGTGTCCAAAAGGTTGGAGGCCACTGGTTTAACTGAAAGGCTAATGCTTCTTTTACCAAATAACACTGAAACATTGATCTATTTTTCCAAGTCTTCTCAGCCAGCTGGGTAACCTTTGTAACCAGTTTTCCTCATTCTTAGGAATAAGAAGGCAATGGCAAACCACTTTAGAAAATTCTTGACATGATAAGAGCATAAGCTTCTCCAGGAAGTTGCCTGGAGTCTATACTGACTCAAGGGGACACAAACACCCAGTAGCAGCTAGAAAGGAGACTAGAACCACACAAAACCATTTTGTAAGCAATGATCACATGTAACCAAGGCCAAGTAAAAAGCTTCTGAAACTTCTTTCGTCTGAAAATACTGAATAAGTGATGGTTTAGGATCAATTCAAACTTTATTTAAAACCATAAGGATTGTCCTGCTATTGTTGCAAGAGTATATGCACGTGCAGAGTTGTTGTTTTGTAAGTTGAAAGTTGTGAGGTTGAATAATTCTATTGTTTTCAGCTATTCTGACAATTCTACCATATCGCTGGTTAATTCCACAATCTCTGCATTTCAGTTGTAAATCCTAATATGTTATAATCTTTCCAGTTCCTTCTGAGCTATTTTACTGACATTTGGTGTTGCCACATCTATAAATAAAATGTGCTTTTATTGATTTGTTGTGAGGTCTGGCAGGTCGTGTTCCAGATGTTAGTTTGTCTGAATTCAGAAGTTCCACAACAGTTTTACATGTTCACTCTGGAACACACTTTCAATGTTATGGTCCTACCTATACCTATCAAATTCATATTGATTATACACATTCCAATGCACATTTTTTGCCACAATCTGAGCAGTCTTGCTACAGCTACTTATTAGGTGATCAGTCTTTTCTTTCTTTTTGCATAATCCATATTGCTGTTTTCAGGGTTTTTATTTTTTTTTAAAAATGGCATTGATTGCCAGTGCTTATATCCTGGGGCTGCAAATAGCAATCTTTCCTTCTCTTTCCTAATGGATCAATCACAAGCCTTGCCATATTTTGCTACTATTCACACTGCCTTCAATTTCTTTCAGGTTTTGACTATGCAGAGGTTTGATTTTTTCCAGTTTCATTATTCTAATTATTCAGTTTTGGATGTTGCCTTTCATTCTATCACATTCAAAACCTTTCCCCCTGCAGACATTTATTAGCATTTTCTCTTTGCTTGCTTTTATGTAGTCATTTAAGTCTCCCACTGTCTGCTTTTCTTACAACAAACCACAACAACCAATATCTTCGGGGGATAAATAAAAAAAATCTACGTCATTTTGAAGGTGAAATAGAAGATACAGTACATTTTCCCAAGTTTTCAGATTGTGTGATCTAAAGCAACTAGCTCAACATCCATTCATTTAGTGACCATTCAGAGTGATGATGATGATGATGATGAACAAAGGGATTTGTGACTGATCCTTGAAGTGCTATCTGTTGCAATGTGTAATAGTCTCCCTGGTTGTCAGCTTGGAAGGTGAGGAAGAGCCAGCGCTGGGGAGATCAGAGAGGAGGAGTTGAATCCTAGTGCATACTGAGCCAAGCAGAGAGAAGTGCAACAGAGGTCGGCGAGGCTACTCATGAGGAGGCAGCCTTGCCCCTCCTAATGAAGCACACCCGTTGGTGCCTATTTAGCTTGGCATTAGGGGCCTGAGAGTTGTTGGAGACAACTGTTCACTGTGTGTGCTCTGGACTTCCTTGAACTCATTGATGTCTTTGGGCCTTGACCCTTGGACTTGTTGTCCTCCTTGTGTTTGGACTTGTACTGATTTCTCTGTGCCTTGACTCTGTGACTCCTTGCTGGTTTCCTCATGCTTGGGACAACTTCCTGTCATTGTTAGACTTTGACTTTCACAAACTTTCTTGAGAGCAGCTTCCAAGCAAACTGCACTTGCAGGCAGAACTTAGAGAATGACAAAGGGTCTTGCAGGTGTGGAATAAACATGTTAAATTCTCTCTTTGTGTGTGCGTGTGTAGAGTGGTACAGGACACAGTGCCTCCAAGGTGATTTGAACAAAATTTAGGCCCACCTGGGCCACCGACATTGTGGCTGTCTATCTAATTGCTGCTGCCAGCTGCTCCTGAAAGAAAGAAGCCCAGCATACTAAACAAGGCTTCAGTTACACCAGTGTGAAAAAAAATGCCAGGCTAGAAGGCTGGAAGACAGTCCAGGGTGGCCCTGGGAAGAGCATGAGTGAAGACCTGGCTGGCACACCAGTGGAGGAGGTAAATGGAGGCCCTGGTTAGCATGTGAATGAAAACCATGCCCAGCACACAACAGAAGCCCCAGCTGCACTGTAAAGAAAGGTAGTGAATTAGTGCTTGGTGAAGTGGGCGCAGCCGGTTGCCAGGCTGGGCAATGAGGGCAAGTGGTAGTAGCAGGTAGGAAGCCAAAAGGGCAGAGATGTGGGGGAGATAGGCCTTTGGAGGGGGATTTTAAGAGGAGGCAGTCCCTTACTTTACCTTACCTTACCTTCCTGAGGCTGGAAGCTGAGAGGAATCAATCTGGGAATGGCTTGGATCAGGGTGGGTCTTAATCTAAGGCAGGGGTGTCAAACTCAATTTCATTGAGGGCCGCATCAGCATTGCAGTTGCCCTCAAGGGGCGGGTGGGTATGGCCAGGGTGGGCGTGGCCTACTGGGTGGGCGTGGGTAGAGTGTGTATGGCCTACTGGGTGGGCGTGGCCAGCTCTACATCGTTTGCATCAAGGGTGCCTATGGGGGACTGGGCAGGAGTGGGACAGATCTCAGGTTCTCTGGCAGAAGGAGGGTCTCTGGGCCAGGGCCAAGGCATGCGGGCTGTTCCCTCACTGTTTCCAGGATGGCTTCACGGGCCGCATGAAACCACTTCATGGGCCGGATCTGGCCCCCGGGCCTTGTGTTTGACATATCTGATCTAAGGATTGCTGGGATTCACTAAACAACAGCAATCAGGACTGTTGGGATTGTGGTTGCTAAGCGATGAGGTCATGTGATATTTTGTTTTAGAACCCGATCGCTTAGTGACAGAAATTCTGGTCCTAATTTCTATTGTTAACCATTTGCATGTCTTATAATCTGTCCATTGACTTTTCTCTATTTATAAACATTTTGTCAAGGTACACACATGCATCTACTCATTCTAATTGTTCATTATTTATAGATAACCTATCATTCCATCTTCCCTGTCAAAAAAACCTGTGTTGATCTTTGATATATTTATTTTCAAATCCATACTCCTCATTACATTCTACACTGTTTTCACAAGTAATTTTGTTGTCAACCAACACTATGGCATTGTCTACATTGAAAAGCACATGGATTTTCATCCATCAAATATCTTTAACATCACTACAAGCATTTTTTACATATTTACCCATAAATAAATTAAACATGCAGACGTTACTCATTCTTTTCTTATTCACTGCTTAAAGCTGAACACTTTGATAAGTATTCTTTTTTATTGTTAGGTATGCTTTATAATCATTTTACACTAATCACTTTCAGCAAGCAATCTTAATCTCCATATTCATTCAAGATATCATTATTCAAGTCTATTTGTTTTATTATATATTTGCTCTAAATAGACAAACATAATAAATTTTCATACTTTTCATACATTTCTCAGTCACCTCCTGGAGTAAGAATCTGGTTTGCTTGTTCATTCCTTACATTTCTTCAGACAAAAAAAATGCCTAACATCTTTCTGGGTATAGATTACAGCTAATCTCTGTTATTTTTGCTTTCATTTTTCATAATTTTCTCTTTACTATACACCAAAACAATAACTGTCTTTCTTCCAATGTTCAGGCACAGTCATCACACACATTAAAGAATTGTCATTGCCATTCCTAAGCAAATTTATATTTTAACATGTCTGCATTTAAACTATCCAGTTATACTTACAGTCTTAATGATTCAACTTGTCCCTAGCATTTCTGATTTCCTCTTTGGCTATTTTTTTTTGAGAAACTAATATTTATAGCATTAGTTTCAATTTTACTTTTTACATGTTAGTATTATTTCCATGTAAGTCTCTAGAATTCTTCTAGCATTCAATTTCATCCCAAATCATTTCATCACTTTGTTTTTTTCAATTCCATTCCTTCTTCCATTTGTTTCCTTGTTTAGCCCTTTTATATTTTTAAGAATTATGTTTTAATTTCCATTAGAATTGTTCTGCATTTTCTCCTTCCATGTCTTTCTTCCTTTCCTTTTTCTATTACTCCTTCTTATGTGGATGATATTTTCTCTTCTTGCAATTATTTTGTTATCATGTCCATTTCTTTCAAGATTGGCTTTTGACACTACTCACTGCAATGCAACTGTATACAGATTCCAATAAGAAGTTTTAATATGGAGATTAGGAGTAACGTACAGAATCTTGGATATTATATTAGGAACTTCCAGCCCTTGTTTTAGTGAGTTCATTAAGACAGGATCTCTTTGAATATTTTTAATTTCTTCCTGGGCTTTTTGCAGCCTAAACTGGGCTTCCACATGAGATACATTATTAATTAATTTTTCTCCCACCTAGCTCCAATACGTCGCGCAATGTCACGTGACACCGCGAGTTTGACACCCTCTCCTAATCACTCACAATGGCCACAATGTAATGGTCTGTTACCTATTCAATACTCTTCCCATCCTTCACTCTTTTTTTGCCAATATCTAATCAGAAACACTTAAAATCAATGTATATGCAATGTCTATTATATGTGTGAATGGGCTCATATTTTGTCTTAGAAACAGAATTTTAAAACAGATATCCTCTCCCCCGGTCACCATTCTCATTGAAAATGGCCCTCTCATCTCTCATCTCCTTCCCTTACCCCCATTCATGTCAACTGACAAAACCATTTAAGCATATTCATCTGGAAGGTTGCAGTTTTTCTCAGAATTCATCTGGTTTACAATTCATCGGAGAGCTACATGCCAATGGATTCCTATTTTCATACAAACCTATATTTTCTTTATTTCTTTATTGGATCTATAAGGCCACCCAACTCAAACAATATGACGTACAACAAAAAACAAATAATAAACCGAAAAGAGCCATGTAATGTTAAAACATAACATGTATAAATTATAAACATGAAATACAGAATATAACCTGCTAACCCCAGCATTAATATAAAAAGAACCAGAAGGAAATCCACCCAAATAGCCCAAAATGCCTGGAGAAAAATCCAGGTTTCAACAGCTTTCCTAGAGGTAAGCCAAGATGGGAACTCTTATACATACTTATTACAACCTAAATCATACCATTCATATTTGTGACATGCCTTTTAGGTGTTTCATTCATAATTAAACTTATTCATTATACAGGCTCCCAACTCATACATAGTGATTACAGGTGGTGTACAATATTAAAAATCCAGTTAAATATCCCTATTCCAAGTAAAACCCCTGGATGAATTGGGACAGGCTCATGAAAGTCATGGTTTCCATGAACTCCAGAGCTATTTCTGGCCCCACCTCCAGGGAAGGAAAATTGAAGCCCCCCAGAATTATAAACCTGGGGAACTCCATTGCTGATTCTGCAGTATGACCTAAGAGATCATGTAGAGAGGCAGTTATGCAGCAGGGAGGCTGGTACAATAGCAACAATCCAACCCCCCCCCCCGATCCCTAGGAAAAGGGTTTTAGAGCTGGGAACCATGGAGCAACGCCCCTGGTAGCAACCAGAGATTTTCTAATGACAACAACAATACCGCCCCCCTTTTGTGCTGTCTAGGTTGATACCACACCCAATACCCAGCTGGGAACATTTCTGAGAGAGGGATCCCTTCTTCTGGGAATAAGAGAAACCATGTTACAGACTGGCATTTAAAAGCACCAGTTTAAACCTGGGCAACTGTTAGTCTGCTGACAAATGAGCTGAGCCCAAAGGGGCTGGAATGAGAACTCAGTACAAAGCATTAGACTTGTCTTCCCAACAAGCAGACAGCCGCATCTCCCACAATTATATCTCCCCATACCTGACAACACTGAGATACTGCGAGCCACCTTATTCACCCCACTAGTCTCTCCATCTCACATCCTTACCTTCACCTCTCACTCTCAAACCCTTCCCCCACACCCTAATCTAACTACATGCTTTAGAAGATAGAGAAGGAAATCTATCAGGCACTGTAGCACTCAGCTATCAGCCATAACTGCATGTATTCATCAACTCCATTCTATAAGAACAGATCACCTTCATTCAGACCTATTCCCTCCTAGCCCTTTGTTAAATTTTAGAGATAAGACATAACCATTTCTTTCATTTTACTTGTTAATTCATGCTCTTTACTATATATTCTTCTTATATTTCAAGACACAATTGTTCAAATGCCATCTCCATCACCAGATGGACTCTTAGATATAGGCCTCTACCCCTTATCATGGCTTTGAGCATTCAACAGTTGTTAATAATACAGGAAAAAAAATTGATTTACAGACTAATGGTGAAATAAAGTAGAATTTTGTTAAATCCAAATGGGGTTTTTTACCCATGCATTTTAACACTGTTTTTGACAGGGAAGATGGGAATGGGAATTTATGCATGCATATTTTATGTAGTTTATACAGTTTATGGATGGGCATAACCATAGAGTATGAGAACAGATTTTCTCTGTTATATCCAACTCCACTAAACTAAGGTCTGCTTACTGTATCGTAAAAGTGTAGATTAGAGACCACCAACCTTGAAGTGACATTATTACCTTGGGTTGGAAAAGAAACTTGCACTGCTGCTCTTTGGATAATGTTCAGGATCTCCTGTAAAATAGTTTATACTTAAGTCGTTTTTCAATATTGAAAGAATTTGACCTAGAAACTGTTTCATGATACATACCATGTTTCCCTGAAAATAAGATCCAATTGGAAAATAAGCCCTAGCATGATTTTTCAGGACGCTCGTAATACAAGCCCCACTCTAAAAATAAGTGCCAGATAAGATCATCAGCTAGAGACACATTTACTACCGTATTTCCCTGAATATAAACCCTAACCAGAAAATAAGCCCTAATGCTTCTTTTGGAGCAAAAATTAATATAAGACCTGGTCTTATTTTCGAGGAAACACTGTATTTACATGATGGTAACTGCTTGCATTCTTTCTGTTTTCTACATACAGTATATACAATGTGACTGTGGGGTGCCACATTAATGGTATACAAACTGATTTGTTTTTAAAACAACATTGTACAGGATTAGTCTGCTGAGCTAATGTGTATGGCAATATTCAGTTCATTGAATATTGGCACTGAAGTGCATACTGTAATGTGTGTTACATTATCAATGACAAATAAAGGAAAAAGACCCCAATAATTCCAACTGATTTTTAAGTAGTTGTTGCAATACTAAGCTTTCCACACAAACGACTAAATAGGATTTGAGTGGCCTGACCTATCACATACTGCTTACATCTTTGCAAAACATGCTGTGTTAGCTATATCTGTAAACCATGCTTGCCAAGACTGCTTCCCTTTTGTTTTGCAGAAAATAAAAACTTTTTAGGGCTTTACTTCATTTTTGCCTCTAAAAGTAGCATTTCACAGTTACACAAAAAAAGTATATTTCTGTCATTTTTTTAAAATTCCATTTATATCCCGCCCTTCTCCGAAGACTCAGGGCGGCTTACAAGCTTAGCAGTAGCCTTCATTCTATGTATATGCCTGCTTATTAGGGCTTTCACACACACCCCAAGCGGCATTATTACAAAGTCAGCTTAATTGCCCCCAACAATCTGGGTCCTCATTTTACCTACCTCGGAAGGATGGAAGGCTGAGTCAACCTTGAGCCTGGTGGGATGTGAACCTGCACTAATTGCAGGCAGCTGGTGTTACTTAAGGAGGCATTAGCCCACTGCTCCACCAAGTAACTCAAGGAAGAACACATATAAGCATCTTTTATCCCCAATTTAGATTCTTCTTTGAATGAAATGACTCACTTTGCAGCAGATTCTTTTTTCCTAGAAACAATGTACCAGAATATGAAAAAAAACCCAATTCTTTAGATGCATCACCTGTCATTTAGGCTGGGAAAAAGTAAAATTAACTTTACCATAGACAGCAAAGCCATGCTTAATGAAAAAAGATACTGTAATCCAGGGGTCTGCAACCTTGACAACTTTAAGACTTGTGGACTTCAGCTCCCAGAATTCCTCAGCCAGCTATGCTAATCAATGAATAAAACAATTGTTTAAACAACTGAGCAGAGTAAGTTCTGCAGTCCTTTTGCATAAATAATTATTACTGGGTTCACTTGAAACAACAGGTGGTAGCAGCAGGCCATTCTTTTCTAGGCTCAGAGGTTAAACAGAGTCATAACTACAGTACTGTAATTAGTATTGAGTTAGGACACCACCAGAGAATTCATGATCTTGGACTAGGAAGTCAAAAGCATCTCAGAAGAAGGCAATGGCAAACTATCTTGGTAAAAATTGCAAAAACAAAAAACAAAAACCCCAACCCCCCCAAAAAAAACATCCTTATATGGATGTATCCATGGAATCACCATGAAACAAATTTACCAATTTATCATTACCATTAAAACTGATACACTTTTGGAAACTCAAAACTTTTGGTCAAATAAAGTCGTTCCTTCTACATGGATTCATCAGTGATGATAAATAAATGGAATCCAATCATAACATGGTATTTGCAAGAGTTAGTGATCTAACTACATTTCCTTTAGTACACTAATTTCATTTTCCAAGTGCATCCTTTCTCCTTCTTGGAAATAGGTTTCATGATATATATATATATATGTCCATGGGTTTGCAGGTGGAAAAAGGGTTCAGGAAATACAGCCTCATCTTTTCTTCTATAGGTGTAAAATAAATAAATCAAAATAAATTTGGAGTTATAAACATATTCTTCAGATGGTTTTGAAAGTAATCTATAAAGGAACAACAAAAACCAGACTGATTATTGATTTACATGTGTACAATGTTATAGTACCATTTTTAGGTAACATATGTTCTCTATTCTTATTTTGCCTGGTTTTGTTACAAAAAGAAATGTATTTCTATTTGTGGAAGAAATGGAAGAAACCAAGTTTTTATTACTAAAGAAAAAGAAAGTCACTGACTCTGTAGTTCTACTGCTGAACTTCAATGCACAGAAATCCAGTGAATTTTAAGTATAAAGGGGAGACAGAATAAGGTATACAATATAAATAACAATTATACATAAATCAAATGAGTTGTCTCTCTCTCTTCACCTAGTGTAATGGTATGTGGGAATGACCTTGGGACACAGGAGTAACAATCAGTCTAGGCAAGAGGCTAATAAATGAAATTTGAGTCTGAAAAAAAGGGGGGGCGAAAACTCAGAAGGGAGCTGTTTTGGGGACAGTAATAAGGAGGGATATGAGGATTACTTTCAGATTTGCAGAATTCTGTTAATGTAATCTTACAATAAAGATGGAGCTAGTACTCCTAGGTGTGCTTCTTGTCCAGATTACTTGGCAGGACTGACAGACAGGACATTCTTGACTTTTATTAATGGGATAGGTAAAGCTCCCTGCGCTGCAGTTATGCAGTTACTTTGGGCAGATGGGAAAGAGATAAGAGGTAAAATAACCTTTATTGTCACTTTTTCTGTGTACACACTGGCACACATTAAAAGTGAATTCTCTCCCAAAAGAGAGAGAATGTGTATGTATGAATGTATACATGTATATACATACATGTATGTCTATATGTATACCCATATCCATGTATATATGTATGTATATATATATGTGTGTATAGGTAAAGGGAAAGGTTCCCTGGCACATGCGTGCTAGTCGTTTCCGACTCTAGGGCCCTGTGCTCATCTCCGTTTCAAAGCTGAAGAGCCAGCGCTTGTCCGAGGATGTCTCCGTGGTCATGTGGCCAGCATGACTAAACGCCAAAGGCGTTACCTTCCCACCGTAGTGGTCCCTATTTTTCTACTTGCATTTTTACGTGCTTTCGAACTGCTAGGTTGGCAGAAGCTGGGACGAGTAACGCGCTCACTCTGCTACACGGCACTCAGGATTTGACCTGCCAAACTGCTGACCTTCTGATCGACAAGCTCAGCGTCCTAACCCACTGAGCTACCGCGTATGTGTGTGTGTGTGTGTGTGTGTGTGTGTGTGTGTGTGTGTGTATATATATATATATATATATATACACACACACACATATGTTAAATGCTTGTTAACTATTTAGATTACATTGCTAGGCCCCAAAAATGGGACAAATCTTTATTTCCTGTTTCAGCCTAACCGAAGGCCATCGACAGGCAGTAGTCACAACAGTGACAGCTGTTAATCTAAATAGTTAACAAGCATTTAACACATATCTCCCTTCTCAGCTAACAAAGTGAGATAGAGCTTGTGGCCTAGAGGTTAAAATAACTGCCTAATGTGCAATCAGCCCAGGTTCGAATCTCAGAAGGGTATGGCTGACTGATGAAAACAAATAAGTTTGAAATGCATATCAGTCTCCCTTTAATTCTTTGTTAGCAATCTAAAAAAAATTACACACACACACACACATATATATATATATATATATATATATATATATATATATATATATATATATATATATATATATATATATATATATCCATACCTATACATACACATATGCTGTATATGTACATATTTATACATACACAGAGATATACATACATATTTATACATATATACACATACATACATGCATCACAGTTCAGAGCCGTGGTGGCCCAGTGTTTACAATGCAGTATTATAGACAAAGCCTGAATTCCACTGCCAAGAATTCGATCCGGACTGGCTCAAGGTTGACTCAGCCTTCCACCCTTCTGAGGACAGTAAAATGAGGACCCAGATTGTTGGGGGACAAGATGCTGACTCTGTAAACCGCTTAGAGAGGGCTGTAAAGCATTGTGAAGTGGTATTACAGTAAATCTAAATGCTATTGATATTACTATTTTGAAGACATAGCAGAAAAACAAGTCTTGAGAGTTAACAAAGTTGATACTATATGGTACAAAGCTAGTTGTTCTGCTTTGGCTGCCACGAAACCTCATCCCAGAAGGTAACAAATAAAACAGGTCATGGAGAGGATGTGTAGTGTCCCTGACAGTATTGTGGACTCTGGCCAAGCAGTGCTTATATGCTATGTCCTGGATAGTAGGGAGGGAACTTCCAATAATCTTTTCTGCCATCCTCACCACTCTCTGCACAGCCTTCCTGTCCAAAACAGTAATACTTCCAAACCAAACAGTAATACAGTACAACAGGATGCTTTCAATCTTCCCTTTATAGGAAGGGGTAAAGACAAGAAAAAGAAGATGTGCCTTTCTCATATGATGGAAAAAATGCAGGTGCTTCTGCACCTGCTTCACCAGTGTCTCACTGTTGAGTGATGAAGCTAGCCTACTCATTAGCTGCATACTCAGAAACTGGATACTATTAACCACTTCCACAGTTGAATCATTAATACACAGAGGTGTATGGCTGCCCCTGCCTTTTTTGAAATCGACAAAGATCTCTTTTGTTTTTCCTACACTTAGAACCAGGCAGTCCACCAAAGCCTCTACCTCCTCCCTGTAAGCACTGTCACTGTCATCCTGAATACGGCCCGCTATTGTTGTGTCATCCGCATGCTTCACAATATGGTTGTTGTGTCATCTGCATGCTTCACAATATGGTTGGTAGCAAACCTTGCACAAAAGTCATGGGTCAACAGGGTGAACAGTAACAGATTTAGGACACAGAATCTGTGGTCAAGAAAATGGTGTTAGAAATATTAGTCCCACCTCACACACACTGGGGCTTCCTCTGATGTTATGATTCCATTCCAGACCCTGAAAGGACGGTTAAGCACTTGCTCATAGCGTTGAAAAGATGGCAGAGATTGGTTGTATCCAAGCATTAATTTGTGACACCTTATTCAGAAACCAGTCACTGCCTAGTAGTTGAATACAAGCACAGTGTACTTTATTATTGTTGATTACATATATATGCCAGATTTTCATATAGCAGTCTATTCACTTTTCACGTAAACTTTGAATTCAGCAGGTGGCTATTTTAAAATGTATGGCTTTCAAGTAAATGATATGCTTTCTACTTCCCTATACAATGGGATTTTGTTTCCCCAGATCAAATGCATTTTGTTCTTTTATTGCCCTTGCATACAAAAAGCCATAAAAATTATTTTTACTTGTTGATCATTAATGTTATTTCAAATATCATAATTAAAATGAAACATAAAAGCTGATACATTTTAAACATGTTCATTACCTCTTCTAAAATGTCGTCATCTCTCTGATCATCCGGATTATCTTCTGTTTCTGTAAGAAGCAAAAATACCCCATATAATCTATTACAAACTTCTCAAAATGAAAGGAAGTCAAATTGAATTACAAGAAAAAACATGTCAAAATCTACAGTTCAGCAATATATCTTTGATCCCAAAATATCTTGAATGTCAGATTTTATTATTTGACCCTAATAAAAGAACCGTTTGACAATAGCTGCTTAAAATATTAAGACTTTTTCCCCTTCATGTATCAATTTATACTGAGAGAAAAGAATGTTTCAATTAAATTTCTAAGAACATGGAAGCACTAAGTTTGACTTTATCAATAGTAAACCTTAGACATTTCTCACAGAAGAGAGTTCCATGTCAGTGAAAAGTCAATATACTAGGACCGCACTGTATACTTGGCTTTTATGGCCATTTTGCAAAACCACGTACATGTGGAATGGATGGACAGTCATTTAAAAATCATCTTTTGAAAAGTCAAATTTACCATTAATGTACTTTGGCTATAGAATACATGCCACCTAGAACCGCCAATCAAGTATTAGTTCTAGGATATTTATTCCAAAACATAGAGAATTAACACAATAATTAATCCAAACATCAGAATAGTGATTAGCTCTATAGGAGAATTGAATTTCTCAGCAACCATGTTCATTGTTTTTGCTACACTTCAGAATGAGTAAACATTAGTAGAAATAACCAAAGCCATATTTAAAAGACTAAGGTATATGATGTTTAAGTTGGAAGCAAGCATAATTTAGAACACTGGACAACACATTGCATCCAGAAAGTGATTACCTTAGTAGTTAAATGAAAAAATCAGCTAAAATGACCAACTGCCTGGAAGTGCAAAATATTCCCACCCCTAGTCCCTATTCTCTCTACATTTGAATCAGGCAATATGATTACAAAATCACCTCAGTTTCTGGAAGTGAAGTAGGACCCCATTCTCCTGGCCTTTCAGACAGGTATGAGAACATGGTTCTGCATCCTTTTTTGGGGAGGTTACGGAGGAGGATGCAACCATGCTGGTTAGTACCCTGAAAGCCTTCCCCACAACTTTAATTAATTTTTAACATTGATTTTTAATTCATCCTTGCCTTTTTCAATTTTATATATAATTTTCAATTTTATATACTGTTTTATGTTCTAATATTTTATTTGTACACTGCGCAGAGACCCTTTGTGAGGGAAATGGGTGGTTTTAAAATAAATAAAACAGGGATAGGGACACTGTTCTGGGCATGGGATATGGCTGAATACACTAATGAGCTATTTTAATCAAACAAATATTGAATCAAGCGACCTCAATGAAATGAAGGTTGTTTATTATCAGCTCAAAAAATCCAATTTGTCCAACAGATCCTATGTTCTCTATCCTAATCCTTAAGCTTTGGCAAACTCTCATCAACAGCACTACCAACAGCAGAAAAGTTTTGTAACAACAACAACAATAACAAAGTTGGAAGGGACCTTGGAGGTCATCTAGTCCAACTCCTTGCTCAGGCAGGAAACCCTATACCATTTCGGACAAATGATCAGAGAAAAACTCCTATGCCAGAACAAGTATAAAAGTTTATTTAAAAGGACCAAGGTCAAACTTGTTATTTATTCATGATGTGACAGATGAGAGTGAGGGAAGCTCTTCACTGAATCTTCTAGATGAGCAGTTATTGCAAATGGTTCTCAATTCTCTAACTCCGGCATTTCAAAAATGAAAAGTGGCATTCACTTTTAAAATAATCATTTTGTTCTTTTTCCACCCATTTGAAACCAACTTTGTACTAGGAACTATACTCCTCCAATTTTCCATTATGCTCTTTGCACAGTTCCCTCTCCCTTTTTAATTATTTTCCTCCAGTGGTGGAATTTTAATTACATCATGCTTTGGAATTTGGAAGAAACTGCAGCTGGGCACCTCCCTCCAAACCATTGCATGTATGCACTTACTCAACCTTTCCTATCTACCTGAAGGCAGAATGAGCCCTTGTGAGTCCTGCTCACTCTTCCCCCATCACCATTCACCCTGCCTTAAAACTGAAATTTGAACCAGACAGCTTCTTTCATCCATGTTGGCTTCCTGAGTATATTGAAAAATATTTTCAAAATTTCTTGAAAGAGAATGGTTAAACTCATGTTTCTAAAGTACTACAAAACTAAGTAAATAGAACAAAGATGTATAGCTTCTTGCTGACTCTACCTTTCCCGGACGGGGTGGGGTGGGGATTGTAATGTAAGATACAGGTTATCAGACTAAATGGTTCTTTGTTAGTGGTGGTTAGAATGTAGTATTGTTGTCTAATTCTGCTGACTGCCAGCAGTTTGATTCTGACCAGTTCAAGACTGACTCAGCCTTCCATCTTTCCGATGTTAGTAAAATGAGGACCCAGATTGTTGGGGGCAAATTTGCTGATTCTGTGAACTGCTTAGAGGGGCTTATAAAGCAATGCGAAGCAGAATATAAGTCTATTGCTATTGCAATTGCTATGTCCTTACATAATTAAGCCCTGAAATTGAAATGGGTTTAAAAAAATATTTTACACTGAGGCTGTTTTTTCTTGGATTTCCTAACCACATTCAAAATCACTGGACAATTGTGTTTATACTTTATAGGCTGATTCAGGTGAGGTGGAATGTGTGGAGGATTCTGTATTTTTCCAAAATTTAGCAATCCCAAATGTTATATATGCATCTAAGAACAAATTATTATTATTATTATTATTATTATTATTATTATTATTATTATTATTATTATTATTATTATTATTTATTAAATTTATATACCGCCCTTCTCTTGGAGGACTCAGGGCGGTGAACAGGGCATATAAATAGAAATACAAAAGTTAAAAAAGGATTAAATAATTGCCCAATTAAAACAATCACAATATAAAACCCATTAAAAACCTAACGTTCCCCCATCAGGCCAGGCCAGCTTGTTCAAATAAATGGGTCTTTAGCCCGCGCCAGAAGGAGCGAAGATCCGGTGCCGTCCGGAGGTCAACCGGCAGTTGGTTCCACAAAGCCGGGGTGCCCACAGAGAAGGCCCTCCCCCTGGGGGCCACCAGCCGGCATTCTCTGACCGGAGGCACCCTGAGGAGGCCCTCTCTGTGGGAACGCACAGGGCGGAGGGAAGTCGACGCCGGCAGCAGGTGGTCCCTGAGGTATTCCGGACCCATGCCATGTAAGGACTTAAAAACCATCACCAAGACCTTGAACCTCACCCGGAAGACAACTGGTAACCAATGCAGCTCGCGGAGCAAAGGTGTAACATGGGAGTACCGGGAAACTCCCAAGACAACTCTCGCGGCCACATTCTGTACCAGTTGGAGCTTCCGAGTGGTCTTCAAGGGAAGCCCCTTGTAAATAACTACCCTAAGAATAGTGAGATCTTTATTTGAATTTTTTAAACTTCAAATAATTATTTATAAATCTCTATTGGGTTGATCTCTAAAAGACTATACGGATACATCCAATTGTTTTCTTGGTGACAGTGCAAAAATGATATGGCTTTGCCTTCTCCTAGGATTTTTTAAAAAATTTATTTGTGCTCAACTTAATCTAGAACATTTGGATTTCCTAATGATTTTTCATTGATTGAACTTTTAGTTTTTCAAGATCACGTGTGGTAATCCTCGATTTACAACCACAGTTGAGCTCAATGGTTGCTAAGCAAGAAAGTTGTTAAGTGAGTTTGTCACAGCTGTTGTGAAACACTGCAGGAGTTAAGTTAGAAACATGGGTGTTTAGTGAATTTGGCTTCCCCCACTGGAATGGAACAATGTTGATTATGTTTCACAGTGTATGTAGGAAATGTTTACAACTTGAAATTGGGAGGGATAACATGTGCAGGGTAAGATGGGAAAACATTCAGCTTTCAAAGGGGAAGCAAAAAGGAATAGCTGTGTACTGTCACAAATGAAATCTTATGCACTAACATGTATTTAACTCTGCAGTCAGTTTCAGGACAATGTAAGCCCGAGGGCAGATATAGAACATTATAAAACATATTCAGGGATTTATTTATTTATTTACATACGCCTGGCAGAGTTAAGATGTTGTCTCAGAGAAAATGAAACCTAGTTTTATTACACTGAAAACAAAAGAAAACAGAATAATAAGAGTTGGAAGGGACCTTGGAGATCTTCCAGTTTTTTAGAAAAATGCTGTGTTCTAATATGTTTTGGAATCTGCTTCAAATGCTTTATTATGAAGACCAGGCTTTTTGATCCATGGAAATCATGCCAATCTGTTTGTGGATGACTATGTGTTACATCTGATTTTTTAAAAAAACAAATATCTGATGGACACCCACCAGAACAGTGCAATAGCCCCTCTTGATTTTTATTTATATCCCGCCTTTATTCTTTTTACAAATAAGTCAAGGCAGCGAACATATCCAACATACCTTTCTCCTCCTATTTTCCCCCGCAACACTAACCCAGCGAGGTGGGTTAAACTGAGAGTGACTGGCCCAAAGTTACTCAGCTGACTTTTCTGGCTAAGGCGGCACTTGAACTCGCTGCCTCCCGCATTCTAGCCTGCTACCCTTAACAACCAGACCAAACTGGCTCGGAATTAAGTGCTCGCTCTGAAACATCTTTACCTCTTTCTTTCTGCAAATAAAAACTTAATGGCAACCGGCAAATCTCTCCCCACCCTCGCAAAACGGAAGCAGCAGAATCCCAGATACATACTACACGCGGTGATCCAGCAGTGCATCGCAACCAGCACTACAAACTGAGTCTTCATCTCAAATAAGTCCCAACCTAAGCCTTCGGAAGGGGAGTTTCACTGAATAGGGGCGAGTGCTCCGCTTTCTTAGGATTCCCGGTTGCTTACGCGATGAGGTACGTAGCCATAGAGATTACCACCTAAAGCGATTCCCCAAATATTAAACATAGCATATTGGGAAAGGAGCTCTACTCTAGGCAGCTTTCGTGTCTCGTCCCTACTATGCAGCGCCTCCTTTTGCTCCTCGGTTTTCTCGAAGTTGATGCGGTTACCTAGCAACTATTTTCTTTACACTAGACGAGCCAATCACATGTTTCAGGCTCCTGCCGAACCGCTACCGGACAAAAGGCAGCATCGTCGGCCTTCGCCGTTATTCCTAGGCAGCAACAGCTGCGGCCACAAGAAGCAGCAGCAGAAGAGCAGCGTACTTTCAGTCGAAACCTGAATTGCCCAGTCTCCTCCTCTCCGGAGATCAATTTCTTAAGCGAGATCAATTTCTGATACACCCTTTTCAAGGATAGCACTGAGGACGGAACAGAAGCTTCAGACTCGGGACTCCAAGGGAAGTCAGTAGATGAACGTGCAGAAGCATATCTTTAAAAGTTTTTTTTTTAAAAAAAACACAAAACATTCATTCCTTCTGCTTGTGCTCTTTCTTTTTCATATCCTCTGTCTTTACCCAGGCCTTCCTCCGCCTTATTAGGAAGCAATTTCTTCTCTATGGCGTTTGAACGTCGTAGGCTGTGAAATAAATTGCAATTAGCCTCGCAGGGGGCTTCTCATTTGGAACTGGCCAGTACTTGGACATGAGACTTTCAGAACATTAGACTGGAAAGTTAGAAGAAAAATCTCGAAGCAAGGCAAACTACTTCCATATTATTCCCAAGAAAACATGAAACTATCCATGCAGATGCCAGAAGTTGAGCTGCTCTTAAGAGAATGTACCTAAGCAGGTGCTAACACATTTGGAGTAGATGATAAAAAAATGAGAATATCTGGGCTGCAAGGAGATTGTAAGCACCCCAAATGCCTATTTGGCTGTATTTGCACAACATTGTTACCACTGATTAATGAGACCACGCCTTTCATAACCTAATATTTTGGGTTAATGACCACAAGTAGTTACACAGGATGGGTTCGTGCAACATGGTAAGCTAAAATGTGAATATACCTAGATTGTGCACTTTGGCACTAAAAGGTAGATGAACTCTTAAACCTCTTTGACTAAAGATCCCAGTGCTATCAATTAAATAGAATGAAACCATTTTACTGTTCCCTTCTTAAAGGATTTTTCATGGCAAAAAAACCAACAACTGAGGATGTGGTGAAAGAAGATAAGGTTCCATATGAAGAATATTGTCTCAACTATTCTTCCATTATTTTTTCAAAGCTAATCTATTAAGCACTATGGCATTGATTTGGTTATGCTAGTTCATATATCTGGGATTCTAAGTATGAGAAATATATTGTGCAATTACTCTTATCACTTGTGAATATCTTGGGTGTGGGTGTGTTAAACAATAGTTTCTTCTATTTGTAACAACTTTTCATCCTTCCATCTTCTTTTACCTTCCAATAGTAAATATATTTCTTTAAATGTATTAAGAGGGAATGGCAGTATCTTCACCCTGGAAGATTTAATACAGAAAAGCAATGTAAAAGAAGGGGCAACTGAAAAGTGATTCAGATTTAGGGCCTGTAATCATTTGTTTTAGGCATTGCCCGAAGATACATCTGAATCTATTTTGATTTACTACGATTTGTTGTAGATCAGCAAAGATTCCTGTCTCTTGTTTCAAATAGTGACAAAATGTTTCAAATGTCTATTACTTTAATTTTTATTCCATCTTTATTATCTATTAAATGCTGAACATATCTAATAATCCTTCCTCCTCCTATTTCCCTCACAACAATCCTATGAATTGAGTTGGCCTTCATGCCTAACGGAGGACTAGAATTCACAGTCTCCTGGTTTCTAGTCTGGTGCCTTAACCACTAGACCAAACTGGCTATAAACTGCAGAAACTAAACTGTTTGGTCTGTATTAAGTTGGATTTTTACATTAAAGAATTATAACTGTGAGATCTACTGAGTTACTCAAGATCAGGCATGTAAAACTGCCAGCCTGCGGACCAGATGCATCACACTGAAACCGAGCCCAGCCCATTGCTGGCAATGGGGAAAAAGTCATGATATGTTGCACGTCACGTGACGTTGCAAGTTTGACATGGCTGCTCGAGATGATTTTCTGTGTTCAGAATTCTTAGCTCTGCCACCTTTCTACCAGGTTAGATCACATGAATTTCTTGAAGCACAACACGGATTCTAGAACATTCTAAGACTTTACCTGAGAATAGGTTCCACTGAGTATAGAAATTGAATTGATTCCCAGACATTTTGTTAAATATAGTTTATTTAAGAAAATATAATGTATTCAGAAGTCGTATGAAGTTGGGCAGTGTTCAAACAGAATAAATGAACATGTTTAAATTCAGTGCGATTCAAGGTATAGTATTCAGGAAAATGTGTCTTTGGGCAATTTGCAGCCCAATAAGTACATTATTAGCAAAATAGAGAAACATATATGGAAAAGCCAGTCAGTTGAAGAGATAATTAACTTGTGTACTAGAATTGGAATATAAGTAAATATCCCATTTGCTACATATCCCCCATGTCCCTTGCTTCTTGATTTTAACAGTCTAATTTAGGGAGAAGGTTTCTTTTTTCCCCTGCTGCTACTAAAATATGTGGAGTCAGATCTACTGCAAATCACCCCAGGTATCTTCTATAGATCCTAATGTTATTTATTCATTTGTATCCCGCCTTTTATTATTTTTACAAATAACTCAAGGCAACGAACATGCCCAACACACATTCCTCTTTTCCCCATAAAAATCCTGTGAGGTGGGTTGGGCTGAGAGGGTGACTGGCTCAAAGTCACCCAGCTGGCTTTGATGGCTAAGTCAGGATTTGAATTCACACTTTCCTGCTTTCTAGCTTGCTATCTTATCTATCCCTTGCTTCTCCTGCCTTGGAGTGCTGTCGGTGTTCAGTTGATAGCTTCTTGAATAAAACCATACATTACAGAAATATCTAATTTTGGTTCTTTGAAAAAGTCAATAGTATACTTATAGAATGTTTTACACAACGAAAAATGAAACAAATTATAAATGTTTATCTCTGTAAAATTGCCTCCAAGTCTATAATCACTTTTGGAGGGGGGTGTTTAGGGATTTTTAAAAAAAAATCTGTGAAGCTTTTAGAATTTTTATTTTTTATCTGTAGTTATATAGGCTGCCTACTTCATGATAACCAATATTTATTACCTCAGTCATTCACTTGGCAATCTGTGGCACCAAGATGGTAGCCGAAGTACAACCTCTGCTGTCTCCTCTTTCTGAGACATATTTCCTCGCACTATTTAATACTAAACCTCAACAATATATGGAGTATCACAGATTGCCTATATAAAATATCCATGGACTCAACTGCAGAAAATTATCAGAACAGAACAATCAAAGATCACTTAAATCCTGTGTTCATATAGGTTTCTACTCCTGAGTCATTTGTTCAAATTAATGTTAGTATTTCTTTCATTTCTTTTCAGGAAAAGTGTCATAAGTCACTTTTTTCAACAAAATAACAGAGTTGGAAGGGACCTTAGAGGTCTTCTAGTCCAATCCCCTGCTCAGGCAGGAAACCCGTCCTATACCATTTCAGACAAATGGTTGTCCAGTCTCTTCTTAAAAAACTTTCACTGTTGAAGCATTCACAACTTCTGGAGTCAGGTTGTTCCACAGATTATTTGTCCTGACCGTCAGGAAATTTCTCCTTAGTTCTAGGTTGCTTCTCTCCTTGATTAGTTTCCATCCGTTGCTTCTTGTCCTGCCTTCGGGTGCTTTGACTGCCTCTTCTTCGTGGCAACCCCTGAGATATTGGAACACGGCTAGTCCTTCTCTTCATAAAACCTGACATACCCAATTACAGCAACCGTTCTTTGTATGTTTTAGCTTCCAGTCTTCAGTGCCACTGTAACTTTGAACAGTCACTGACTGAACTGTTGTACGTTGAGCACTACCTGTAAAAGGTTCATGAAAGACAGCTTAGCAGAAGAGAGCAGAGTCTTCAGTCTGTGGCCAAGTGTGCTAAAGCTACAAAACCGAACATCTTAGCAGAGCAAGACTGTTGGTAAATTTCTAAAAGGGCCTGGCTTAAGATCCAAAATAAAACATTTCTGCATTACTTTGTGTTTGCTCACACCGTTCACTATGTTTGGAGGATTAGGAGAAGGCTGTACCAAAACAGCAAACACTGCTTTAATCCAAATGGGCTGCGCCCAATATTTTACTTATTAATGCCACTATTGCCGGTGGCATGATTGCACTGCTTAATGTTCTTGTGCTTAGCTTAATGGCAAGGTTTTATGCATGTAAACGAGGAAGCACATTCTCAAAACGCTGACTGTGGGCGAGAAAAATACGCGAAGCACAAACCACATTTATTCAGAAGTTACAGAATCACCCCCTCGGAAAGAAGCTCGATGCATCAAGTGAGGCTTTACTCCCAGATAAAACTGCCACGAAAATGCAACCCAAGCAGTTTAGCACGGAGGAAAATCCCACAGCACGCGGCGGGTCTGTCGCCTCCCTCCCCATTAACTGAGTCCTTCGGGAAAGGGCGGTATATAAATCTAAATAAATAAATAAATAAATTAACTACGGGCTCACGCTGCTTTAGGGCAAGCGGTAGCGAACCCAGCCGAAACTCACACCGGAGCAAGCATGCCCCAAAGGAGGCGGCTGCCACCCACGAGCCACCTCGAGGTGACCAAAAAGCCCTCCCAGAAACCCGCCGTTTCTTCTCCACAAACCCGGGCGCGAGCTTCCGCCGTCGCCGCTCGCGCCGTTTTTTTTTTGGTTTTCTTTGTGTTCAAGTCCGAGCTTCTGTCCGCCCGAGCGCGCGCGCTTCCTCCTCGATTTGACGCGCCTGCCCCTTTAAAAAAAAAAACAAAAAACAAAAAAGCCTCCCCCCCCCTCCCTTCCCAGAACGCCGTTAAGCCCCGAGAGCGCAAGGGGGCGGGGCGCGTCGCTGAACGGCGTCTCGCCGGGCCAACGGGCGGCGGGCAAGGAGGCGGGCATTGCGGGGGTGTCTGTCGGGTTAGAACGAGGCGTGACCCAGTTGACGCGCGCTGGAAGGAGAGGGGAGTGGGAAGGAGGCAAGAGGTGCAAACAGCTGCCCACAACCGCCGCCAACGCCAACGCCGCCAACGCCACCCCAGCGGTGCCGTCGCCCAGCCGGGTCAGCGTGCTTCTTCCTCGCCCGTGAGCCTGGGGAACCTGCAGCTCAAAGCCGCCGCTAGCCACAGCACCATGTACCCCGGGAACAAGCGGAAAAAGCTCTGGCGGGAGGAGAAAGGTACCGACCTCCTTCACCTGTAAAAAGCACCCGGGGCTCCTCGGGCGAGCGGAGCTTTGCAGGGCGTCTCTCCGACTCTTGGCTTTCCTTTGGCCGAGGCGGGCGGGCAAAAAGACGCCGCCGCCGCCGCCGCCGCCGCCTGCTCTCACCTGAGCGACGTTGCCTTCCTCTCGCCTCCGCCGTTGTTACCTCGGCAGGACAGCCGCGCTCCTCCCCTTGCTTCTTTGCCTGGCTTCTCCTCCTCCGCTTGGAGGAGGAGGAGGAGGGCTCGCTGCCTTCTCCGGACCCTTCAGTCCGCCTGCAGTGGGGGGGAGCAGAGGCGGGTGGTGGGACGGCCGTCCTCTCTGCACAGCCCTCGCAGCAGCCTGGTCAGGGCACCCCCCAAGCTAGGGGGCAAGGGCAGCTTGGGGTAATGCTAAAGGGCCCAGGCCTCTCTTTGCCACTCAGGTGCTTCGACCTTGGCGAGGGTTCTTGGGTCAGCCTTACCTTAGACCAGGGGTCTTCAAACTTGGCCCTTTTATGACTTGTGGACTTCAACTCCCAGAATTCCTCAGCCAGCGTATGCTGGCTGAGGAATTCTGGGAGTTGAAGTCCACAAGTCATAAAAGGGCCAAGTTTGAAGACCCCTGCCTTAGACGGTCCCCCTGAGAGGAGCTTGATCAAAGCAACCGTGGTGGCCACTGTCTTTCCTTTTTGCCTAGTTTTAGTGTTAAGTCCAGTCTGTTTCAGAGTTGGTAGTCTTCCTCTTAGTTCGTCTCACTGCCTGATTAATCTTTTGTTTCTGTCTTGGGTACGGGTTTATCCGCCTGGAAAAGTTATTTTTCTGCTGGGTCATCACTGTTGCTTCTCTTATTCCCAGGGCTTTTTTTTTTCTTCTCATAGAACGCTCAGAACGGAGTTCCGGCACCTTTTTTTGGATGGAACCTTGTAGGGTAGGGCATGTATGACATGTGTGAGTTCCGGGCACCTTTTTCTTTTACAAAAAAAGCACTGCTTATTCCCCTATGGGTAGCAGAGAGCAAGCTAAGCTTGTAAACTTGGAATCCACTTTCCCTCCCTGCCTTCTGGTTGCAAATTGTGTGCTGACTGTATCTTCAGAGTTTGGTGTGAGAGTTGGAGTGCCACTTTGGAAACGAAAGTGAGGTTTCTCTCTCTGCTGCCTACCATTCTTTCTGTTTCAATATACTTGGAATGAGAGCTACAGTCTTTTTGATAGTTGCTGGCTGAATGAATTTCAACTTGCCTCACTCTGGGGCTACCTATTGTGAGGGGGTTGCAAAAAGGTGACAGGACTGCAAAGCCTGGATCTTTGGGCCCTTTGGAAGAAAATATTTGCAACAGACAAACAAACACAACCATTGTTTGTGTATTGTGTGGCAGTTGTTGAAAACATCTATTGAATCAACTTTAACCAGTCATTCTAAACTTTGTGAGGATGGATTGCTTTACTTGATAAAATACCAGACCTTCTAATGGTGGGGTGGTAATTATCTTTTTAAAATAAAATATATAATAAACATTCTTTCATTAAGCTGGAGTCACTCTGTGAGATGGGCAGTCTCTAAATTTGACATATAAATAAAATGATGTATTTGCTGATATATATCCATTTGGGACCATTTGTCAATCACAGAGCTACTCCTTGTAAATCCATTTCCCCCCACCCCACCTGCCCATCAAATCTGTTTCTGCAGATAGGGAATAGGGAGGAAAATAAAGGATACTTGTACTTTGCAAGTGAAAGTTTCCTTCCATAGTATGGAATGTACCTTTAAATGTTAGATAAGGAAATTGGACCTTTACAGTTGGTAATTTAATAGAACATCATAAAATTGAGACCATATAAGGAATTAAATAACAAATTTGATACAATGTAATTGTGTTCATTCAAAAAGACAGAATTTTGACTTAGGTTTGTAGGTATTTTAAACTCTTGTACTAATGGTAAAAAACCAAACTGGGTTTGTAAGTTTTGGTGTGAGTTTCACACATGAAATCTACATTGCAAATTCTTATGCTGCATACATACAGTAATATCAAATGCCAGGAAGAATAAGATGACTGATATAAAGTTAAAATGTCCATCTATCCATAAGGAGAGAAAAAAACCCCAACTATTGACATGTCACACAGTAGTATTTATCTGTTCTGGACTGATGATTTATCATGCCCTTATCTGTAGATTTAGATTAGGATGCTTGAACTGTGTAATGTAAACTGGTATAACAGCTTTACAGAATTTATACTGATTAAACTGTAGTATGGATTTCTGTTTGCATAACCTATAACAGAAACTGGATCCTTGCACTCTAAAATGTAAAAAAAAAATCATTTTGCAGTTTGTCATTGGTGCTGTTAAAATTGCCTCAGTTTCTTTTAAAACACATTCCGTACTGCTACAGTTGAAACCTCTAACATCATCACAGATAAGTATATTTTCAATAATTTGCTGAGGTGGAAGGGAAATAATTTTTTCCACATAACAATCCTAAGGAATGCTGTGTGAAACGTATCACTTTACTTAGTAAAAAATTGATGTCTAAACATTGTTACAAGAGACTTACAAGAATATAAAAGTGTATACATTAATCTCTAGGTAAGAATGTTTATAATTAGAGATTAAATTGAAATGTGCATAGATAAAGTATTATCCAAATTACTAATTATTACTAGTTACTTGCATTAAATAAATCTTTTCAGATTAAACAATCTCTCTCAAGCCACAACAGTTTTTGTATTTTATATGTTTCTAGTGTGATAAATTTATCTTGTAGCTTTGAAGAAAATCTAATCGTGAATGCTAGAGCTTCTTTTAGGATTGCTTTAATAAACAGTTTATTAGTGCTAGAAATGGGATTGCCTGTACAGATACACAGTATTCATGCTTCCATGGCTACTTCCAGGCAGATGAATGTCACTGATGACTCAAATTAGCTTTTGTATTTTATCAATTCCATAAGTGCTACACCTGTATTTAATCACTTTGATACAGTGGTGGGAATTACTAATGTATGTACTGTATGCTATTTCTTAAGCAAATATCTAAATGCCTAATGCCAATGGAAGAAAAGTTCTAAATTATAAGGTAACTCCTCATGAAATAATTTCAAAAACTGTTTCAAGTTGTAACGTTATAATAGGTTGTGGGATTTGTTAACCATAATATCAAGAATTATCTCTTGGTAGCATTGCAAGTGAGGAGTGAAGATTACTGAAGTTTGTGCTAAACCATGTTTAAATGGGCTCAGAATCATTTATATAATTTAAAATTGAGGTAGTATCTGCTGTGAAAGAATAACATATAAATGAATTCAATCTGCTTAATTCAAACAGTGGCCTACCAACTGAAGTATAAAATAGCAAACGGAATACAAAAGCAGAATAAATGCAATCTTAACAACTAAATGTTGCTCTCATCCCTAAACTGCCTCTGATGGATTTAGGCTTTAAGTACTTAGACTTGTTTAACACAACTTCTTGAGCATCTGAAATTACATTTTGTTGAAGTTTTGGTTCTCTCCAAGCCTCAGTAATTAGGATGAGTAAAGAAATTAATTGAACCTCCTTGATATCTGATCTTAATCTACATACATTCCTCATATATTAGAACCCCATAACTAATTCATGTTACAAAGGAATCTGCTTCATAATTTTGCTAAAACATATTCATTGTTTTCTGATAGAACGCTTACTGAAGATGACATTGGAAGAGAGACGTAAGGAATATTTACGGGATTATGTATCCTTGAAAGATATTCCAACATGGAAGGAAGAAATGAAAAACAAAGCCCAAAGTGATGGTAAGTCATCTTATTAAATTTGTATCTGTATGTATGCTTTTAAATATCCAATGTACTGGCTTCTAAGTGTATTGGATCAAGCATCTCATAATTCGCAGCTGGCTGGTGGAAGAAATTGTAATCCAACACATTTTGAGGGCACCAGAGTGACAAAAGCTGTCTTGTGAAGTTGTACATGATAGAACTGCTTACCTTAAACAGATGAAATAGGTTTTGTTACTTAACAATTTACTGTAGTCTAGGGATCCCCAATCTTTTTTTCAGCTATTGAGTATTTCTGGAATTTGGGGAATTTTGTGGGTGCTCTTACAAAACAAGTGCTATGAAACCTTGATAAATTTCAAAATAACTGCCGTGAGGGATATATCCAATTTACCAAAATGACTCTTACCATTACTTCCACCTCTTTCCAATAGACTACTCAATACTACCTTTTACCCTTTGTGTACTTTCTGGACAGTATCTTATTTCCAACCAAAGCAATAAAGCTAATTTTTATTCATTGATGTATTTATTTTTTAAGAAGGCATTTTATATCCATTTGAAGCATAGGAGCATTCCTGGAAATAAAAGTAATGCTGCTAGTGCTTTGCTTTGCATTGTGTTTTTTATTTAAAATATAAGGTTGATGGGCTGGCAGCTGGTGGACAGAGGTGTGAATAACTATGACTAACTGTGATTGCAACCAAATATTGGCAGCTATGAACTGAAACTAAGTTGATGAAGTGGTTTCAATGAATAACTGGTAAAACAACACATGCCTTGCATTTATATCAGGATAGGGAGTATATTTGAAAATTTGCTACTGCTTGTTCTTGTAAATGCTAACTTTTATTAGAGCTAGTACACTGATTCACCTTCTTGCCTCTTAATCATAAATCCTTGTTTATGCAACTCTAAAAAGGCAATTTTAAACACACATGGCATCATATTGCCCTGATTGTCATTGGGGTCCATCTTCTCAGGGTTTTCAGTAATATTATTTACATTTTGTAATGTTCTATAATCTCCCTAGAGCAGACATGTCAAACACAAGGCCCGGGGGCCGGATCTGGCCCGCGAAGTGGTTTCATGTGGCCCCCCGAAGCCATCCTGGAAACAGTGAGGGAACGGCCCCTGCTGCCTTGGCCCTGGCCCAGAGACCCTCCTTCTGCCAGAGACCCTCAGATCTGTGCCACTCCTGCCCAGGCCCCCATAGGCACCCTTGATGCAAACAATGTAGAGCTGGCCACGCCCACCCAGTAGGCCATACGCACTCTAGCCACGCCCACCCAGTAGGCCATGCCCACCCAGTAGGCCACACCCACCCAGCCCCTTGAGGGCAACCGCAATGCTCATGCGGCCCTCAATGAAATTGAGTTTGACACCCTTGCCCTAGAGTCTCAGTTTGGATGTAATTTTTGGGTTGGGATATAGTGTAGAAATTATACTATATATAGTACATTTTTCTAAAATCAAATCCAGCTCTTGTTTTTACACTTGAGTTAGAGATCAAAAACTTTTAAAAATAGCCTAGAGTAAAATAGCTGTAGGAAATAGCAACAAAACCAAGACTGCAAATGACTCAATATCTAGCTTACGGTAGTATTTATGATCAGTTTGTTTTATTTTGATTTTATCCATGGCAGTATAGGAGTTTGCTATATTATGTGTTATAGTCCATACTGAAAGCATTGTAGCTGTGATGATGCTTGGCAAGCCATAAAACAATGAAGAGGGATGAGGCTTAGCAAGCAAGATGTCTATGCACCCATGTTTGGATCTGCAGTTTTAGTGCATTCAAGGACCTGCAGTTTTGATATCAGTCTTGCATTCCAGGAAATTATAACTAAAGAAGATTACTCTAGATAGAGAAGCATCAGTTTTGTTTTTGCTCTATTATTTATATAGGAATTGCACAGATACTCAGGACAAGCGGTTCTCATTAGGGAAACTGAGGTTAATACTTGCTGGAGAAGGCTACATTACAGCTAAATAAGTCCTCTGAGTCATGTTCAAGCCTGGTCACCAGATGGACACATCCTTGTTGTATTCTTGGCAAAAGAATAGAAGCAGTTTACCATACTGCATCACTGTAATGAGTATTACTAGCTGCCCAGAGTTGCTGTACAGTGAGAGAACTGGCGTATAAATTTAATAAATACATAAAAAATGCCCACATTAAAAAAATAGTGAAGAAATTCCTATTTAGAAAATTGCAACAGCTACCATTTTACTGCTATTTTTTTCCAGCAGGGATTATTTTGTGGGGTCCTTCATGCTCTCTGAGCTTGCTTGTTTTCTTGCAGACTTTCATTGCCCAAACTAGGTAACATCATGTTATCTAATTTGGGTAATGAAACGTCTGCAAGAAAATAAGCAAACTCCAAAAGCACTAAGGACCCCTCACTTCAACCCTGAGCTACAGATATTCTCCTGTATATGTATATGTATATGTATATGTATATGTATATGTATATGTATATGTATATGTATATGTATATGTATATGTATATGTATATGTGCGTGTGCGTGTGTGTGTGTATATATATATATTTGAATTTCTTTTTGCTGACAAAGAGCTAAAGATTTTAAATGGGAGACTAGAATAGCTATTTCAAGCTTATTAGCTCTCATCAGCTAGCCATACACTTTATGGGATTCAAACTTAGGCAGCCTGCATGCTAGGCAGTTGTATTGACCTCTAGGCCATCGGCTCTCCTCCCCTTCTTTGTCAGTCCAGCCAAGGGAATATATGGTAAGTTTTTCCCGGACAGACCGGTCTAGTACACCTTGGTTTTAACTGCTGTATTGCAGTTCTACTATTATAATCACTTTTGCCTTGCAGCCCCAGCCTAGGAGCGTTAAGCAGGCTCAAGTCGCAACTGCGATCCACTACAAATTCGAATTTCTTTTTGCTGACAAAGAGTTAAAGATTTTAAATGGTAGACTAGAATAGCTATTTCAAGCTTATTAGCTCTCATCAGCTAGCCATACCCTTTATGGGATTCGAACCTTGGCTCGACTAACAAAGAAGGAGAGGAGAGCCGATGGCCTAGAGCAGGGGTAGGCAACCTTGGCTCTTTTATGACTCGTGGACTTCAACTCCCAGAATTCCTAGCCAATGGCTAGCTCAGGAATTCTGGGAGTTGAAGTCCACGAGTCATAAAAGAGCCAAGGTTGCCTACCCCTGGCCTAGAGGTTAACACAACTGCCTAGCATGCTGGGGCTGCAAGGCAAAAGTGATTATAATAGTAGAACTGCAATATAGCAGTTAAAACCAAGGTGTACTAGACCGGTCTATACGGAAAAAACTATTCAAAAGCTGAATTATTGCTCCATCCTGTGGAAATGTCACATTAGTGTATTTGGCATAAATGGTCTTATCAAACTAGTATCTTACAGCATGACAGCCAACAATGGATAGGAAATAGAACCAAGGAGATTTAGGGGATTTTATCATTACTTTACTAAATAGAGAGAATAATGCTAAAGCTATTATTGATATTTAAATATAGGCTGTCCTTTCTTATTCTTTTTAGCCTCTTCAGGACAAATGCCTCATTACTTTTTGAATTCTGGTTAGCTGATCATAATTATTGACTCTAGTGGCTTCTGCAGTTTCAGTAGTATTTGGGCAGAGTAAAAATAAGACTGGAAGAAAGGGTTCTCTTTAAACAGTGGTGTTTTTCTAGTGAATATAGTAACCTCCTTTTTTGGCTTCTCATGATGATCTAATGTTGATATGGCAGTAACCTAGCAACAGTTCTTAATTATTGCTACTAATACTCTGTGTGGCCACTAATAGAAGTTGGAGAAGACCAGAGGCCAAAGAAAATGGTAAAGATGCAATACAAACCATACTAAGTCATGTTGTAAAATGTAGTTTAAAAGTCCATACTGGCTTGATTTGCACACAGTGCTAGGCCATCTATGGATTTATATATCATACTTAATCAAAACTAAACAAGCTATACTATGGCTTATTTTGATGTATGAATCCAGCTAAACAACACAGATAAATTTTGCTAATTGCTATTTTTCAGTTCTGGAATTCAGGGCTATTTGACATGCTACAGTTTCCTTTCAGGCATGTCAAACTTGCGACGTCGTGTGACGTCGCGTGACATATTGCGTCTTTTTCCCCATTGCCGGCAATGGGGTGGGCGTGGTTTCGGCATGACGCATCCAGCCTGCGGGCCTGGAGTTTGACATGCCTGCTATATGAAAAGATGTAGTAAAAGTCTTTCCCCCACCATCCAGTCACAACTGATGAAGCTTGTTGGATGAGAAGCGAAACGTCTTCTTCTTTCTCAAGGAAAAAAGCAGTCCGGTTGCCTTTAGAAAAAGCACCTTTGAGGCAATTATGACCTGGATGACTGAGGATCTCCATAGACATTTACAAGTCTACATGTTTACAATGTACATGTATTCTATTCCTTTCTGACAGGTGCTTCTCAAAACATCAAATCTTTAACTTAGTTGAGAAGACTTCTTTTTCTCTCTCTTTCTCTCTCCATTCTAATCCTGTTTTTACTCCAAAAATTGTTGTCAGGTGCTTTTAATATTTGTGTACTTCCCTTGATACTAGATCTCTTTGTCCAGATTTTAAACAGCTAAGTTCTAGCTTAAAGCCAACTTCTGTCATCTTAGCTTTCTCTGAACTATCAGCATTTTTACCCATCCTTTTAATCCTGGAATGTACAAACCTTGCTTTGAGCGGTTTTCCTTGTGCACGTTTGTTTAGATACGTGGTGAAGATGTGACAGTTACTGCCCACAGTAAATGAACAGTGATATTTGTAGGTCACAGAGGCAGACAGCTTTGTTCGTGTTTTCCTGTGCAATATGTGGACATTGTTTAAGTTGAGAGCTGTGTAGTTTTTGCACATCAAATGTTGAACTCGGAAGTCAGACCAAATATCATGAAGCTGTGTTCAGGGTTGTAAACCAAACCAAAACCAACTATTATGGCTTAATGTGATGGCCTAGTTCATTCAGTGTGCTAATAGTGAATGTGATTGGTAAACTAATATGTATGGCTTAAAGAGCCTTGGTGGAGCAGTGGGCTAATGCCTCCTTAAGTAACACCAGCTGCCTGCAATTAGTGCAGGTTCGAGTCCCACCAGGCTCAAGGTTGACTCAGCCTTCCATCCTTCCGAGGTAGGTAAAATGAGGACCCAGATTGTTGGGGGCAATAAGCTGACTTTGTAATAATGCCGCTTGGGGGTGTGTATGAAAGTCCTAATAAGCAGGCATATACATAGAATGAAGGCTACTGCTAAGCTTGTAAGCCGCCCTGAGTCTTCGGAGAAGGGCGGGATATAAATGGAATTAAAATAAATAAATAAAATAAATAAAGTGTTGTATGTATGAACAGAGTCAGCAAGGAGTCTCCATCCAAGTGCTTTATGCTATGCTTAGGCTTTTAAATCTCGATGTGTTTTACATAAATGGCATGCACCCAACTCTGATTGTGTCAGTTTTCTTTTCCAGAAAACCTATTGTGTTTTATCAAATTTACAACACATCAGTTCTTTTTTTTCATAATGGAGCTCAGATTGGTATATATACACTCACTCCTTGTTCTGTTCTGTCAATTAAATCACTAAGCAAAATGGTCACTAAGTGAACATGTGAAAAAGAGATGCTGCAAAGATCACTGGCATTTGTCATTCCATTCAGCTATAGGTAGTTCTTATGACTAGTTGTTTAGTGACCGTTTAAAGTTAAGGTGGACCCTCCAAAACATACATACGACCTGCTACCGATGGCCACATTCTCTCTCCCCTCCCCATTATGTGACTGCATTTCAGGTCCTTGGCAGCCAGCCTGGATTTACAGCTGTTTGCAGTGTCTTATGATTACATGACTGTGATTGACTTATGTTTTTGCCAAATGTGTGCATTTATTTCGGGTCTTTAGGAAAAACATCTGATAGCAAACCATGGGTTTGCTTAATGACTATGGCAGTGGCTCCCAACCTTTTCTATACCCCGCACCCCTAAAGGGATTGGCTATAAACAGTGAGGGTTGGGTCTGTTTCATCCACCCCCCTGAAGCTTTGCACGGGCTCGCCACAGGGCTGCGTGCTTAGCCCCTACCTGTACTCACTGTACACATACGATTGTGTATCATCTGACCCATCCACTGCGATCATTAAGTTTGCAGATGATACCACCGTAGTGAGTCTTATTACAGGTGGAGATGAAACAGCGTACAGGGGGAAGGTACAAAAACTATCCTTATGGTGTTTAGAGAACAACTTGCACCGGAACATCGGCAAGACAAAGGAGATGGTGCTAGACTTCCGGAGGAAAAGAGAGGAACCTGCCCCACTTTACATCGGGGAGGACTGTGTGGAGAGAGTTTCCTCCTTTAAATTCCTGGGAGTCTACCTCTGTGAAGTTCTTACCCGGAAAGTCAATACAACCCAGGTGGCCAGAAAGGCTCAACAGAGACTCCACTTCCTCAGGGTCTTGCAGAAGAACAGGGTAGAACAATGTCTAATGACCCTCTTTTACCAGTCTACTATAGAGAGCATCCTCTTGCATTGTATTGTGGTTTGGTATGCTGGCCTTACAACCGCGGATAGGAAGATATTATAGAGGGTGATGAGCACAGCTCAAAACATTGTGGGCTGTCCCCTGACACCACTGGATGACATCGCCAGGGCTCGCTGCCTTGGAAGAATGAGGAAAATTCTCAGGGAAGACTCACACCCTGGTCTGTACACCTTTACTCTCCTACCATCAGGTAGGAGATACAGGAGTATAGCCAGCCGTACCAACAGGCTGAAGAACAGCTTCTATCCATGGGTTCAGGCTCTTGAACGGGAAATAACTCTATGTATGATTGACTTGCGAGGCCGGTGTGTTGTGCAATTAGCTCACATGGTGTAACAAGATGGTGGGTTTGTTGTCACTGTGAGTTGTGGGTGGGGGCACGAAGGGAGGCTCAGCCAATCTCATTGTATACATGGTTGTACTTTGACAATAAAGGTTCATTCATTCAACACTTCTGATATATTCTTGCACCCCTTACAAAAGTTTGAAATAACGAATTATGCATATACACTATAATTTTGAAACTTCTAAAACCAAGTTTTCGCACCCCCTGGAATATTGTCTCACACCTCTAGGGGGTGCGAACACCCCCGGTTGGGAACCCCTGGACTACGGCATTCACTTAATGATTATGGATTCACTTAATGACCATGGCGATTTGCTTAATGGTCAACTCAAAAAGGCATAAAGTCAGGTCGGTGATATGATTATCTGCTTTTTGACCAGCGTGACTTACTGCTTTAATGGGGAGGCTCCATTATGGTTTTAAATCAAGGACTACCTGTAAAGTTCTAACATCATGGTACCATTGCTCTTATTGCGATGTGTGTTGTTAAGCATCTGAAATTTTATTTATTTATTTATTTATTTATTTATTTTATTACATTTATATACCGCCCTTTCCCGAAGGACTCAGGGCGGTTTACAGGGTGATTAAAAAACAAAGATACAAAAGTTAAAAACAGATTAAAAAAAAATTATATAATTTGATCATTAATGAACTGGTTGTTTGGAAAATGAAGTTTTTAATTACTGTTGTATTTGTGAGTGGTCACTTAAGTTAAGGAAGTCATTACATGAGAAATGGGTGTGATATTCTGATGTCTCCAATTTAGACAACGACTACTTTCAAATCAATTTAGCTTTAGAATGATTGCTATCATATACATCGTAGGATAGCATCCGGTCCTTTAGCTGTAGTTTGCTCCTTTGCAACTCTTTTGTTCTACTCTTGCTCAGAATGTAACTATTGCTCTGTCTTTCTTCTGGCCACTCTACTTCAAACATGCCTTCTGAATGCTTTCCTTAACTTTTCAGAACTGTATGATGTTACCAGTCCTCACCCCCAAGGAAGTTGATCAGAAGTAAAAGAAATTTTAATGCAAAAATATTCTGATTAAATCAGGAAGGAAAAGGTGGAACAATTAACCTGGGTGTCTCAACACAGTGATTGGCAGGATTAGTGACTATCTTGTTTTTCAGAAATAATATATGCTGGTAAAGCATACTCTGGATAGCAACTTTCTCTCTTCCCCCTTTTGGATTTTGTTTTATAATACAGCTTTGGGAGTGAAATTTAGAACCCTCACTCTTTGTGGGCATTGTGAGATCACTGTTGTCATTTAATAGGGGGGAAATGTATCTTAGATCACTAGCACTGATAATGTTACCTAGGTAGGGTAATGAAACATCTGCAAGAAAACAAGCAAGCTCAGAGAGCACCAAGGACCCCACGTATCCTAGATTACCAGGTTTAAGATAATGCGTTCATATGAAGATGAGCAATATGCACACTGATAGTGTAATTTCCCTGGAAAAACTGTCTGAAGCAGCACTGGTGGATATGAGTTAAGACTGGGATTGAGCCGTGGGTTGAAAATTACGAAGAACAAATTAATTGCAGGATGGAGCCTCTACCTTTTTGAAATACTTGAATTTTCAAATCGTAGAACTTGAGTCCCTTAGGAATGGAACTATTTGGGAGTGCTGTTCCACACAGGTGTTTTTCTCCATGAATAACATTTTTCAGTATCAGAAACCCAATTTTTCAAATAAGGGAGCTAACCATGCATGCTTTCAATATGAGCTAAGCATGCATGCGTTCAATATGGCTTCTCCTTGCACTCTATAGAATATAGTGTGCATTTCTAGGACCAAGGTCATTCAGGATTTAATGCCCAAGGCACAGGAGTAGTAGGGACAGTATTGCAATGCATGTTTGCATTGAACGTGAAACTTGACTGAAACGTTTAAAAAAGAGTAATCGTAAATAGACAGTGAAGTACCATGGACTAAATTAAACAGAAACTTGTTTTGCTTTGTTGTTTGAGAGTGGATCACTTCTTACACTGTTAAACCGCATACAAAATCATTTTAAGATATGTGGGAACCTCTTTATCTTTTCCCTTACTACAGAAGACTGCTTTTCCTTCACTTGAAACAAAAGTGACAGAGCGGGAGTGAAGATACCTACAGGCACTCTTCACATGTCAGGGTAGACAGAGCTCTGGTGTGACAAACTGTATCGTGCCAGTGCAACTAAAGAAATGTAGCCTACAGTGCTCACTTTATTAAGTTGACTGCTTCTGTTTCCCTCAATTTTTAGCTCTTACTGTGCAGTATCATGTGCACCATGCTTCTTAAAAGCACGGAAGCTTGAAGCACAAGTTTATGAGCCTGTAAAAATGAGGGGGATTTTTGAAAAGAAAAGAACCTTGTTCTGACATTACTACTTGGACAGACTTTACCATACCAGTAGTAGTGAGAAACCTTTCCTTCTAAAGATGTACTGAAGTCAGTGAACAGCCAGTTGCCTGAAGGTACAGCATTAGTATTTGCAGAGAGGAAACCCTCCAGTGTATATTTCCATTGGCACAGGCTCCTTGACTACATTTGTGGATCAGGGACTTTTTACTTACGTTCCACTGTGATTTTTGAATTGCCTTAACGCAGAGTTCCCCAATCCCTGTTCCGCGGCCCGCTACCAGTCCATGGCCCGTTGGGGACTGGGCAGCGCAAGCTCTAAGCAAGTGCATGAAGCTCCATTTGCACATGTGCAGGATTAGGTTACACGCGCAAAACCATCCCCTCCCCTTCCCTCCCCACCGCCTGCCGCCACTGCCGGTCTGCGGAGCTGGAAAGCTTGGAGACTGCTTAATGGGCTAAACTCATTCTGACCGGGGGGGGGGGGGAGGGAAAAAACAGCCATTTACCTTTGTTTAATATTTACTCTAAGAAAGGGCAGAGCTAGTAGGATTGTGTTGTTGTTGTTGTTAGTTGCGAAGTCGTGTCCGACCCATCGCGACCCTATGGACAATGTTCCTCCAGGCCTTCCTGTCCTCTACCATCTTCTGGAGTCCATCTAAGCTCACGCCTACTGTTTCAGTGACTCCATCCAACCACCTCATTCTCTGTCGTCCCCTTCTTCTATTGCCCTCAATCTTTCCCAGCATTAGGCTCTTCTCCAGTGAGTCCTTCCTTCTCATTAGGTGGCCAAAGTATTTGAGTTTTAGCTTCAGGATCTGGCCTTCTAAAGAGCAGTCAGGGTTGATCTCCTCTAGGACTGACCGGTTTGATCGCCTTGCAGTCCAAGGGACTCGCAGGAGTCTTCTCCAGCACCATAGCTCAAAGGCTTCAATTCTTTGGCGCTCAGCCTTTCTTATGGTCCAGCTTTCACTGCCATACATTGCAACTGGGAAGACCATAGCCTTGACTATACGCACTTTTGTTGACAGGGTGATGTCTCTGCTTTTTAGTGTGCTGTCTAGATTTGCCATGGCTTTCCTCCCCAGGAGCAAGCGTCTTTTAATTTCTTGGCTACAGTCCCCATCTGCAGTGATCTTGGAGCCCAGGAAAACAAAATCTGTCACTACCTCCATTTCTTCCCCATCTATTTGCCAGGAATTGAGAGGGCCAGAGGCCATGATCTTGGTTTTCTTAATGTTAAGTTTCAACCCAAGTTTTGCACTCTCCTTCTTCACCCGCAACAAGAGGCTCTTTAGTTCTTCTTCACTTTCTGCCATTAGAGTGGTATCATCTGCGTATCTTAGGTTGTTGATATTTCTTCCAGCAATCTTAATTCCAACTTTTGATTCATCTAGCCCTGCCTTTCTCATGATGTGCTCTGCATATAAGTTAAATAGGCAGGGTGACAGTATACAGCCTTGCCGGACTCCTTTCCCAATTTTGAACCAATCAGTGGTTCCGTGTCCAGTTCTCACTGTTGCTTCTTGACCCGCATATAGGTTTCTCAAGAGACAAATAAGATGGTCTGGTACTCCCATCTCTTTAAGAACTTGCCACAGTTTGTTATGATCCACACAATCAAAGGCTTTAGCATAGTCAATGAAGCAGAAGTAGATGTTTTTCTGGAACTCCCTAGCTTTCTCCATGATCCAGCGTATGTTAGCAATTTGATCTCTAGTTCCTCTGCCTCTTCGAAATCCTGCCTGTACTTCTGGTAGTTCTCGATCCACATACTGCTGAAGTCTAGCTTGTAGGATTTTAAGCATGACTTTACTAGCATGAGAAATGAGTGCAACGGTGCGATAGTTTGAACATTCTTTGGCACTGCCTTTCTTTGGAATTGGAATGTAAACTGATCTTTTCCAATCCTGTGGCCACTGTTGAGTTTTCCAAATTTGCTGGCAAATTGAGTGTAGCACTTTTACTGCACTGTCTTTTAAGATTTTGAATAGCTCAGCTGGAATACTGTCACCTCCACTAGCTTTGTTGTTGCTCAGCTTTTCTAAGGCCCACTTCACTTCACATTCTAGGATGTCTGGCTCGAGGTCAGTGACCACCTCATTGTGATTATCTGGGACGTTAAGCTCATTCTTGTATAGTTCTTCTGTGTAATTTTGCCACCTCTTCTTAATCTCTTCTGCCTCTGTAAGGTCCCTACCATTTTGGTCCTTTATCATGCCCATTTTTGCATGGAATGTTCCCTTCATCTCTCCAATTTTCTTGAAAAGATCTCTGGTCCTCCCTATTCTATTGTTTTCTTCTATTTCTTTGCACTGTTCATTTAAGAAGGCATTCTTATCTCTTCTAGCTATTCTCTGGAATTCTGCATTCAATTGGGCATATCTATGTTTTTCTCCCTTGCCTTTCGCTTTCCTCCTTTCCTCAGCTATTTGCAAAGCTTCCTCAGACAGCCATTTTGCTTTCTTGCATTTCTTTTTCTTTGGGATGGTTTTGGTTGCTACCTGTTGTACAATGTCGCGAACCTCTGTCCATAGTTCTTCAGGCACTCTGTCTATCAGATCTAATTCCTTAAATCTATTTGTCACCTCTACTGTATATTCAACAGGGATATGATTTAATTCGTACCTGAGTGGCCTAGTGCTTTTCCCTACTTTCTTCAGTTTAAGCCTAAACTTTGCAAGGAGAAGCTCATGGTCTGAGCCACAGTCAGCTCCTGGTCTTGTTTTTACCGACTGTATAGAGCTTCTCCATCTTTGGCTGCAGAGCATATAGTCAATCTGATTTCTGTGTTGACCATCTGGTGATGTCCATGTGTAGAGCCGTCTCTTGGGTTGTTGGAAAAGAGTGTTTGCTATGACCATCGTATTCTCTTGACAAAATTCTATCAGCCTGTGCCCTGCTTCATTTTGTACTCCAAGGCCAAACCTGCCTGTTATTCCAGTTATCTTTTGGCTTCCTACTTTAGCATTCCAATCCCCCATGATGATAAGGACATCATTTTTTGGTGTTACTTCTATAAGGTGCTGTAGGGCTTCATAGAACCGGTCAATTTCATCCTCTTCAGCACTGGTGGTTGGGGCATAGACTTGGACTACTGTGATATTGAATGGTTTCCCTTGGATTCGAACTGAGATCATTCTGTCATTTTGAGGATTGTATCCCAGTATTGATTTTCCTACTCTTTTATTAACTATGAAGGCTACTCCATTTCTTCTGAGGGATTCTTGCCCGCAGTAGTATACCTGATGGTCATCTGAATTAAATTCACCCATTCCTGTCCATTTTAGTTCGCTGATACCTAAGATGTCGATGTTCAGTCTTGTCATCTCTTGTTTGACCACGTCCAGCTTTCCTTGATCTTACATTCCAGGTTCCTATGGAGAAAAAATCTTTACAGCATCGGACTTTCCTTTCACCACCAGACATATCCACAGCTGAGCGTCCTTTCGGCTTTGGCCCAGTCGCTTCATTCTTTCTGGCGCTACTAGTACTAGCCCTCTGCTCTTCCCCAGTAGCATATTGGACGCCTTCCGACCTGAGGGGCTCATCTTCCAGCGTCATATCGTTTTGCCTTTTGGTACTGTCCATAGGGTTTTCATGGCAAAGATACTGGAGTGGGTTGCCATTTCCTTCTCCAGATTGTGTACCCTTCAATAATTAATCGGAAGTGCTTTGGAGTTTATGTGAACGCAGCCTCTCTAGGCTGTAAATTAAAAGCAGCTATGTCATGCAGGTGTATGTATGAGGCTGGTAAAAAAATATAGGTAGTCCTTGACTTACAACCATTCGTTTAGTGATGTTTGAATTTACAACGGCATTGAAAATGGTTTGTGATGGTCCTCACATTTATGAGCGCTGCAGCATCCCCACGGTCCCATAATAAAAATTTGAGTGCTTACAACCAGCCTGCATTTATGATAGTTGCAGTGTCTCGGAGTCATGTGATTGCCATTTGTGACTTTCCCTGTCGGCTTCCAACAAGCAGTCAGAAGGGAAGCTGGATTCAGTTAACGATGTGATTTACTTAATAACGGCAGTGATTTGCTTAGCAAATGTTGCAAAAACTCAAGAATCATCTCACTTAGCAACGGCAATTCCAATTGTAGTCGTAAATAGGAGACTATGACAGCTTTGAGTATTGAATTAGTTGATTCATTTTAACGTAGTTTTCAGGCTCATGTAGAAACATGAAGAAGCAGGGCTATTTCAGTTTGTACCAAAACAATTTTGATCCTGTCCTAGCTTCAGAATGTCCCCAAGTCATTTGCAAAGAGTGGACAGCACTAATGACTAGTCATAGATATTTATTTCATTTAACTTAAACTATTTTTCACATGCTATTTTTTAGACCAATGCATTGAAGTAAGAAAGTGGACCAAATCCCCCCCCCCAAACAAATGATTTGAAAATGTGGAATGCATCAAAATATACCCCATATCGATACCTGTTGCAATTTATTCTTATACTTTAAACATTTATAGTCTACATTTTAAAACAAAATGTTTGCAAGATGGCTTAAAACGTTTTGAAATCACAATGTAAAAAATTAACTGGAAACTTAGTAAATTATTTGCTAGAGATCAGTAGGATAAACAATAATATTGAAACAGTAGAAAGTTAATTGAAAAACCTCCAGTTTAGCATGAGAGTTAAATTGTAAACTTAAATGTAATAAAAAGTATTATTTTAATAATAGATTACAATAACACATTTTAAATTAAAAGTATTATAGAGCTGTGAGAAATTCCTCTAAAGATGATTTTATTATTATTGTTTCAGGTGTATATGCTGCTTTTATATGTTTGTTTCTAAGCACCTCCAAATGATAAGATCCAAATTAAACATAAGAATATGGCAGTCCTCAATTTACGACTAAAATAGAGTTCAAAATTTCTGTTGTTAAGCAAGGCAGTTAGGTTTGCCCCATTTTACAGCCCTTTTTACTACAGTTGTTAAGCAAATCACTGCAGTTGTTAAATGAACAATGCAGTTGTTAAATGAATCTGGCTTACCCAATTGACTTTGCCTGTCTGAAGCTAGCTGGGAACATTACAAATGACCTCAGGACAGTGTAACTGTGATAAATATATGCCAGTTGCCAATCGCCTGGATTTTGATCACGTCACTATGGGAATGCTGGAATGATCGTAAGTGTGAAAACTGGTCATAAGTCACTTTTTTCAAAATTGTTGTAAGAACAATCACTAAATGAATAGTTATAAGTTGAGGACAACCTGCACAATGGAATTACAGGATAATCAAGATCTCACACACTTCGGAACAATCATAAAACCTTTCTTATCTGGTGGCTTTATAATGGCTTTCTCTTCTGCCTCCAAAGACCTGCTAAGGTAGATAGATTTTGCAAAAAGCTAACAGGAGGAGGCCTGGTGGGGTATTGCTATTCCAGAGGTGCCCTCATGCTGGAATTCCTGAAAATGACTTTCTTTTGGAGATCGAACCCAGAGAGAGGTTTGTCTTCCAAATATTAACAAATCAATAGGGAGAAGGTGATAGCCAGGCCCTAAGCCAGGAAATTATTTAACGGTGACAATCAGCATTTAAATTGTGTTGGAAACAAACAGGCAGCGAGTACTGCTCTTGAAGCAGAGGTGTTTGTTACATAAGCAAACGGACTAATATCTTTAATTGCTCAAGCCTCTGAATTCTGGACTGGTTGTAGTTTCTGGATGCCCTTCAAAGGCAACCTTATGTGGAACACCTTGCAGTAATCCAGATGTGAAATAACTCAGACAGTCAGGCAGTTAGCAAAGCCTCCTGATCTAGAACAGACCATAATTCATAACTGTACACAAGACAGATCTTCTTCTTAGCCTTCTTAGCCACAGTTGTCAAACTGTTCTTCAAGTCTGAGAGGACACCTAATTATGAACTAGCTCTGCATGAGGAAGATCAGCTCCGTCCAATGGAAAAGATGGAATATTTTTGAAAGTGGAAGGCTTCTGCATGCAGGATCGTTCATTCAGTGATGGGCTTGAGTTTATATTGCTTAATTCCCCCTTCATGTTTACAGGCATTGAGACAAACTTCAACTATACCTGTGTTGGCCCAGAGTTGAAAAATACTGCTGAATATCAAATGCATATTGGTACTTGACTATAGTTTCAGTAGGAACATCCTTTTAGATACTGAGCCGCCAAGTTATGAACAGCTTCATAAGTTAATACCGTCATTTTGACTGGGGGGTAAATTGGAGGCCATAATGTTATCAGGTATAAGATTTAAGATTTAAGATTTATTGAGATTTTTATACCGCCCTTCTCCCAAAGGGACTCAGGGCGGTTCACAGGGCATAAATATAAACAACAGTACAAACATTAAAAGATAATTAAATTAATGCCCAAGTTAAAACCAGAATAATAAAACAAACCTATAAAAAACCCAAGTACCCCCATCAGGCCAGACCCGCTAGTTCAAATAAATGGGTCTTCAACCCGCGACGGAAGGATCGGAGGTCTGATGCCATCCGGAGCTCAACCGGCAGTTGATTCCATAACGCCGGAGCACCCACAGAGAAGGCCCTCCCCCTGGGGGCCACCAGTCGACATTCCCTGACAGGAGGCACCCTGAGGAGGCCCTCTCTGTGGGCGCGCACAGGGCGGAGGGGAGTCGACGCCGGCAGCAGGTGGTCCTCGAGGTATCGCGGACCCATGCCATGTAGGGACTTAAAGATCATAACCAAAACCTTGAACCTTACCCGGAAGACAACTGGTAACCAATGCAGCTCACGGAGCAAAGGTGTAACATGGGAGTACCGGGAAACTCCCAAGACAACTCTCGCGGCCGCATTCTGTACCAGTTGGAGCCTCCGAGTAGTCTTCAAGGGAAGTCCCATGTAGAGAGCGTTACAGTAGTCTAGGCGAGAGGTCACGAGCGCATGAGTGACCGTACACAAGGCCTCCCGGTCCAGATAGGGCCGCAACTGGCGCACCAGGCGAACCTGGGCAAAAGCCCCCCTAGTCACGGCCACTATGTGATCTTCCAAAGTGAGTCGTGAATCTAGGAGGACTCCCAAGTTGCGAGCCCTATCCACAGGGGGTAAAAGCTCACCCCCCATAGAAAGAGGTGGAACATCCCAGGTGTCTCGGGAAGCCGGAATGTACAGCCACTCAGTCTTGTCAGGGTTGAGTTGAAGTCTGTTCCTCCCCATCCAGACCCGAACCGCCTCCAGGCAACGGGACATCACAGCGAGGGCATCACTGGGGTGGTTTGGGGTCGAAATAAAAAGTTGGGTATCATCAGCATATTGATGATACCCAACTCCAAAACCACGAATGATCTCACCCAGCGGTTTCATATAGATGTTGAACAGGAGAGGCGAGAGGACCGACCCCTGAGGAACTCCACAAACGAGAGTCCTAGGGGTCGACCTCTGCCCCCCTGCCAACACCAACTGCGAGCGTCCCAGGAGCTAGGAGGAGAACCACTGAAAAACCGTGCCTCCCACTCCCAATCCCCTGAGACGCTGCAGCAGGATACCATGGTCGATGGTATCGAAAGCCGCCGAGAGGTCTAATAGGACTAGGACAGAGGAATACCCCCTATCCCGAGCCCTCCAGAGATCATTCACCAGAGCGACCAATGCCGTCTCCGTGCTGTGCCCGGGCCTGAAACCCGATTGGTAAGGGTCCAGATAATCCGCTTCATCCAGGACCAGAGGGAGCTGATGCGCCACCACACTCTCAACAACCTTCGCAAGAAAGCGAAGGTTGGAGACTGGACGAAAGTTGTTCAATACAGCTGGGTCCAAGGCAGGCTTCTTGAGGAGAGGTATAATATGTGTTATGACGTGTTATTCCAGTTAATATTCTTGCTGCCTTACTTGTACTGATTGAAGGTATCAGAGGGTGAACTCTGCTGTGCAGGAACTGCAGTAAGCTATTCAGGAATAAAAATTGATCTCATGAGAGGTAAGGAAAGAAAATATTAAAATTCCAGTGTTCCCTTCAGTAGTACTTGCATCAAAATCTGCTATGACTTCTCCTTCTGCCCCCCCCCCCCAGCTTCCAGCATACTGTGCTATCATCAGGTCATTTTTGTGGCATGCTTAGTAACAATTATTTTTACTTTGTGTCTTCTTAATTGTATTTTTAACTCTTTAGCATCAAATGACCATAATTAAGGTTCATTAACATAATTGCTGGGAGTATAAGTTGAACATTTCTCTGTTTGAAGTAGTACTTTAGCAGCTTAGCAGGTACCTAATAGTAGCAACTCAACTTCCCATTGGGGAACTAGTGTATTCTAGTAGCAGTCAAAAAATGAAGACAGATAAACTGACACTTCTTGAGCTTCCGCATCTCTCTCTCTCTCTCTCTCTCTCTCTCCCTCCCTCCCTCCCTCCCTCCCTCCCTCCCTCCCTCTCTCTCTCTCTCTCTCTCTCTCTCTCTCTCTCTCTCTCTCTCTCTCTCTCTCCCTCTCCCCCCATCCTGTTTTATAATAAAAGATCTGATTTAAATAAAATCATTTTTATTTAATTAGGAATTTTAGCTAGACTATAGTCATTTCAGTCTGTTTAACTGCTGTCATATTTTTATTTTGTTATTGTGTTGTATGCATCTCTGTTCAGAACTGTAATGTTCATTTTCAAATCACTTGATTAAAAATAAAATCATAAAAATTATCCAAATGGGGAAATGGGCTCTATTTGGGAGTATCTTGTGGATTACAAAGATGAAGACAGCAGCATGCGCCAAAGATACATTTTCTCAGAACATATTGTATTGTTATAGTTGTATTGGTAGATATTTTTGTACTGAATATTTGCTGATAGTTTTGCATGAGGTGTTTCCTACCAGGTCCCAAGAACGAAGAATGATTTGATGCATTATTTCTGAGTAGTTTCCTTTATTGGTCTTCACCTATAGACAGAATCTTTTATCAATTCAATCTTTGCTATGATTTGATGGTGGCAAAATTCATCTCAGAACATGCTAATAATTGGAGAATATATAACTATCGTTTTATTAAAACAAGCGGGTGATGTTAGGATACAGTTCTCTCGCTATCATGAATGAAGAATGCCAGAGGCAGGATAAGAGTTCTTATGTAATATTACAGAGATTAAAGATTTTATTGTATTCATTTGATCCAGTGGCAAATAATTAGTTTTCAACTAATAAAAGTATGAGTATAATGCACAGAAATCTGGCCTTCTCTGTGTCCTGAAAGAGTATATTTTGTCGTATAGGGTTCTTAACCTTTTAAAAATAGGGCTGCTTTCCTGTTGATATTCTAACAATTTGATCTTAAATACTATTATGAATAGAAGGAATTGTAAAGGCACCCTTTATCAGCATCCTTTAGGACTGCTTATCCTTGAGCAGTTTATAGAGACATACATTTTGTGAATTAAAACCTATTCATTGATATTAAAAAGGTTACAAAATCCATCATGTATGTCATAATAGGAGTAATGTGTATAGGGATAAGCATTAGCTCATTCCAGGTAAAGATACAAGCAAGTTAAGTTAGAGTACATGCAGAATAAGGAAACCCTTAACAAGTACCGGTATCTTCTGTTATCTAATCTTCTATGATTTTATTTTACAATCCTCTTGAGAAAATGCTAGTACATCATGGTAAGTTAACCATTTATGTTTGCTTATAATTTCTTGTCTCCGAAATGCTTCTTACTCTAAAAGCTGCAAAGGTGTTTTGAGGCACAAGCTAAATTCTGGTTGCAATTGCTGTTATAATCGGAGCACCTCCTTTGCTCTGTGCTAGATTTCCTAAAAATCTCACATAAAGTCAATAAAGCAAAAAAGTGGGAAAAATTGGGCTGATGGATAGGGTGTCAAATTTTGTATTCCAAGCGCATTGCCATATGTGGTTCTGAATTTTTTAAGCTGTATTCTTAAGCACTATCAGTTGTTCAAACACGTTTCCTTCCTTGTCTGTTGTTCTGTGTACAACTGAAAGCATTTTCCTTCAACTTTTCTACAGCTCCATTCACCTCCCATTAACTGAGTGTTGATCCATTTGGTTGTGACTAGGAATTGATTGACTGGCTTGCCACCTGAGCCTCACCATGGGCTTAGAGAGAATGACTGGCCCAAGGTTGGCTTTTATCGCTAAGGGGGGGGGACTAGAACACAGTCTCCTGGTTTCTAGTCTGGTGCTTTAACCATTAGACCAAAGTATACCTATATTTTAATGGTTTCTGTTCCATCCAGAGTTGTATGAATGTACACCCCATTGGGCAAGAGGAGACTTTTATTTATTAAACTTGTAAAAAACAAAGTATTCCTCTAGAAGTTGTTTGACAAATGGACACAGTTTTAGTAGGTCTAGACTCTAGAATATCAGGAGTTTCAAAGTGTGTTTTCATTCTTGGATGGCTAGTTCATTTTGATGAAACGCAAAGCTGTACTTTAGTTTGTTTTTCAATTATATTTATGCTGTTTTATGAATCAATAAGATTGAAAATGTACTAATTTTCAAGCACAAATGTTTATCGTTTTGATTAATACTCCCTCTGGTGATACACTTTGGATTCTAAAGCATTTCTGTTTTGGTCCTGCAAGGGTTTGTTATTAATAAACTTGATGAATCTGTGTTACAATTGTGCCTGTGATCATAATTAACTTCCTATATTTTATAATAAAATAGATGGAAAATGTCTTATATTATTGGCCTGTTGTCATATGATTTAGTACTGTGTTCTCATGGAAAATCAAAAGCACAAAAATAACTGTATAAACAAATGCTAATGTAACAACTCTGTCAGTAATTTCCTGGGGAGCTGTGGTATTTGTATTGCTACCAATCAATTATGATATTGTGTATTGAGGCTTGAGTTACCAATTGGTTGTGTTACCCTCAACTTGTTAGCTGGTAGGAGTAATTGTGTTTTATGTAACAGTTGTAATGTTTTTCAGATACACAGCTAGTCTTGCACATTGTATATAACCTGAACAATTATTTGCTTCAAAACTGTGCATTGAACTTTGTGTGTAACTTTTCTGAATCGAACGGCTAATTCTTGCTTAAACTTTAGTGTTGGAAGTCTTACAATGTAGTATTATTATAGATGCAATTCCCATTACCACATTGTATAGAACTAGATAGCTTGTTTTGGGTTTGGTTGTTCTTTTCCAGTGTAACAAAGAAATGATAACCCTTTTGTCACTATAATGAGAGAATTCAGTAGTGAATGATGTTAAATTCTAAATGCAAAAGGATTGCATTTTCATTGCTTTTATAAATATGTAGTTAATGTTTGCTTAGTTTCGTAGATGATGGTAAAATATGCATTTACTATACTGCATACCTGCCCTGCTGGGCAATCCCTTTTCAAAAATTATAAGTATAGGAAATTGAATACTCAGGTTATTCATAGCTTCTGGGGGGATCCAGCAGAAGAAGACACAACAATCTTGCTTTGTTACATTTGCCTCCCGGAGCATTCCTTTATCTCTGGAGAAGTTTTTATTCTTATCTAATGCTAGTTTCAATGAGTTCTGCCAAGGAAATTTGCAACGCGATCACAGAGGTAATAAAAACGGCAATTGGAAATAGCAGTTATAAAGCTTGGTGAATAATTAATAGTCTGGGGGGGAAAATAGTTGTTCGGTTCAAGTAAGGTGGTTTCTACTGTAAGGTGGATGACTTAAAAAGGTGAAAAAGGGCCTGTCATCTTTATTCAGTAATATGCTTGTGAAAATTTGAAGATGATTTGAATGGGTGAGAAAATTAAATATATGTTGTAGCACTGTGCAAAGACATCATTTGTGGAACTGACCACAACTAATTTGTACTGCAATCTTAATCAGCACAATTGGAGCTCTATAGGATGGAAATGGGTCAATAAAATACTCTGCCAGGCTAGTATTCTTTCACTTAATAAAATCAAGCATGCCGTATTATGACTTTGGGAATTATCTTCTGCTTTCTTGGCCAAGTAAAAAGCTACAGAAGTTTCGGATTTCATAGTCAAATAAAGGCCTTTTGATTTCTGATTTGATTGTTTTACTAAAAATCTAATGACCTTTAAAACTCATGAGATAATACAAACATACAAATACATACATTATATACATTTGTTGTATATACTATTCACATAGTACTGTTCTGAAATAGAAGTCCAAAGAAAATTCTTCCAAAATTCAGACAAGGCACAATTATGCTTAAAAAGCTCATTTTTATGATCCTACCTATTCTGTGTAGTCCTTTGGATTTGAAAGCCAAAAGATATTGTGGAGCATATGGGAACATGATTGTGGTATTGGTTTGTAGTTCCTTAAAGCAACTACTGTAAGCCCCCCCCCCACCTAGGATTACATGAGTGACCACTGTACCTGCATAATTGCAGGAAAAGACCCAATTGGTATAAGGAATTGGAGTTTTAATGCTGTTTTCTTTCTGAGATGGCTACCATTAATGTGTTTTAGAAAAAAAAATTCAATCATTAATTTTGCTTATAGAGGTAGTCCTCAACTTACAAGCATTCTTTTAAGACTGTTCAAAGTTATAACAGCACGGAAAAAGTGACTTATGACCAGTTTTCATACTTACGACCATTGCAGCATCCCCATTGTTACGTGATCAAAATTCAGGTGCTTGACAACTGGCATGTATTTATGACAGATGCAGTTTGTAATCTTTGCAGCCGGCTTCTGATAAGCAACATTAGTGGGGGAAGCCAGACTTGCTAAATGACTGTGTAATTCACCTAACAACTGTTGTGATTCCCTTAACAACTGTGGCAAAAAGGTTGTAAAATGGTGCAAACCTCACTTAACAACTTCCATGGTTGACAATGAAAATTTTGGGTTAATTCAATTGTGGTCATAACTCGAGGGCTACCTGTACCATGTCATGTTAGGTAAATAGAAACAGAAAGGTGAATATAAACAGTAAATAAATATTAGGATTGTACTGCTTTGTACATTGAAACTCATATAGCACAAATAGTTTATATTTATATATATTATATATTGTATATATATTTGAGCATGCAAATTAAAATATATACATTTGTAAAGTTTAATGTTTATGTTACTAAACTGATAGTAGTAGGAGAATTGGCATTTTTTTTCATTTTCCAATATAAGGGATGGCTACCATTCCTTAAACTCTTTCTATTTCTTTACAGAAGAGAACACCAATGAAGCTTTCTTGATGCAGAAAAGTCTTAGTGAAAAAGTCTCCCTATACAGAGGTGATATCACAGTGCTTGAGATTGATGCCATAGTTAATGCTGGTAAGTTTTATAATACCTTTCATGTCATATTTAGCTTCTTAGTAGTTGAGTGTTCTAAGAAACCTCTGGAAAACTCCAGAATAATGTGTATGGGGGGAAAAGGTGATTTCTCTATTGTTAGGTATATCCCAAGGAAATTCAAATTTGTGGCCTTATGAAATAGGTGAATATCTATTGTTCTGCTGAATGCTTAATTTTATCTAATTTCTGCTGGTCAGTTGGGTAATGAACTATGCATTACAATGAAATTTATCCCTCCTTTCAAATCTTACTGAGCTTTCTGTCAGGAGCTGTCAGAATAAATACTTTGGATGAAAGGCAAGGAAACTTTTGTGTGGTTGAGATATATTATGAATGGAATAAATAAGTTATTTTTCAAATATGGAAAGGATTTCTATAAAGTGGATAGTCTTAAGTGGGTATGTATGCATGTGTGTGTGTGTATATACATACATACATACATGCATACATATATCTCAAAAAAATAAAGGGAACACTTAAACAACACAATGTACTGTATTTAATAGTAGGATGTTATTTTCTGTTCCCTTTATTTTTTTGAGCAGTGTATGTATGTATGTATATATATATATGGAAGGGACGCGGTGGCTCAGTGGGTTAGGACGCTGAGCTTGTCGATCAGAAGGTCGGCAGTTTGGCGGGTCGAATCCCGAGTGCCGCGTAACAGAGTGAGCGCCTGTTACTCGTCCCAGCTTCTGCCAACCTAGCAGTTCGAAAGCACGTAAAAATGCAAGTAGAAAAATAGGGACCACTACGGTGGGAAGGTAACAGCGCTCCGTGTGCCTTTGGCGTCCAGTCATGCCGGCCACATGACCACGGAGACGTCCTCGGACAAGCGCTGGCTCTTCGGCTTTGAAACGGAGATGAGCACCGGCCCCTAGAGTCGGAAACGACTAGCACGCATGTGCGGGGGAACCTTTACCTTTTATATATATATATATATATATATATATATATATATATAATTTCAGGAAAAAGAAAGACTAAAAGTAAGAACAAAAATTATTACAGATAGACATACATACATATATACATACATACATATATACATAAATATATATATACACACATTGCAATGTATGGCAGTGAAAGTTGGACCATAAGAAAGGCCGAGCACCAAAGAATTGAGGCTTTTGAGCTATGGTGCTGGAGAAGACTCCTGCGAGTCCCTTGGACTGCAAGGCGATCAAACTGGTCAGTCCTAGAGGAGATCAACCCTGACTGCTCTTTAGAAGGCCAGATCCTGAAGTTGAAACTCAAATACTTTGGCCACCTAATGAGAAGGAAGGACTCACTGGAGAAGAGCCTAATGCTGGGAAAGATTGAGGGCAAGAGAAGAAGGGGATGAGAGAGAATGAGGTGGCTGGCTGGAGTCACTGAAGCAGTAGGCGTGAGCTTAAATGGACTCCAGAAGATGGTAGAGGACAGGAAGGCCTGGAGGAACGTTGTCCATAGGGTCGCGATGGGTTGGACACGACTTAGCAGCTAACAACAACAACACATATACGCAAACATATATGTATATGACTATCTGCAATAATTTTTGTTCTTACTTTTAGTCTTTCTTTTTCCTGAAATTGTGGCTTGAATTTTGTCTGCGGATGATTTATCAGCTTCTCAAATTTCTTATTTTTGATTTGATTTGATTTGATTTATTATATTTATATGCCGCCCTTCTCCCTAAGGACTCAGGGCGGCTCACAACAATAAAAACCAAAAAAGAACATGAAAATACAAAATTTTAAAAGAATTAAACAGTAGACTTTTAGCAGATTTTGTAAACAATTTCGTCATATTCTGAAAGTATATGCAAGAAATGCCTTGCATATGTGCCTTGCACTCTGGAAGATGCATCAGTTGTTATCTTAAGCTTTGGTTCTGTTATTATCACTGCAATTATGAACTGATAGTAAAGTAATGATGGTCAAAGGTAGTTAATGTTATGCTAGATTCAAAATCCAAACCAGAATTTGAAATCATAGGTACTCTTAACTGTCTAGGTGTATTTGCAGGTCACTAGATTGGCCAAAACTGATCTAATTCATTATCTCTCTCTTTTTTATATATAAATTTATTTTAAAAAAATAAAGCGAACATAAAAACTAACACAAATACAGGGGGGAAAAAGCAAAGAAAACTGCTTTTGTACCTCTGTAGGTAGGGCTTCTGTGCATCATTCAGGATTTTCCCATGTGCTATCCAGGGCCTTGTTTTGTGAAAGAAGGACCCAGCTGGTGTGTAAAAGAAAACTGGTGCATGAAATATAGTCCTTTCTGGCATGAACAGACGTCCGGAGGGGGTGGCACAAATGGAGGCTCCTGGTGTACTGCTATGAAAGAAGCCAGCAAGAAAAGAATACAAGACTGATCCACTAGGGGTGTATGACATAGAGGGCATGGTGGCAGTGGACAGGGCCGGGTAGGGGCTGTGGTGGGTAGAAAGGTGGCAAAAATATGGTTGTAAATTCAAGTGGGCCTAACTGGGCCTGAATTATGTTTTTGTGACTGTGGTAGCACTGCAACAGATGGAACATTGGGAACCAGTTATAAATGTCGTCGTTCAGTGTTGTCATAACTTTGAATGGTTGCTAAAATGAATGGATGTTAAGCAAGGACTATCTGTACTTTTAAACTCAGTTATTATATTTCCTGAAGGTTTACAAGCTACTTAAATTGCAGAGTACAGTACTCTAAGGAAACTTTACCGCAATGTAGTAAACAACAAAATTAGAACAATAGATGATGATAACATAATACAAATCAATAATATTAACTCCACATCCATCCCTTTTAAGAATGTCATTTTCAATAAAAAAATACTCACCTAACCTACATCAGGGGTGGGAACCCAGTATTCAGTCAGTTCCTGAACACTTTCTGAAATAGTCAAGTCTTGGCAGCTTTCTAAATGTCAGTAAGATGAATTCTTATATGACTGTGGGCAGATTGCTATCCCAAATAGTAGGCAAAGCACATAATAATCTGACCTGGCAATGGCTAAGAGCAGGCAAGTTGAAGAAAGAGACCAAGGGGCTAATTCTGGCCACACAAGACCACGCCTTAACAACAAATGCATATAAATCCAGAATTGAGGCAGCAACAGACAGCAAGCGACACCTCTGCAAAGAAGCTGAAGAGTGGATCACCTGATTAGCTGCTGCAAGAAGATCGCAGACTGACTACAAGCAGTGGTATGACAAAGTATTTGCCTGTAAGCAAGAACTGGTGGGGGCCACAAAATAGACAAAGTAATAGAAAATGAAGAAGCTAAAATGCTTTAGGATTTTAGAATTCAAACAAATAAGCAACTGCCACATAGCACTCAGATTTAACAATTATTGGTAAGAAAGAAAAAAAAGTCAGGTTAGTGGACGTGGCAGTACTCGGAGACAGCAGACTATAAGTAAAGAACTTGAGAAAAATCACAAAATACCTGCAAACAGAAATAGAACGACAGGCAAAAGTAAGCAAAGATAATACCAGTAGTGATAGGTGCCTTGGGTGCAATCCCAAAACAAACTGAGCACTACTTGAACACCATTGGCATAGACAAGATTACTATCAAATCAATTGCAAAGGCAGCTTTTCTTGGAACAGCTTTTACCTTACAATGATACCGTACCTCAGGTCCCTGGGAAGATTTTGATAGGTGGATAAAAATGCCAAACTCAGTCTAAGTATCTGGTTGACTGTGTGACCAATCATACTTTATTCAATTTGTATGGTATCTAATTAGAACACTAGAAACCACTTATGAATGATTCAGTGCTATAAAATAGCTGGACTGCTGCTCAGATTGATTAGATTGACACGGTCCAGATCTAGAAAAAGGAAAACAGAAGTTTCTCAGTTTTTCTGGCAAGATTCACCACAGTTCACTTCTGAAGTAAAGTTTTTTATATAACTGCTAATCCAAAAGTTTTTTATATAACTGCTAATCACATCCAACTATTCCTAGTTTTTTCAAGATCATTTAAAGCTGGTTACATGCTGCCACCTGCTGTTAGACTATTTCAGTTACTGGAAGTTGTACATTATATTCTTAATATCTATTAGTATGAGCACTCCTTTAAAACTTAAGTTTAGTGGCCATCGCTACATCTTACAATAGCCAGTTGTCCTGTCTACTGTACATTATGTGAAGAAGTATCTATCTCAAATTTTCCACAACTCTTTTCCAGGGTATGATCTTAGGTTCTAATAATTTCAGAGAAAGCCTTTTTCTACCAACTTTTCCCCACAGCTTGAATAATTTATCCTAGTTCTATAACAAAAAATCTTCACTTCCCCACCCCCCCTATGCTTTCTCTTCAAAAGGGATCTATCTGCTCTAGCCTTCTGATAATCTCAGTTGCTCTTCTCTGCGTCTTTTCAAAATATTTCAGTAGATTTCTAAAAACCGAACTTAGATAAAAGAGCAGGAGTAATATAAGAAACACCCATTAAAATATAGGATGTTCTTTTAAATTGCATAGAGCAGAATATTTAATTGTTTGACTTTTTGCCTGGTTTCCTTTGACCTTCAGAAAATTTCTGGTTTATTGTATCCTAATTGTATGAACGATCACTTCCCTCTCAAGCCAAAAAATTAAAACTTCAGGGGAGAAACAGAGTATTTGTATGTTGAATTGTGAACTGAATATATTAGCTCTGAATTACGTTTAAATGAACATGTTAGTATAGTCTGTTTACTAAGTTACGCCTCCCTGTATCAGCAGCTTGTTAATGCATAATCAGCCACTCAGGTTGCCATGAATCTCAGGCTTAATGAACAGGTGAAGGGAAAAGTGGAATTTAAATCTGAAATTGATCTGACAGCCTATTTCTGATTACTAAATCCATTTCATTTGGCAACATAATTTATCATATAGTTAAAATTGTCTATCTGTAGCTCTCCAGAAGGAAATTAATTCAGAAACACGCCCAATAATATTAGGGTGAACCAATCTATTTAAATACTGCAGCAGTGCCAAAGAATGAAATGCTGTATTGGGAAGATATCTCTGAAAAGTCATCATCCTTGATTTTAAATGGGCATAGGTGGAGAAACCCACTACGTGTGCTCTTAACTTTTTGTTCATCAACACATTATTCACATGTGATAAATAACTTATTTATACTGAAAAGGATTAGAAGTTTTCTTGAGTATTCTGGGTTGAAACAGTATGAGTATTGAGAGGCTGAAAACATTTTTTTGCTATGTTCCCAGTGATGTTTAGAGATGCTGTCTAACTAATGACACTACTAATAGTAACTGGAATTATAACGAGGGTGCAAATTGCTATAAAACCAGATGTTAGAAATGGGTGGGCAAGGCTTTTAGGTTCCTCTCGGTTCACTTTCCAAAAGGGATATTATTATACCTTTCCTCCAAAATTGCAAAGGGCAAGACATTAAAGAAGGCTATGGGGAAAAAATTCTGCAATGCATTATGCAGGTAATACTGAATAGATAATTGGCTGGTGTGGAAGGTTCCCTCTTTATTGCCAATGCTCCTGTACTAATTTGTCCTCTTCTATCTGAAAGCTGTGTCAAATAGCTACTGCTGTATTTCTCCTTTACCTCTTGGATTCATTGTGACTAGGAGGACTCCGCTTGGGAAGCCACACTGGTATAAATTACTCTTTCTAGGAAAAGCAAGATTTATTAAGAAGGATCATGACAACCAATAAATCACTAGAAAAATGGAGCTGAAGTCAGAAATAAAGCCAGTATATGCAAGTCCTACTTTCCAGGGGTATCGTCCTGATTTCCAAATGGACTGCTGCATTCTTGATTCACCAAGGTACTCAGAAGAGCACTGATAGGAATCTGGATTGAATGACATCTAAGGACTTTAAGTTACTGTATGCATATACCTGACAGCTATATAGCATCTGTGAAAGAGGTTTAGCTTTAAACAATTTTATAACCACAGGCATGTTCTTGCCTCCTCTAGTATCAAAAAAGACCAGTATGACTTACTGCTATTGTTAGCCTCATCAGAAATGATTTAATTTGCATGCACTAGACCAGGGGGTCTTCAAACTTGGCACTTTTATGACTTGTGGACTTCAACTCCCAGAATTCCTCAGCCAGTGTGCCTGGCTAAGGAATTCTGGGTGTTGAAGTCCACAAGTCATAAAAGGGCCAAGTTTGAAGACCCTTGCTCTAGACTCTTGAGTATTGAAACACTATACCAAGATATTTGAAGAATGAAGCCTATGAGATTATTATTTTCCTTTGAGTAGCAATTAGCATTGCACCATATTGATTCCTTCAAGAGTACCCTAATTTTGGTTTTAGAATAGTTTATTGTTGCCTTTCTTCTGTACAGTTATCTGCTAGGCTCCATACACTTCTTTGAGGCTAACTTGAGTTAGAGAAAGGACAGCTATAACATTAGCACAGAGAAGTGCAAACAGCAATCTATTATTAAATTTAGGTGGTAGTGGTGATGGTAGAATTTTGCCTTGTTTAGGATGCTGACTGTTCTGTTCCATCCTACAACCGGCCCTGCAGAAATGTCAGGGACAACCCCTTTGTTATATTCAATAGGCTGGAATTAAGCCAACCAAATTTATTCGCAAAAACTAAACAAAACAGTTCAAAACAGAGTAAAACAAATACAGACCGAGACTATATCAGAAGCTCTTCAAACGGTTGCCTTCAGCAACCAGCACCTCCCACACATTCCCCTTTTAAACAACAGTCTCAGGGCGTGGCTTCTCTTTGCCTCCTCCCGAGGTGCCTCATTGCTTTTCTTTGTTCACTTCTACTTGTCTGCCTCCTGCTTCGAGCGTCCTTGAACAAAGCCAGCTGTGGATCGTCTTCGTCTAATCTTTCAGGCTCACACAGCTGGGTCTGAGGAGGAACAAGATGGGAGGGGCCTGGCTGAGAGCTCTGCGATGCATCTGCAACCAAAGGCTCTCCAAACACCTCCTCCTCCTCCTCCTCCTCCTCCTCAGAATTGTCCGATTCAGCTGCTGAAACCACAGGCTGACGCTGAATCACAACACTGACTATTGAATGTACATATGTATTGAAATGGTAGTGGTGGGAACATAATCCTGCTTTACTGCTTTCTGGATGTCCTCAGAGAGGTGACTGCTACTACCACATCTAATTTGCATCATGGTGTTTTCATGCAGCATCCTAATTAGATAAGGAACTTCCATTCTATAGAGGAATGAAACAGCTTCTACAGAGTCATACTGTAGGGATGGAAACAAAGGGTGGTTTTAAATCAATGAAGGCAACATAAGGAGTGGAAGTAAACATGAGTATTTCTTTACTAGAAACTGCAGAAAGGCGTATTGCCTACTGCAGGGCTTTTCAACCTTTTCACCCATTGTACCACTTCTAGGATATGGCAACATCCGAGTACCACCAGTCGCCTAGCAAGGTGTCAAAAACTTGATCAAAAAAAAAAAAAAGGAAAAAAGTGATAAAGTACAGGTAGTCCTCGACTTACCACAGTTCGCTTAGTGACTATTTGAAGTTACAATGGCACTGAAAAAAGTGCCCCCCAAGGGACAGCCGAGCAAGACACCTGCCTGCCCACCCAGCGGTGCTCTTCCTCCTGTCCGAGGTTTTTATTGTGAGCATTTCTGTTGAGATTGACAGTGGAGGTGGGGTGGGGGTGTGTTTGGTTTTTATTCCCCCCCCCCATCTGCTGGGTGTTGCAGCAGGTTCACATGACCCTGAGGCACTGTGACCGTAATAAATATGAAGTTGCCAAGCATCTGAATGTAAATCACAAGACCCTGGAGATGCTGCAACATTCCAGCTGATCGGCACTTCTCTTGGGCTCAGAAGCGCCAGGATCAGCGCCGAGCTCCAGATGGAGCCTGGCGCTGATCCTGGCACTTCCACTGAGCCCTGACAGCCCTGCTGTCTCTCGCTCAGCCTTGTGCAGTGCTGCCACCGGTTCAGCTCATTCCCCTCCCCCGCTACCACTTTTCTAGGATGGTCGCGTACCACCTGCCAGGTGCCAATGTACCGTACCACTGGTTGAAAAGCCATGGTCTATTGGACCTGCCCGCCCTGAAGTCCATTTGTTTACTGAGTAGAAAATTCTCCTGTTTTAATATGGGATCTTCTAGAAAGAAAGGTACATATGCTCAGCTGGTAATATGTAGGAGGCTATTTGGATGATAATTGCTGGGTTGTTGGTTTTTTTTTTTGAAAAGTGGGACTTAATAACATGATCCCAATCTTTAGGTATTTCGAAAGTGTTATTAATATGTATGGATAAAGGAGCCAAAGGAAGAATTGATTTCTAATAGTTTGACAGTCATCAGTTCACTGCTGGGAACTTTCCCATTTTTAACTGATTAATTAGTTTAACAGTTTTCAAATGAGAGACTGATGGCCAGAGAGGAATACCTTTTAGGAACATAGATTGAGAAAAAGGACTGGTAGGAATGAGCGCATGTGGCTGTTAATGTAGGCTTACAATAAAGTAGAATTAGTCCATTTGGTCTTGTTTCCTGTCTGGTCTGTTGGGAAGGCTGACATCAATGTTGCAAGTTTGATAGTATAAATCTCTCCTTACCCCACCTTATTCAGCCTGATAAGTTAGGAAGATTCCCTTTTAAGTTTGTTTCTCTGTAATGCAGCTGTAGGCTATGCCCACTCTTGTCTGACCATTCCCTAGGCAGCATCCCTCTGTCCCACCCCATCTGCCCAAACTGTTCCCACATATCATTGCAGTGGGTGACAGAACCCCACTGGGAATTAATGGCTTATTGGAAATGGTGTTATTTTTCCAGACATCTGCTTTTATTTTTATTTCCCTGGATGCTGTTTTTATATTGTTTGTTTTATATTGTTTTGGTGCTATATTGTGTGTCTCCAAGAGTCACAATGGAATCAGGAGGTTTATGAATCCAATAAATACACAAACGGAGAGGTTATTCTAGCATTTGTAATGGGTTGCTGCATACTGAATCTCTGGAAGATAACAGTTAATGAAAATGAATCTGGATGTTCAGTGAGGGGGTTGTGTATTGGAACAATTGCCAATTATATTAGAAGGGCTCATGCCTTATAAAGAGAGTTACTGTAGTTTTATCTATTGTGCTTCCACAAACAATTTTCCCGTAACAAAGAAATAGTTGTATCTGCTGACCTTGTACATATTTTTGCCTGTACTGAAGTTAATACCTAGTTCTAGATTAATATTTTATGCTGAGATTATGTTCTTAATCTGTACATATACAGTATATGATCCATCAGTAACCAATTTAAGGGATTTTTCTTAGGTTAAACATAAAAGTTAGCATGGGAAGCACTGGGTTGTGGTAACATTGGAGTTTTGTTCTTTTGTTAACTTTGAAAAATCCATTATATTTTATCTCTTCTTAAAAGCTACCGGTAAAATACTGGACCTGGTAGCTTTGGTGTGCCTCTTATAGATACATAAGGGAATTTGTATAGGTTTACTCTATTTACCTTTAAAAAGTCTAAAGATTTAACAATAAAGTGGAGCTTGGAGTAGCCCTATATTTGGAAACCAGAGATCGGTTATCATTTTTGTTAGCAGAAATACCGGTAATAAGAAATGTGTATCTAATTGCATGCGACACCAGAATAAATTCTTAAAAAGTTACAGAATAGCTTGGTAATAGCATGTATGTCATGGTCCTGCTACCATTTTGAAATCTCACATGCTAAATATAACATACTTTCTAGGAATTATTAGTATTAGAGGACCTATGTCATATCATGCAAAATCTGATTTTGGAATTCTTATATGAGATTGTACAATATTTCTGTGATATATTTTATTGCTTGCAGGTCAATGGTTCTTGAGAAATCAATGACTAATTATGTGAAATTGCTGACTCATTTAATTCAGTACAGTCTAATACCAGGAATCATGCACGAAGTTTACAAATCAATCAGAACTGGAAGAAAAAAAATAAAAATAAAGCTGTGACCTAGTGAAAATAGTCTATTGAATCTGTTAGTTATTATGCCTGCTGTTCATAAAAATTGGCCAAGATACTTGTGAAGTGCTGTGATATTTTATTGTTTAGACAACGTGTATGCTCTTATTGCTATTGTTGCCAATAGCTCTGGTTAGCTTTTTTGTTTGTTTTTTTTCTGTGGGAAATAAATTATGGGTGCATTAGCAATCCCTCAAGCTATTTATTTGAGGGCTCTGTCACGCAGAAAATAGAAAAGTAAAAGTGAAGTACGAATATATAAATAATGTGGTTATATGACTTTGTGTTTACATATTGGAGAGTAGAAACATTGGAGACATATTTATAACCTTCTGCATACAATAAGCTTCTGTGAGAACATAATTGCATTGTTGGCGTACATGTAGGTATAAGTTAAAAAAATCAGTTTTATCTAGTGATGATATACTATATTAAATTGCTGTTCTTCCAGTAGAATGGATGGTTATTCCATGCCATTATTTCCTACTCACATTTCAGATTTGCTTTGAAAAGTTGATGTATCTTCTGCTGCAAATTTGAAAGTATACAGGGGGTAAGATGGGGACAGTAATAGGGCGGCCCACTGTGTCAGCAGGAAACTACTGAAGTCAGTTTGGATATATCTCAATTATTTTCAAAATGCAGGATTTATAATCCTTCCCACAATTTCAAAAAACAAAAACAACAAAACAACAATGTTAGAAAGTCAGAATGTGATATTTACTTTTTGTCTAATTTGTCGTCATGGTGGCAGTGGTTTCGGATTAAAATAATTTGAATATAAAAATGGCAAGATTAAAACAGTTTTTTTTAATATACCATAGCTATTTTGAAAATGTTTTGCTTCTTTTGAGTTTATTTCTGGATTTATTTCATCATGATCTTGTGCTGAACTTGCTATGTTAATTGTATCGATTAAGGTAACAAAGAATAAAATGCAGTGAAACATAAAGTCAGTCATCCAAATAATACAAGTTATCACTTTGTTCTGATGAAATTTGATTCCATTTTGTTTCTTGTTTCCAGAGTTGCAGTAAATTTAGAAAGATGTTAGGGTTATTGTCTCGGCTGTAGACTTTGAAGTGTTCTACAAGCAGAACCCAACTAACAAACACAATTTCCATTGCTAAGTGATGCAGGCGTAAAGTGATGTGTTATTTGACTACTTGGCATAATGACGGAAATCATGGGGATTGTTAAACAAATTTTACCAGGTATTAGCCGAGGCCCACCCCAATCCAAGCCATTCCAGGTTTGCACCTCCTAGCCCCGAATCTCAGTAAAATAAAGAACTGCTGCTAACTCCTCCCACCAGCCTATCGTCCCCCAGTTTCTGCTCTATTGGTTGCTCTGCACTCTGCCTTGTGGAGCCGCAAATGACTTCAGAATTGTGCGGCTCTGAAGCTGCTTGCCATGTTGTGGCTCTGGGACTTCTTGGCACACCGTAGCTCTGGGGCTGCAAGAAGCCCCTGAGCTACAGTATAGAACAAAGACACAGCTCAGCTGCCCCAGTCCAGCCCAAGCCATAGTTGCCCTTACCACCCTGCAAGACCTCTGCATTCTGCCACCTCAGCTGATTTTTTCTGTCTTCTTCTTATGCTGACAAGGCATCCCAGCTTGGCTCTTCATGACAAGAAGCCCCTTTGGCTGTGTTGCTGGGCTGAGCTGTGGCTGTGGCTGTCCTTGGTGCACCGTATCTCTGGAGCTACTTGCTTGCTTGCTCCCTGAAGTTCTGGGACTGCTTGCTTGCTTTGCTGGGTCTGAGCTTCCGGGCACGCCATGGCTTTGGGGTTGCTTATTGCTTGCTTGTTTGCTTGCTTGTTTCTGCTTCTTGCGATGCCATGGGCTGGGGCTAGGCTTTCTAGTGCTTTGGCTCTGGGATGCTTCTTGCTTCTGACTTGCTGTGTCCCAGGTTGCCACTGGGCTTGCTGATCAGTGGTGGGATTCAGATATGTGAACAACCGGTTCTCTGTGTGGATGCCGCTTCCAGAAGTCCATTCTGGGCCTGGGCAACAAAAAAAATTAGCTATCGGTTCTGCCGAAGCGGTGCGAACTGGCTGAATTCCACCGCTGTTCCTGGTGCACCACATTCTGGGGCTGCATCTTGTATGCTTGTTGCTTCTTTCTGTTACTTGTGGTACCTCAGGCTGTGGCTGGGCTTCATCGTACTCCATTCTGGGGCTGCTGCTGCCTGCTTGCTTGCTTCTGCTTCTTGTGGTACCACAGCTCTGGAGTTGCTTCTTGATTGCTTCTGCTTCTTTTACAGCCTGAACTGGGGTTTTTTTGCACATTGCAAGAGGCAGAATCAAGAAGCAGACCTAGAGCCATGGCACATCAGCCCTAGCCTGGCTCGGCAGCGTGGTGGTTGAATCTTGATTCTACTTTCTGATGAAACATTTGTCTTTCCTTTGAGGTTGTGGCCCATCTCTTTAAAATATTTCTTCAACAGCTCAGGAACATTGGTTCACAGCAAAGGAACCTATCTGCTAGGAACTTGGGTAGTGGGCTTTAAAGAAGGGATTATAATTTTCTTGACAGTTATTTTTATGTTATTGATGTTTTTGAATTTAAACAATTATACCCTGCTTTTATTTTGTTTTTATTTTTAGCCGTCCCTCCCCCAGTCATGTATATGATGTGGAAAGCTATACAAATTTATTAACTAGTTTAAATGAGATGAAGCCTCGTTCTTTATCTCAGGATAGATTGTACGGCAAGGTTTTGTCTTTGGAACCTTAATATCTAAGTAAGAAGTCTGCTTTTGAGAAGAACTGTTGAACAGAATCATAGATAAACCTATCCCTTATCCTACCATGCAGAATGCTTTTTTGATTGTTTTCCCAGCCATCCCCCATCTCCCCCCTCCATGTGAAGGCTTTCTCTGTTTTCCAGGTTTAGAAATACAATCTATATGTTATTACAGCTTCTGGTTTTGCATTTGCTTTGTGTCAAAATCATATTAATATTTTTTAATTGGGATTGAATGATGGATGAAACAAAACTTTGAATTGCATTTGAATATATGTTATAAGAAGCAAATTAATTTTTCACTTCTGTAATGTTAACAATTTGTCTAATACGAAACACAAATGCAGAAAGCAGACAAATCATTTGAGTTGCTCCATGTCCTAGCATTATATTTCCATCTTGTATGTTGTTGAAAGCAGTGTGTTTTTGTCACTAGGGTGTGCTGTGTTTCCATGAATCAAAATAGATCCCCGACCTTTGGTGTGTGTGTGTGTATATATGTGCGTGTGTATTACAGCATGCTTTCTTTTATTCATGTAAATAGTTGAGAGTCTGTGGCTGCTAACAGAGTTACTTAAAGCCTCAAAAGAGAATATTGTTCTAATGTCAGAGTTACTTTTACTTCTCCAAATAAGAGAGACTACCTCAGGGATGGTTTTAGAAAAGTTTTAGCTTTCCTCACACATTATGCAATGACAGGTATTTTTTAAAGCAATGGATAGTAGAAGAATACTCAGCTTTAGTAATGTACAACTGCTTTGTTTATATTATAAGTAAAGTTACTAATAATAATTGTGTCTGAAAAACACTAAACTCTAATTTCATGTATGATGATGACTTATCAACATAATTGCATACAGAATAAAGAGTAGAGCATTCTGAGAAGCTTTAGCTCCAAATATGTAAAGGATTTGTTTTAATTACTATTCTACAACTAACATTATTGTAAATGTAAATGTGCAGATACATTGATTTAATGGGAAACATCATATATGGACTGATTGTTTCAGTAAGCAGACTGTTTAAGATCCAAGAAATCAGATTTATTTCAAACAGAGCTCGGGTGATAGAAGAAATTGGTTAATTATTGACATGAACAACCTAATAAGCAAGATGGTGCTTAATGAAAGTACTGTGGATCAAAGACAATAACTGAATTCTATCCACTGTATGGATTCTTTGATATCTTTCTCAGAATCAGCACTTGGGGATTATGCAACCATCTGACAGTTTGGAAAAGATTGGGACATGGTGGAAGATATATGATTATGATGTTCAAAACATTACTTTTGATCACTTCCTTTAATTGAGGTTGGAGTGCAGTCAGCTGAAGTACTGTAAGAATTGGATAGACCATGGCTATACTGTATGTATACATGTGTGTTCTTTTTTTAATGACAAACCAAAGTTTACTAGCACAAGTTAAATAGAATTATGCTGGGGAATGGGTGGACTTAGCTGGATGCAAAATGAGAATTTAAGTATTTGAGCCCATCACTTAACTATTTATTTGCTCCATTAGTAATTTGCCATGTAAGTCTTACATTAACCGTACAATGTACTTTTAAAAAAGTTTCAGACACCTTTAGAGGTTTTATGAGTTGAATGGGGAAGACTTAACTCCAGCAAGATGGATGGCTGCTATACAGAAGTTTTCTGATTCCAAGACAGTTAAATCTTTAGTTCTTGACGAGGTTGATGTCTAGTAGGAGCTGACTTGAAATAGCAAGTAGAAGCGATGCCCAGGAGAGATTTCAGACAGCTTTGTCTAATACATCAGTTGTGGCTGCACTAGCAATATTCATGCCCTTGTCATTTTGCCAATGAATTGCAGCAATTTGCTCTGTGAAGAGTTGCCCTTGCAAATAACTCATAGTGTACAGGACAATGAGAGCCATTTAGCTTTATTATAGGAACATGTTAGCTACCAGTTTATTTCCATGTGGAATTCATGGAATATCTATATTATTATATCTGAGTTTCAAGTGTGTTGTCCAGTAAGTTTTTATAAGAAGATTTATGTTAAATTATTACCTTTTTGATGTTGATAATTTATCTGCTTTGATAATTACTGGTTGCTATTCTGTGATGGCTTTATTGTTATACACTATCTAGAGGTTGTGATTGAAGAAGCATACAAATTCTTCAACAGCAAGTCACAGGAAAGGTAGATACATGCTACTACTTAATTATAAGTACATTAATGTTTTACATTCCTCCAGGAGGGTAAACCAAATACTGGGTTGAAAATCAATCAGGAAATAATTCCATGGATAAATAATTACTGGTATTCTATACATATCTCTGTAGTTAATATTGCCCACAAATTGTCAATCATGGCATACTAAATTGTTACATACTGTATTTTCCGGCGTATAAGACGACTGGGCGTATAAGACGACCCCCTACATTTCCTGTTAAATTATAGGGTTTGGGCTATACTCGCCATATAAGACTACCCCTCTTCCAACGCACACCAAATAAAAATTAAAAAACATCAGATTTGATTTTAATATGGTAATTTTAATTCAAATGCTTATGACATGCAGGTACTTAGTAGGAAAACTGTCACTTATAAACAAGGCTGTTTGTCATCAAACATGTAAACATAAAACAGTGCAAGTGGATTAAAAATAATAATAATAATAATATAATAATAATAATAATAATAATAATAATAATAATAATAATAATAATAATAATAATAATAATAAGTTGGAGGGGACCTTGGAGGTCATCTAGTCCAACCCCCTGCTAAGGCAGGAAACCCTATACCATTTCAGACAAATGGCTGTCCAGTCTCTTCTTAAAAACTTCCAGTGTTGGAGCATTCACAGCTTCTGGAGGCAGGTTGTTCCACTGGTTAATTGTTCTAACTGTCAGGAAGTTTCTCCTTAGTTCTAGGTTGCTTCTCTCCTTGACTAGTTTCCATCCATTGCTTCTTGTCCTGCTTTCAGGTGCTTTGGAGAATAGCTTGGCTCCCTCTTCTTTGTGGCAGCCCCTGAGATATTGGAACACTGCTGTCATGTCACCCCTCACCCTTCTCTTCGTTAAACTACACATACCCAATTCCAGCAACCGTTCCCTATTTTCCTAATTCAATTTTTCACTTTTCCTAATTCACTCTAAAGCTTTCCCTGCGCAGAGCCTTAAGTAACACCAACTGCCTGCACTTAGTGGAGGTTCGCATCCCACCAGGCTCAAGGTTGACTCAGCCTTCCATCCTTCCGAGGTAGGTAAAATGAGGACCCAGATTGTTGGGGGCAATAAGCTGACTTTGTAATAATGCTGCTTGTGGGGTGGGTGGGGTGAAAGCCCTAACAAGCAGGCATATACATAGAATGAAGGCTATTGCTAAGCACATTGATTTGTGCTTTAAATTGTAAGCCGCCCTGAGTCTTCAGAGAAGGGCGGGATATAAATGGGATTAAAAAAAAAGACCAAATGGGAGATCCGCTCCAGGTTTTCCAGCCAGCCCGCCCAGTTCCTGAGTCAAATGTGTCCTTAGAGCTAAGCAGCTGCTCTGACTGCTGCATTCCCCACCTGCCTTTCAAGTTGGGATAGACTACACCGGCTCTTCAACTTTAGAAGGAAAGACGCCCAGACCCCAGCCTGTAAAAAATCACAGGCTGCAGCTTCTTCTCTAATTGGTCCCGCTTTCCCTGCGCAGACTAAATGGGAGATCCGCTCCAGGTTTTCCAGCCAGCCCTGTCCCTAAAGTTTCAGCACCCGGCGTATAAGACGACCCCTGACTTTTGAGAAGATTTTCATGGGTTAAAAAGTCGTCTTATACGCCGGAAAATACGGTACTAAAAATTGAAGGCATGCTGCTTTTTCATAAAATACTTAAACAGAATACTTCCTAAACATTTTTACTGTTAATGTGGGTTCTATAGGAACAAGATTCTTTTGCTTTGAAAGCTTAAAATCCAAGCTAGCCAGAAAGCTGATGAGATGAAAGTTATGCAAATAGGTCTTCCTTTTTTCTATATGTGTTCATAGGATTTTCTGAATTTTTTTGGTCTGGGCCTCAAGCTAGAGCAGGGGTGTCAAACTACTGGCCCATGGGCCGGATGCGTCACACAGAAGCCACGCCCACCCCAGCTCTGGCAAGGGGGAAAAAGTCACAATATGTCACGACACGTCATGTGACATGGCGACTTTGACACCCCTGAGCTAGAGGCCTCAAATCCCATTAAAGAGTTGAATATATTAAGAGTATTATGTTCATCATCTTGAATTATTTATAAAAAGTAATAAAAGTGGGATTTTAAAGAGAATGAATGAAGAAAGGAAGGATACCTACACCTGAAGAGTCCCCATGAGGATGAAACTGTTCATATGGTAGCTCCTATTGATCAACAGCTAATCATTTAAGTCTTTGAGATAGTAAAATGGTGGCTTCAGCACTTCAGTCAATAGATTTAGGATAGTGAATACTTTCCTTCATGCCTTGAATGGAGTACCATTGTTACTTTGGTTTTTAATGTGAAAAAAAAAGTTAAATTTAACTCTAAAATTTATTCAGAATATATCTTATAGATATTAGCATTTATTTTTAATAAGCATTAATGTTTTCTATTCTCACTTTAGTTCCTAGTTGAGTATATTATTACAGTGTTAAAGATTCTGCATTCTTGTGAATTCTGTAGTTATTAATATATGGACACCATAGTTACCGGTATCATGCTTTCTACCAAGCAGTTTTATTTTACTGTAGAATTTTATGTTGGATTGGGGGGGAAAATCCATTTTCCAAAATACTTTCCTCACCAACAGTTGGTTCATGACATTTAATATTGCTTTACTTGATTAGAATATGTTTATATACATTTTATATTCAAAAATATATATTGGAATCTACCCAACAGCATCATAATATTACAGTACTGTATTCAGCTCTTTAGAACTTAATTCAGGAAATAATAAATACTTAAATCCCCAAAAGGAAAATCATGTGTATTTTGTAACTTTTTTTTAAGCACTTGACTGGTTTGAAACAAACTAAAATATACCTTCATTTATTTATTAAATTTATTTATGCCCATTTTGCTTCAGAGCAACTCTGGGTGGCCTACAACATGAAAATCAATATGATTATAAAAGATAAATATTTATATGAACAATAGAAATAGAATTACAATTCAAAGTAAAGTTACACAGCTGCAGGACTTGGGTTTGGCTAGTCAAAAGAAAAGAAGAAACAGGGCTGACATGATAGCAGTGTTCCAATATCTCAGGGGCTGCCACAAAGAAGAGGGAGTCAAGCTATTCTCCAAAGCACCTGAAAGCAGGACAAGAAACAATGGTTGGAAACTGACCAAAGAGAGAAGCAATCTGGAATTAAGGAGAAACTTCCTAACAGTGAGGACAATTAACCAGTGGAACAGTTTGCCTTCAGAAATTGTGGGCACTCTATCACTGGAGATTTTTAAGAAGAGGCTAGACAGTCACTTGTCTGAGATGGTATAGGTTCTCCTGCTCAAGCAGGGAGCTGGACTAGAAGACCTCCAAGGTCCCTTCCAACTCTATTCTATTCTATTCTACACTTAAAAGATGGGGAGGGAGGGAGTAGGTGAGTGGGGAGGGGTAAGTAGGATTTTCTCTTAACTTGTGTGATACTCCACCATTGGGGCCCTATGCCAGCTGGTAGAGCCAAGTGAGTTTCTCCCAATTCTGCCAGGCATAAAATCCTATGATGTTACAAAACCAGAAGGTACAGCTGCAGGGGAGAAACAGTAAGCTTGTGATTGGTGATAATCAGGTGCACCACTTATTTTTTAGGGTCAGTATCTTCATATTCTCCTGCATTGTAAGCATATTTTTAGGATTCAGTTCAAAGGTATGGGCAATAAATGAAATTAGTATAGAGAAAGCTTGTTATTTTCTAATAAAAGTTGCATACAGTCTAGATTCTTTAAAAAAAAGTTACAAGAAAGGTAGAGATGGAATATGCTTTTACCCATATTTAATTAAAAAACCTAGTTGAAATCCAGGAAAATACAGAAGCCAATTAATTGATTTAATATAGGCAGTATCGTGGTAACCACCAACACTTTTTTCCAATACAACCTGAACTGCACACAGCATATTTTTTAAATGGTTAAGTTTCTTCAACTAAAATTGGGTGTGTTTGTTTTTGAGAATAATGATTAATATAGAATTTCAGCCTTTGTACTTCAAAGTTCCATTGGAATATATGAAGTTCCTTTGTTTCTGCTTCTCAGGATTGAATTACAAACCTGTGAAGTTGTGAATCTGTCACTGGAAGAGTGAAGTGTAGGTATATACAAGTACAAATAAAAGTAACTTCTAAGTGTGAAAGAAAGTAAAGTTTAAGGACTTCCTTTAACATTTGGCTTCTGTTTTTGACAGTTGTGAAACAATGAGCATTTTAAGATGCTTCATTGGTCATTAAGAACAGTGACTTAATGACTGACATATATATGTAAAAAGTAACAGAGTTTTCAAAATGATTCTGTTAACAATTTCTTTTGCAGTAAATGGAAGTTTAGATTGGTTGAACCAGGGAAATTAAACATTTAGATTACATTAAGTTTTGAGTAACTGGGGAAAATCTCTTTCTGCTGAATTAAAGTTATCAATTTTGTCAAAATATTGAACAACTTATGTTTTATTTCACTGAGGTCATAGTTGCAGACAAAAAAATTAAAATTACTTTCTGCTCAATGAGCCCATGCAGAACAGACTTCATGAGTGTATTCATATTTCATTTACTGCATTTATAGTTGTGTTTGGATACAATAGTATATCGGGGACGAATAATAAGTGTCACTAACCATAGTCTCAACTGTAGATGATATTCAAAAGAACAAATAAAACAGAGCAGGATCAATGAATGCAAGGCTAGGTAAGGGATAAAAAGATCAATGAAGAAATGGGATTTATTATTAAAATTTAATGTATTATATATAAAGAAGAGATAAATTATTACATAAATGGAGATAAATTATGAGGAAATAGAGAATATTTTTCTCACAGCTATGGTAATAATGACTGTCAACAGTTGTTGTTAGATGTGAAGTGTCCAACCCATTGTGACCCCATGGACAACGTTCCTCCAGGCCTTCCTGTCCTCTACCATCTTCTGGAGTCCATTTAGGCTCACACCTACTGCTTCAGTGACTCCATCCAGCCACCTCATTCTCTGTCATCCTCTTCTTCTTTTGCCCTCAACCTTTAGTTTGCCTTTAGCTTGTCAACAGTTAGCTTGCCTCAAAATTGCTCTTGAATAGAAGGTATTGTGATGGATTGGTTTTAGAACTCTTGTTCATGATTTAGTTAAAAGTTTCTTCCTAAACCATTGAAGGGGTCTCTTTCTACTTTTTACTCTCTATCACAGTACTCTGTATCACAGACATATTTCTTATGTCTACGGATATTTACCCATATGGTGTGGCTGTATTACTATTACCTTTCTCATCTTTTCTACTCCCTTCTCCTATTGGTATCTTATGATTATATTATTTTGTTGTTTGTATATCACTGAGAGTTTATGTACCAGAGACAAATTTCTTGTGTGTCCACTCACACTTGGCCAATAAAGTATTCTATTCCTCTATTCCCATTTTCCTATCCTATCCTATCCTATCCTATCCTATCCTATCCTATCCTATCCTATCCTATCCTATCCTATCCTATCCTATCCTATCCTATCCTATCCTATCCTAAATGCATACATAAAATAGATTTTTTTTTAAAAAAATCCAAACATACCACTACCTGGGTAAACCACTCTGATCAATCATGATTCAAAGAATCACAAAACAAAACACTTTATAAGTTTCAGTCAAAACAAAATCTAGAGAATTCTTAAACAGATCTAATGGTGTGAATGGGGAAAATGCTCCATTTCTTTCCTCAAAAACTCCTAACCCCTAACATGGGATATTCTACCAGCCTGCCCATCCATTGATCTTTCCAGTACCTCTGCTCAATCTCTGCCAATGTCCTTGATTTTTTTCTTGTTTGTATCCTTTGAGAACAACCTTACAAGCAGTTCCTGCTTCACTGTATCTGGATCAGATATTGATGTTTTGGTTTAGGCATGGGCCACCTAAGATTGAAAAAGTCCATAAACTATTCTGCTGTTCTGTAGTGTAGAGTGAAGAGCCACAGTGTTGTAACATGCTAAATTCTGGAGTGTTCATTAGGATATTTGGATTCAGTTCCTTGTTCAAGTATGGAACAGTGATTTTATGATAATAATTTTCTCTTAATTCAACCTATGTTAGAAAGCAGATGTGAAGATAAAGGAGGGCAGCAAAAATTACAGTATTGTGAATGTTGTCACCAGTGTATTTGACCGATTGCTAACATGCTGCCTTCGGGCATAATCATGTTTGTTCTATTGTTCCATTTTAATGAGAGGAATTCTATTGAGTTCTCATATGAGTACTAAACTGTTCTTACTTAGCTCTTATGTAATAAGAAAAGGAGTAAGTTTCTTGAACAGGCTTTCGTTATGGAATATGATAATTGGCTTATTCCAGAGATAATACTTCAGAACAAAATTTAGCATTTTAATAGGCAAAGTTGGAGGACCGGGGGGGGGGGGCAAATAATGGAGAACTAATAATGAATGTCTTGATTTGCAAAATTGCTCCCAATTACACTTGTATTCTTAGATTTTCCATGCCACTAATCAGAAACTATATCAGATTTTAAAATGCTTATTTTCTTGCAGTCTTACAAACAAGTACCTTGGCACTAGGTTCATAGTCACTGCTCTGTATTATTGATCCAGTTACTTTGTTGCCTAGCTATTAGGCCTAATATCACACAAATAGAAGTAGCCTTTTCTCAATCGTTTGTAATATTTTTAGATTCCTTAAATTATTATATGAATCTTCATTGAGAGATTTATCAGTTTTTATTCTTATTCACCTTAAAAAAATCACATAATTGTGTTACGTCATTCCTTGTTAAAAGTTAATTCATAGGTGAGAATGGACAGAATTGGAACCTAAAGGTTCACTTAGTAATCAAAGCATATACTGTGGAACCTGGAGGTTTGCAAAAATGCAGTTTTGTTTGTTTGCACACTGCCATGTAAAAGTTACCCCCTGCAAATTACTTCTTTCAGAGAAATTGTTGCTATACTTAGGAACATTCAAAGGTTGTGTGTCAAATGAGTAAACAGTGTTTAGAAGAAAATGACAACCAATTCAAACATTTAATGTATATAATACATTGTCTATGGATGTGTATTTTATTAGAGATCCTACTTGCGAGTCCCTTGGACTGCAAGGCGTTCAAACCGGAAAGTCCTAGAGGAGATCAACCCTGACTGCTCTTTAGAAGGCCAGATCCTGAAGTTGAAACTCAAATTCTTTGGCCACCTAATGAGAAGGAAGGACTCACTGGAGAAGAGCCTAATGCTGGGAAAGATTGAGGGCAAGAGAAGAAGGGGACGACAGAGAATGAGGTGGCTGGATGGAGTCACTGAAGCAATAGGCGTGAGCTTAAATGGACTCCAGAAGATGGTAGAGGACAGGAAGGCCTGGAGGAACATTGTCCATGGGGTCGTGATGGGTCGGACACGACTTTGCAACTAACAACAAAACACTTGCATTTATTCATTACCATTAATGCCCACACCATTATGTGTTCATTAGGAAAAAATACTTACAGCATATAGTCTTCACTTAACAACCCTAATTGGGACCAGCGACTCTGCTGCTATGTGAAGTGATCATAAGTCAACATATACTGACTGTAATGGTGATTACATGAATGTGGAATGCTGGAAAGGTCATATATGTTGCAAATTGGCTGTGAAGTTAGTTTCTCAGCACTGGTTGCTGAACAGTAGTGTTATCTGATTTAATGAATATCTCTTATGTATTTAATTATCTAAGCGAAAGCAGATATTTTCTTGTAGTGATTGATTTAGATCAGCTGGAAGCAATCTGCTTCAAATTGTTTTTAGCATTCAGACAATTGTGTGGTCATTATCCAATTAAATAGATAGTGTGTGTGCTGCTGTTTGCTATGTTTGTTAGCAGTGTTTCTTTTCCAATGTTCTGGATTGTCAGATGAAAAGATATATGTGCAAAATAAATAAAGTGCTAATGAGATACTGATGTAGTGATCCAATTTTTTTTCAGATTCATCTGTTTGGAAAAATAGAAGACATTTTTCATAAAATGTGATAGTTTAACTTAATTACTGCATTTTTTGTTTTGTTTAATGAATTATTATTTTTCTTTCCAGCAGTTAAAATTATATTTCAGTTAATACACTCTTGATCCTTTTCCGCTTTCCAGTGCTTTAGTTTATTTTTGTATGATTTTTATCCTGGCATATTGATAAAATATGTACAGGCCTTTGTATCATATATATTTGCTTTGCTTCTTAGTTTCCAGAAGCTATTATTAAGACACTAAGTCTATAGTTTTTGCAGTTATGGGGAAAGCTTTAGAACAAGCTGCCATATTAAGTACAAGCTAGTGTTATGTAGTTGCTACCAAATATTAAAAAAAAAATGAACCTCCTGATTGCTGAAAAATTGCGATTCTTATATTAAACAATATTGAAACTATAGTTTGATATCTTGTTTTTTTTGTTCTGACAATAGAAGTAACTGCTGTGATTCAGATTATTTCTATATAATTGGTAGCAATAATAATATATATATATAAAATATATAAAAGAAACATGAAATCTCTTTCTATCACATATTTCTTTTCAAATATGTTTAATATTTATGGTGCATTGTTTTATTACATTTATATACTGTAACATTCCATATATGCGGTAATGGTATAGTGCAGGGGTCAGCAACCTGAAACAATGAAAGAGCCACTCAGAACTGGTTCCCTCACAAAAGGAAAAACTGGGAGCCGCAACAAATATGTCCGCATGCGCATACATGCACGCATGCGCAGAACAGGGTTTGACTGAAGAGTGGAGCCAAGGTGAGATATGCACCTACCCTGCATATTTGAATTGATTGGTTGAACTTTTTAGTCCCACTTTTTTTTTTTTTGACTGCACATGGCAGAGGACTGGGAGCCGCAGGAGATGGCTGAAAGAGCCGCCTGTGGCTCCGGACCCGCGGGTTGCAGACCTGTGGTATAGTGCAATAAAAACTACCAAACTCATAATAGAAAAAAACGAATAAAAATGAAACTTCTTAAAAATGTCAAAACCTTTTGTAAATTATTATAACCAAATAATAATAAGGGATATGTTAGTTACAGTGCTTTAAATGCTATTCTGAATGGTTCAGGTTTTAAGGCTTTTTTTTTAAGGTCAGGAGCCATCCAGATTTCTAAATAACCCAAATTTAAACAAATTTTGAATGGAATTGTATACAATTATTAACTTTAAATTTCTCAATCTTCTAGTTAAGAAACAGGATCTTCAGTTCTTAACATGAATTAGATAAATCCAATAGTTCTGGTGCAGTTTTGTTCAAAGTACTCCCAATTGCACACTTGCACTATCACATTTAAGCTTAACTAACAAGTATATAACACATTCTTGTGTCCTAAGCAAAAAAAATACAGATTTCTTCTTCTTCCAGTAATCCCATTTCCTCACTTTAGGAATAGAAACATTTCCTCTTAATTGGTTATTGAAAAGTAACAATTTTACTAAAAGTGTGAATGCTAAAATAGAATTATAGAGCCATTTAGGCAAATTGCCTGCTATTATAATCCTTTTTTTAAAAAAAGACTCTGTACAGGATTCCTTGATTTGTCCAATCAACGAGAGATTGCCAATTCCCAAAGTAATTAGTTTCACCTTAATTGCTCTTGTTTATAGACTGCATTGCCTAATATTCCATCAGAATTATTAATTTTATATCGTATATCCGTTTATAGTAATCAATGCCTTGTGTTCTGGAACAATAGAAAATGGATCCTGTTCTTTCGTGTGAAACCTTTTGCCAGAAACTGGTGCTTATTTCATTTTTCAGTAATTTCCATTCACACCTTTGGATAACATATACAGGTACCTCCTGACTTACAATTATAATTGAGCCTGGAATTATAGTCATAAAAATTTTACAGTCATAAAAATTGTGCCGGTCATTAAGCTATTTGACTGTGCCTGATTTTACAATGTTCAGTGGTTCAATGGGCATTTTTTGCTGGAAACTGAAATAAATAATGGTTTCTGGCAAAAAAGTAAAAAATCACAGTTATGTGACTATAAAATATTGTAAGCGACTATAAATGTGACCAGTAGCCAAGCTCCCAATATGTGATCACGTGACCTGGGGGGAGCAGCCATCATAACTTTGAAACCTGGTTGTAAGTAGCCTTGAGAAGGTTTGTTGTAACTTCGAATGGTTGATAAGTGACCAGATCAGGTTGCTAAGTTGAGGACTGTCTATTAAATTACTCCTTTTGTTTATGATATTGTTTTATGATTCTTGATTGTTTATATTGCTCTTATATTGCTCTTCTTTTTACTTTTTGCGTATTTCTAAATCTTTAAGAATGATACGTAGAACTGACTACAGTTGTCGTGATTTGGAAACTATGCGTGTATCAGTATACCGTAAAGTTACATATGGTTTTTAGCTGGCACATCATACTGCAGATTAATATTGAATCAATCAACAACTAGAAATCCAAGATCCTTTTCACATATGATATTGCTAAGACAGGTATCACCTGTTCTATTCACGAACATTCAATTTTTTCCTGAAATGAAAAAAAATAATTTGCTTTCCTAAATATCCTTCTCTTATTGTCAACCTGTTGAGAATGTTTTGAACTTTTTGAGGACTAAATATTATCTAACTCACCCCATTTTATCTTTAGCAACTTTGATTAAACAGTTCTTTTAATTGCTTCATCAAAGTCATTTTAAAAAGCTAGAATAGGGCCCAGGACTGAAAGCTAGTAGCATTGCACTTTTGATACCTCAGTCCAATGACATTCCAGCCAGCCTATAGCTGATTAACATAGAAATCAAAATACGATGAAGTAGTTTATTAAATGTTTATTAAATGTTTACTAAATTAAATAAACACGTGTTAGGGAACCACAGGGGTTGTTCTATTTAGCAAAAATGGTAACACAGTTTTTTTTGTTGCTCTGAACATTATATTGTATTATAATACACAAAAGGCAAGGTATATATTTCAGGAACATGAACTGTGGTAATGCAAAGACCTGCATTACTTGTCATCTGAAACTCTCATGAAATGTGAAGAAAATATGATAATTTTTTTAAAAGGCAAATTTTGGTAGCTAGGGAGTCTGAGCAATTCTGGAATACAAAAGCTCCCTGAAAAAGAAAGATATTCTGAGTCTTTAAGGAAAGAAAAAGAGAGACCATGGAATAGAAGACAGGGAATGAATCTCCAAAGAAGAGATGGGATGCAGCTATTTTCTGCAAAATGACAAAGAGGAGAGTTGTTGATTCCTTAGTATGAGGAATAGATTGGTTTGTGAATAAAACCCCTGAAACAAAGATTTGTGTGTTGTAGAAAGAACTTGTTCTGTAATTTCGCTATGAGTAGCATAATTGAAAAATAACTTTTTCCCCCAAAAAGAAATAAACAATGGAAAGGAAGTAGAATTTCCACTGTTCATTAAAAGTATTCATTCAGAAATCTAATAGGATGAATATGTTGATACTATAGATGGGAGAATAAATAGAAGTAACACTGTTGATTATGTCTACTGTGAGCTTATGGAACCAAGGAGAAATAGATTATATTTCCCCAAAACGAACTACAGATCTTTCCATGTTATGTGAAGTTGTAGTTATTGGGGGATTATATCTTGGGAGAGAAGCTCTGCCAAGTGTGATCCTTCCAGGAATTCCTGACCTTTCTTGTTAACAATTTTCTCCTTCAGAGATTGAAGGAAGACACAAGAGGATCAGCTATCCTACACTAAGGGAAGACTTAGTCAATGAAGTAAATGTAGCAAGAGCATTTGGGGATAGTGATCATGCAAAGGTAAGAGTTCTTGATTTCAGGGAAAATCAAACTAAATCTAGTTGAAAGCATTATCTTGGACGCTTTAATAAACTAAATATACTATGATTTCATGGCAAGAGAGGCTAATGGAAAAAAGAGCTTGGGCGGGAGAGACAATTTCGATGAGGTAAAAGCAGAGGATAGCAGAGGAAGCAATTATACCTGCATGAAGATTACTGGGGAAAAAAATTCAGGAGCTGAAAAGAACACCAGATCATGAAGGAAGAATATGCTGAGATAGTACAGAGTTATAAACAGGAGATCAGGCAGATATATTCAAAATAAAAGGAAGATAAAAGAATCAGAACAGCAGTTGCTCAAAATAGATGGCAGAAAAGGTGGAACAACACTCTTTCTACTTTGGCTCAGGCTTCCCTAATAACAAAAAGGTATGTGTGCTACTAGATGATTTGAAGAGCAAGATAGAGGGACAGCACTGAAGTCTGAGGTGGATAGAGTCGAAGTCAGAAAATACTACTTATTTAAAGTAAGTTTTGATCTTCTGATCTGAATGAATTTCAAATGCCAATGGAACACATTTGGCTGGACCTTCATGTAGTCCTTGAGAAATTTGTGAATGAGCACATGACCAGAATAGGGTAAATGCCACCCTTATTTTCAAAAAGATGCCAGTAAAATATGTTTTGTTCACATATTCTCCAGAAATAGTTAAAATTATTTTTTCAAAAGGTGCAGTTTTGGAGGGAAAAAGATCAGTGACATTTTTGCTACTAAACTCATGAGAATGACACATGCAGTGGTGTTTAAAAGTTTGTGAAACCTCTGAATGTTCAATATTTCTGCACAAAGATGACCTAAAACGTGATCTGTTCTCCATAAAAAGGTAAAGGTTCCCCCGCACATGGGTGTTAGTAGTTTCCAACTCTAGGGGCCGGTGCTCATCTCCCTTTCAAAGCCGAAGAGCCAGCACTTGTCCGAGGACGTCTCCGTGGTCATGTGGCCGGCATGACTAGACGCCAAAGGCGCACGGAGCGCTGTTACCTTCCCACCGTGGTGGTCCCTATTTTTCTACTTGCATTTTTATGTGCTTTCGAACTGCTAGGTTGGCAGAAGCTGGGACGAGTAACAGGCGCTCACTCTGTTCTCCATACATGTCTTAAAACTAGAGAAAGAGAACCCAATGAACAAATAAGTCAAAACATTATATTTATTTATTGAGGAAAGTTATCTAAAGCTACATATTGGTGTGTGGCAAAAGTATGTGAACTTCTAAGATTATCAATTCATTTGAAGGGGAAATTGGAGTCAGGTGTTCCAATCAAGGGGAAGGTGATGTGATGGACTCTAGTAATGCAGTAGGTTCTCATGAAGGAAAAAGCACATTCCAAGGGTAGTGTTGAGACAGAGATAGCACAATTCAGAAGTGAACCATGGGAAGAAGAAATTTAGGATAGGCAGTCCCTAGAATCTTCCAGAGTTTATCCATTGGGATAGGGAAGTAAAGGCAAGATTGTGTATGTATGCAAATAAAGAAGTAAACTGGCCGGATGGTTTTATGTCATTCTTGGCTAGGCTTGATAATAGGTGAAATGAAAATCAGATGTGAGTATAGGAGGTCCTGTCTTATTTAAGCAGCAGAATTCTAGGTATTCATTATCAAAATCTCGTCTTCACAACACAGATTACATTTTAGGTCATATTTATGCAGAAACGTTGAACATTCAGAAGGTTTCATAAACCTTTAAGCACCACTGTATATCCTTTTGAAAATTTTGAGTTCTGCATGGTTTTGCTTTCATGCAGTATTCTTTTAATCCCTAGTAAAAGCTCCCAAAATTTGCTTTATGCACAAACAGATGCCCTAATTATCAATAAATCTCATGCTTTTAAAGTTTAATGAGCTAAGCTAATTACATCATGTCATACCTAACCAAGTAATCAGGACACATATTTATTTTCAGTTTTACAAGAAATGTTGTGCTTAAAGTTCTGAATCTTAACAAGCTTATGTAATTGCACAGAGTCACAGCTCAGCAAGAAACATAACAATAATCTTACTTTTTCTGTGCTGTAAGCAACGTTACTAGTTTACATGTGTCTGTGTGTGAATTCTTTTCCAATAGAGTATAGTTATATATATTTGAGTTTTTGTCAAAAGTGATATATTGTTCAAAACAAATTCAACTACCCACAGATGTTTCAGCTGAAGCTTGATAAAAGAAAAATAAGTAATTTGCATTTAAATTATTTTTCCTCTTTATAGTGGAAATACTGTAAATCTATTTGCCTGCAACTGAAAGTATCATGGAGAAAGGAACTAGCAGAAGGAAGCTTCCTTCCTTCCTTCCTTCCTTCCTTCCTTCCTTCCTTCCTTCCTTCCTTCCTTCCTTCCTTCCTTCCCTCCCTCCCTCCCTCCCTCCCTCCCTCCCTCCCTCCAGCATTCTTACTGAATGGGATTGGGCATGACATACTGTAAGAGACTGAGAGACAAAGGCAAAACCCAATCTGGCCTTTACCCTTAAAGGATTCTCCATTCAGCACTGACCATCTTGTTCGGGTGAATTTTCTTACTTTGACAAGGTGACTAAAAGGCGATTTGGCAAAAATGTTCTGTCATTCCTGTGCATTTTTCTGTGTTATCAGTCCCAATATGTAATGCAAATGAGTTATTAGATTTAAATTTCTAAGCCATGACATTTTCATTGTGTTTTGTTCTAGATTTTTAGGATTGATATCAAGAGACACAAGGATGAATAATAATATGGACATGGGGGTATATTCAGTGCAATCCATCTTCCAGCAGACAAAGACCATCCCTCTTCTTTCATGATATGTTGGTCAACATATCCTGCAAATGTGCTGAGGCGAATTGAGGGAACTTTTCTTTCAGAAGGAGAACACTGAAGTTTCATAGAGGAAAATTAAAGGGAATGCAGACTTCTGCTTTACACTAAAATAAACAAGATGTTTCTGTGGTGACCCAACCCAATGGAGGGGGGTCATGTTTCCTAGTGATCCAGCAGGCCCCACCTCTAGCCTTTTGGAAGTCCATAAGGAGGTGGCTCTTCCTCCAGGCATTAGGGTAGAGTGACATGGAAGCCTGCAGATTGCTTATTGGGGGCATCCCAGAATGATGGCTGAGACACAAAGTTGTGGTCTTTATTTTTATTTTTTAAATGTTTTTGTGATTTTATTGCTGTAAGATGGGCAGCCTTACAAATCTTTTAAATTAAATAAACAATATTTATCTTTAAGAATAGCACATCCTATACAATATCATCTAACATTTTCTCCATGTTTGAAGCCATACTGTGTCATACTGTGTACTAATACCACTTTACAATGCTTTGGTAAGGCCACACCTGGAATACTGCATCCAGTTTTGGTCACCACGATGTAAAAAAGATGTCGAGACTCTAGAAAGGGTACAGAGAAAAGCAACAAAGATGATTGGGGGACTGGAGAGTAAACCATATTGGGAACAGTTGCTGGAATTGGGTATGTGTAGTTTAATGAAGAGAAGGGTGAGGGGTGACATGATAGCAGTGTTCCAATATCTCAGGGGCTGCCACAAAGAAGAGGGAGTCAGGCTATTCTCCAAAGCACCTGAAAGCAGGACAAGAAGCAACGGATGGAAACTAGTCAAGGAGAGAAGCAACCTAGAACTAAGGAGAAATTTCCTGACAGTTAGAACAATTAACCAGTGGAACATCCTGCCTCCAGAGGTGGTGAATGCTCCAACACTGGAGGTTTTTAGGAAGAGACTGGACAGCCATTTGCCTGAAATGGTATAGGGTTTCCTGCCTGAGCAGGGGGTTGGACTAGATGACCTCCAAGGTCCCTTCCAACTTATTATTATTATTATTATATTGTGTCATTTGGTTGAATTTGTTTTTGGTTTGCTATATTTACTTACATAATTATGTTACAATTTTGAATGATAGTTACTGTGATATCTCTTTTCAAATTTTTTTTTTATTTTTTCCAACTCTCCCCATACATATCAACAAATATGTCGTAATATTTCATCAAGTATTAACATACATTCTTTTTACATTCTTATCTATCAGATACTCTTAATAACATAAATACACACACATAAATTTTGGTGTTGCTCGTCCATTTCCCCTTTTACTGTATCCACACTCCTTCTCTCTCTTCCCTCTTCTCTACCTTCTTTCTCCCTTTCTTCTCTTTTTCCCTACTTCCCTACTTCCTTCTTCTTCCTCTCCTCTCTCCTTCACTGCTCCCCTCCCATTTAATGTGATATCTCTGTGCTACAGGTTTGTGTATATATGGACCATAAAAACTGGTTATCATATGTGTAAAATCACATATTACTTTTATAATTTTACCACAAAATACAGTAGAATTTTAGGTAAAGATTATTTATTGAACCAGAGCTTCTCTTAGTAGTAAAGACTGGTTTGTATATAGTTTTTTTTTTAAATAACATAAAATACATTCTGATAGTTTTGCAAAATCTCATTAATCTCTAACAGGTGTTCTTAATTGTATTAACTGATTTTTTTTCACAAAAAAACTAAATGTTTTTTGCTTGTTTTAAATTATTGATTTGTGGCTGTTTTTAAGATAACATGATCATTATTGCTTCACGATACAACTGATGCTGCTTTGCATTCTTGTATTATAGAATAGTTGCTAGTAAATGACATTACAGTTAATCCTTGGGTTACAATGGTAATGGGAACCAGGATAGCTATTCCTAACCCATATTTATTATTATTTATTTATTTATTTATTAGTTTTTATAAACCGCCCTTCTCCCGAGGGACTCGGGGCGGTGTACAGAGGAAGGAAGGTATACAGACCGAACAATAAAATAATAAGAAACACTAATAACACAAACTGGGACCCCAATTAACGTTATCATGCCAGGCCAGCCTGCTGGAATAGGAAAGTTTTTAAGTCGCGACGGAAGGTACGGAGGTCAGGGGCCATCCGGATTTCGGTTGGTAAGGTGTTCCAGAGGGCTGGCGCACCCACTGAGAATGCTCTCCCCCTGGGGGCCATTAGCCGACATTCCTTGAGCGGTGGCACCCTGAGGAGGCCCTCTCTGTGGGAGCGCACAGGACGGTGGGGTGCTGACATCGGCAGAAGGTGCTCCCGTAGGTAGTCCGGACCCATGCCATGTAGGGCTTTGAATGTCATTGTTAGCACCTTGAACTTCACACGGAAGGCAACCGGAAGCCAGTGCAGCGCACGGAGGAGAGGTGTGATATGGGAGTATCGGGAGGCTCCCAAGAGTGTCCGTGCCATATGGTCATAAAACAAAATCACATGAGTGCATCACTTGGTGACAACAGTCTAGGAGTCCTGGTTGCCTTTGTAAATCCAAGATGGGCAGGTCATTAAGTGGAAAGTGGAGCAAGATCCAAAGTATGCAACATGGAGGGGGGGGGGAAAGGCCCAGGGTAAACTGTGTGAATTGGAGGCTGATGAGAGAAATGCTGCAGTGCTGTGTGAGTGCAGGAAAGCTGTGAGGTGCAGGGCACACAGCATAAGTGCAGAAAGGCCCTGGATAGGATGGCATGGCACAGCATGAGCACAGAAGGCCATGGGGTAGAAAGCCAGAATGACTAGTGACCATTCCTGCCAGGCCACAGTCATGAGCCAGACACCCAAGTCCTATGATGGCTGGAACTTCAAGGATAAGTTGTATATCTGTCTTTTCACCACTGCTATAACTTTAAATGGTCACTGAACAAATGGACATGCTGGGGACTACCTTTATTTAAACTGTATTTTATTATGAAGTCATACCGTAGCTTAGGTTTCCAAAGGTTCCAAATAATAATTTTTTAAAGGCTGACTAAGAATGCTTTGAATAAAATGTTTAATCAGGACTTTTACTTCTGTTTTCTCTTCAAATAATTGAAACACATTCACTGTTGTCTCAGTGGAGTGAGGAATTAGTATTTAATATCTTTTTTTTTACTTTAAAAGACAAAATAAATATATTTAAAAATCTATTCATACTACTAAAATGTGACGAATATAGTTTGGTTCCTAGATACATTTCTCTTTTTGATAGAAGTCAATAATTCTAATTGTCTCAAGTTAATATTGATATAAGTAAGTAGCTTGAAATCCTTATGAAATTTGGGCGAAGAATAAATGTAATGTTCATCACATTTACTTAAGTTACTCAGAGATGTAATGTTAGAAAAACGTTGATATTAAAATCTGCTAAATGTTTTAAATTTCCATTTTGGTGCACCAGGCTAGAAACTAGGAGACTAGTCCTATTTTAGTCATTCTCTTTCCTCTGTAGCCAAATGGCAATGGCAAGCTCCTTTGAAAAATCTTGCTAAGAAAACTCAAGGGACTTGTCTAGGCAATCACCAAGATTCAACACTGACTTGACACCACAAACACATGTAAAAAGGTATTTTTAACAAAATGATAAGACATTCATTAAGTCCTTATGGGATGCTCAGGCTCCTAGATGTCTGTAGTCAAATCAGGACTTTCACATGAGATTGGGGAGGGGGCTTTCAACTTTCTCCGATTTCAGCTTTATTATTTGGTTGGTATTTTGACGACCACAGTTTCATGGAATGTAAGTGATTTGTCTCAAAAATTCTCATGGGCACAATTTGAAAGATATTATTTGCCTCTTTAATATTTGTTTGTCTTGCTTCCATTAAAGGCTTCAAGACACATATATGGGCAATGTTAGCTGGAGATGTAAATTTGATCTTAAATTCTCATAAGAGGTATAGTAGGATAATTCTAGCCTACAAATGGCTGTTAAGTCTTTATTTTTGAGTTCATCAGAAAAATCTGACATCAGTACTTGGGATCAACTCATTGTTAAGTCTTTTAAAACACTTGATGTTTAACAAAATAGAATTAGATTCATAAGCTGGGAAACATTTTAAGAATTTATGCTTTGGGTCTAATGCATTAGTAGAATCCAGAAGTCCTTAAGTATTCATTTAAATGAAAGAAGTTTGGGAGACCCCTAACCCTATAGTTAACTATTAAGCAAACTAAAGAAGAGCACTTAGACATACAAGTAATTTGAAATGATCCAATGGACAGGAGTTTTAAACAATGTTAATATTATTTTTAGATGCATTTAATGTGCTAAAAGATTTTCCTTGTGGTTTTGATACATCAAAAATGGTGTAGGAAAATTTGGATTTGAATCTCTGTTATGTTAGAAGTATTGCATTCCAAAAATTTTGAAACTGCTGAAAAAGGAAAAATATCAAATATACCATGTGCTAGATGCAGCCAAAATGGTTATTATTCCAATTTAAAGACTGAATTATCCCTATTATGAAGTGGTTGATATGAATTTTTTGTTTTATATAAATTTATTTCAACATTATTCTTTTTGTCTTGTTCATTTCTGTATATTACTATCTTTTTTGTGTGTGCATGTATGTCTATTAAAAATGAATAGGAAATAATCATATGTAAATAGCCTTTTTATTTTATACAACTTATACACTGGTTCTATTTATATTGGCATTGTTATTAATATATTAATTTAAAACACATGCACACCTACACAAAGCCATGTACCAAAAATTCTAAGAATCTTCTAATTTATAACTGCTAAAAATTTAAAAAAAATCATGACTGAAGATTAAATATTATTGTAACTTCAAAAAAGAATAGAAATTGTGAAATATAGTTTCCAGAAATGAAGATATTGTGATTTGCAATCAGTTCTCTAGTTAAACTATTAGTACTTCATAAAGGATTGTTTTTGAAAGAATAAAATGGAGAAGTTCTTCTGCCCTGCTCCATTCTCCAAGAGAAAAGAAGGGATGTGAGTGTGAATGGATGAATGAAAAGGGAAGAAAGAAACAACAGTGCTGGAATTCCTAATTCTAATTACACATACTCTAGACAATTAAATTCTTGAAACTCCTTATGGAAACCTTAGTAAAGAGGCAGAATGAAGTTAGGTACATAAAATCTAATTAATTAAACTGATTAAAGAGTTAATTATATAGATTAACATTTATTATAGAAACCTCTATTAAAGTTAATTAAACAAAATGCCTATTAAATACACACATGCTTACACTTTTTAAAATTAATGACAAAGAAATCAATTAGTTGAATAACTTAATAATTGCAGCAATCCTATTGCATTTAAAAATTTATAGAATTCAGAGACCCAATCCTACTGACTTTATAACTGTTGTTTTTCTTAACATTCCTCCCACATCATTGCAGAGTTTACTTGTTTTTGCATTCTGCCTAGTTCTTATATTTAAGCTACCAATACATTATGCCATTTGTATAATAAATATCAACCAGCTTGTCTCAGAGTCTGACACTCATTGGGGCCAAGAGGAAGTGACTTCCCCATGCCACCCAACTGGCTAGGGAGGATTGGAACCTGGCTCTTTGCTCCTAATACAGTGGGCTAAACATGCTGGCTCTTGCTATACAACTGTAATAAACAGGTATCTTGTATTTTATTTTTATTTATTTATTTTATTTTTTATTTTAATCCCATTTATATCCCGCCCTTCTCCGAAGACTCAGGGCGACTTGCAATTTAAGCACAAACCAATGTGCTTAGCAAATATAAATATAAATAGTACATAACTTGTTCCTTTCACCCTTTACAATTTTGTTGCTTTGACAAATATGTAAGGGGACTAAATGCCCTTATAACTTTAGAAATTTATGATTAAAGTGAGTTTGTGCAATGTCTGCATCGTATGTGACTTCTCTCATCATCAAATGATTTTATATTTCATTTTTGTAAATACCATCCTGATACACTTATAAGTATATAGTACATTTTTAAGACATTTCAATTTCAAATTGAAGGCTATTAGTCCTGGAATTTCAGTACCAATTTATTGCAAATTTAATGTTCAAATTTAATGCTGTGGTGTATTAGGATTAAGGATCAGTTAAAGGATACATTAAATAATTGTTTCCTTCATTTGATTTGTTTATTTATACTATTTATTGGTTGTCTGAGTCCCAGTGACTCTTGGTAGCTTACAATTAAAAGTTAAAAACAAATACTGAAATACTGAAACACTGCAGACAGGTGCCAAGCCCAGGGTCTAAATGGAAGGGAAGGACCCATAAGAAACCCATGGGATGATTTCACGCTGAGTAGATTACTGCCCCTGCATTAAAGAAAAGCAGATTATTCAGATGGAAGGTGACTACCTAAAACCACATTTAGAATCCCTCCACTGCTGGTAGAAGATGAGGCACATGATTATGTGAACATATCCTTGGGAAAGAGTTAATGGGGCATCTTTGTGGACTGGCTTCTTCATGGAGGGACAAAGAGGATAAATGGATATGATCCAAATCAAACATCTTTTCCTAGCACGCTATAGTTACCAGAAATACTGCAAGGCCCTACTCATTACTCTTGTGAAAGAAGGATTATACATCAAAGGTCTTCCTGAAAATGGGAAATGTATGTCTATGTCCAGGTTTATTTAATGAGGTAGCAAGATGAATCTCTTAAGAGAAAATTCTAAAGCATAGGCACTGAAAAACACTATCACTGCATGGAAGCCAATTAATTTTAGGGCTTCTAAGACAAAATCGCTCAGAATAATTAATTGAGCAGTTTTGTACAGAAGAAGACAATCCTTCAGATATCATTGACCTAAACCATTTGGAATTTGATGGTCATCAGCAATTTAATTTATACCTGGCAACAAAATCATCCTGATTTCCTTAATTGGCAGAATGACTGCCTACTTAAATTATTCAACAAAGTGTCCCATCTTTCTTTGTTGAGAAGATGGGAAAAAAGGTTGGCTGAACTATATTTTTTTAGCTGAATATAGAGTTGGTTGAAATGTAAAGTATTGTGAAGCCAGATAAAGGTAATAAGTGGTGTAACACATGTCACCATTCTGGTGTGCTCTTCAATATATTTGGAAGTGTTAAAAAGTATTGAATGTTCAGAAGGCATTGTAGATGATGGCTGATTCCAACACCCAGATGGGCTGGGTAACAGACATCTTACATGACAGTGTTAAGATTCAGGATGAGCTTGGAAAAACTGTATCACCCCTCAGAAACCAATTAAGATGAATTTCATATCGGACAACTGGATGTTCCTACATTTGTATACAGCTGGGAGAGTGGCATTAAGGGGACCATATTGTTCAGCTATAAATGCAATAAAAAACTAGGGTTCTTGCTGGATCACAGTCTGAGTAGGAACCACAAATCTGATGCAGTAGGAAAAAAAAGCAAGCCATTTTTAAGCAAAAGTATAGTGTCAAGAGCTAGAGTATTCCCCCTCCCCCCAAGACGGAAGAGGAAATGTATTTTTGGCTTGTAAAATAAAAAAACAAAATTATTTGACCACAGAATGTTATCACTGTGGCAATGCTGGCAGGAGATGTCTGATTCCTGTTAAGGAATGAAATTTTAAAAAGCACAGTGTGGAGGTGCATATATAGTTCTTTTAATTATAATTTGAGAACAAAGTAAGCACTTATCTCTCTTAAGGTCATTTAAGAATTGCGGTGGATAGTTTATTAGTTTTGCATATTACATTACATTAAAGCAGGGGTAGGCAACCTCGGCTCTTTTGTGACTCATGGACCAACTGGACCATAGCTGGCTCAGGAATTCTGGGAGTTGAAGTTGAAGTCCAAGTTTTCTTATAAAGAAAACCTATTCAAAATGTTCTATCGATGGCATCTTCCCCCAGCACGTTTAGCCAAAATGTATAAGACAGTATCTCCCAAATGTTGGAAGTGCTCCGAAGAACTAGGTACATACTTTCATACGTGGTGGTCCTGTAGCAAATCACAAAGATTTTGGAAAATGATTTGGGCATGGCTGAAAGAAATATTAAGGCAAGAAGTTGAGTTCAGTCCAGAATTTTTCCTATTGGGCATAACAAAAGAGAAATACCCTAAAGACGAGTTGTATCTGATGATTCACATTATTACAGCAGCAAGGATGTCATTTGCTCAGAATTGGAAAAGGAGTGAAATCCCAGTAGAAAATGAGGTAATAAGGAAAATTTGGGAATGCGCAGAAATGGATAAATTAACTTTGGAAATTAAAAATAAAGACCAATCAGGTTACTACAAAGTTTGGAATAAATTTTATCTTTGGCGGGAACAAAAGGAAGGTCTCTATTAGATCTTACAGATTGGTTGATTGTCCTAAGTATTGTATTATATTTAATTGGTTTGTATCTTAAGTGTATTTAAGTGTATTTTATGTGTACATATATATATGAATATTGTAGACAAGAAGGTATGTCAGTCCGTTTGTACCGTGTCCAATGTTTTTAAATAATAAATTTAATAAAGTTTTTTAAAAAAAGAATAGGGAAACAGAAAATTCTACTCCTGAAGATGGAATGTAAGAATTAGACACTTTAGAAAGTAGGAAAACTAAAAAAGCGTGCAGTAGTGGTGAGAAGGCTTGCAGTGATAGCTAAAGTCAAGTTTCTAGGGAAAAAAAATACTCAGAGCATAATGCATCTGCAAATATAAAAAAGGACATAACATTATAAAAAAGAAAGAATAGCAGTCAATGTATTATTGTTCAGCCCTGCCAAGGCGAACAAAACAAATGTGTTTCTGAAACTTAAGATTTCAAATTAAGAGTTTCTGAGAAATATACAATATATATGATGTTAATTTTGTTCATCAGTATAATAAGTTGTGTTGGTACATTCTTTTTTGATCATTACTGTTCCTTGATAATGGAGAATTAAGCTAGTTTCTAGTACTTCACTATTAAAAACCGTTCTGTAATCAAGAATTTTGTAATCAGATATATTTGTTTTAGGAGATGCAAGTTTTAATGTACTGTACAAAGTGGTACTGTAGAAATCATAGAGGTTGTTTTCCTTCCATGGTTTATAGCTTATTGATGCTTGGGAAGTCAGGAAATAGATACATCTGAGTGTAATGAAGGCTGAAATTGATAAAGTCAGAAATAAGCAGCCTGACACCCTACACAATCATTAACAAAATGCTTCGTTGATGCTTATCACAACTGTGGCTGAAAAACCCCCCCAGCAAGAAGTCTGTTGCAATATGAGAATGGGAGAAAGAGATTTCGAATTTAAACCTTAGAGCAGATACATACAGTATATGGTTTGATCCCATAACTCACGGGTGTCAAACATGATTGTGTCAAGTGATGTATTGTGACGTATTTTTTGCCTTTGCGGAGCCAGGGTGGGTGTGGCCTGAAGATGACACCGCAGTTTGACACCCCTGTCCTAGCTGGTGACATTCTTCAGATGGAATAAGGATGTAATTTTTCATTAACCTTATTACCATAATGAACCTGAACTTGTATTCATGTCTGTTTCTGTTTGCTTCTTGTCTTCTTTTAACATTGCTCGAGACATCTATTCACCCATTTCATGTGCTAATTGTTCTTAACCAAGGACCACCTGTATTATCAGCATACTGATTGTACTTTACCCATGTTAAACAGGTGGGTTTGCCTAAGCAATTTCACATAACCGTTAAGAGAGTTAAAGCCTGTAACATTCTGGAAAGTTGTAGCCAAGGTATAGATCAGACATGTCAAACTCGCGACATCACGTGATGTCGCGTGACAAATCGGGACAGTTTTGCCATTGCTGGCAATGGGGTGGGCATGGCTTCCACGTGACACATCTGGTCCGTGGGCCGGCAGTTTGACACCGCTGGTCTAGATCATTTCCCTCCTACCAACAGTGTGAATTTTGCTACAAATTGTTATGTATACAAGATTTTAAGCAAACTAGTGGGGATTTAGTGGGGATGAATATTTTCACAGGTTCATTGGAAAACAAGCATCTCTATATTAATTGGATTTGCAAAAAATCTCTAGACTTCTATTGGATTTACTGATATAAAGACTGAAATGTTTCAGGCAACTGATTTGTATGTTTTACTCATGAGAGGAGCCAAATTGGAAACTAAGCCTTTATATTTTCAATAAAGGACAGGTGGGGCAGTTTTGTATATGAATACTAAGTATTTAGGCTGGGTAAAGCATTTGAATGAGTTGGTGTACAGATGGTGGGACCATAAACAAAGAGCTGCATAACACCTGGATGTCAACGCTGCTAACACCAGATGTTCTTGCTTTGACAAAAGATGAAGAAGCAGCTATTTTATATTGTGTATCACTTTTAGAGTTAAAGTTAGATGAAGAAGGGAGGGGGAAGGAAGAATATGCATGGGGGATTAGTTAGACATAATAATATAGCAGCTGAGCATTTTCAAGGTCGAATGTAATAAGAGGTGATAAGAGAACTGAGGGTTAAAACTAAGGAGGGAGAACTTAACCTTCAAACTAATTGGAGAATGTGATTTATGACAGCAACGAAAGGAGGGAACTATGTTTTAATATTATTGTGCTTAGGGGAGGGGAATCCAAATTCCGGCTTTAACCAAACATTCCCAATGTTATATTGCTCTAATAAAAGACTTGTACGGTTAACAATGCCTCAGAGTTCTTTGAAGAGCTCATCTGTTGGAAACTTGACACTGAACACCACTGAAACACCTAAAAATTGCCTGGAACAGTGCTGCCAAAATTAAGCAGGAAAGAGCATTAATGTTGAGTACAATTTTTTTTTGTTCAAAACAATGGAATAAATATGAGGAACATGGCATTATTATGCATAAAATTCATTGATAGGCATCCTGAATTAGCTAAGAGAGGGCAGCTGATCTTAGCAAAAAGCATTCCCATGATATATGAATTTTTCTTTTTAATTCTTATACATCTTTGAACATTCTTATTAGAGACTGTTAAGAGATGTGATAAAGGTAACATTAGCATGCCAATTCTGTATAGATAGTTTTACTAATTTATGGTGAATGGATTAGGCAAAAACAGCTTCATAACAGATCATAATTTGCCACTTTCAATGGGCCAGTGAGTGTTGTTAATACAATTTTCCAAGGCATGAAAGAGCAGTTCATCCTTATAAAATGTAATAACTCATTGAAGTTGATTTGATTTGTCTGGAAACGAGAATTTAATGTATGATTCATAAACATAGGAGACAAATCATCCAGATTGAATTGATTTATAGGGATAAAATTTAGTGTTCATGGTTTTCCCCCCCAGAATTTGTAGCCTAGTCTTTGCTTCAGTGTTTCAATATGGTCCCTACAATAAACGTAGACTGATAGAGACCACATCCTTGTGGGTCATGAGATATATTTGTAACAAGAAATGTATTTACTCCTCAGAAAGCCATAGATAGCTCCTCATTAATGGGCAACTCTAGAGATAGGAGTAAATTAGACAAGATGGTGTCTAATCCAGATGGTTCATAATTTAAACATACTAAACTTAAATTATAGTTGGGAGAGCAATACATTTGGACATTTCATTTATTCCCCCCCAAACAAGACTAATTGATTACTTCATATTCTCTGGTGGGATAACAAATTTGATCTCTAATTTTAATGCAAATATATCCCTGAGCAGTAATCATTTTCTTCCAAACCTGTGTCTAGCTTTAAAAGGAAGATAACAAATATAAAAAATGTTGCTACCCAGAACTCCCATCAAACTGCAGATTATATGCATATAAAATGGACAGAGAGGGAAAGAACAATAAAATTTGTATATAAATCTTTTAAGTTTGATAGTTTATATATTTCCTTAACTGATTAAATTTTCCCAGAAAGGACCTGTAATTTGTACCATAGCCTAATCACTTGGGGAATATGTAAAAGAAGATCACAGCCCTGGTTTGATGAGGACTGTATAAAGCTAAACATTCCCTAATTGAACATTTTAAATTATGTCAGGCTGTCCACAGTTCCTGAAATCTCTTCAGGAGCAAAAATGGGAGTATAAAACTACTGAAAAGGAAAAGAGAGAAATGCTAAAATAAGAAATAATGCCACATTTTAGTATATTATTGTTGACCATATGAGAGAAACTAAGTTACAGGTTCCAAGTATGACTTCCATACGGGAGGTCAGACATAAGGTTAAACTTAAACAGTGACTGGTGGATATGAATTTTAGCAGCTCTATTTACAGCTATAAACTGTATATTTGAAACGTTCCCTGAATGGAACAACTTTATTATTGTCAAGTTTAAAAAAGGGAATGATTTGATCCATCCAGTTATGCCCAATTAGATTACTAAGCATTATCTGTAAGCTCTATATCTTTATAAGCTCTATATAACATATTTGTTGGAAATTAATGGACTGGTTAGAAAAGAAAATCCTTCAGGATAGAAATCAACCATGAATCGGTGTTTGGTCCTACAACATCTCATGGAATAATATACCGTATATTCCCCAACATCTCCACAGGAACACTTTATATGGGATTTTATTCATTTTAAAACAGGCTTCCATAGTTTCTAGAGAACAACTGCAGTTGAAACTGGAGAGATCTTATGATACATGCTTGTTAGCATTCATTAAATTTCTGCATCCCCAAAGCCTTGACTACCAAGAACGTCTTCCTGACCTGGTGCCTACTTATAAGAGTTAAAGCAAGGTTGTATTCTACATCTCTTATTATTTTTATTTTCTGTATTAATGATACGGTGGCAAGATTGGCAAAATTAGAACATTGTTCTCTAAACCTGGTTGGCAAAGCTATTGCACTTCTCTTGTGTGCAAGATGATGCCAGCCAGCATTTCTGCTGCTCCAATCGGTTTGAAGACAGCTCTCCGATCTGTTTGAAGACAGCTCTATAATCAATTGCCTCCTGCTGCGTAGACCATGATTTAATTATTAATTATGAAAACAAAATGATCTGGGTCTTTTCAAAAAAGCCTTCTAGCCATAATAATAGTTAAGAAATACACGACAATGACATTGAAGAAATTCAGGCTTCAAATACCTCAGAACTGTTTTTCATGCCATCAGTTCACAGAAGACCCAAATTCAGTCCCTAAAAGAGAAAGTCAGAAGAAGCATAGCTGCCATACTAATATTTTTTTCACACAATAGGAGGTAAATTATATACCTAATGGACTACCAATAAAAGTATTTGAGGACAAAGCAATATCACAGCTCTCCTATGGTTTCCAGATAGTACATATAAAGATATAGAACCATTAGAAGCTCTACAATCAAGCCTCCCAAGGAACCCGTTTTTGGTTCCTCGTTGTGTCCCTAACACAACCTCTCATGCTGAAACTGAAATGATTTCAATTAAAACTTTTGTCCTAATAGCACGTTACTGATTTAAATTACATTTCAGCTGAGGTTGTCCAGCTTTTTCCAGATAAATTCCAGATTTGTTTGTTTTTTTAGTGAAAACTGCATACTGCCACCCTAGGCCATTGTGGTGTATCTCCCATTGTATTGATTCCAATGGGATTTGACCAGGCCAAAACATCTTTCAAGCAACATGCCAGATTCAGCCATGCAAAATTATTGCAGACAGGCTCCACCATATATTAGTGTATGCACAAAAAATGTTGTCCCTGCACATTACCTCTGCAATATTCTCCCCTAAAACACCAGAAGAACTTCTATTCTTGGTTACTAATGTCCTTCCCTCTGCCCTCCTGGAATGAAGATTTGTTTTTTTTATTCATGTTTGTTTATTTTACTTATTTAAAACATTTATATAGCTGGCCATCTTTGAACCAACTCTGGGAGGTTCCCAATCAAAGTTCTATAAAATACCTAAAGAGCTGCAGCTTTTCCTTGCGGTGAGGAAGAAATTGAAACTGTGGGTCATGTGCTTTGCCTTTTTTATAGAAATGTATGAGGTAGGTATATTTCCTCATGTAAAATACAATATCTAGACAGGCCAGAGGCTGATTTTCTTTTGCTAGCTGACCAGGTGGCAAGGATTTCAAGCAATGTATCACGATTCTGGGTTAGAGTAGATTAAATGTAAACTACGTCTTCAAGTGAGGTAATGCTGAGCCTTCACTAGGCTTCCATAACTCAGTATCCTTCCTTCCACTGACCCCCCTTTTTCATCTTCTCCTTTTAAATATACACAGACCATTTTGTTTTATTTTGCTATTTTATTATAATTAGCTGCAGCATAATTGTCTTAATATTAAGGGCTTTAGCAATTATTAGACTTTAGAAGTTAACATAGCTTTACCTCCTTATAAATTCTAGAATTACCTATGTCCGTTTATAGTTATCTATCCTAGTTATTTATAGCATTTGGATTATTCATTGTGAAATTAATTGTAGTTTTATGGGATTCTTTTGCATTTTAATTCCTTTTTTTCATTAAGAGTTTTATCTTTATTTTACTCCATCAATATGGCTTTTAGTTTCTGATTCTACTTTAGAGTAATTATTAGGTTATTAATTCTATGGTGGTCTATGTCCAAAATAAAATTGATCGATATTCCTCAGAGAAGCAAAATTGTTCTGTCCTATGTGGCATTTCATTAAAAAAAAATCTTCTTTCCTACTCATTATGAAGTATGTTTGTTACCATTTCAGTCCCTAAAGCTAAGTAGATATTAGTCAAGTAATTCAGTTCTAACATTCTGTTTGTTATTTTTGACCCATTCTTAATAGAGCTTTAAATGACTAGCAACATAAATTAACAAAATAATAAAGAACCACTAAAACAGCAGAAAAATATGTAAAAATAAGTTTGATAAAACACAATAACAGAATTGGAAACTGGAAGTTCTTCCAAAAAGTGAAGGTTTTAACAAATTTCCAGAAGGCCGTTAAATGGGTAATGAGACTTTCCTCTGAAGGGGACCTAAGCAGTCTCTGAAAATGTTCCTTCCCTAATCCCAAATAGGCTTCATGAGTTGATTGGAGGTACGAGAGGTTCTCCAAAGTTGATGGATGCATTAATTTGGGAGATTAGAAAACTGTGCAATTTTCATTAAACACATTTTAGATATGCCTATTATTAATAAATAGGCTAGAGTATTTTGGATCAATCATAAATTTGAAAAAATCTTCAAAGGCAGACCTACAGAGTATTTATTGCAGTAATCCAGTTGTGATATAATAAAAACATTTATAATATTGACATATCCAGATTTGCATTCTTTGTGATGCAGTTGACGTACCAGTCTTAGGTAAATTTTTCCTGTGTACCATCAGGTTCCAAAAACCTGGTAAAATGTATGCTTTCATGAAGAAACATAGATTGGATCCCCAGTTCTGGATCAGGTTTATTTATTAAGAGCATTTCTACTTTGCTTCAGGTTGTCGATCCACATTTTATATTTAGGCAATAGTTCAGGCTCTCAGCACCCTCGTTGGAATAATAAGTGAGTGTCATAGTGACACTAAGTTTCTCAAAACACCAAATAATCCTCTGAAAGTTAGACATAGATGTGGAATGCAGGACAGTACAGAACTCTGTGGATCTTTATTGACCAATATATAGGAAGTTGAAATTTTCAACAGTATCTTCCTAGACCCTTTCCAGAAAGGACTGAAGTTACTGCAGAATATTCCATGCAGAGCTGCCTATCTAGAAAGGCGAATGAAAAAAATAATGAAATGGTGAGTATAGCCTGTATATTAGGAACCTTTAACACTGTTGCATTAAGAGTTTTAAAAAAGAAAGAAAATACAAGAACATTGATAATTGGCCCACCAAATTTGTAATACCACATCTTGCACTTAAGGTTTCATAAAGAGTGGGTGAACAGATGTTTTTGATATCAATAGGGGGAGAGCTGATTCCCCTTGAGAATAGTGTACACAAATTCTTATGTTCAAGATTTTCGGGTTCACCTTTGATTCATATAAGAATTCAACAGCATGGGAAGCAATGTATAGAGACTCAGGTTAATGCTCAGATCAATACAATTTATTTTTAATACATTTGTATCCAATCTTTCTTCTGGGACAAGAGTGGGCCACATTGGGTCCCAAGAGCCCCACTGGGGTTGCAACACCAAACTTTAGTGGCAAATCACTGAATATTGCAGGTTCAGTTTCTGGCAGGAAAAAAAAAACCCTCACTGTGGAAAACGCTTATTAAGGGGGGAAAAAGGACAATCAATCCCCTCCCCCTCTTCCTTCCCCCCCCAAAAAAGTTAAATGCAGCCCTGTCTGTAAAATAATTTTCTCTCTTGCTCTACAATAATAGCCCTACTAGTTATTAAAGATAACGACTAGCCAAAGAAGCTCAGAAATCGTAATAACAGAAGGAAGGGTTTGAACCTGTCCCACTCAACTTGTTTCTTTCTGTATATCCAGTTTCTTTCTGTTTTGTAATAAAATGTTTGGGGAAGAATGCTTGTTAAATACTATACTTTTCTGTAGATGCAGGCAATCTTTCAGATTTGTTCCCATAATTTTCTTGAGATGGTTCAGTGCAGTATGGACAATTTAAAGGTATTCCATCATGTAGCACTTTTAAAAATATGTACTGTACAGAGGATAAAAAGAGCACTTATTTTTCTGTACTTCATTCTATAGTATATTCAGCTTTAAGACCAATATCTTTATATAGTTAACTTCATATTTGTGAAAACTTTTGTTTCCAATTAAAAATGGAATACATCTGACTTTTTGATAAAAGGCACATACAAGATTGGCCAAAGGGTGTAGAATGCACTTTGGTTTTCATTGGGGAAAAACAATTATGGCAACAAAATGTCTTGGGTATTAAAATATATCATAGCTAAGTAGATGAATGTGTCTTCACTTTCATGTCTTTTAAGAAATTTCCAGATAACTATGACAATAATGAGCAATATTGTTGATGGCAGTTGAAATATGTACGCATCTGTGTTGTATATATTTAACTGCATTATTTAGTTAAATATATGCTCTAGTGAGATTTAACAGAATTGCCTCTATTATACAGGTTCTAGAGGGTACATAGGTTTTAAAGTTATTTTTTTCTTTTCAATTTTAAGACATTTAGGAAACTTTTACATTTTGCTTTGTGGTTTCCACAGATACAATCATTTTTTTTAACAATTCGACAGAAGTACATTTTTATTTAGTAACTACAGGATTGGGACTAGACATGTACAAAACATTCTGTGCATGAAAGATGGTTTCAGGTACTCCATATCTAAATTGAAACATGCACATTGGCCCATGCACAGAATGAATTTATGTTTTTTGTCCAAGAAGTAATTTAAGGGGTGGTGAGGAAACCAAGTCCATAAGGAACTGACAGAAGGGAAAAGAGGGAAAGACTGAGAAAGCTGAGACACTATGCGATGATGCCTCATTGCGACATTGGCAGCAGCAGCTAAAGGAAGAGAAGGAAAATGTTGGAAAATCAGGAAGGTGAGCAGGCCAGTGGGGCAGGGAACAATGAAAAGAAGAGGTGGGTGGTGTTCCCCAGACTTGATCTACTCACCCTATCCAGATTTGTCTGAAACAGAACAATTGGAAGTGTTCCAAGTTTCAATCCTATTTAACTGTCTGGCTTTGAATGGTTTAGCAGAATATCCTATCTGACCCTCCTGTAATACAGTGGTTTTGCTATCATTATTATTATTTTTTTAAAAAAAAAAACCTTTTCACGCACATCTCTATTTTCATCAATGAAATGCACTTGAATACATCTGCCTTATGAGATTTCAGTTCTTTGTTGTAATTTTCAACAGCTATTTTATTGTTTATTAACTATATAACTGGCATTGCCAACTACTTCGCTATTTAATTTACTAAATGCTCATTGGTTTAATATACCCAGGATTGTATTTTTTTATCAATTTTGTAGCCATTTTTAACACCTTTAATGGATACCAAAGTGAATATGGTCTGTGCTTATACTTACAAGGATCTCAAATGTAGCGGTCCTGATTGTTCAACACAGCAAGAAAATTCACTTTCACAGTCAACAAGTCATCTTACTCAGTTGAACACAAAAGTTAAATAGTTTGTAATTTCAATAGTAGGAAGGAAAATACAGTACAAATTACTAAAAAATACTAAAATATAGAATTGTTTTCAGGCATCCTTGCTACATTAATCGCAGCAGTCACCTGAAATTTGAAACTTTTAATAAAAAGTTCTTAAATATAAATTATATGGCAAATGTACAATACATTGCTTATACAGTCTTTTAATCCAGTGTTCTGTAGTACTCCAGCAACCAGTACAGTTGCCTTGCTTTGTGAGAAAAAGTAACTACCCCAAGTCTTCCAAATTTCTTACTATCATGAATGTGAGTGATCTGAGTCAGGTATACCACTGTCTCTGTAGCTTCTGTTACTACTGCTTTCACTGTGGTTGTTTTTATACAGATTCATCCCATTAGGTGGAAATATGGTATGTATTACAAACTCCTCTTTAGACACTTGCTCATTATTCAGAGAGATCATCTGAAAAGAAGTCTCTCTGATTTCTAGGATGGAATTGTCCTTCTTAGTTCCAGCCTCAGCATAGTCATCTTTTCTTCGCCGTCCTTTGCTGTAGGTACAATTTCTGGAGAACACGGAGCCATTCCTGTGGACATACCAGCAGACTAAAGCAAGCAATGCTATAGCTACCAGAGCCACTGCCCCTCCTATGATGGCAGCTAAGGGCAAGTTAGAATTTTTGAATGGTTCTTTCTCTTGCTCATGGTTTAGGGTTGTTGTAGGATTGTACATTCTAAGAGGAGCAGTTTCGGTCTCTATACAGACAGGAGTTTCATCATACAGATAGATGTTACTGGTTTCCATGGGAACCATGCATACACGGTATGGGGAATCTGGCTCAAGTGCAGTGAGCAGGTAGTCATTTCGATCCCCTGTAACAATGGTTTCAGTGATAGATCCAAAGGCTGGGCTGTGACCCATTTTGAGCCAGCTAAGTCTCAGAGCAGTCATGGGTAGTGCAACTTTCCAAGAAATGTGAATAGTCTCCGTGCTTACAGATTTTACAACAATGGTAATGATTTCCTGTGCCGGGGAAGCTGTTCTGTAATTTTTATGTGGGTTAACAGTCTTTATTTCAGGAGATTTGGTCACAGAAATGGGCCAGTGTCCTTGCACAGGATATAACGTGTTTGGTATTGAAGCAGTAATTTGGATAGTGCTTACAATATCTTCATCTATGCAATCAAATAGCTCTTTGTTGAGATCTTTGATTGCCATGCCCCGCACTTTTTCTGGTGCTTGACACATCAGTCCACGTACATTAACTTTGAGAGGCAGGGTCTGTAGCCAATCACGAACCCATTTCATCTTGCACCCACAGCGCCAGGGATTGTTGCGAAGAAACAACTGGGTTATATTGTCTAGGTCATCAAAGACACCCTGAGGTAAATTACTGAGATTGTTATTTGACATATCCAATCGATATAATTGACGTAGATATGCAAAAGCATTAGGTGGTACACGATTGATATGGTTTTCTTGTAGATAAAGCTTTCTCAGATTTGTGCCCGGCAAATTTATTGGAGCTGCTGTAAGAGAATTACGAACTAGTGAGAGTTCAGTTAAATTGACTAGATTTGTGAAGACCTTCTCTCCTAATCCATGATTGCTTAAGAGATTTCCATCTAAAACTAAACGTTTTAAATTTGTAAGATCTTGAAGGGACAGCTCTGAAATTGTGGAAATACGATTATCATCCAAGCGCAGCTCTTCTATTGTTTTAGGCAAGCCCCAGGGAATGGTGCTAAGGTGATTTCGAGAAAGAAAAAGTAGTCTGAGATAAATATTATCCCGGAAGGCTCCATCTTCAATACTAACAGCAGAAACAGAATTATCATCCAAATGCAATTCTTCTAGATAAGGAATTTGTGACAGTGAATCATAAGTAATTGTCCTTATGTTATTTTCTTGCAAATGCAATTCTTTCACATATTTTGGAAGGTTGATAGGGAATTCATCCAAGCTGTTGTGATATAAATAAATTCTCTCTACTTTTATTAAGGTTTTTAACTCGGAAGGAATTCCAGCATTATTAATTTGATTGTTCTGAAGGTAAAGAGTTGTAGCATCCCCTGGAATCCCAGTTGGAATAGAAGTCAAGTCACGATCATTGCAGTAAATGAATCCTGCATCACAGCGACACACAGAAGGGCATGTTTTGGCACTGGCAAAATTAGGTGCCATTTTCAGCAACAGCACTATCTTTGTCCAAATAAGGATGAAGCTCCAGGTTACACTGATCATGGTCAAGTTGCAGTGAGATTTGCACACAAACTAGTGCTTAATTTTCAATAACCTAGGAAAGAAAATCAGATTAATAGTAGAATGCATAGGGTAAGTACTACTTTGAAATAAGATAGAAATGATCTTAAAAATAGGATGCATATTTTTTCAGGAAAAGGTGCTATTGTATTCATGTGTGTGTGTACATACACACATATACATACATACACACACACATACATAGGATTTCTGGAATTACAGTAATGTGAGAATGGGTTTCCTTATAAGAAATAAAGCAGGGGCATAATTAATTTCAATAAAGTTTATTCTGTTCTTTGTTATCTCTGGATTTTATACTGCTGTGCTTTAGAATTTTATGTTTCAGAATTTATCCTGTCATTTTGGCAAAAGCCAGAATAATCATCTTCCGTACGCCAAAAAATTTAGAGAGCTGTATATGATAGGTCACCTCACAATTCTTTGGAATAGAGCATTTGCTTGACATACTGAGATGTGGGTTGGAGGATAATAAATTTGTCACTTATCACATGGATTAATTAAATTAGTAACTTCCAGAAGTGTACATACAGGCAGTGATGGGATTCAGCCAGTTCGCACCACTTCAGCAGAACTGGTAGCTAATTTTTTGTTGCCCAGGCCCAGAATGGACTTCCAGAAGCAGCATCCCCACAGAGAACTGGTTGTTCACATATTTGAATCCCACCACTGGATACAGGTGATCATAGAAGGTCTATGTGGTCATTACAACTGACAGAGACTTAATAGAACATAATCAATATACAGGTGAATAACATTTCATGAACTATCATGAAATGTGTGCATCAGTCTCACTCATTTAGCTGAAACATCTCTGCAAACCAAATCCATATTGCTTTCTATTTTGGTCTTGGTCACATGCTACATACAAACCAGGAAAAGTTAAACTTTAGTGACAGCGATGCAGCTTTTATTTATAAGAGAAGTGAACATGCATTGAAGACCTATTTTGTTGAACATCAGCATACTGATGGCTTTTAGTAATGCAAGTAAATAATGTCCATATCTAATGCATTATAATTATCTTATTTGTTATAAACTAATACTAGTTAATTTATTTGTTATACTGCTCAATAAAATTAATGAAAAACCGAAACAAGTTTATTAAAATATGTTTTTTCAGGCATATTATTATTACAATAATGTTCCAATCCAAAGATTCCTACACTACATAGCTGCTAAGCTAGCTATTTTAGCGAACAGCACTGCTGTACAAAACTTACAGTAAGGCCTGAAACCCAGCTTCTTTTGTACTGCTTGCATCAAGGTTTTGTATAAAAGGAAATATTCTTTAATTTCACATGGTCAATCTTTTATCTCTTTCTAGAATGACAGTAGACTTTGTAATAATTGGCAAAATAATTTATTATTGTTCTTACCTTATTTAAATACCGTATATGAGGGAATAGTTTGTGCTTACTAATCCAATGGACATCCAGTTTTCCAAAAAAAGGTTGACTTGGGAGAAATAAATTGTTTAGTTCTCATAACTGTACTTCTTTTACATCAATACATTAAATTATTCTTATGGGTAAGAGTATATTTCCAGATGAGCTCCATTATATTCAGTAAGTATTTTCTATGAAGTTTGAACATGGAACATAAAAACATCCAGTTAAGAGAAAAGTAACTCTGCTGGAAGAACAGTTCTAAGAAGTAGAGGATTTTCCTTCTTTTAAGTCTGCATGTGAAGAATTTGTTTTGGTTTCGTTTAATATCCTTAATAAAAATGGCATTCTTTGTACTTCTCAGACGCTTTTCTGCGTTATATAGCTAGAGATGGTCAGTTCCATGTGTATAGAATTATTTGTGGTATAAGGCTTAAATTATGATGGCTTCTTCATTAAATCGAGGATCTGTTTTTGGTCCAGAATTATTCAGCTGTAAACCTTAAGCAACAAGTATTTTCTGATAAATCCATGCTTGCTGGGCTGTGTGTTTTATTTAGAACTTGGCCAGGATTTCCAGTTTAGAGTAGTTCCTCATTCTGTCTGTATTTCCAGGTGCCTACTCCTTTTGGCAGAATTTGATTTTAATTCAGAGGCTTTTCTTCTTGAAGAAAGGCAAGTAACAAGGAATTTTCTCAGATATTTCACTCAATCCTTGCCTAAAAAATAAAAATAAATTAGTTGCCATCAGGTAGAATTTATTAATGGTCTTGTTCAACCTTTTTAAAACAAAAATCACTTCAGCTATTGTATGAAGAGTCCAACCAAACATGATAATGAGCTTGAGTTAACAGAGCACAAGGAATCTGATAAACATGACATGACACATGACTCTAAAGACGCAGATTAAGGCCAAGGTTCTAGGATGACCTGTATGCTTCTATTTACGATTTTCTACTATCAAGGAAAAGACAAACACCTGTAGTTTAGATTATGCAAGAGCATTTTTTTTAATACAGCAGCTCTTTTGCAATATTGTGCTGGGCTTAATATTTTATCTTGTTGAATTCCTTCTGAATTCTTTGGAAAGTTCTTCCAAAGCAGCCAGTAAGGTAGTATATTTCTAAATGGTACAGTTAGGTTGAAAAACACACTACATTTTCTATATCTTGGTAATATTTATAAGTCTACTTATATGATTAAGACTACAATCTGAAACACACTATGAAATAAACTCAAGTAAATTTAATCATAATGCATACTGAGTTCTCCCACTGGGATTTCACATTTCTAATCCCAAAATACTAGGTGATTATGCTGACTAATATTTTTACCGTTAGCCATTTATACACATTATAAATATCTGTAGACTTAAAAGACTAGTCAAGCTTTTATAGCTTTTAAAAATATTTCTGCAAAATGAATCAAAATTGCTTAATTATGATTTCAAAACTTATTTAAAATTGTTAATTATCACGTACTAGCCTAATGATTTGATTATTTTAACAATGATAAAAACAGGTTCTTGAGATATGCAGATTCATTGTCATTCAGTACATTAAATAAAATATCAATAAAAAATATTTTGGAAAAACCAGTAAAAATATTTAGATTAGTTATAGCCAAATGAAATGAATAATAAAGCTTAAATAGAAAACATTGCTCACTTCACTAGCAAGTTGTCTCAATTGTTAAGCTATATTCTATTGCCATTGGCCATTCCATTGGCATCCTTCAGTCTCAAGAGACTATGATATTGTGCTCTTGAAAGAGGTCCTAAAGCAACATCTGGTGTGGCTAAAAAGGCCAATTCGAGAGTGGCAGTCCCTTCCACACTGAGGGGAGATAAATCTGTCCCCTGTCCAGCCCCCAGATTTCGCTGGTTCCGGGACTGCCTCTTTCCCTCAGCCTGCCGCACAAGTGTCTCTTCGAATTGGAGAAGGCTATATAGCTATATAGCTTTGGGGAAAAACATTAATTTGATATTTATAATTAATTCATTCAATTTATAATCAGTTTTTAACTCTGCAATCCACTTTTGTTTGTTAATGGTCACATTTCTTTCAATATTTCACAATGTTTATTTGTGAAAAATAGTTCCAAATAAGTTTGGCGCAGAGGGTAAATTGGGTGAATATTTATATAAAAAGATAACAGGAATAAGAACTGCCTTTATAGAAAAAGTAAAGCTTTAATATAATGAACAAGGTAGATTTAATGAGGGGTATTTTAAGGAAAACGAGAAAAGTATACAAAATATATTTCTGCTTAAGTAGAATGCTTGCTTCTATGAACTGAATAATGTATGTCCATTTCCATATGCTTATAATTTTTCTTCCAATGTATTGTTTAATGTTCAATATCTGATGTACTGCCACTATTATATTAACCATAGTGTTGGATTAAAATGAAAGCAATACAATATAATTCTTGTATTTATAAATTTTTCCTCAAAAAGATCTGAAAATAAGAAGATAAAATAAGTCTCCTTAAAGGAAAGGAAAGATTTGTTCAAAAATGTGGATTCTGCCGTTTCTCTTAATTAGAAAGAGGTACAGTTTTCTTTACTTTTCCCTTAACCTATTATTCTGGAATTCCAAGAGATCCTTTATGTTTCAAGTTAATGCTGAGAACAATGTGTTTGCATAATAAAGGCAAGTGATCTGTCCAACAGAATAGAAGTTTGCTGCCTTGTTTAGTGCTGCCTCTTTTTCTGGTGGTGTCCTTACATATATTCTTTGACATCAGGTCATTTATAGCTGAGTTTGCAAGATGAAGAGAGAAATGTCTTCCCACTGTTAAGAGACACTGTGGCCAGGTTTTTTTTTTGTAGCATCAAACTGAGGCCTACAAATTTGAAAGGAACATTAATTTTGAACAAAACAGGAAGAAAATGAAATCCTGGATGCACTAGTCCACAACAACCCTATTTATGTGTAAAAAGTACTCATTTTACTGCATTGCACAAAAAGATGTTTTCCTTCTAAGTATACAGGTGAATTATTCTTGTCATATACTTCTATCTAGAACTATGTGACAGTATTCTAGAAAATGGAGTGCCCATGTATACAATATATGGCTGTATATATGTACTCATTACTGATATTCTGATATGGAAGACTGAATTCATTTTAGCAGCAGTGTTTTGGAAAAACATGTATCTTTTAGCTGTCAACATAACAACTAGAATTAATTCACCTAGCTGTACAAAACTAAATGTTTTGTGTATCTATCTGTTTTATGGTTTAGTGCTTGTAGATTAAGAATAATGTCTCCTCACATTTTTGTCTTCAGGTGTATTAATTCCTATACGGATTTTGATTAATCATTCTAGAATCACTAGTAAGCTTTTCTTGTTATAAAACAGTCTTATCGGAATATGTCAGTTAAATATGACTTAGCAGTACTGAAAATAAAAAGCATTAAATTGCTTTCTTAAATTATTACACAGTTGATAATAATGAAAAGCTTTCTAATTACACTGCCTGTGAGCTGATTTATACGAACATAGTATTTCAGGAAGTTAGCTCATTTATATAATTTATATATATATATATAATGCAAGGCTAAAATATCGTGCTTGGGGCAAAAGAGTATAAAGCATTCTTGAAAAGTAATCCTCTGTATCTTTCTCTTATTTCAATGGTGTTTTCTTTGGCTTATGCAAATAAGCAGCACATAGAGCTATTGTTTCTCTCTGAGATATGAGGATTTGCTCACAGTTTTCATTCAATTGTTTTAATCATAAATTCTGATGCCAATGGCTTTCCCCAGAAGTTTAGACTTCTATAAACAGTAACAACAATGTGAGCAAAGATATCTTCTATCTCAGCATGTCATCCTAAAAAAAGATAGAAATACAATTTCTTGTATTAAAGATTGTCTGGTACAAAAATACTTTTACTTATAAAAATGCAGCTTTTAAGAAAAATATAAATAGTACTTACAAAATTAAGCTTTTTATTTGTTGAAAGCAAATAATAATAATAATACCGAAATACTGTTCATGTGTAAAAACAATAAATAAGCATAAACCAAAAAGACAACTGACAAACAAAAACAAAATCACTTTTTCTATTTGGGGAAAAATTACAGTATTATCCCAAATTCTTTCCCTTCCAAATCTAGCAGCATTCTGTTCAGCAGGCTTGTCAGATCAATAAACTTAGGACTTATTATTTTATTTATTTTATTATTTTATACTAAAATTCTTTGTGTTTTAAGTTCAATGGGAACAGTTCCAAGTTACTCTGTTTAGAATTTCAACTTTTCCCAACTATCTTTCAAAAGTTGCTGAGTTTAATTTATCCAAATGCTAGAGAACAATTGCTATGATTGGTTGGAAATTCTTAAAAATATTTATTTTTTTATATACTGCTCAAAAAAATAAAGGGAACACAAGATAAGACATCCTACTATTAAATACAGTACATTGTGTTGTTTAAGTGTTCCCTTTATTTTTTTGAGCAGTATATATTGCTTAGTTAGTATATACCTGGAATGAACCTTCAACACTTGACCTTTGGTCCTGACTTAGAGATGCCATCCTTAAATATTTTTTTCTAGTTGCTCATACTTTAGATAGCATTTATTCCTACCTTATTATATATTTTTGTTTAGTTTATTTTCCAAATACTAACTTTTAATCTAACACTACCAGATATTGAGTACGTATTTTATTGCTGAAAGTTGGAACACTTGTTTTATTAATTTTAGGTTTTTATTTTATCGTTATGTCTTCTAATAGTCTAATTGCTTAGATAATGATTGCAAGGACACTGTTGTTGAAGTAAAATTGTTTGAAATCACGGGAGGTCTGTGTGATTAAGATCTGAGAAATAATCAGAATCTGATGCAGTTAAATTAAGTGTTTGGAGTTCAATTTCCAATGCACAAAAAGAAGCACTGCTGTTCAACAAATCTCATTATTTAGTGTACATAAATTAAAGTTTATTTCAATTTTAGGAGAAAAACAAAACAAATTATCTAATAGATTAGTTGTTTAAGTTAAAGGACAGTACTATGTATTCCTATAAGCCAAGACTTCTGCTGTAACGTGAACACAGAAATTCTGCCCGCTGGGGGGTAGCACACACTGCAAGAAATCTCTACACAAAAACTGCAAATCTCTCTGTCCTTTTTAATGCAACTGTCTCGTTTCACTGCTTTAATCACAAAGGCTTCTGGTAGGAAGTATGTGGAAGATTCCAGAGGAACAAATACATAGTGCAAAAAGCACTTATTTCTCACAGTGGCTATTCTGTTACACTCATTTTCTAGGGAGATTGCACTCTAAAAATGCAGTTTGAAGATCTCAATAATATATATAAAGTTTGATATCAGTAGATGGCCAGTGTTTCTTAATGGAAAAGATAATGAGACAGAACTAGAAGAAAAGCTGTGAAGGGAAAGAAATCTTATGTGATGAATAATTCCTGAAGTTTAAACTGAGGACATTCTTTTCCGGTATAATAACATGAATATGAATCCACTGTTCTCAACTTTGATATCTGGAATGTTGGAAGCTAAAATTTGTTTATCTATTCAGTCCAATATTAACTCAAGAAAAATACTAGCAGTCTTGCTTTCATGGCACATACTAAAACTTTTCCTAAAACATTAAAGATTTCATAAAAGCTTTTGCAATATAAGAGCTAGTCCTATATAAATTATTTGAAATTGATATTGCTTTGGAACTTGGGTGTCTTATAGGGCAAGGATTATAGAGATAGGTTTGAATAATCAAAGTCCAAATTACAACTTAACTTTTCTCAAATTATATTAAAGATTAATTGCTCCAAAAAGAGAGAGAAGAAAATCATTTTCTACTACCTTGCAAAATTTCATTGTGGCAGTATTTAATTATCATAACAGTTAATGCAGAGCATTTAACTTCTACATGATTTGTATTGATATTTAAAACAATCAGTGAAATAGGTTTTTTCACCCTGATAGTTAGTAATAGATAATGCTGGTCATAAATTCAGTGCTTACCAACTGAATCTAATTTACTGCACTTAAATCAAATTTGAGTGATCCTTCCAAAGTAGCAGTTGGAATAAACCTTTTACCTAAAATCTTAAATTATTTACTGGTTTTTAGGATCAGGGACTTACAAAATATGGGATTGGTTTTTTGGCAGAGAAGTGTTTTCAATACAGATTCCCCATGCTCGCAACTATACACACAGCTCTTGTGCAGATTTAAGCTCTGCATGAGTATGTATATACATATGTACCGTAGCTAGACAGTTCCTTAGTAATTTATATGTACATGAAGCAATTCAGTGTGAACTTATACTACTTTAGAAAGCCATTTATACCTTTTTCATAGGGAATAATGAACGAAACATAGGACTATGGCTGTCTGCTAAGACTATGGCTCTGTGCGGTTTACTGCTAAATAAATGAATGACACGATTATACTTTAATCAGGATTGAATGTAATATATTAATTCTAATATATTCAGTTGATGGAGAAAGGTATTACAATTAGACAATTTTCTGTAAAACCAGTAGCAACTAAGCCTTATATTTAGTTCTTCTCCTTTTTAAAAATAGCTATAAATGTATCTATTGGAATGGTAGGACTTTTAAAATCTTATCCTGTTATTTTGCATACATGTTCTAAAATTTTAATTTAAATATAAATCCTGTACTTATAATTTCAGAATTATAGTCATAATCTGTTCTTACAACATGGAAAACACTGGGTTTCCAGAAAATAAACCATGGCAAAAGCTTTTTATACAAAATTCCTACACTACTTTAAAAATAAAATAAAAAAACCAATGTGGCTATGTCTATTTCACTCTAAAGTATCATTAGAGTTATTGGCTTAATTTATGTAACCTTATGTATTGGCTTGTAATGCAGGTCATATACTTTAGGCATTTTTGGCATCACACTGAAGAAAGATTGTTGTATATATGTGTGTGGTGTGTGTGTGTGTGTGCGCGCGTGCATGTGGTGAGTATTTTTGTGCATGTGTATATCTTAGTCTGCCTTAGGTGTTAGATTGCATCAAACTAATATGGGATTTCGGTAGTAATGCGAGCTTTAAAATCTAGGTGTAGCTGTTTGTCTATCCTTTTTAAAGAATAATAAAACTTCTTCCAAGAAGACTAAGACGTTGGCTCTGGAAAGGAGCACTCATTTTTAAAGGACTATTGATCTCCTTATTTAGCTGTAAAAATAAGTATTAAAGGAACACACATGCCTCACATACAGCGTTGGAAATAGCAGAAAATATACACGTTGATTTTTGGTATGGTCTCTATGCTCTTTAGCATTTTGTTGAACACAACAGCAAAGTCTGCCATTTGACTATTTAGGTATGTTAGTTTTAAAACCACAAAGCTTCAGTTTGAACACATAGTTTTTAACCATCAGCTTTTATTTTTATTTATATTTTTTAAAAAACAACAACACACTCATAGTTAGAAAGTACAAACGCTCTTTTTGCATTTCATTGTTGATTTGAAAGTCTCTCCACGCTCCTTATTTTTCTTTCCTCATGCAACGTAATAATTTCGGAATCAAACTTGAATACAAATTATAAAAAAAAAAAGCCGTGAAAATACTTACCAGCGGGCTGCGGTAGAGGAAACAAAAAAAGCAGCAACAAATCTAGAAATTCCATTTATAAATGCAGGACCCTAGTAATTCCAGCATGGGTATAATAATAAAGCCTCTCCGTTTCAAGAAACCCCAGACAAAAAGCAGCATCAAGCAAGCTGTCGTGGGCGCTTTCACAGGGTCAGTTTCCTTCTCCCTCACTAAGAAAGAGCAAGGGGGGAAAGCATTCCAGTTACGTGCGTGCAGCCCACCTCCAAAGTCTGAAGTTACAAGCTTTCACCTAACAGTGGTTGAGTAAAGAGGTGATGTCATCAGTGGGTATGGCTTTGGCTCTGCTTCAGAAGGCATCTGAATAAGCAAGCAGTCCAAAGGATGGGCTTACAGACACCAGAGGGCGTCAGAGGAGGCAAATCAAGATTTGTGTGCCAAAAGAAGCAATGAGCTGAATTAACTGTTCACCAGAGTTAGCTGTGCCTAAAACATTTAAGTCATCTTCCAACGAGTACGTTTGGCAACCTACTATACGGATGTGGCAGATAGGGGATTTCTTTTGACATAGTTGTGGATGTTATATTTAGACGGGGGAGGGGGGGCACCATTTGGAATGCACGTTACATTTATTAAGTGCGTAGTAGATCGCCACGCCGCTAGCCCTATCATAGGCTTTAATATCTTGCTTGAAGATTATGTAATTAAATTGCTGGAGAATTTATCAGCAACTTTTGCTTAATAACTTCTTAGGTCGCAAGCATTTTTTTTCATGAGAGAAAAGGGTTAGTCTTTAGGAGATATTTGGTACTTTTAGGCAGTTTTAATGTTCACCATCAAGGCACAAAAGCAGATGAATCTCTTTTCAGATCCTCTGAAAATATAAAGTGGACTTTTTTTTTTTTTGACAGGGTGTTTTATTTATATCAAAAACGGAGGCTGAAACTGCATGAGAAGCATTTTTGGGAGAATTTAAAAATTGTCAAGTGAAAACACCTTGACAACTAAAATAAATATTATGGAAGAGCATTCATGACTTAGTCAAATGCATGGAAGTCGGAAACACTCAGCTATCCATGTTTTGTTCAAGCTCAGTTCTGACTGTAGTTGGAAATTCTGGTTAGAACATTGTAGACAATCATGCCTTACCTTTATGATAAGACTATTTGAATGTATATGATGTTTTCTATTGCAATCCAATTATCTTTCACTAGTAATTTATTAACTAGACTGTGATTGCTTTCCCAGAATCTGCATTTCTTTCCAATGTATTGATCCTAAATCTGCTCATTTGTAGGCAGCCTTCAAGTATTTGGCTGCATTCTGTGTGTTCAAACCTTATAAGCAGCCTGCATTAATCTCTGATCTTCAGAGAGGGCAGTTCTTGTGGGCATCAGAAAAAACAGAAATGGTTATTAATTTCACAAGAGATCTGATCATTTAAAAATCCATAACTATGGAAATTGTTGGAGGCCTAAAATATTGGGAGACAAAGGAAAAGGTAAAAACATTTAACCTTGTCCTTTTTAGAGCATTACATGTATTTTCATCAGTGAAGAAAACAGATTTTTTGCTTACTAGATTCACTGTAGAATATTGTTCAATAGTTTGCTTTGGGGAATTTCTATTCTGCAAATATTTTTGTCTGTTATAGAATCCTCATTAGTCCATTTAAATCATTCAACAGGTTATTGTGCATGTTATATAATTTCTCTACATGTATCAGTGGAAAGTTCATAAAAAGATATGCAGAATTCACATTCAGCTATCTTAGTCAGTGAAGCTTAGCCAAGTGTTTAATGCATCAGTTAGAAATGAAACAAATCTTCTTGAACAATTCCAATGGGTCCTAAAGAAATAATTAGATTTTACCAGGTTACAGCTGCTATAGAAAACTAAAATGTTTTAAAACATTTTTTTTTAAAAAAATAGTATTAAGATTTATCTTTATTTCTACTTTTATTATTGAGATTCTTTAATATCTGTTGATTCTCTATATTTAAAGATAGAACATACATCACAATACTGGGAAGACTGAGGCTTTGTTAAATGAAATGAGGTAGCATTGAGGCATTATGTATCAGTAAAGTAATTATTTGTGTAATTTCTATTTTATTTCTCCTAGCCAAAACCAATCTGCAGTAGTTAACAAAAGGGCCAGTACAAATCCAGGTGTCAGCATGTGGGGTTGACAGACTAAACATTATGAAACTCCTATGGGGGAAAGACTAAAGAAAAGAAATATAATTTCAAATTCTTGAAAAAGCCAGTTGGTCAATTATGTTTAGAGTCTAGCAGTATTTGAGAGATAACAAATTCTATATTCAGAAATGGTAGTTTAAGAATAAGTTGAATCAAAATATTCTTTAATTTTCTAAATATCTGAATTCCCTTCAGCTGAATTTTTAGGAGTCATCTATTAGTATTGGTACTCATATTTTGGACATGACTCCCTATTCCACTCACTTTAGAAGATAGCATCTAGCAGATCTAAGATTATTTTTGCAAAGGCTCAGTAAATTCTAACCAGAGTTCTAACCAAATGGACTCAAAACCACTGGGGACTCCCAGGGCTATAGGCTAAACTGGGAAAATATCAAAAGAACCCCAAACAAAACAAAACAAAGGCCTTGGAAGAACCCAAAAGCAAAGCCTTTCATGTTTTTGAAAAAAATAAAATAAATAAAAATATGCATGTACCGGTAATCACCAGAGTTTGAGCTTGATTCTATTCTTCCTTATGTACCATACACTTCAGTCCACATACATCTGTCTGTATGTCCAAACATTCCATGCAAATACAGGTAGTCCTTGACTTAGGTCATTTAAAGCACCGCTGGCTGTCCTAAAACATGTCCCCACCACCACCATGTGGGCAGCAGTAATAAAGCTTGTATACTGAAGATCTGAGCTTTGTTTCTGCAGCCCATCGCAGAAGTTTCTCTTCTGCACACAGAGGAGAGCTGAACTTTGGCAGGCTGTGGAAATGAAGTTTGGGTCTCTGCAGGATGCAAACTTCATTTCTGCAGACGGCTGAAGAGTTCTCTTTCATGTACAGATGACAACTGAACTCCTTCAGTGGACTGCAGAAATGAAACTTGGATCCTTAAGAACTGAGCTTCGTTTCTGCAGCTTGTGTGCCTCTTTCGCAACTTCAATTATGAGAGCCAGGATTGCAATTTTAGAACAAAGTGGTCATGTGGGCATCTTGCTTAATGACTGTTTTTCTCAGCTGCTGAGATTCCAGTCCCAATTTTGATGGTAAGTTGAGGACCACCTATAGAGGCATGTATTTTTTCACACAATTGCATCTGTCTAGACCAGGGGTAGGCAACCTTGGCTCTTTTATGACTCATGGACTTAAACTCCCAGAGGAAGTCACATGTCTTTTTACATTGCTAAAAATCACTTTCGTGTATACATTCCTCTGCTTACATATAGCCATCAACAATCAGTTCACTCTTGATGGTTAGGTTTTAAGAAATTTGATCTTTCTGCCGTTCATGAAAATGCCACAAACAGTGGTAAGATAATACTGTATTAAATGGGTGGAGGAGAGAAGATAGCAGGCAACATGTTCGGATGTAGAAGCATAGTAACTATTGCAGGATTCTGCGCACACACCTCCACTTTATGAAATATTAGGGTAAAATCCAGTATGTGTCCAAATTTGAAATGTAATACATATTGGACTGTAAATGTTTTCTAGGTTTTACATGTTAATTTATTTTACTTACTAATCAAAGTTATATAACTGTCCATCTCACCAAGGGTGACTCTGGGTGGAGCACAACATTCAGATACAGTGAGATACAAAAGCAACAGACATAAAAATATAAAAATCCATATTAAAATAAATATTGTAAAAACAGATGCACAAACCCTGGATGAAAGGAAAATAAGAATGGACCCAGCTAAAAATGTCTTTAGTTCCTTGGGAGACCCAGATCTGATAACCAGGTTTTTAGGGCCTTCTGGAATAGGGTTTCAAGGGTTGAAACATAGGTCCCTATTCATATTCTTGCGTTAGATGAATAAAAGAGATTTTGAGCTACAGCTGAAATTTAACAGCAGTACTTGAATTTCTCCTTGTATTTAGAAAAGCAGCACATATCAGTAATAGCCCATCCAGCTTGATCATTTCTGTGTTATTTTTGTTTTACTGTTTTCAGAAAATAATAATAATGATAATAATGATGATAATGATGATAATAATAATGATAATAATAATAATAATAATAATAATAATAATAATAATAATAATAATAATAATAATAATAATAATAATAAAAAACTAAGATCATATCTTTAGGTCTGTTTAGTGTGGATTCTTCCTATATATTGGTTTCCATTCAAGTCTCTTCCTTTGATCATGGTATTTCTCTTTCCTTCTCACATTTATTATAGGGAATTTAGGATTCCAAGATATGCAAAAGCCACTAGTCCAGAATCTCAAGAGAATTCAAACAAACAGACAAACAATACTAAAGTATGGGATTTCTCTCCCATCCTCCCTAGTTATGTGGGAGAGTGTACTGCAAAATTCATATACTCCAGGAGACCTCCTTTGTAAATTGTTCTTCAATTTACATTTACAAGCTTAACTGTCAACTGAAATGACCAGAGGAACTGTTGTGACAGAAAACTGTACCCCCACGAATATCTGTATAATAAATCATTATTGTATAATGTAGAATAGTCAAAGAGTTAATCAGTCGATTTAATGAGTAAACAGTAAAAAGAAGTCCTTAGATTGTAAATCTGTAGTGGCTAACTAACTCTTTCACAGCAATTAAGATTCCTATTTTCCATTAGCTATTTTCTATGGGGGGAAAAAAGAAGCTGTGAACAGGAGAAGCTGGCCAGGTGCTGTATATTAATGTACTTAGAAATCAAGGGAACATAACTGTTTTTTCAATGTATCATGTATTTCTGAAACTAAAACATCATTCGTCATATTGTTCCCTATGCATGGTAGAAGAAAAATATTAAATGCATGAAAAGTTGTGTTGACTTTATTTAATTAATAGTATTTATATTTAAACTTAAATATAACTTCAACTTTAAATTTTGTCCGTGCCCAATCAAGTTTTTTCCCCCTCCTTCTGAGCATACCAGTTGTTTGGCATGTCGTTTCTGACAAGATGCTCAAAGTCCAAGTATGCCCTTTGGTTGACAAAAAGTGAGCATGCTTGGTTTAGATAATTGTGAATGGACTCCAGCATTCCCCATACTCTTTATGGAGTAAAAACATCTGGTATTTATTTCATATTTATTGAACAACAGTCTTCTTTTATATATGAACTCTGGAATTTATTTTGTATGAATTGTAGGAATTCAATTATTGAACAAACTTGGATATCTATAAGAAAACCTAATCTTATCCTCCATGCTAGAATTTAATGTGAATAAAAATTATTTTAAAAATAGCTGGATCATCTCTAAATTTTTCTTAACCTGGTTCTGCAGTAAAAGCATTCACTTGAAAACTGGAGTTAATTTGTCTATCTTTGCCTATCAATGATTTGGTGCTAGGCTCACCATGCTCAGTTAAGGAGATTAAAGGAAATTCTGGAAAAGAAGGTAATCCTTCTTCAAAGATGCAAAATTAACATTTCTCACAAGCATTTAGCAAGCTTATTTCTGATTTGTTAATAAAAGTCACAGAAATCTAATTCTTTAAGTGAAGTAATCCTGTGTGATCTGGAAAGCTGATAGCCCGGGTTCAAGACTGAAGCGCTGCATAACAGGATGAGCTCCCATTCCTGCCTCAGCTCCTGCCCACCAAGCAGTTTGAAAGCATGCAAATGCAAGTAGATAAATAGGTCCTACATCAGTGGGAAGACAACTGCATTCCGTGTGCCTCAGCATATAGTCCTGCTCAGTGCTTTTTTTGTAAAAGAAAAAGGTGCCGGAACTCACACATGTCATACAACCCGCCTTGCCTACCCTACAAGGTTCTATCCAAAAAAGGTGCCGGAACTCCGTTCTGAGCGTTCTATGAGAAAAAAAGCCCTGGTCCTGCTGGCCTCATGACCATGGAAATATCTTCAGATAACGCTGGCTCCCTCAGCTAAGAAACAAAGAGGAGCACTGCCCCCTAGAGTCAGACCTGATTGGAAAGGAAAAAAATCTTTTCCTTTATCTTTACCTGTGTGACATGGTCAAAATTTACTGATTTTGTTCCAATGATTTAGCTGTGTCCCAAAATTTCTTCCAATTTCTACTTGTGCTAAACATATTTTTTGGTTCTAAACTCCCTGGTTCACACTGTAAAAGCAATAGTGAAAACTAAATATTTTTGAAATTGAGAATCAGTTTGAAGTAATGATTAAGGAGATAGATTAGAAACTGGGAGTCTGTGGGTACTAGTCCTCCCTTAGGCATGAAAATTGACTGGGTGGCTTTGGGTTAGTCCACCCTCACTCAATCCAAGTCACTTGCAAGGCTGTACGGAAAATAGGAGGTGGAATCATTATGCACGACATCTCAACTTGCTATTTTTTTCACCATTATTTTATACAACTCAAGGCAACATACATAATGATCCTACCTCCTCCAGTAGTACCTCCTACCTTCTACCAATACCTCCTACCAATAATGACATTAAAATAAACTTACCTGTCATTTATCTGATAATGGAAGCTAGTGATTATAATAATTAACATTTAATAAAACAGTAATGAGAACTTTACTGGATCAAATTGTTGAAACTTATGAAAACTTAATTATCATTTACAAGGCAGAGGTCAGCATTTGGAATTTTCAACAATAACATATAGCTAAAAAACTTAAATAAAACCAATTACACCACCAGCAGGCTCAGATTTGATCTTATTAATTACACTGGCCACTAACCATATTACTGTATTTTCCCAAAAATAAGTCCAGGTCTTATATATTTTTTTTGGCACCAAAAGACACATTAGGGCTTATTTTCAAAGAAACATGGTATCAGGATGATCAGCCCAGCTGAGCACCCCACCCCTGGTGCGTGCATGGGGCCCAATGATGTCCGGCAGGAGCCACAGCCCACCGGCACCTTGGCGCAGCGCAGGTAAGTCTGAGCGCAGAGGCAGAAGTGGGGGGAGACAGGTGATCCGGATGTGCCGCCCACTCCGATCCACCATTTCTTGGCTTGCCTGCAGCTGTGCCGGGGCAAGCAATCTCGACACACTGTCCAGTTTGTCTCACCATCTCTTTAACTTGCCTGCCCCAGCATGGCCGTGGGCAAGTCGAGCGACAGTGGGATGGAGTAAGCATGTTGGGATCACCTGCCCTGGCGCAGCCATGGACAAGCTGAGAGACAGTGGGACAGAGTGGGCAGTGTGTCTGGATCACCTGCCCTGGCACAGCTGCAGGCAAGCCAAGAGACAGTGGGATGGAGTAGACGGCGTGTCCATATCTCTTGCCTCCCTCCCCGTGCCTCTGCCTCCAGGCGACCACACATCACGTCCAGATTGCCTGCCTCCCCCCCCCGCCTCCACGCTTGGACTTACCTGTGCTGCATGGGCTACAGCAGCTGCCGGACACCGTTGGCTCGCTGCCGGACACCCCGCATGCTCGCTGCCTCCTGTGCTGGCCACTCCCACCCCTCTGGCTTATTTTTGGGGTAGAGCCTATATTAGGTGCACCCTAAAAAATCAAACTAGTGCTTATTTTCTGGGTGGGTGTTATTTTCAGGGAAACATGGTAGCTTGGTATTATCAGTGCCTACCATTTGAGCCTCACCTGCTTTTGGGGAGAGATCATTCCACTATACTTCATCTAATGATAGAACAATGAGATAGATCTTTATACTTTGTTTTATGCTGCTGGAATTCATACTACTTATATTTGCATTAAATATAATGCAAATTGGATATAAAAGTTGTGATTTGAAGAATGTTTCTTGTTGAGAATATGTGTATTAAAACCAGTGTTTGACTGGAATAATAATAATAATCCCCTCAAGTTTGAAATTGCAGTGGTAGGCAGAAGATTATCCCACTAGCTGTAGGGTGATACCTCACTCCGTCTTGGCTTCAATATTAATAGGAAGGTTTGTGATTGTCTGGCAATACAGCAGCATCCATTTCTGTTGTGGGACAAAAATAGGTGGCAGAATTTCTTAGCAAATGGGAACGGTGCTGTCTGTTTCATTCCAAAATAATAACTAAAATTCATACATATTCCTTCTCTCCCTTAGGAAAAGAAATAGGAAATTGAAATGTGGCCAGTGCTGCTTCTGCTTGTTGTTCATCAGTCCATTACTGAGCAGAAACTAAAGCCTGCATATTTGCCTTTGTTTAAGAAGTGGAATTTTCAGCGTCTTTCGTAACTATTTCTAAATTTGCTCAGATTTCTTTCCTGAACATAGATTGAAGGTGAATGTTCTTTTCTTGCTATCTCATAGGTTGATTTGTTCTGCTTTCTTGATAATGGGGTAGCTGATAGCATCTACAGGAGGAAGAACATGGAAAATAATTTGCTAGCTAAGTATTTATCAAAGCTGGTCCAAAATGTTACATCTTCATTAAAGTAAAATACAAAGCAAGAAAGTTAAATATTAAAAGGTGGTTTTTTTGGTGGGAGGGTATCATCTGGATGTGAACCATTGTCATTATTCTTACTAAAGTTGACAGCATTCATGTTTCTAATTAGGTCATCATTGTGTAATTCAGAGGCATCTTGCTTTCAGTTTCTTAATCCCCCCCCCCTTATTTTTCCTTATTTCTATGGTATCTCCTTAACATCTCCCCACCGTGAATATTATAAAAAGACCAATTCAAAATATTGTGATAGATTTTGATACTACAAATAGAATTGAGTAAAAATTGGCCATATAGAAGTACTTTCAAACTATTTGAACTGAAAAAAAAATATTGTAAATAGATGGTAGTACTGGTTTAAAACGGAAATGGTCAAAAGACTGACTACAGTTGCTGAAAGAACTATTTTAAAATGTGGCCTTTGTAAACTTAGTTTTCTTTGTCCTTCTGTGATCCTGCTATTAAACAAATTGTAAAAAAGACTTGTTGATGTTTTATTTGGAATCAAAATATCACTGAGCTGACATCTTGTGTCCCATTTTTACTGCTTCTGCATGTATGTGTTCTTAAAAATATAAAAAATGTGAGCCTTTTATGCCCATGGAGTTGTTTTGCCAGTTATAGTCCAAAGATCTTTTTTGTGTGGAAAGATTAAAAGGAAAAGGATTATCGAACAAAGCTAAAAGTTGTAACTCTGAGTAACAGACAGTGACAGTATGTGTCAGAGATTCCTGCTGCTTTGAAGGCTGTGTTTATTTTTACTTTGGACATGCTTGACACCCCAGAAAGCAGCTGTAAAAGCAGTATTGCCTGCTGGTATAGTTCAGGCCTTCCTATTGCTTTTTCTTTGTAGAATATTTATTTTTTTTAGAAATAATAATAAGCTGCACTATTTATTTAGAAATGCCTATTGTAATCAGGCAGAATAGCGATGCGCACTGAATAATAGAGTTGGGTGGGGCCATTTAAATCCTCTGGGCAGGAATCAAAATTAAAGCATCCATGACAAATGACAGTCCAGTCTCTCTTGGACTCATTGAGTTCATTGCTTCTCTTGATAATTGGCTCTCCTATCAAAGTGCTTTTGTAGTTACGAAATTTTTCCTGACAGTTAACTGAAATATGTTTTCTTTTAACTTAAAACTGCTGTTCTGTGTCCTATCTTCTGGGGGTTTGGTCTTCTTTGTAACATCTTCTAAGATGCTCTAAGAATGCTGTCATTTCTCCATGCCACTTTATTTTCCCAAGATTAAATTCTCTGTGTTCCTTTCATTATCTATACATATGTTCTGTGTTTTCATTCCCCGATAGGAGAGATTGTGGGGTTGCAGAGAAAATTGGGGATAAGCCTGTTGGCAGATTATCTCATAAATGCCCCATTTGGAGACATCTGGAAAAAAAGAATAGAAAGACCACTTTAATTAACTTGCAATAAGGATAATTACTATCCCCAACCTGGTCCTTCAGGTCTTTCAACAGTGTACAGATCACCACTGTAATTGAGTCCTTCTAGCTTTCAGCTATTCATCCTCTTCCTTCCTTTTACCTTTCCAAGCATTATAGAGTTTTCCAAAGAGGTAGATCTCTGGATAATGTGTGCAAAGTATTGCAATTTGAGAGTGATCACTTGTGCCTTAAATGAGAAGTCGGGGTTGATTTTTTATTTTTATTTTGATGATGCTTGTTCTTGTTTCCTTAGCTATCGTGCCATCTAGTTCATAATTAGATAGCTTTATAATGGACGTGGTGGCTCAGTGGGTTAGGACGCTGAGCTTGTCGATCAGATGGTCGGCAGTTTGGCGGGTCGAATCCCGAGTGCCGCATAACAGAGTGAGCAACTGTTACTTGTCCCAGCTTCTGCCAACCTAGCAGTTCGAAAGCACGTAAAAATGCAAGTAGAAAAATAGGGACCATTACAGTAGGAAGGTAACAGCATTCTGTGCGCCTTTGGCGTCTAGTCATGCTGGCCACATGACCACGGAGACGTCCTTGGACAAGTGCTGGCTCTTTGGCTTTGAAACGGAGATGAGCACCGGCCCCTAGAGTCGGAAACGATTAGCACGTATGTGCGGGGAAACTTTACCTTTACCTTTTATAATGAATGAATGAACCTTTATTGTCAAACCATGTATACATTGAGATTGGCTGAGCCTTCCTTCGTGCCACCACCCCCAACTTACAGTGATACAAACCCTCCATCTTATTACACCATGTGAGCTAATTGCACAATGCACCAGCCTCGCAAGTCAATTATGCATAAAGTTTATAAAATTATTTCCCATTCAAGAGCCTAATAGCCCATGGATAAAAGCTGTTCTTCAGCCTGTTGGTACGGCTGGCTATACTCCTATATCTCCTACCCAATGGTAGGAGAATAAAGAGATACCGTCCAGGGTGTGAGTCATCCCTGAGAATTTTCCTCACTCTTCCAAGGCAGCGAGCCCTGGCGATGTCATCTAGTGGTGTCAGGGGACAGCCCACAATGTCTTGTTCTGTGCTCACCACCCTCTGTAATACTTTCCTATCCGTGGCTGTCAGACCAGCATACCAAACCACAATACCATACGAGAGGACGCTCTCTATAGTAGACCGGTAAAAGAGGGTCATAAGCTGTTGTTCTACCCTGTTCTTCCGCAAGACCCTGAGAAAGTGAAGTCTCTGTTGGGCCTTTCTGGCCACCTGGGTTGTATTAACTTTCCAGGTCAGATCTTCGCAGAGGTAGACTCCCAGAAATTTAAAGGAGGAAACTCTCTCCACACAGTCCTCCCCGATGTAACATGGGGCAGGTTCCTCCTTTTTCCTCCGGAAGTCTAGCACCATCTCTTTCGTCTTGCCGATGTTCTGCTGCAAGTTGTTCTCTAAACACCATAGGGATAGTTTTTGTACCTCTGCCCTGTATGCTGTCTCATCCCCACCTGTAATAAGACCCACCACGGTAGTATCATCTGCGAACCTAATTATCACAGTAGATGGGTCGGATGATACACAGTCATATGTGTACAAAGAGTACAGGTAGGGGCTAAGCATGCAGCCCTGTGGCGAGCCGGTGCAAAGCCTCAGGGGGGTGGACAAAGCAGACCCGACCGTCACTGTTTGTAACCAGTCCCTAAGAAAGTCTTGAATCCTATTGCAGATGGAGGGGGAAAATTTCAAGTCAGTCAGCTTCTCGATGAGAATGCCCGACAAAATGGTATTGAAAGCCGAGTTATAATCATCAAAAAGCATCCTGACATAGCTGGGGTAGTTAGTTAGTTAGTTATTCAAGACATATCTCTTCTAATAATCTACTATTGAAGTTACCAATTACAAATAATAAGTAAGGTTAGTCTTGTAAGAACCTTTCTGTCCCAGGTCAAGCACACACACAAATATGCAATTTTAGAATTTGAACAATTCTTAGAATTTTCTCTGATATGGAAACCACACTTGTAGCTTTTAATGTTTGAAGATTGGGATATTGACCCATTTCTAGTCATCTGACCCTTCTTTACATCTCTATAGAGTCCCTAAAGATAATGTGTAAGGGTTCCTAAAGATAATGTATAAGGGTTACTTCAGCACTCTGGGATGCAATTTATTTGTCTCTGGAGACTTAAACTCATTCATAATAAATGGTTGCTCATGTTTCTGTTAATCCCAGATTTCAAATCTGCTCCTTCATTCTGATCTTCAAAAGTACGTGGTGAAACTCAGAACCTCTTACAGAGTTAACTGAGCAAAAGTAGGAATTGAGTAGTTACTCTTCTGTTAGCTTATTGCCATTTCATGGATTAATTGGTGTATCAATTCTTTTGTTTTTATTTTGACATATTTTAAAGAGCCCTTTGCTCGTTCTGTGCTTCAGTCTTTCTGGCTTCACCTGTACAATTTTAAAATAGTCCTACTTGTGCTCTCTCTCTCTCTCCACTAAACCTTTTATATTTGTATATCCATTGTGATCTCTTTTACTGGCCTTGATTAGTTGTTTTTTTTGGAGTTGTTGAGAATGTACTTTTAGTATCTTAGTTTTAGGAACTCCCACCATTTCAAATTCAAATTTCATTCTAATATGAAATCTAACTTATTGTTTTGAAGCTTTTCATATCTGCTTGTTTGAAATCAAAGGTATTAATTCAACTACACATATTAATTTCAATTTGCCACTGGGTATATTTTCTCCTCATTTTGTGTGTCATCCATGTTTCTCCAATGTGTTTGCTATTACTGCTCCTTTCTGATTTACTCTGTCGAAGCCTGCCTCTTTTTTTTTAATTTAGAAAAAATATAATATGCATCATTATCCTTCCTGATTAAGAAGTTTCCTTTGGCTATATTACATTTGTAAAATGCATTTGCCTGTACATACCTACTGACAATATTACTATCTTAAACCTACCTGTCATTTATCAGACAATCTGTCATTATTCTGTTAATGCTTTTGATTGCTGATTTGGTTAAGAGTTTCTAATTTACAGATCAGTCAGTTTCTTCTTGCTTTTGTTTTTTGCTTGTTGCATTTGACCTCTTAAATGAGGCATTGTCTTTTTAATTCTTCCTTTTGCTGAAATACATCCAACACTTTTACCTAAAAATTCCAGAACATTTTTTTCTGATACCTGTTGCATTAACAAAATAACCCTAAAAATACCCTGCCAGATACTTAACTTAGAACACTGTTATCTTTTCTAAATAGGTTATAGCATTAGGCATATATAAAAGGCTCTAGCCTTTTGTATGCATATATTTTCTTTGCAAGAGGTCTTTGAGAACAAAATGATTTTTTTAAAGGAAGACTGTAAATGACTCTCAATTCTACTCCCAGTGAAGACTGGGAGAGCAAATTGGTTTCAGGGGTTTAAAAACTGCGAGCATGATAAAATATAGGAATCTGACTGCAAATCATTCTTCTACTTTTATATAGCTTTACCACTTCACTATCATTTAAAAAATTCCAGATTTAAACAGATTGGTTTGACCCATCAATAGAAAGAAACTCATCTGTTCTCACATCCTTCTGAACAAATATCCAAATTACATTACTGTAGTGATGGCTCTTTTAGCAACTATTTTTAAGTGCTTCAAGAAAACCACTTTATTGAAATTGGAGAATTCAGATGATGGGGCATTGATGTTGTTCAAGATCCCCTGTCTTCTCCACTCCCTTAATAGGGGCGTCTTTTAGTAAAAAAATAATTGTCCCTGTTTATCTGGTATTGATCCTGTTCTTCTCAGTTAGACCTAGCAGTTCGAAAGCACGTAAAAATGCAAGTAGAAAAATAGGGACCACTACGGCGGGAAGGTAACAGCGTTCCGTGCGTCTTTGGCGTCTAGTCATGCCGGCCACATGACCACAGAGTCGTCCTCGGACAAGCGCTGGCTTTTCGGCTTTGAAACGGAGATGAGCACCGGCCCCTAGAGTCGGAAACGACTAGCATGCACGTGTGGGGGAACCTTTACCTTTACCTTAAACAGTAATATTTTACTTATTTATATTCCCAGCAGTCTTTGAAAACAGTGAGTTTTGGCTGCTTTGTGAATTACAAATATATGGAACATAAATTACATCTGGATTTTAGAGTTTACAATCAAGTTAAATATGTAATATCTTTAAAGAATTTGAGAAATGTGATTAAAAACTTGAAGGAGAAATTAAATGCAGCTCATCTTCTAGAAGTATGAACTCTTTCTAAGTTTAAAGTATGGTATGTCAGCAAAATGAAACCTATAAATCAGCCAGAGTAATAGCAGTGTCATGCTGTCCTGAACACTTAGTCCATGAGAAAGTGTGCTTCTGTATTGTGTAGCTAAATATGCTGCATGTGCAAGAAAACTAGAATAAAGGAGTGGATCAGCCATGAAAAATAATGAATTAGTGGTCATGACAAAATAAATAATTCCTTGGGGAATTAATTCCATCTCTACATACTCATTCCATAGTATAAACAAAAATCAACTAAACTTGCTTTACCTATCAGAAGATTCTAAATACAGGTAATCCTTCACTCACTACTGTTGTTTAACAACTGTTCAAAGTTATGATGGAGTTTTTTAAAAAAGCAACTCATCCTTGAAGTTATAACTGCTGCTCCCGTCTTCTACCCATGATCCCATATTTGCATTTCAGGCCTTTACCCATAAAGAGTAGCAGACTGGGTATTACTTTAAATAAAGAAAAGATGCTCCTAGCTATAATTACTACTTTATGTTTGTTACATCCAGAATCACTTTAGTATAACAAAAGGTTGATTTTAATAGTGAGCATAATCATTCAATGTGTTTTGAATTATTGTTCTTTTTAGGGAAAATTGCAAATAATAAAAAGGTCCAAATGTAAAGAAAAAAATTGCAGTAGTAATGTAAAAACTCAGATAATCATGTTTTCAATAATAGTTGAATAACCTATATAGCCATTATGTAAAATGTGTGTGTGTTTGTGTTTAAAATATTTGAAGGATCTATTTTAACACTAAGGTAATAATTAAGAACACACACACACACACACACACAAAGTAAGGTAATAATTAAGAACACTAGTGCGCACACACATACACACACACAAACACTGTGCTATAATTAAAGTCAACTCTACATACCCACCATCCAGCATATAAATAGAAAAAGATAGGAGAACTAGCACATATCTCCCCTCCAGTGAATGGGAGTAGTAGGCTATTGTAAGATTTTGTATTTACTAAAAGGATTAGATCCTTTCTCTACCTGGAAGAAAGAACCATAACATTCAGAGAAATCATGTGTAAATTTCCCTTTGCCTTTTTCAATGCATTTCTTTTTTATCAAAAGAAGGAGAATAAAAACCTCTTTCTCTAGTGCTCCAATTTCTATCACTACCAAATGGAATAAGCCAGGATTTGTACTGTACATACATATGCAGGTGTGGAAGAATAAATTTTAAAGGCAGGTTGCTTACTTATTGACAATAAATTACTATTCCTATTAATCCAATTAATATTAATTGAATTTTTTTTCTAGGTCTGCACTTCTTGAGGTTATCTTTTCTATTTTGTCTGTATACATGAACAGGCATACACACATTCACACCTACACTTATTTAATGGCGACAAAAAATAAGATTTTGTTTTAGACAGTACTGGAAATCCTGGATTTTCAAAACATGAAAGCTCAACCCTGTTTATGATTTCTATTGCTTTTCATGAGTATTTTCTCTCAATTTGCCTTTCTCAGTAGATTGTGGGAAATTAGGATTAAATCTTTCCTTCAAATGTATTGAGAGAGAAAGAATATATTCAGATGTAAAAACTAGTCAGATTTAAAATGTTTTCCAGTAGAATAAATCTTGGGGGAAAAAGACAGCAACTATATAGTGCTATAATATTGATGAAAATGTTTTGGGTTTTTTTTTAAAAAAAATACTTTGTATAATATATTCTGCATATGTAGAATTATGGGCACTTGGTAAAAGATTCCTCTTGCAAGTACACTTTGCAAGTCTTGCATTTCACTTTTGAAAAGGGGTTGTGCAGGCAGATTTGGGATTTGAAAGAGAGAGGAAGTGGAGTACAATAGACTGTGAAGTCAAGCAATTACCATAATCAGTTTTCTGTACAGCTTATTACCAATTGGTCAGAACTAGGTTTTAATTAAATGTTAAGGGATAAAGGACAATGCGAAGTAAGAAAGGAGATTCAGCTTTTAACTTTGAATTTCCTGACTTTTATCCCTCTCTGTCACTGTGTCAGTATAATTTAAACATAGGATTTTAAGATGTAATTTCCTTCTCCTGGCTGTGCTACTCTCCTACTCCTCACTTTTCAAAGAATGTTCTTTTACCTGTTTAAGAGAGGTATTCTTTTATGGCTGTTTTTAAAATGGACACACACACACACACACACACACACACACACACAAAGTTATTTTTATGTGTCCTAAGTGGTTTCAAACTAAACACAGAATTTAAAATATTAAGAGAAACTTTCTTTCATCCTCTTTCATGGACCTGCTTTTGCCCTCGCCCTTACATTGTTTTACTAAAGGAACGTTTTCTTAGGAACAGTGTTTCTTTAAACCAGACATATATCTTTAATATTGTACAGCTACTACTGAAGATCCCCTCGGTACATTTGCTTATATTTATAAGGATGACATATGGAGTTAAAATAACAATTGGTTTATTAAATGGCAAACTGTTGTACATTAACTTGAAATGTTTGTTAATATAATATGCATTTAAATTGAGTGGAAAACTGAAATGCCAAGATAGCAAATGGCTTCCCTAACTCCGAGTGTTTCATGAACACAAGTGTGGATTAAACTGTATATGACATAAAGATCTAAATAATTCTAAAGAGGTGCTACTCAGAAAGCCATGGAAGTGGTTTGACTGAAATTACTACATTTTGACAAGATGGGAATGCAGTTTGTGGTGCAAAAACTGGACCTATATAAAAGAAATAACTTTATTGCAGTCATTAACTAACACAAAGAAATTGGTGTTCAAATATCAACAGCTAATTTGTCAATATCAAGTTGAGGAACAAAGATACATACAAAGAATGTTGGCTAAAAGACTATTAAATTTTTAAAAATGCTAAGATGCTTACTCAAGCTACACATGTATGAGAAAGGATATTAAAATCAGCAATCTGTTTACTATAAATTTTTAAGTAGTAACGTGACATGCAAATATAAAAAATATTGGTAGATATAACAATATTATCCAAAAAGATCTGAGAATTATAATTTTTTCTTATAGATTTCTATCAAACCTGAGAATATAGTACAAAAACTGGCATGGTATTATATGCAAAAGCATAAAATAAATTAAAAAGTAACCAATGGTTAATGCTGAACCTGAGCTATTTCTCGCTGTTTATAGGCAAATTCAGTTCTGTATGTAAATTTATGACAAGAACAATGCATAACATATCAAGTTTGCTTGCTTGCTAAGACTTCCTCCATTTATAGCTTCAAAATGTCATACAAAAAAGTTACAAAAGCGATGAAAAAGCCCTTCAGTGAACATATGAGTAGAGTTAGTCCTCATTTAGCAACTGCCTTGGACAGCAACCATTCAGTTACAATAGTGACGAAAAAATAACTTTGTGACCAATGCCCATATTTACAACCTTTGTAAGTCTCTCAACTACATGTTTGCCATTACATGCAGTTAGTTTCCCCTTCTCCCCATTCCTTGTATAGCAGATAGATTGCTTCAACTAGTTATCTCTTCTTGAGCTGCTTTTCTCACACCCTGCAGGGCATCCCTAAAAAGTACTAAGTGCAAATTAACAAATTCTACTCTGTGACCTTAATCAGCTGGGTTGCAGCAGCTGCCTGAAATTGACACAGTCCTAATCAGTTTCACACTGAAGGCTTTTGTTTTCCTCCTAAGCAGCTGGTGGCCTGCACCAGTGAACCAGCTAGGAGCAGCAGTCCCCATTCTTTGCAGCTTGGTGACCTGGCTGGAGGGGGAGAGGGGAACTGGGCTGCATAAGTGGAGGGCCAGTGCTCACATGCATGTGCAACTCAACTTGTGCAAGTGGCAGGCAGTGCGCACATGCATGCAGCCCCATTGCAACTAGGCCATGGTCTGATAGTGGGCCTCTGCCCAGAGTTTGGGGACCCCTATACTAGGCAAAAGGGACACGGTGGCTCAGTGGGTTAGGATGCTGAGCTTGTCGATCAGATGGTCGGCAGTTTGGTGGGTCGAATCCCGAGTGCTGTGTAACAGAGTGAGCACCTGTTACTCATCCCAGCTTCTGCCAACCTAGCAGTTCGAAAGCACGTAAAAATGCAAGTAGAAAAATAGGGACCACTATGGTGGGAAGGTAACAGCGTTCCATGCGCCTTTGGTGTCTGGTCATGCCGGCCACATGACCATGGAGACGTCTTCGGGCAAGCGCTGGCTCTTCGGCTTTGAAACGGAGATGAACACCGGCCCCTAGAGTCGGAAACGACTAGCACGCATGTGCGGGGGAACCTTTACCTTACCTTTACCTTATACTAGGCAAACAGCTGGCACTGGTGCATTTTTTCAGTGTGCATTTTCCTTATCTGTATGTTTATAATCCCTTCTTATAATGTCTTATTATCTTTTCTGCTCCAATGAATGGTTTATTTAATTAATGTATGGACTAGCACTACATATTAACATTTCACCTAGGTTTGTAAAACATAATAAAATATAAATGTTAAAAAGATCTATGTTCAAATACCATCTAGACCAGACATGTCAAACTCGTGACCTCATGTGACGTCGCACAATGTATCGGGACAGTTTTGCCATTGCCAGCAATGGGGAGGGCGTGGCCTCTGGACGACGCGTCTGGCCCACAGGCCGGGAGTTTGACACCCCTGATCTAGACCATCTAACCATTGAAGTGCAGCATCATTTATATTTTAAGAAACCAGGTGCTGGACTGGTATATGCCTTCAGCTTGCAGCTGGTCATGATGTGATCTACAGTTTGGCATGAGTTAATTGGGTTAAAGTATTTGTAATCTGTCTTATGTGTAACTCACATTTGCATAAGCAACCTATTTCCTCCTCCTTTTTCTACCAACTTTCCTCCCTCAGCTTTTTCCAATTTAAATCGTACATGACTTCAGCCATTTTATGCATCTGATGGTGTGAACTACCGCTCACAAAAACGAAAGCCTTTTAATAAAACTTGTTAGTCAGAAAAGATGCTACTAGAACCCTGAGGTTTTGGTTTTTTTGTAATATACCAGCTGCATTATAGCTAAATGCAGAAGAAGCAGGATGTTTAGGTAGTGTTGCAGAAAGAGTTTTCCTGGTCTTTTAGTAGAGCACCACAGGAAACATATTTCTTTGTATTCTTAAGTGTCTCTCATCTTAAAACAACTGCAATCAAAATCTGGGAAGCCAGTGGTCAGAAGTCACTTTTAAGAGCGCATATTTTAGTTTAGTTCAGTTTAGTTTATTATATTTGTATACCGCCCTTATCCCGAAGAACTCAGGGCGGTGAACAGGGCATATATAAAAATACAAATTACAAAAATTAAAAAGAGAATTAAATACGAGCCCGAACTAAAAACAGTAGAAAAATGTAAAAAATCCCCAATGAAAACCCCAACACATCCCCCATCAGGCCAGGCCGGCTTGTTCAAATAGGTAGGTCTTCAAGTCGTGTCGGAAGGAGCGAAGGTCAGGTGCCATCCGGAGCTCAACCGGCAGCTGATTCCATAAAGCCGGGGCGCCCACAGAGAAGGCCCTCCCCCTGGGGGCCACCAGCCGACATTCTCTGACCGGTGGCACCCTGAGGAGGCCCTCTCTGTGGGAACGCACAGGGCAGAGGGAAGTTGACGCCGGCAGCAGGTGGTCCCCGAGGTACTCTGGACCCATGCCATGTAGGGCTTTAAAAACCATTACCAAAACCTTGAACCTCACCCGGAAGACAACTGGCAGCCAATGCAGCTCGCGGAGCAAAGGTGTAACATGGGAGTACCGGGAGACTCCCAAGACAACTCTCGCGGCTGCATTCTGTACCAGCTGGAGCCTCCGAGTGGTCTTTTCCTTGAACCAGTTCCATTTAGTAATGGCATAGGTCGTACATAGAGCAAACTAAATAATTAGAGGCAGTAATAAATAATTACAAAACTGTTGAGGCTGAGGGATTCATCATAGAAGTAGGTAACTTTGGTCAGGATGCTTTAAATTATATGCTGGCAAGTTAGCATGACTAAAGAAAGTCCCAAGCTTTTCTCTTCTCCCCCAACTTTGTTTTGGTGTTTAAATGTACTCTGCAAACAGTATGTAATCCACTTTATATGTTACAACTGAAGTTCCTAAAAGCTAATGGTAAGTACAGAAGATTTATTAGTTTTTCAGGTATCAGAAACTGTTATTTTAATGCAAATTCTTATTTTGCTAAAATCAATGTGGAGGTGACCAGGCACTATTCCAATAGAAAGGAAACTCTTATAGAGTTTCTTCTCTTTTCCTTATTCAGGGTCCACTGCTGCCTCCTTAAGTAACACCAGCTGCCTGCAATTAGTGCAGGTTCGCATCCCACTAGGCTCAAGGTTGACTCAGCCTTCCATCCTTCCGAGGTAGGTAAAATGAGGACCCAGATTGTTGGGGGCAATTAAGCTGACTTTGTAATAATGCCGCTTGGGGTGTGTGTGAAAGCCCTAATAAGCAGGCATATACATAGAATGAAGGCTACTGCTAAGCTTGTAAGCCGCCCTGAGTCTTCGGAGAAGGGTGGGATATAAATGGAATTAAAATAAATAAAAATAAATAAATAAAGGAGTGGGAGCTGGGGAAGGCTGCTGGAGCCTTTCTGAGTACCAACCAATTGCTTTCAGAGACATATCTTTGTTTTCCTTTGGCCTAGAAATCAATGCATAAGGTTATAAGGGCACAAGCCTAACAGGTATCATTGGATACTGCTATCCTGATTAATTCAACACTCATCTTTTTTGCAGGGAAGGAAGGCTGAGACTTGAGATCTAAACTTCTAGAAAGATGATGGTCAGCCACTTTAGTGCACCAGAATATTTCTTGGTATTTTATTCCTAATCTTTATTTTAGCTAAAACTGTACAGCTACACATTTCTTTAGCACTGATTTTTAGAAAACAATATTCATACAGTTGTGTATCTTTATCCTACAGAAATATGACTGACAATAGTAATGATTTATGTATTTATAAAGTTGAATTGAGTTTGAGTCCTTTTGACTTCATGAAATACACCCCTATTGCTTTTGGACAAAAATATGGAATTGGTATGCCATTGCCTCTTCCGGATGGTTATACTGTATATTAAAGATGAATAAAACTATAGACTGAGTATTTACTTTCCTGATAAACATATGTTGGGAAATAAAATAGCTCTAAGCTTCAGATGAACTTTATTTTGCAGGTTTAGTTTGATTGCCTTGCATTTTAAAGTGTGTTTAAGATAGAAAGAATGAAAACTAAGTGCTTATTATACAACAATAAGAAGTTTGTGCAATTGACCCTTTGACCGTAATTCCTAAGAAAATGTCACTTTTCTCTCTTACTCCTTTGTCTGGTTCAACAATGTGACTTAAAATACTGCAGAGTTGAAAGCTTTTCTGCATTGTAAGGTCATGTCTTGGTCACCATAGTTAGAATTTTGAGGTCGGAGTCAGAGGTCAAATAGATTAATGATGTCAGACACATCTTAAATGGTTCTAACACTATTTCACCATGTGATAAGCAGCTGAGCATATTTGATATGACAAAGCGTTCTTAAGTCTTGCTAACAGCAGGATGGCTGGAGACATCTGACGAAATAGACCTTTCCACTGTGTAGAAATGTTCCATATTAAGTGATGGTGGATATCAACAGTGAGCTGTTTCAGTTCACAACACCCGAAGTAGTTTGCTGCACTGGCTAAAGGCTTTTCACTGTCATTGGTCTGTTTCTTTTTGGATACCTAAGTCCAGTGTTGAATGTTCATTTTATTTCAGCAAAAAGCCAGGGAAGGAAGTTTAAGAATAAACTGCAGTAACAATTTTCTCACTTAGCAGACTAATATTTCTATGCAGAGTTAAATGAAAACTGTAGAAAAACATTTCAAAGTTAACATTCAAAAATATTTCAGGATGTATCTGTTTCAAATGCGTTCTTAAAATAATGTGTTTCCTATGTACTTAGATATAAGAATTGATATGCTCCATTTGCATCATTTTGTTTCAAGAACATAATTTGTATTTGCAAGTAGAAGGTTAAAAAGGAGAGATGAAAAGGAAATTTTAAGCTGAGGAAAATAACCATGCTAGAGAGATGCCCACAATGGAAGTGTGGCTCTGAAGTCTTTGGAAAAATCAGATATTTTTCGAATTCTGATATTTTGCTTGCATAAATCTGCTATGTTTTGGTTTGCATGTATTCCTTTGTTATAAATATGTGTATGGTATAATAAAATGTAAACAAATAAAAGTATATTAGGACTACTACTACTACTAGGAAATATATCAATATTAATAGAACAATAAGAATTCATAGCTTTGGTATGATGCTCTGCATGTTAAAAGTCAAACTTTTGTTTAGTTGATTAGCACTTAATCTTCCTTTTTGTCTCATAAAAATAAAATTATTATATCACGTTGAGAAATCACTAGGAAACTTTAAAGTAAATAAAGAACATATAGTCCTTGACTTACAACCGTAATGGAGCCTGTTCATCACGATATACATTATAATGGTTGTAACACTTTTTTGTGGTGGTTAAAGAAATGCCATGGTTGTTGGGTGTGGTTTTGCAAAGCAACAACAACAACATCAAACGGAAGTAAATGCTGGTTTTTAGCAAAACCCTTGTAAAACACAGATGTGACCCTGGGATACTGCAAATGGCTCTAAATACGGCCCATTTGCCACACGTTCTAGGTTTGATCAATTGACCATAGGCAGGGCCTGAGTTTTGGAACTTTGAATTAGGGTTCTAAGTAGCCCTCAAATAGATGTGACATAACTTTGAATGCCCGCTAAGCAACTAGTTGTAAGTCAAGGACTACCTGTAAGAGAAGAACATGCAGAGCTGAAGGGCAGAGTTAAACATGTCATCAGGTTAGAGACCATGCAGAAGAGATCCAAGTCCATCCCCCTTTGATTTCCATTGATCCCTGTTTAGTGTTGGCCATTAGCAATAGCATTTAGACTTATATACTGCCCCATAATGCTTTGCAGCAGTCTCTGGGCAGTTTACAGTGTAAGCATTATTTGCATATTTCCCCCAACAATCTGGATCCTCATTTTACCAACCTCGCAAGGATGGCAATCTGAGTCAACTTTGAGTCCCATCAGGCTCGAACTCCAGGCTGTGGGCAGAGTTTGACGGTAATGCTGCACTTTAACCACTACACCAGGTCTCTTAATTGACTAGATTCCTATGTAGAAGCTTGAATGAATTTCTATGCTGCAACCTTACAAATGATTCTGATTATTTGCACCTGATTATTTGCATCTGTAAATCAAGATTTATCCCAATGTTGCTACTCTTTATTATTATTTTATTCTATATAATATATAATATATAAAGGGACGCGGTGGCTCAGTGGGTTAGGACGCTGAGCTTGTCGATCAGAAGGTCGGCAGTTTGGCGGGTCGAATCCCGAGTGCCGCGTAACAGAGTGAGCGCCTGTTACTCGTCCCAGCTTCTGCCAACCTAGCAGTTCGAAAGCACGTAAAAATGCAAGTAGAAAAATAGAGACCACTACGGTGGGAAGGTAACAGCGTTCCGTGCGCCTTTGGCGTCTAGTCATGCCGGCCACATGACCACGGAGACGTCCTCGGGCAAGCGCTGGCTCTTCGGCTTTGAAACGGAGATGAGCACCGCCCCCTAGAGTCGGAAACGACTAGTACGCATGTGCGGGGGAACCTTTACCTTTGCCTTTACCTCTATATAATATGGTATATATTTTGAGAAATAAGGCTTAAATTCCCAAATGCAAAGTTGTTCAGTGTAAACTGATGGGACAGTAACAAATAACTTGTTCTATTAACACTGCATTAATCAAAATATTTCTGCAGAGCAGTGATACGATAAGCAATCTTACCTTTTGGTAATGAACTTAATTGTGTATTGTAGAAGATTTTGAATATTCAGATGACTTCAAGTAATTTTGGCTTCAGCTCTGCAGTAAGGCCATTTTGTTCAGATGAAAGAGCAATTACATTGTCTTTTAAAATAGAGTTAACTAGAAAGCTAAGCCTCTGCATTTCTGGGACAGGTTTATGATGTTATAATGTACCAATAACTGGTCTTAGATGTATATTTACTGAGGCTTTCTTGAACATAGTTAAGTAGCTGAAATTGGTTCAGCATAACTTCCATCTAGTATTGCATAATAGAGCAAGGAATATCCTCAAAGACATAGCAGTGGAGTTCTCAGCTTATAATTTATTACTGAGATAACTAGGACACAGGGAATTGGATTTTAGCCTCTTCACTGGAAAGTTACTAATTAGAGAAGCTGTTATAAGCCCTCCAATTGTTTGAAAAAGCAAATATGAAAATTTGTTCAGAAAATAAAATGGACTCTGCTTCATCATAATAATCTGCTCCGACATTCAGTATCTAGCTACTGTTGGCTTGAAAAACCAGACATTTGCCGCATAAAACTCCTCAAATGGTTTTCATTCAATTGCATTAACTTAGTTAAAATTGAATGGTACTTAGCCTCTTCTAATACATTTTATTATTTAAGAAAGTGGAATAGTAGCTAGAATGAGCTGTATGTGATAACATCAAAGCCATTGAAATGGCTCAAATTAATTTCATTTTCTGACAAAGAAACCAGGGCTGTTCACTGCTTTTCATTTGAACAGAAGATTTCATGCATGTGAACATAGCACCTGTTTGCAAGTCCATAAACCAAATAGAATCTCTGTTCATATTTTGCCCTCTGGTCCAGTGTTGCATATAAGCCACTGTCATATTTCAGACAGATGGAGAGACAGACAGACAGACGCCCTTGAAAAATATTTGGAAGCTTCAGCTGGTGCAAAATGTAGTGGCATATGTATCTCTAGAACAGGCATGTCAAACTGCCAGCCCACGGGCCGGATGCGTCACACCAAAACCGTGCCCACCCCATGCCGGCAATGGGGATAAAGTCACGATATGTCACGTGATGTCATGTCACGTTGTGAGTTTGACATGCCTGCTCTAGAAGGAGACAAGTTACACCTCTGTTTTGTGAGGTATACTGGTTACCACTTTGCTTCCAGGTTCAATTCAAGGTGCTAGTTTTGACTTTGAAAGTGCTACATGGCATGGGGCCAGACTATCTGAGGTCCTTTCCTCAATTACATCTATGTGTCCCATCAGGAGACGCATGTTGTGGGACTCATCTGCTAAAGAGTTCCACCTGATAGGACCTAAGATATGAGCCTTTTTGCTTCAGCACCTGGGTTTTAGAACATCATCTTCCCTTTAGCCCTAACCCTTATAGTCTTCTGGAAAGCCTTCAAAGCTTTTTTTTTCCATCAGACCTGGACAACTTCCAGCAACAGGGAACCTGTATGGTGGTTTAATTATGCATAACATTCTAATTTTAACCTTCTCACAATCTTGGTCTTATTTATGTTTAATCAATTTAATTGTTTTAAGTGGTTTTTCTAATATGTTTTAATCATTGGTTTAAATCTATACTGCCCAGAGTCACCTTATGTGAAATAGAAAACCATATAAATTTGATGAATAGCTAAAATTGCAATTTTTATGGATCTAAGAAAAGCACAAAGATGTTGTAATAGTATTATGGTCATGTAAAGCAAAGTGATTGGACTCAGGCAGTTGGTGGTTAAATAAGTGTTGATATCTTGGTGCTGGAATGTATAAAACTGGCAGGAATAATGGGCAACTTCAACATTGTCTTCATGTAGAACTTTATGTAGAACTTTTACTTCTACATAAAATGAAATTTATGTCCTTTTGTATTTTCAAAAATTAGAAAGGTAGAGTTTAGTTATGAAAAACTGCTGGATGAGGCATCAAGCTGTCTGTGCATTCAACCATAATAATAATGTATCACCATCAGTCAATTGCAAAAGGCAACTTTTTTGGAACAACTTCCATCCTGTGATGATACCTTTTACACTATCAAAGCTTCCTAATTTTAGAGCAGTTTAGCTTCCAAATTTTATATTGCCTTCTCTATTTTATGGTGCTACCAGTTATTCCTTACAGGCAAATGGTATTTCTTGCAAATCTTCCAATACACCATTGTTGCTTCTTTGTCATGTTGTTGTTTGTAGGCAGTCTGTGTGATCTTGCATAGCTAACTAGGTGGTCCACTGTTTCTTCAGCTTCTTTGCAGAGAGGCAGCCTTTGCTGTCTGTCTTCTCAATTCTGGCTTTGTATGCATTTGTTCTTAAGACTTGGTCTTATGGAACCAGAATTAGCCCCTCTGTCCCTTTCTTCAATTTTCCTGCTCTTAGCCATTGCCAGGTCTTGTTGTCACCCACTTTGTCTGCTATTTAGGTCCTACATCTGCCTATCCCAGATCCTACATCTGCCTTTCTCAGGTTCTATATCTGCCTATTTCAGGTCCTTAGGAATAGTACATTTGATTATTCCGGGTCTTTGGGAAGGACTTTATAGGTGGATAAAAATGCTAAATCCAGTCTAAACATCTGGCTGACTGTGTGATGAATCCTCCTCCTCCTCCTCCTCCTCCTCCTCCTTATCATCATCCTCCCCTCCTCCTCCTCATCATACAATTTACAAAATTTAAACTAACACTTGGATAACTGTTGCAAATCTCTTCATGAGACCCAGAAGTAAAATAAGCATTAAAATGAAGCACTGGTATCATTTTTCTCTGACAGTACATCAAATATTGGACTCTGCATCAAAAATTATTTGGAAGTAGTGTCTGGATACTACACTAGTATCTTTTCCATTCTTTCAAACAGTCTACTGTTTGAATCTCAAAACCTAAAGTTCATTATGCAGTTGCTATCCATACATATAGTGAGAACATTGCTCACCTTTTCCAACAGATAATAGAAGTGTAGTCCCAGCATTTTTGGAGAAGTTGAAGTTCAAATGGCTGTTCTAATTTGATTTATTAAATGGAACTATTTTTAGGATAACAGCATGTGGGAGCGTATTGTTTGTCAGTCATGCTTTTTGATTAAACATACCTTAACATGACACATAAAAAAGAAAGCCAAGATTCAGTGAAAAGACCAATAAAAGGTGAGTCTTACTGAGCCATTCACACTAGGTAGGGGTGCAGTTTCTGTCCCTTCAAAAATTCTGCAATAATGTGAAATGACCATGAGAAAACATGACTCCACTAGGCAGTCAGTTTTCAAGGTGTGTGTGAAAAACAGGTAGTATTGGGTGGTGCTCAGACACAATTATACAAGTGATGGTATTAACTCCAGTCACATCATATTACATTTCTATATTTTTGTTATTCTTTTAGAATTTAGATGATTTCATTTCCGAAAGAGTTGATAACTTATTTATTTTTTTCCATCCAATACAGTAGATCCTTCCTTCCTTCCTTCCTTCCTTCCTTCCTTCCTTCCTTCCTTCCTTCCTTCCTTCCTTCCTTCCTTCCTTGTAGAATAAAAACAAAAAGACATGCATTTAATAGCACTTCCACAATTAATCACCAGAAATATACAGTGTTGGTAAAAATCATGTAGAGTGCATGCCTGATGTTACCTTAATCTGTCGTCTTCTTTACGTCTTCAGATTGTGTTTCAAAATTCATATTTTTGGAATAAGCCTTTGGCTCAACTACAAATTCAAAAACGAGTGTATTACACTGGATAAGAGACTGATATAAATCTAACTGCATTTGAATCAAGCTAGCCAGTTTTCTAAGTCTCAGGATGCAACTGTCTAGTAAGCATTATGATAATTACTGATTTTCAAAAATAGATATTGTAGGATCATATTGTATAGCTGAAATACATTGCAGAAGGCCAATATTTGCCATTCATAATTCCACTATAAGTGAGCTGGAATGCTGCAAGATTAGAGCACTCCAAGTTAAGAATAACATTTCTTTGTTAACTATATAATTTTACTTTAATTTTTCCTGAATATTTTCATTTTAAAATTTTTCAGTATTATGCTATATTAACATAAACTGACTGCTACAGATTTTCTTATGCATATTTTTAAATCAATCAATTATAATTGGGAAAGAATTTAGAAAAATGAGAATTTGAATTTGAAAATGTTTTATGTGTAAGTAAACATTAGATTATGCAGCTTTAAAAATAATGTTTTCTGAAGTGTTTGTACTTATGTGATTCTTGGTTTTTTGGTGATACTAATTTGCATTAGTTTTGAATGTGCTAATAACTTTAACTACTGAAAATATTTTTAAACATTACCGCTTATAAAGTAACTATATCAGCATTTTGTCCTTTAACTTAAATTGCATACGTATTGCCTTATGTTGAGATTTAGAATAGCAGACATTTAAAGTTTCTATTAAGGATGCCCTATTAATTTTTAACAGGGTGATTGCTGATTTTTAGACCAATATCAAAAATTAAAACTGTGGGTGGTTATTTATTATTTTAACAAATGCTATTGTGCCATGCAGTTTTGATAGACACTTCCATTTAAATACCCATTCAACCATATGTATGTGTTCTGAATTATTCTGCCCTTGAAACCTGTATTCTTTTTAATGGATGTCAAAAGTGAGGATAGTGGGCATTTATTATCTCTGTAGAGGACTTTGAAAGGAATAAAATACCATTTGACTGCAAACTTGTCAGTATTGCATCTCACCAGACCAACAATAAAAAGGTGAGAATGTAACTGTTTTTGCTATTGCATTCAGCATGCAACCATGACCTGTTTAATTGTTCTGGCATAGAGAATCCACCCAGGAATTAATGACACCAATGACTGAACTCTGAATGTAAGAGCTCTATGGGTCAATTACAAAGTTAAAAATGAAGATTTGTTCATTGAAAATAAATGTATACACATTAGATTAGTTGCTGTTTTGCTTGTAGATGCAAGATAAGTGAATGGTGTTTAGTAACAGATAATTTAAAAGGCCATCAGGAAACAGCCTCAAACCTCCTTAATTTGCAACAATTTTCTGCAGTCTTGTTGCAGTTTAATGTATTTGGGGGGGGCCCTTCATGTTGGAATAGTAATATAGAGTATCTTTTGCTCTCTTGCTGGGTCAATAGATTGTAATATCAATTTCCATAAAGTTGGCATAACCAAGAAATTTATTAATTTTACTTGGTATTTATTAATCAAGAGCTATTAAGTACCCTTTAGAAATTATTTGTTAATAATGTTTAGGTGAGTGGCACAATGGCTCAGTGGTTAAAGATGCTGGGCTTGTTAGCTGGAAAGTCAACAGCCCAGGTTTGAGATCCGAGTCCTGCATGATGGGGTGAGCTCCTGTTACTTGCTCCAGCTCCTGCCCACCTAACAGTTTGAAAGCATGCAGTACAGTAAATAATAGGTACCATTTTGGTGGGAAGGTAACAGCATACCTTCCATCTTGGTGTACTGTCATGCTGACCACATGATCATGGAAGTATCTTTGGATAATGTTGGCTCTCTTGGCTAAGAAATGGAGATGAGCATCACCTCTGGAGTCGGACAAGACTGGAAAGGGGAATACTAAATATCTTTAGTATTTAGGTGTGTTATCACTAAAATAGTGGATTCCATATAATGATAATGGTCCGGATTAGTTTTGACTTAATTAGTGTTTAATGAGAAAGAAAAATGGCCAGGGGTATTTAAGAAGCTGAAAACATCCAAAGTTTTTTTCAAAGCCTAATCTTCACTGTTAAAAGTGAAAATAATCAAGCTTTTTTTTCTCTGCTTTGTAAATAGACCTTAGTAAAATCCTAATTAATTCAATAACTTTATAGTTACCAAAATATAGAAAAAATGGAGTAGTGAATATAATGATTTGTATGCTGAAAGACTGTAGATGCAATGCAACATTATAAAATACAAACTAGTATGCTTTTGTGTTGTATATCTTCAGTGCTTTATTATTACAGAGGAATTATTACCATCTTCTGTTATACAAGTAATAAGACATGGGAATCAGCCTAAGTTATTTGCACTGTCTGATTCCATTCAGACAGTGAGGTTTAAGTTGCTACAGTATGGACAAATTTTCCAAATTATTTAAGCACCAAAATATAACTAACATAGTTTGACCCAGTCCAAAAATCTGTGCTCTCTAACAAACCATTAAATTTATTATTTTATCTCCTTTGAAAAGTGCTTGAATTGATTGTCCCAAAAGCGCTTTTTCAAAAGACAAACTGGACTGTTTTTTTCTTGAAGACGTTTCACTTTTCATCCAAGTAGCTTCTTCAGTGTTTTTTTTAAAACCTAATCTTCATTTGGATGAGAAGCAAAATGTCTTCAAGGAAAAAACCAAAGTCCAGTTGCCTTTTGAAAGAGCACTTTTGGTACAACATGACCTGGATGAGTGAATCTCCATAGACGCGTGAATTAATTATTCAATAGAATAAAGAAATAATCAGTAATTTGAGTGTTACCCCCAAACTAAGTTCATTGCCAAAGAGATAAATGGCAGATTTACTAAAATTGGAGAGAGAGAAAGAAAGACAGACAGACAGAGAGAGGGAGGGAGGGAGGGGGAGAGAGGGAGGGGGAGGGAGGGAGACTTAGAAATAATACGGTAGTTTTTATTATTTTCATTGTAATAACATCTAGTTCATCATGCTTCATAGATTCTAGGTATTGATGGACATTTCATTCATATGAATTTTCATCTTTTAACTAAAATAGGAGTGAATATCCTTTGAAGTGAAATATTGTAGCAATACTCAGACCTCAAATCCCTTTATAGATGAAATAGGAATAATTTTTAATGCCACTGTAGCATTAGAAGTGTTATTTTAATTTTGTGGGAAATCAGTTGATTATAATTCTAGATTTATTACCCATTTTACCTAAGTATGTTTGTGTGCGAGTATGTTTGTATATTCTGCACATGTAATAAGATTTAATATATGTGTGCATTTTAAATAGGAATTTTTTTGACTTTTTTTGTTATATCCTTTCCCTTTTATGTTAATCTGTATTCTAATGTTTGATGTTGAAATTTAATAAAGAGATTATAAAAAAGAAAAAAAACACTTAAATAATAAATTTAAACAGTAATGGCTTTTTGATGTTGTGCACATCTCTGTTCATATAACAGGACCTCTCTCTCTACTCCTTTGTACACATCAAAATCTGTCTAGAAAGACTTCAAACCTATAAGCAGATTTGGAGACAGATTCCATCAGTGATATCTGTTACACTGATGGAACAACTGCAGGGCATTATCTAAAATATTCAGTGCAATGGAAGAAAGAGGCATGTTGGACTTGGGATGCTAAATAAAGGTCCGAAGTTGAGACCTTGCATTTAAGCTTTGAGAGAAGTGCAAATAAGTAAACAGTTTCACTGAAGCCAGTGGATGTTTATCTGCTTAACGTATTTGAAAAAAAAAGAAAAGAACTTAAGCTTATTTGAAAAAGAAGAAGAGAACTCAAACTTTCAGTGTGGTATTTTAGATGGAGCTTATTGCAACAGTTCATTTAAAAGGACAATTGCCCTTTTCATGAGGTTTTGTGTTTTCTAAAACATGGGGAGAAAAAAAATCACCTCTGTATCCTATTTACATTTCCAAATGAACTAATCCTCGAGTTAAATGTATTATTGCCTCTTTGTATAGCATCATTAACTTTCAACCTTTCCTATGTATAGATCCGTTCACAAATAATGGCTGAAATTCCCCTTGACAGGGAGAGAAAAAGTGGGCATATTTTCTTTTTGCCTTTATTAAAAGTAAGCCCTGAAAACATTTTGTAAAGAGAGGTATGGATTTTGTGGGCTTAAGACAGTAAAATAGAGAAATTAGCACATATGAGGCTGCTTGGTGCAACAGGAGGAATCAACATTAATTTAAATCTTTACGGCTTTTACGTTTGTTTGAGGGGCTTTCAGCTGCATGAAGTCAACTTGATTTTTCAATTCACCATTCTTTCAGAGTATAAGCATTTTTATTTACTTTTCTGTAATTATGTTCTTATTAATATTAATGGATTTTAAAATTTTAAAATGTTTTTTTTTTTAATCCTTGAGGCTAGATTTAATATAACAGTTACATTCCTAGTAGGAACAACATCAGCAGCTATGGGACTGCTAAATCTCACAAGCTTTTGTCTCTTCTTGTTTTATTTAGCGCAGCTGTCTAAGAGCCTTAGAAAAAGAGCTCTTCTTCAGATTTTGTTTTACGGCAACTATCAAAAGAGCTGCTTGAGGTTTAAAATACTCAGAGGTTGCCTAAGAATGTATATTTGAGTATGGTGTGGGTTGAGTAATCTTTTGATGACTATAGGGCTGCATTCAGAGGGGTGATGATATAAATGGTTGTGGGCCTGGGTTCAGGGACCTATTTTCTCTGTTTAGTTTTTTTTAAAAAAAACTTTACATTAAAAAAAAATCTATCTTTTTTTCTTAAAAAAAAAACTTTTTGAGATTTTAAAGCTATCTGAGGTTTATCTTACCAGTCTTCTTTCTTTTGTTTCTGTCTTACCCGAACTCGGAAATAAATTATATTGTTATTGTTTAATTCCCCCCCCCCCCCTGCTAAACTGCTGCAATACTATTAGAGGCACACAAGCCACAGAAAAGGCTTGGTGGCTACTTACAGCCTATGTGGGCTGTAAGCTTCCCATCTCTGGTGTAGATGAAAACTTTTGAAGTGCAAATGCTACATGAATTGTCACTGATTGTTTTAGCTTACGGAATAACTAGGCCAAGAAATATGCACACAGAGTTTATTTAATTATTCATACATTGTTTGTCGTCTTTCTAGTACTCTACAATATATAATAAAAAAGAATGGAGCAAATTTAAAATGCTACCAAGACAGGAAGGATAAAACATTATAATAAAAATATAGTCAGCTGAGCCAGTGATCAAAGTGGATGCCTTGTGTCTGCATTCCAAAAGGTTAATAAAGGCACAGGGCCACTGATGAAAAGGCTCTTGTTTCAGAAGGAGTTGTACCACTAAGCCCCAAGTTTTTGTGGTTGTTTTTTTTTAAAAATGTTCTTTACTGCAGTTTATATGCTACCTCACTCTGGAGACTCTGAATGGCTTACAGAAAACCATGCAGAGTAGAATTAGAAACAAAAAAAGTCAAATATCCAACTCAATTCATTTATATATTGGAGATAGTAAAAAGTCTTCTAAAAGATCCTTTTCAAGGATCTGTGAAAGCTTAATGGGGAGGGGTAATCCAGTTATCTAGGGCAAAGCTGGGAGGGAAGCTATTTCAGAGGAGGTGGCAGTCATTGTAAAGGCTCAACAAAGGGGTCCCTAGAGATGTTATTTGGTTGACACTCAGCAAGCTGTCTGTTCCTGATGTGACTGAATGGCAAATTCAACCTGGAGCAAGCAATCTGAGATATCCAGACCATAAGTCACAGGGGGCTTTAAAAGTAACAACCTGCATCTTGAATTATTATACTTGGTATCATCTATCAGTCTGTTTCTAATTGTTCTACAGTTTCTGAATTTCACCAATGCCTGTTAAAGGCCAGTAAGTGTTCATGAATAAGGTGGGGAAAACCAGTGTGTTTCATTAGCTTGATACAGCTAAGGAGACAAAACAGGAAAATCCTTTCCAGAATGACTATCATCTCCTCCACCCACCTACAAAATGAGCAGAATGAAGGTTCTGAAGCTATCATCTTTCAGTAGAGACTTAACAGCCAAAAGGATTGAAATTATGTAGTAGGTTGGAAAGTGTGAGGGGGAAAATACATACACATAGTGTTGTAGGGTCTGATACAATGATATAATTGTTGAGAAGGACTTAAGAGGTGTTATTAAATATTTATTTGGGAAGAAGACATGAACCTCTTTTCCATAACTAAATAGTTGTTTAAAATGTCAACCATGAAGCAGCCAAAGTCGTATCATGGGAAGTACTATAAAAGCCACTGGAGAGAAACACTGGAAGAAGAAAGAAACTCAGGAAATGCTTGGAGAACAATGGAGATTGTTGGTTGCAAGAGAGCATGTTGGCCAGTTAGGGATGGAGATTGGCAGCCATAATCAATATTGCTGGCAGGAGAAGACCAGAAGGGGCCAATTGAGTTCCTGTGCAAAGCAATCCAGAGGAATGGCTTCTTAGGACAACTTGAACAAAAAGGCTCAAAGCCCTGGCAAATGTACTAAGCAGCCATAAGAGCCCAGAGCATAGGCAGCAAGCCTAGAGATTCTGGCCAATAGTATAAATCTAAGAAGTAGTAGGACTAAGACAGAATATAGTATGTAATCCAAGAGAGAAGATGAGGGAATCATAAAGAAATACAAATCATAAAGTGAGGCTTAAATCAAAGTAGGATAGGAATCAGGATATATAAAGGGGAATCTGTTCACCTAACCAGTAAAGGCTGGAACCTCCATTTTCTGTCAGTATTTATTCTTTTTGTGGCTTGGGTGTAGGAATTGTCTCCTGCCTGTCACCATTCCTCAAACTGAACATGACATAGTTGTGAAACAAGAATGCTAGGCTAAATAGGTATGGTCCATTCCATAGATTAGAAAGATTCCCTATTTTGGTTGGCCTTTGAGAGGAGTTTTGCTGAAATGTAAACTGGTAAAATGTGTCACTCCTGGCTTTCCTTAGTTTATTATTAATATTAAGTCATATATTCTTTATTTTGAATGGATGCCTATTCTCGTTATTTATTTATTCATCAAATTTGTGCAGTTGTCTGTCTCACAAAAATGACTTGAGCAGCATAACAAAATCTGGCCAAAAAAATATACATATATATAAAATGATCAGTATAAACATATAAGAATCAATATTAAAAAGCAAATATTATAAAAATGAAATAAATACTAGGCAAGGAGAGAATAAAAATAGTCACTTCTGCAATTCAGCCATCTAAGCATGTCTCCAGTGTCTGTAAGGAGCCAAGAATTGAGTGCTTCTAGATAGCAACTTTTCTTTATACCAACCACCATATTTAAGTCCATCTAAATCCCAGTAGTTCCACTATTTTTTCTTTCCTATAAACCAGCCAGATGACAGTGGTCTCTCAGTCCAAGCCATTGTTTTAGAATCAGTTTTAGAAAAATAACCAGTATTTTTCTTCTTTTTTCATCTTAACTCAGGTTATTTTTTAATCATTTTTCTAGGTCAAGTAAGAAATCTTTTTAAATGTGAAATATGCATATATAATCTTTAATAGGTCATATTTTTTATGTATTGTGTCTGTGTTAATTGCTTCACATTTTGTACTTCCATATATGTAGGCCTGGATCCTTCCATTTCCCCACAGAGGATGTTAAATCACCTTGTCTGGAACTAAAATCAACAAATGTGACCTTTATGTTTTCCCTTCTAAAATGTAAAACTCCAGTAACTGCTGGAACTAGAATGCAAATCTTAGTCTGTAATTATTTAGCCCTCAAAAGATTAAAGAAGGGGAGAGAAAGCAATTTACAAGTATTCAGAAGGCGTTAGAGAGAAATTGTTGATGTCCCCCAGCCTCTGCAAGATCAAGACAATTGTTTTAATTGCCCTTTGTTTTGCCCTTCATTTCTTCCTTGAGGTAAGACATTTTATTATATAGGAAAATTGAATTTGATTTTAAAAACATTTCCTTATTTGTTTTTACTTTTTACATTACTGCATCTCATTTACACATATTAATCATAAAATAAAACTTGATAACTGGAAGATGGAGTATTAGAGCAGTCAGTTTTTAGTTTTACCATTCAGTCTTTTGTGGGCATGTTGCCAGAATGAAGGATTTACTGTGCTCCTCTTGATCCTGCCAGTTACTTTACAATATTTAATTGCAGAAATATTTTTGCATGCTTTGAGGGAGGATGTGGGAAACTTTTCTCTTCGTGCCTCAGTTGATCTCTATACTTTTATGTAAAAATTACATAACGTTTTTTTTCCCTAAGACAGGGGTGTCAAACTCAATTTCATTGAGAGCCGCATCAGCATTGCAGTTGCCCTCAGGGGGCCGTGTGGGTGTGGCCTAGGTGGGCGTCACCTACTGGGTGGGCGTGGCTAGAGTGCGTATGGCCTACTGGGTGGGCATGGCCAGCTCTACATTGTTCTCATCAAGTGTGCCTATGGGGGCCTGGGCAGGAGTGGGACAGATCTGAGGGTCTCTGGCAGAAGGAGGGTCTCTGGGCCAGGGCCAAGGCAGTGGGGACTGTTCCCTCACTGTTTCCAGGATGGCTTCGCGGGCCGCATGAAACCACTTTGCGGGCCGGATCTGGCCCCCGGATCTGGCCCCCGGGCCTTGTGTTTGACATGTCTGCCCTAAGACATTCTAAAAAGCTTTAATCTCAGCTGCTTAGCACTTTTTAAGGACATTTTAAGTTCAGTTTGCTAGAATTTGTTTATAAAATACTAGATCTTGTAGTACACAATGTGTAAATTGCGCATGCACTTGTAGTGCCATGGCTCCATGACTAAGGAAGGAAAGCAATTTATTTTGACCTGATACTTCAACAGATGCTAACTTCATACAAGCTTTTAACTACTGTAATTCTGTTCTTTTCACTGGAAAGTACAATGTGAACTGCTGTATCAGAGTACAATGAAATGGATCTTTTATATCTAGTTCAGAAGTTACATTTATATTCTTTTGCCATGATTGCCCAACATTGGTTGAAAATATTTTCCCCTAATTGCTCAGTTCTGCTAATTCTGAAGGACAACCATCCCTCTCAATAGATATTAAGCAGTGAATACAGACTGAGGTGCTTTGTAGATTCACTTTTATCATCCAATTTTGACCAGTACTTCAAAGTTGAATAATACTGAATACCAAACTGAGGTTAGGACAACATCTTGGCTATCTGCAAGGTATTTATGCATGTTGCACTTCCCTTGGAAAGAGGTTTTTTTTACAGCTAGGTACAATGTGCTCCCATTAGCTTTATTACAGAGCAGCTTCACCAAAATCTAATTAATAGCTGCCAATATGACCCTAGGGAAATATAAAATATTCAATATGGAATGCTTCAATGTAATTTTTACAAGGATCTTTGTAAAGACTATATACTACCCCTGCTGTAACAGCTCCCAGGAGGGACAGAAGTATATTACACTCATATTTTTTTCAGATTCTAAACACCACTACAAACACAGTAACCAGATTTTGTATGGCTGTGGTGAAAACATGAAAAAAAATTCTACTAATCTTTGTATGAAATTGAAAAAGAAAAGAATATTGAACCATGATAGAAGAACACTAAACTTTTCAAAGCTCTAATGTGTGCATTAACATATTTGCATAATTCAATATTCCCTTTTTTCAGTTTGAGAAATTAAGCAGTATCTTTCCAAATATCTAGACAAAGATATTAGAAGGCTTCATTTTTCTATCATCTTTTTTCTCTTAGTCATAAAATCACTGTAACTTTGTTACCTTTTCAGATAAAATGTGAACTATCTAAATTTTACTTTTTCAATCCTTCTTGAAACATGGTTTGGAAGTTCTATTATTTGCCATAAAGAAAAATCTGAATTTAAGGCAACCTGTCTACAAAGGAATATTAGACAGAAAAAAACCTCATCTGCCTCAATCACTGTATTCTCCTGTAGTCTCTCATTTTAAAGTTGATTTATTTAATGGAAAAGACACTAATCTTTCTTTCACATAAATACAGTAAACTATTTAGACTTTAGTAAGATTTATTCTCATCTAAGTGAGCATAAGATTGCAGCCTTAAAATATTTTGTTTATAACCCAATTTGCACTCTTTTCCTAAGCACCCTAAGCTTCCTGTGACAGTTCTCTAGGATTACAGTAAGTAAATTAAGTTAGCACTGTTCAAGCAAAAATGCATGCCACTGAAATGCAAACACATAGAGGGCCAACATGTGTGAACTTCACAAAGCAAAGATAAATTTTCTCATCTGCTCTCCTTTGTAGCAAAGATATTTCATTCAAAGCAATTTCTTAGAATTCAAAGCTGGCTATCTTTTCCGCCTCTTGTTCTTTCCAGCCTGTTATATATCTCCATAGTTTGGCTTTCCCACTTCTAATACTCTGGCTAAATTCCTGCCTGCTTTGCTACTCCAATCAAAGCAAATGGAACATAGCAGGGAGCAATTGCTGTTCTCTTTACAACAGTGGAACAATCTGATAGGAAGGGAGAGTGCTTCATTTCATTTCATTTCTTTCGGAAAAATAAAATGTGGGCATACCAATTCTTCAGTAAGTGTATTAGGCTTTGTCATTTTTTCCTAATATTCTTGGCCTAATAACGAGGGTATATTGCTTTATATTTTTAAATTTCAGGTATAAAACAAATAACTTGCAAGTGTGTCTTCTCGGTGTAGATGACTGGAGCAGGATATCATTGCAAACAATGACAAGATTTATTGTTGCAAAGCTAGCAGTATGGGCAAGGGAAGAGATGCAGTCTTATTGTTAGTTTCACATTCAAGAACTGAGTTCAGGATTAAGTCTGGTGTTTGGTGCTGAGCTTCACATTTTCAGATAAACCCAGGACTATTTTTAATTCTATGATTTCTACATACAGCATCTCCTCCATATTTATGAACTCTACATGCAAGTCCAGATGGATATATTTGGATATTTCCCCAAAACAAATGTAATAGCCCTGCAACTTTGGAGGTTGGGATTTGGAACACTCATGAGAATGAGAAAGAAAGAAATAGAAGAAAAAGAGAAAAAGAATGAAGATATAAAGAAGTGATTATTGGTATTCTAACGTAGCAGTTATAAGTACAAATATGTCTTAACCTCTCTACCTAAAGTTGCATCATTTTAGTCTTCTTTTTATAATCTATCTTGTCTAATCATCAAAACCATAAATCACAAATTCATTTTTTTTACACAAAAAGTCCTTATCAGGCTTCCAGTCAACAGTAAATATAGATAATGTCTTTTCTCTAGCCAAAGTCAATTTATCAGCAGAATCTCTGCACATATCATAATCTTATTGAAATATTAAAATCTCTCATTACTTTTTTCCTAACTGTTTATCTATTAATCCTTAAAGGTAATGTTCCAGCTTCAACTGAATATTTATCTTTAAAATTCTCTGTATCAGAGTATGCATTTGAATCCAAAAATTCTTAGCCTTTTTACATCTTCACCAAGGATGATACAATCTCTCTTCATGTTGTTCATAATTCCAAAATACATTTGAAGTGTCTTTAAACATTCAAGATAATTTCTTTGGTGTCATGTAATAATATTAATGATACATAAATGTATAAAAATTCTCTTTGAGCTCATAACACAGTGTAAATTTCAACCCTTTTAACCATTTACTTTCCCATTGATCCATCTGTATGTATAACCAAAATTCTTACCCATTTTATCATATATTCGTTAATATGTTCTTCCTCTGTTTCATATTTCAACAAAATATACATTATAGCAATTACATGTTCATCCTCAGTACACAATTATATCTCAAAATCTTAACTTATTTTGCTCCTTATCATGGGTCTTTTTATCTATTTTAAGTATTTCAGATAACTAAAGATATGAAATTCAGAAGTTTTCAGAAATAACTTTGGTTTATATCTATTCTATATTCTCAATATGGCATGTCTAATAAAATTATGTTTAAAGTCACATTAATTTTACTTTATTTTACCATAAATATCCATACCATCCAAACCTTAGTTCGTGACCTTTTAACTGAAAAAGTCTGTCAAACTGTCCAGTTGGCAAATCCAGAAAAAGAAACTCCTGGGACATTATTTTACTAAGAGTATAAAACTTTACTGAATTGGCACAGAAGAAGTGAAACCAGCTCTGGATTTCCCATGCAAATGCAAGCATAGTTAATTCACCCTTTCCCTACGGGCCACCCACAATCCATTACGTCCACTAATCACTTCTATTCATTTTGTTATGGGAATCAGCCAGCTAGGCTGGACATCTGCCTGGTGTGTCCTTGAAATGGAAGCAATGTCTTACAAGAGCCGATGCCATTCCCCCTACCCTTGCATTCCATTCCACCCCCTCCCTTTTACTGTCAAGCTGCCAGCAAAGCAAAATGTAGATGAAAGTGTAAGTCGGTCTTGACAAAGTCTCTTGTTTCTTAACAACTTCCAGACCAAACAATAAGTAGCAAAATACAACTTCAAATCAAGTCAACCCAACCCTCCTCTTTCCTTTGTATTGCTATATTTTTAAACTCCCCCCCCCCTTGCCACATAAATGTAGATATTTGTTATCAAGCAGGCATTGTCTAAAATACCAGCATCATTTATGGCAGAATATTCATTTTTATTGTGGAAATTCTTCCCAACAGTGACAATTTTAATTTCTCCCAAGTGTTCCATGAAATCTAATAGAAGGAGAGAGCAAGGGACCCTTGTTCCTTTATTTGGGAATATCACATCAAGAGCAAAATTGCAATGGAAACAGTTAGCGCAGGCAAAGATCTTCATGTGGTAAGTGATTCATGAAGATACTTTGAAAGAGCTGTTCATTGCAGCTCTACCTTACATGGAAAGTACTTTAGGGCTGCAGCTCAAAACAATCCAACCTGAGGTTCTTGAAGACTGATCTACATAGTGGGTTAGTGAGGAGTGTGGTTAAAGCTTCAGTCCATTAATACTTTGTCTATCAAGCCTTCAGAACATTAATTTAAGAACTGACAAATTTCATATAATGCTCATCTCTTTCAGGGCTTCATTCATGTACTGTATAGATGCTGAAATAAATAACTTGCAACCAATTTATTTGTGATTATTTCTTCTCTGCACTTTGATTGATTGAGGTCTTGCTCCATTGCCTTTAAAAATGCATAGGAGAGGTTCGAAATGTAAATTGAATTGAATTTTAACACATTGCTGTATATGCTACAATAATAGAGTTCGGCTGGGGGGCCTTTACCTTCTCCTAGAACTTCATGAGCAATAATAAGCAGCATAGCAATTTTTAAAAATGCTGCAAAATGTAGCTTACTGTAGACTTTTGAAGGTTTTAAATCTGATTTCCTTTTCCTCCTCTTCCTCCTCATTTCCCTTATTAGTCACATTGCAGAATACTATTTCAAAATTAACTTGTAATGCCTTTTGTATTTATTTTACAAACTGATTGTTATGTCAGAAATGTTGACAATGTTTCATAATTTTACTGGACAAAATTCTTAGTTCTGCAAGATACCACATAAAAGTTTTGCTTTGAAAGCTATGCCGGCTCCTAGTTTCCTTCTGGGTGCAATTCAAAGTGCTGGTTATCATGCCATGAGACCAGGTTATTTGAAGGATCTGTCCATCCTATCAGATCACGTAGAGTAAGCATGTTCTAGGTCCCTGAAATGTTGCCATTTAGTCCAGGGGTGTCAAACTGCTGACCCACAAGCTGGTTGCATCATACGGAGGCCGCATCAACCCCTGCTCCGGCAATATAAAAAAAGGTGCAATACATAGCGACACATTACATCATGCGGCGAGTTTGACACCTGTGATCTAGTGGGTCTTTGTGCCTTTTCTGTGGCTGCCCTTGCCTTATGGAACACTCCCCAACCCCAGTGATTTGGTATCCCTTCCCTATAGCCTTCCAGAAAGTTTTCAAGACTTGGCATCTTACCCTGTCATCAGAGTAGAGTGAAGATGCCCAGAATTGGCTGAGGAGCATCCCGAGTGGATGATTGAGGTGCTAGGTTTTGTTTAGACTTTTATATTTTATGATTTTTATATTTCTGGATTTTATTATTTTTGTGAGCCATCTGAGTTGTGTTTTCAGATGGGTAGTCATACACCATACACAATGAATGAATGAATAAATACAGAAAGAGAAAGAAAGAAAGAAAGAAAGAAAGAAAGAAAAAAGAAAGAAAGAAAGAAAGAAAGAAAGAAAGAAAGAAAGAAAGAAAGAAAGAAAGAAAGAAAGAGAAAGACAATATAGTAGCAACTTGTCTCCTATACAAGCAAATGGATAAAAATAAGCAGTATAACTTCATAAGCTGCAGTACTAGAGAGCATCGTTTGAGAAACAGAATAACTAGCCAATGGTGTTGAAAGCTCTTGCCCTCCTACATTTTGAAAATTTGCATGTTAAAGTGTGATGGGGTGGAAATTTTCTAAAGCTTTGAGAACAAACCAATCATTTGTAGAAATCTCAAGAAGTTCAATGAATCAATTGAGTGGTATTTACTATAGACAGTGGATAGTTTGATGAAATCAATGCTTAATGCATCATCTAAGTTCACAGCCATTACTGTTGTCATTTTCAGGTGATTCCAGAACAGAAGTTTTCATATTCAGTGCATGTATTGTATATATAACAAATGATTAAAAGAATCTTAATCCTTGGACTTATTGTTTTACAGCCATCCATCTCTCACCAGACCTTAATAGCTATTGCAGCACTTAATTTTTGAAGCATGCAATAACAATTTTCTCTCTCCTTACTTCCAAGCCTTGATTTAAAATATGTAAGCAAATTCTTTATACAGCAGAAGTAAAAACAGTAACATAGTTTGGCAACCATGATATTTTTAAAAATAAAATTAGCATTAGTAAAGCCAGGCATATCAGCCAAAGCTACACCATAACTACTTTAATAATACATTCGTGGTGATTATTTTGGTAGTGTGTTGCATTTACTTGGAATTGATAACATTTTCTCTGTTGCCTCGTTTATAGAATTCTCCTCTTCTTCTGCATAACTAAGCCAAAGTCACAGCTTTTTGTTTTTACAAAATATTCAAAAGCTTCTTGGGTCTGGAGATTGTGAGGCTATAAACCCATTTGAGTATTCCCCTTTCTTCTCACAGCTGCTGCATATTTTTCCCCCTCTATTTTCTCTATTTATGTTGTTCTCCAGTGAATGTGGAGAAATTCAAATATGAAAGCAACTATTAGTATTTACAAAAATAGCATTTACAATTTTAGATTGTAATGTATTGATCCAGCTAACTATTTCAGATGTCCAGCTAATTCTTGATGTGTACTTAATTCATTGGATGTTCACAAGGATGTAAGGCCAAGTTATTGTACTACAATTCAGGTCAATATATGCTTGGTCAAGACTAATGCATACTGAATTTAACTTTGCTGGACACAAGGGAGAAATGGCCACAAGGCTGTCCCTCCATGAAGTCTTTACATTTGCTTCTGTTGGGCCAAAGTATAGCTTTGTGCTATCTTTGAGTGAAGTTCTATGCACAATGTTTGAGAGTTAGTTAGAATAGAGATAAAACTAATAAGCTGTATGCTTTTTGACTTCCTATTTGCTCTGTGTCAGTGAGGAATGTTAGTATCAAATTATTTTAAAAACTAGTGGATATTTAAAAAGGGGACAAAGGGAAAAAATAGAAAAATCAGTGCTGCATATTAAAGTTGAATAATTTGAGATTTCAAAATTATTAAGATCAAATCAGTATTCAAAAAGTAACTCAACTGGCTAATGTAATATGAATCATGAGTTAGAAGAAACTATTAACAATAGTTTAAATGAAATCTAAAGATTTTATTCTTATTTAACAATTTGAACAAAACCTAATATATTGAAGCCTCATGTTAAGAGAAACCCAAGCTTTAGATATGGTTTAAGTTAATAGGCAGAATTACAATCCATAAATGTTTTCCAAATTGATTTAAAATTGTATTTGGTAAACTCATGGTATGATAAATGATACATGATGGTTGGAGGTGGCCTTGTATTCAAATAATTATGGAAATATTTTTGTTTAGTCACAATATTCTGAGGTTCTGAGGTTGATGTTACATGTTCTTTAACCTTGACCAAATCTTTCAGAATTCTGCCTTGCTTTTGTACCTTTTTAAAATAAGCTATTTAAAGCAATAAGATGCTTCTGATCATTTCAAGGAAAGAACTTCAAAAGATTTCATTCTTGTTTTGTTTAGAATTAAGTCTTGCATCATATACAAATTATTATTTCTCCAATGATCAAATATTTTTGTACATTCCCCTTCATGAAAGCAAATATTTAATATTAAAGCAAGGGATGATAAATCTGCTGATTCTATGATTTTCCCATATTTTAATATGTTGCTTATGATTAAATAATTGCATATATTTGAATATATATTTGTATGAAGCCAAAGGCATTTAAACATACAGGGGTTCCATTACCTGAGTAGAAGCAATAAAATGATATCATCTCTTATACAATCTAAATAATACTGTTTAATAATGCAATTTGATATCGCCAGATATTCCTTTTCCATTATCAGTTCCAAAGAATGCCTTTCATGAGTAAACTATAACTACAATAGGAGCACATATACATTTATTTCAGTTCTAGCTTTGCCAGTTCAAATCTTAAAATTATATTGACTTCCTTGCCAATGGTTTTATTCCCTGTAAAAATAAAGAAAGAAAGAAAGAGGTAGCCTTGGGGACAACAATCTGCTTATTGTTACTTAGTTTCTTTTTAAATAAGTGCTTAGAATCCAAACTGAAATCACAACTCATTTTCTTTAGAGTTGTGAGTATGTAAGTCCATTCCAAGTTATCAAAAGCTTTCACTGTATCTAGAAAAATCATAATAGCTTTCTTGTTATGTTTGCCTGATTTATATTATCAATAACATTAAAAATGTACTTGATATTTTTTCTCATATATCACTTTGGGACTAATCCAATCTGATTAGGATGTATTGGATCCATTATAAAGATTCAATTTCTTTGCAAATATTGCGGTAAAATACTAGTAATTTACATTAAATAAGGAGAAAGGTCTATATGACTCTGAGTGAGTTGTTATTTGCCTCTTTATAAATCCAATAAATAAAAGTTTCTTGGCATACTGTAGTGTCTTTCATTACTTGAGAATAGTTAAATCAACATTTCCTGAAAGATTTATATATACATATTGCAGAAAAACTATTTAGTCCTAGGGATTTCTTCAATTTCAGTTCCTATATTGCTTCACTCATTTCATCTTTGTGATTGATTTTTAAAAGAGCTTCCTTTTGTCAATCTGTATACTTCATTGTTTGTGTTATATTTAAGTTTTGTTTGATCTTTTCCAGTTTTAGTGTCTATGTACTATATAATTGAGAATCATATTTAACAGATTATTTAATCATATTCTTCTTGAAATGTACTGTTTTCCATCCCAGCAACAATTCTTCTTCTTTTCATAGGATATGCCAAAATTTGGCCTGGTTTATTATTTTTTCAAAATATTTTTGTTCAGCAAGATTGCCTCCTTTTAAATTTCATTTACTTTCATTAGGCCCAATTGATTAATTTTGATTTTTTTGGTACTAGATCAGGTTCTGCTTATGTTTTAATTTTAGTTTCTTCGATTCATTTATCACTACATCTTCATGTTTTTGTTTCTTTCTATTTCATGCCAAAGAGATAAATAATCTCAAAATACTTTAGCAAAATCCCTTACTGTAGATAAAAATATGTCAGGAGTTAAATTGGTTTGGAAGAAGCTATTTAATTCATGTTGACACTTTGATTAATATCTGCTTGCAATAGTAATAGACTATTCAGTCTCCACTTTTTTTTGAGATTCTTTTAAGCAGTCTTACAATTATTGGATTATGATCTGCATAAGGAAGAGCTGTAACTTCCAGTTCTGTATGTTTGGTTAAAGACGAACTGAAACTCCAACACATGTCTATTCTTGAATAAGTTTTGGGAACAAAATAATAATAGGTATATAAATACTCTTAAAGATATTTATGTCTATATTTCTAAAAGAGAAAGTAGTGACATATAATCTAAAACTATACATTTTATAGGAATCAGAGTGATCAAGGATTGGATATGTGTATTCAGTATTTGGTCTTCAAACTTATCATTTCATTACTTAAAAGTGGCATTAATAAAACAGGTTGCTGCTAAAAATTCATACTCAAGTAATTTTTATTTAAAATAGCTGACAATATATTATCATGTTTCTTTTCATATATTTATATCCTAGCCTTCTTGTGTCCACATTCAAACCAATTCGCTACAACTTAAATGTGAATGCAGTATCAGACCATGTGTTCGGTAACTAATGCATTGAAAACAGAGAAACAATTTGTGGATACCTGGCTTTTAAATAAAATGTACTCTAAACAGGTAAAAATTACTGTAAACTGTAATATTGGTACAGCTGCTAAGAAAAATATCTGTTAGGTGCAAAATATCATGTCTACAATGAAGGTTCAACTAAACTGGATGGGATAACTCACCCTGGCCGACTCACACAACTGTCTCACCGTGCCTGTCTTGCCCCAGCTGATTCACCACAGCCAAATCGCTGCAGGGTAACTCACTGGAGCTAATTTGCAATGGGACAACTCAACGCAGAACAGTTCAATGTGGGATAACTCAAGAGAAGGATAAGTAGAATTGCAGCTCACCCTAGCCTTGAGGACTTCTAACCTGAGAAGATTCAAACTTAAAACAAGACAAGCTCCACAGGAATTCATTTGTCCCTCTCTTGAGTTATCCAACAACAACAACAACAATAGAGTTGGAAGGGATCTTGGAAGTCTTCTAGTCCGACCTTCTGCCCAGCAGGAAACCCTATACCATTTCACACAAATGGTTGTCCAGTCTCTTCTTTAAAAATTTCCAGTGTTGCAGCGTTCACAACTTTTGAAGGCAGGTTGTTCCACTGATTAATCCTGTATTGAATTGCCCCAATGCAAGTTGTCCTGTGGTGAGTTGTCCTAGACCCAATTAAAATGATTTATTTCTAAAACTAAGAATCTTCTCAACTAATGGTCAGCACTTGGTTGCAATTAGATAAGGGTCAATGGCAGTCAGGGTTTGTATGAACTTATTTTGTTTGTGCCTATGTAGTGATTGTAGGCTGATCCCCCTTTTCACCACTCCTCCTGGCTCTGCCAGTCCTTCTCCTATAATGTTTCTGTAATCACTCACAGCTCGATTAGCATTTAATAGTTTCTTTTTATCTGGCTACATTCCCTCCCTTCCTTTCAATATGGCTCCTCATAGGCTACACAGAAGAACTTTCATAGCACATCAAATTTAAACATGTTGGCAATAGTCTGGTTGACCCAAGTAGAAACAAAGAACTATGAGTTGTAGGCAAAAACAAGTGAACAGGTGATAGGGTTAATATTGTATGTTTTGGTACACAAATAGTCCTTGATGTGCAAAGCTGAAGTTATGATGAGTCTCCCCAGCGGTGTTTGCAACCCAGTTCTCAAGTCCCAATAGCTGCCCCCTGCCCCACATTTTTGGTGCTTGGCAATCAGCCTGCATTTAAAGTTGAATGCAGCATTCTGTGGTCAAGTGACTGTGTTTTACGATGTTTTTGCAGAAAACCCTCATCTCTGGGTTTTGGGAAAAGTGGCCCATAGTGCATTCATAAACAATTTCCCACAAAAAAAGATAATAAAATCAGATCAGTCATGTGACCACCAGCTTTATTTCTATTACAATTTACACTATAATAGGCAGGCTTCATTATGGTTCTCAACTGAGGGCTACTTGTATGACTAGGAAGGGGAGAGTAATAAATATTCAGAATGCTTTGGCAATGCTAGATTCTGGTGACACCTTCTCCAAGTAACAACTTTTATTAAAATGCATAAGCTTATATGAAGTGTACTTCATTTCTTCAGATGCAGAGTGATTGAAGTGATGTGTGGTTGATTGGAGTAACTTCAGTGATGGAGTCATTGTGCATTGGTGATAATTTTTTTTACACTGAAGCAAGTTCTGAATAAGAGTAGGGAACCTCAGTAAAATTGAAGTCACCAGATCAATCTTATAAGTATGAACTCAGAATTTCAGTACTGCCTTTATGCTAAGTAATTTTTATATTTAAATGTATATATCTAAAACAGTCCTAAAAATATGAGTCGGGTATATACATGTTTAAAACTAGAAACAAGGGTTTATTTTTTATTTTATTTTATTGGATTTATATACCGCCCTTTCCCGAAGGACTCAGGGCGGTTTACAGGGTATTTAAAACCAAGATCGATACAAAAGTTAAAAACAATTTTAAAAAGATTAAATCAAATCCCTAAAAAAATAAAAAAAACAGTTAAAATTCTCAGCCTGGGCCGGAGAGCTCAAAGAGCCAGGTCTTCAGGTCCTGGCGAAATGAACAAAGGTCGGGGGCAGTCCTAAGCTCCACGGGCAGCTGGTTCCAGAGGGCAGGCGCACCCACAGAGAAGGCCCTCCCCCTGGGTGTTATCCGCCAGCAGTCTTTTACCGGCGGCACCCTGAGAAGACCCTCCCTGTGGGAGCGCACTGGACGAAGAGAACTTGATGCTGGCAGCAGGTGTTCCCTCACATATCCCGGACCCAAGCCATTTAGGGCTTTATAGGTCATCACCAGCACCTTGAATCTCACCCGGAGGGCAACCGGAAGCCAATGCAGCTCGCGGAGTAGAGGTGTTACATGGGAGTATCAGGAAACCCCCACCACAACTCGCACGGCTGCATTCTGCACCAGCTGAAGCCTCCGAGTGGTCCTCAAGGGCAGCCCCATGGAGAGAGCATTGCAGTAGTCTAAACGGGATGTCACGAGCACATGAGTGACTGTGCGAAGGGCATCTTGGTCCAGGTAGGGTCGCAACTGGCGCACCAGGCGAACCTGGGCAAAAGCCCCCCCTGGCCACGGCTCCTATATGGTCTTCAAAATTGAGCTGTGAATCCAGGAGGACACCCAAGTTGCGAGCCCTATCAACGGGGGGTAACACCTCACCCCCCATCGTTAAAGGTGGAATAGTCTGGTTAACCCGAGATGCCGATATGCACAGCCACTCAGTCTTGGCAGGATTGAGATGAAGACCAAGACTTAAAAAAATATTAAAACTGAGCTTTTGTCAGCGCCTGCTGATATCGTCAGAGTATAAGCTAGGATTGGGAAGCACTTTCTTATAACCTCTGTGAGGCCAGTAGTTTGGCTAATGAGCGTGTAACAGGCCTATTCTGCTTCCGCCCTCCTGCAAACAATTGCATCGGTCCTGTCTCCGTCAAGAGCGCTGACGTCTGTTTGATTTCAGGCGCTCTGCCTCTCTCCACTTGCCCCTTTATTTTTATAGAATATAAATTATATTTAAATTCTATACAAATAAAATGGTGTTGCATTAGATCTGATACCAGGTTATTTGCTTGCCCCGATGTTCCATAATGCAGAATTGATCATCCAATTTTGGTTAGGGAATAAAATTAGGGTCAAATTCATCCTGCCGCTATGTAGGATGCAGAACTGGAAATTCTGGTGATGTAGATATCTGAGTAAGAGTGAAATCTGTTTGCTTATATGTTTGATGATACTAATTTGGACAATACTGTTTGATATTAAAGTTTTTTTCCAGTGAATAAAATTGTGAAGAGTTGCTTAAATTAGAAATGGATGAAGGTGTCCTTTAATAATTTTGGGTAAAATGTCATGTACTTTAAAGAGAGAAAAGGAGGAAGGAGGAGGTTTAATTGTGAGTCATGAAAATTAGAATAAGACTTCTCATTATCAGGTATTCAGTTCCTATTAATTGTTGGTTATTTCTGTGCAATATGCAATAAATATGTAATATTTATTTGCATATTTATTTAATAATAATAAAGCCACTTGGGTCACCTTGGGCCTGTCACACTCTCTCAGCCCAACTCACCTCACAGGGTTATTGTTGTGGGGAAAATAGGAGGAAGGTATGTTTCATATATTCATCATCCTGAGTAAAAATAATAGAAGTGGGATACAAATTCATCATATCTTATCATATACATAGCACATCACCATCAGTCAGTTGCAAAAGGCAGTTTTAATTGAATACTTTTCTCTTGAGATGATGCCTTTAGCACCATCAAACCCCAGTATCTGCCTATTTCAGGTCCTTAGCAGGGACATGATAGGTCGACAAAAATACCAAATTCAGTCTAAACATCTGACTGTGCAACAAGCTATCATAATAAAAAGAAAACCAACATAGTACCAATAGTAATAGATGCTTTGGGTGCAGTCCCAAAACAACTGGAGCCCATCTTAAAAACCATTGACAAAATCACCATTAGTCAATTGCAAAAGGGCAGCTTTACTCAGAACAGCTTACATCCTGCAACAATACCTTTAACACCATCAAATTTCCACATCTGCCTATCCCAGTCCTTGACAAAAAAATCTTGCACATCACTTAGAAAATCTGTGCATTCATAATACTTCCATCTGTCAATTTCAAAAAGTCACACTTCTTAGATTTACTATTTACTTAGATTTACTATTACCAGTGGGGGTTTTTTTTCTAAAAAAAAGGTGCCGGAACTCTCATCTTGGCGGCCACAGGAGGCGGGGGGGCAGGGGGAACATTGCTGCGGTCACAGGTGCGAGGGGTGTTGGTGACGGGCTGGCCCCCAGGGCTGCAGCTGGTGCAGCTGGTGCTGTGGGAGCAGCAGGGCCCGCAATATATGGTGGGGCTGTGCGGGGCAGGCGGCAGAGGTGGTGTGGGCCAGGTGATGCAGGGTGGCCACTTAGGCACGCAGGGCGAGGCGACGGTGGCACAGGTCCAGCACCAGGTAGGCCACCAGCCTGGCTGACACAGAGGAACACAAGGAAGGAGTGCACATGGACTCTGCAGAACCCACCTCCCACTCCTTGTCCTCTTTCACTTACCTAGTTGAGATAGTGTACTTGGGCAGCAGGGAGGGATGCAAAGTTCCTGCCAAATCGCCTTCGCTGCAGACAACTTGCCGGTGCAACATTTGCCGGCCAGGTCTTTTGGCACACTCAGCAGCAATTCCTATTGGCTTTCAAAAGCCAATAGGCTTTTGAAAGCCAATAGAGGGAGTAGCATAGCTTGTGAAAAAGCTTTTTTCTTTTTGTGCAAAAAAGGGTGCCGGAATGCCATTCTGAGCGTTTTATGAGAAAAAAAGCCCTGCTTTTATGTTTTAAATCTTATGATTTTAAAAATATTGTAAGTTGCCCCAAACTTTGCCAGGTGCATACAAATTGCATACAAATATTATATAATCTGTAAATAAAGGTAGAACATATGTTAAATATACATCAAATGATTATATGCTTCCCTACAGAGTCAATTCTTGCTCAATAACAGACCAAGGAGTTAACTTGGAAAGGCAAGAGGAAAATCTAGAAGAGGTCTGTGCAACTTGTAGAAGGGAAAGGCCCACACTGATAAATTAAAAATCTTTGTGGTCTGCAAAGGAATGCTGGTGGGCTAATCAATGATTTGGTGACTAGAGGAGCATCTACAGTGTTGGAGCTCGTGGTCATGGTAATCCATGGAGGCACTAGGCAACATGACTTTCAGGGCAGTGGTGGTGATTTTATTACTTTTTTTAAAAAAAAGTCTGTGCTCTGTCCAAGGGTACTTGGTAGGCTGCATGTACAGGCCTGGTCGAGAATTTATTTTGGAGCATTCAACTATCTAGAGCAGGCATGTCAAACTCATTTTGTTTGAGGCAACTTCTTATAAAAGAATTGCCATTAATTTGTTTTAATAAAATAACTTAAATCAATTTTTCACTTGATTTCAAATTAAATGAATTATATTGATTGACAATGAGATTTTTTTTAGTACAATTGCCAAATGCAATAAACTGGTTTTAGGTATATGTGTGCACTAATTATTTCAACACCAGTACATTTTAACAACATATTCCATTTGTAAATGAATGCAAATGCAAATTATACAATTTTTTTGTGCAAAAATAAAACAAAATAACAGATTTAAGAGCTGTTATCATTAGTTAACCTTAGATAAAAATAATTCCAGCATCCAAAACTTTGTTATACTGTATTTAACGAACAGATGCTTTGGGATTAAAAAAAAAGAATGATTACATTTGATTGTGTATCACCATGGCATTAAAACAAAATTCGAACAGTGTATGAAAAATAAAGGTTCCCTAAATGTCTGCTGGCTATATCTATACATTTTCCTTGATAACATATCACATATAATTGAAGATTATAATTAGTTGCGTGTGCATGTTCAGCAAGTGTGATGTATTTGGGCTGGCATTTCTAGGCCTCTTTCCAACCACATCCAGAAAATTTTGTAACAAACATTGGAATTCTTAAGGCCATGTTTTGTATTTCCCAGCAATCTGTTACTGGAAGGAAAAAGCAACCCCTGCTGTGTTACTGATCCCAGAGAAGCATTTGCATGTATGCAGGTATCCTTAGGGTGCCATAGTTATGGATGAGAAATATTGGTTGCAAAGTTGGCATTTCTGGATGTAATACAGATTTTTTGGACTTATTTTTCTTTCTTTGCATGTCTGATATTTTTAAAATGGCTGTTCTGAACCAGCCCTCTTCTCCCAACCCCTAATTAAGAGACGAGTCTGGAAAGCGTCCAAGGCTAAAAGGCTTCTGCCAAGGTTTAATTGCGCAGATAACAAAACACAAGAGCTTGTCTTCTCAAACGAAAAAGTTGCTTTCAGCAACTAGCCCCTCCCCAAACACTTCTTTTATAGAGAGCTCAGGGCGTGGTCTCCCTGTGCCTCCTCCCGAGGAGTCCCATAGTCTTTCTTTGTTTGTCCCTGCTCGTCTGCCTCCTACGTCGGGCGTCCTTGAACAGGGCCAGCTGTGGGTCATCATCCTCCGCACTCTCGGGCTCACACAGCTGAGAAGAGGTCCCCGGCTGAGGACTCTGCAAAGCCTCCAAATCATCATCAGCCGGTTCGTTTCCCTCCTCCCCCACATCTGAGTCCTCCGATACATCGGACCCGGCTGTCGGACCCACCGGCTGGCCCTGAGTCACAACACTATCCCGCACCGCAGGGCCCTTCCCTCGGGTCTGCCGATCCGGATGCGGTCGGGATGGGAACTGTTCGTGAAAAGCAGTCACCAACGCAGGGGCATGAACGGCGGTCGCGTCTTCCCATGTGAAGTCCTCCGGCCCGTACCCTTTCCACTCGATCAGGTACTGGAAGCGACCTTTCAGCCAGCGGGAATCCCTGATGCTGGCGACCTCGTACTCGTGGGTGCTGCCTCCATCACGAGTTCCTGATGGGGGAGGTTCCGCTTGGCGAAGTGGACAGGCCGGTTGTTCGGGGACCAACAAGGACCGATGGAAGACGGGGTGCACGCGCAGGGAACGTGGCAGAGTTAAACGATAGGCGACCGGGTTGATGACGGCCTCGACTGGGAACGGTCCAAGGTAACGGTGGTCCAGCTTCCTCGCCGGCCGAGTGGATGGTAGGTTCCTGGTGGACAGCCAGACCCGATCCCCCACCGATAGTGGAGGCGTATCCCTTCTCGACCGATCGGCGAACCTCTTGTAGTCGGCCTTGGCCTTCTCCAGCTGCCGTCGCACCAACCGATGGATCGCCTGTAACTCCGCCATGAATTCGTTCGCTGCCGGCTCCGGTGAGTCCACGGGAGAAAGAGGGAAGAACCTGGGGTGATAACCCACGTTGGCCAAGAACGGTGTCATCTGCGTGGAGGTGTGTTGCGAGTTATTAAAGGCAAACTCGGCTATGGCCAAATAGTCCACCCAGTTGTCCTGCTGCAGGTTAACATAGCAGCGCAGATACTGCTCTAAGATGCCGATGACCTTCTCGGTACCCCCGTCGGTCTGAGGATGATGCGCGGACGAGAGGCAAACCTTAATGTCCAACGCCCGCATCAACTCCTGCCAGAAGCGGGCTGTAAACTGGGCCCCCCTATCGGAGACGACCCTATCGGGGAGGCCGTGCAGCCGAAACACCTGTTGGATGAACATGCGACTAGTGGCGCGAGCTGACGGTAAGCCGCGACAGGGGATGAAGTGCGCCATCTTGGTCAACATGTCCACCACCACAAACACTGTCGTGAAGCCGGAGGATGGGGGTAGATCCGTCAGAAAGTCCATGGACACAGCCCCCCAGGGTCTCTTGGGCGTTGGCAAAGGCTGCAGTAAACCAGGCGGGGCCCCTGTCGCTGACTTGGCCTGCCTGCATGGGACGCAGGAGGTGACATAAGACTGGACATCGTGTCGGACTCGGGGCCACCAGAAAGTACGGGAGACCAGGTTCAGAGTCTTGAACAGGCCAAAATGCCCCGCAGCCGGGTTATCATGACATTGGCTGAGGACGAGTCCCCTGAGTGGCCCTCCTGGAACATAGAGCCGGTCACGATAATACAGGAGTCCATCCGTGACCGACCAAGGCGAATCTGGCCCCACCTCTTCCTTCCGCTGAGCCACCCACGCCTCCTGCTGCTGCGCCTCCCGGATCCGAGCCCGTATATCCACCGGCTCCCGTACCGCAGCAAAAGACTCGACGGGGATCACTGTCCTGGGCGGAAGCTTGTCTTCCACTCGGGTGTACTCGGGCTTCCTGGACAGAGCATCCGCTCTCTGGTTGTGCCCGCTTGGTATGTACCGCACCCGAAAGTCAAACCTCGCAAAGAAGAGGGACCACCGGATCTGGCGTTGGTTCAAATTCCGAGCGGTCTGCAGGCTTTCCAGATTCTTGTGGTCCGTCCGGACCTCGATTTGATGCCGCGCCCCCTCCAGATGATGCCTCCAAGCCTCGAACGCCGCCTTGATGGCCAGCAGCTCCTTCTCCCAGATGGTATAGTTGCGCTCCGAGGGATTCAATTTCCGAGAGTGATACGCGCAAGGGAAAAGGGTACCGTTGGGCGTCGCTGCCTGGAGTAACACGGCCCCAATGGCAATGTCGGAGGCGTCCGCCTCCACGACAAACGGCCGTTGCGGGTCAGGATGCTTCAAGATGGGCTCCTTCATGAAGGCGTCCTTCAAAGCTTGGAACGCCTGTTGTTCGGGGGCGTTCCACTGGAACCGAGTCTTCTTCTGCAGGAGCCGGGTGAGGGGGGCTGTCAAGGCAGCAAAGCCAGGGATGAATGTCCGATAGTAGTTGGCAAATCCAAGAAGTCGCTGAACATCCTTCACGCGACGCGGGGGTTGCCAACTCTGCAACGACTCAACTTTACTTGGATCCATGGCGATGCCCTCGGGAGAAATGCGGTGGCCCAAGAAATCAATGGTCACCTGGTAGAACTGGCACTTCTCCAACTTGGCAAACAGCCGATGTTTCCGGAGGCGCTGCAGGACCTGACGGAGATGCTGATGATGCGCTTCACGCGACGGGGAGTAAATCAGGATGTCGTCCAGGTAAATCACAACAAACTGGTCCAACAGATCCCGAAAGATGTCATTCATAAAATGCTGAAACACAGCGGGGGCGTTGGTCAGGCCAAACGGCATCACCGTGTACTCGAAATGTCCATAGCGAGTACCAAACGCTGTCTTCCACTCATCACCCGGCCGAACCCTGACGAGGTTGTAAGCTCCACGCAGGTCCAGTTTCGTGAAGATCTTAGCCTCCCGGAGTCGGTCCAAGAGCTCGGGGATGAGGGGCAGCGGGTAGCGGTTACGCACCGTGATAGCGTTGAGTTTCCGGTAGTCACAGCAAAGCCGTAACTCGCCCGACTTCTTTTTGACGAAGAGCACGGGCGCAGACACTGGCGAGGACGAGGGCCGGATGAATCCACGAGCCAAGTTCTTTGTCAGGAAGTCCCGCAATGCGGCCAACTCGGGCTCCGACATGGAGTACAAACGCCCCACTGGGAGAGGCGCATCAGGGACTAGGTCAATGGAGCAGTCGTAGGGCCTGTGCGGGGGTAATTGGTCCGCCTCTGACTCGCTGAACACGTCAGCAAAGTCGGACAGTACGGGAGGCAAGGTAACCCCTGAGGAACCCTCCACCTGGCCGGCACAGATATGGCGGGTGTGGTCCACGCACTGCAAACTTGGGAAGGTGACCAAGTTCTGAGACCAATAGATCTGTGGATCATGCGCCCGGAGCCACGCCAGTCCCAAGACCACGGGGAAGTGCAGATCCGAAGTGACGTAAAACTGAATGGCCTCCACATGGGTACTGATGGCCATACACACGGGTTGCGTGGCGGCCGTGATAGGCCCGGACAGGAGCACTCGACCATCGATGGTCTCCACAAGCATGGGCGGATCCACCGGACACTGGGGAACAGCCCATTTGGCCACAAAGGCCGAATCCATAAAGTTAGTGGTAGCCCCAGAGTCAATTAAGGCATGGACCGGAATCCCCTCTGGCTTGCCAGGAAGGATCAGTCGTGCCTCCAAAATCAAATGCCGTGGAGGTTCACAGGCACCGTCGGAACGGCATCGCTCGGCGTGATCGTTGTGGGTCGCCCGATCTTTCACACCGTCTAGATCGGGCTCGGACCGTTTCCCGATAGCAAAGCAGGGGACTTTCTCGGAGCTGGCTTGGTCACTGACGCCCGCTGACGCTTCTTTGGGCAAGAAGCAGCCAAATGTCCAGGGTCCCCACAGTAAAAACACAACCCCTCCGATCGTCGTCTGTCCATTTCCGTCACCGATAGACGGGACCTGGCGGCACCCAGCTCCATTGGCTCCTCCCTCTGGACTGGGGGCTCACGCACAACAGGGGCGGCAGGGGTCTGTGGGGTGGCACGGCGACTCTTACGCTGCTGCAGCCGGGCATCGATCCGCAGACAAAGATGGATCAGCCCATTCAGATCTGAGGGAATGTCCACGCGGGCCAGCTCATCCAACATCTCCTCTGACAAGCCATCCTGAAAGGCATCCACGAGCGCAGCCTCATTCCAGGCGGAATCCTGGCTAAGCAGCCGAAAATCGCTGATATAGGCCTGTAGGGGGCGCTGACCCTGCCTCAAAGCTTTCAGACGTCGGGTGGCGGTCTGCGCCTTAATCGGGTCCTCGTACATGAGGCGCATATGGTCACAAAACCCCCCAAAGTTATCCAACAAAGGGCTAGGCTGTGCCAACAGAGGCGTGCCCCAACGAGCTGCATCTCCCGACAGAAGGCTCAACACGAATCCCACCTTATCACGGTCAGTGGGGAAATCAGCTGCTCTCACGCTGATATAAAGCTGGCATTGTCCCAGGAAGGCAGGAAACAGTTCTGGTTTACCAGCAAACTTATCCGGCATAGCTAACTGACATTTCCTCCTGGGTGGGGGGGCAGCATGTACCTGAGCCTGCAGTTGTGCCACCTGAGTGGCCAGCAAGGTGAGTTGCTGGTTGAGCTGGGCATTCTCGGCAAGAAGCTGCTCCATCGTAGTATTAAGGGGTGGGTGGCTGAAAGCAAACTGTTCTGAACCAGCCCTCTTCTCCCAACCCCTAATTAAGAGACGAGTCTGGAAAGCGTCCAAGGCTAAAAGGCTTCTGCCAAGGTTTAATTGCGCAGATAACAAAACACAAGAGCTTGTCTTCTCAAACGAAAAAGTTGCTTTCAGCAACTAGCCCCTCCCCAAACACTTCTTTTATAGAGAGCTCAGGGCGTGGTCTCCCTGTGCCTCCTCCCGAGGAGTCCCATAGTCTTTCTTTGTTTGTCCCTGCTCGTCTGCCTCCTACGTCGGGCGTCCTTGAACAGGGCCAGCTGTGGGTCATCATCCTCCGCACTCTCGGGCTCACACAGCTGAGAAGAGGTCCCCGGCTGAGGACTCTGCAAAGCCTCCAAATCATCATCAGCCGGTTCGTTTCCCTCCTCCCCCACATCTGAGTCCTCCGATACATCGGACCCGGCTGTCGGACCCACCGGCTGGCCCTGAGTCACAACAATGGCATATGCTACTGGCTACACTTATGCACATATGTAACATCTTTTGCTAGGATACATGACCACTACTTTTCCAGAATGTGAAAAGTGAAAGATTGTGACTAAACAAAATTTTAATGTACAGATAATACCACCAGAAATTATTTTAGCCTTTTTAATAAATGTTATTGATGTTAACCTCACCATGGAAAACATCATATATTGTTATGTATATACTAGATTAATTATTTAAAGACTGAAGTGCAACATAAGTAGATTCTAAATAATTTATTTTTCAAAACACACAACAGTCCAAACAGTAAAAGTGAAGTCCAAATTAAGAACATTTGATTCTTAAGAATTGTTTAATTTAAAGTGGTTTAGTTGTAATAGAAGGTTAGATTCAAAATAGTTTTCAAGAGTCTGTACAAAAGATATTATTATTTTTTCTAGCATCAGCTAAATTAGACATATTACATTGAGAAAAATGTTTGATTTCATTGCAGAGATGTTAACAGAGGAAATTTAAGATTTAAGATTTAAGATTTATTGAGATTTTTATACCGCCCTTCTCCCAAAGGGACTCAGGGCGGTTCACAGGGCATAAATATAAACAACAGTACAAACATTAAAAGATAATTAAATTAATGCCCAAGTTAAAACCAGAATAATAAAACAAACCTATAAAAAACCCAAGTACCCCCATCAGGCCAGACCCGCTAGTTCAAATAAATGGGTCTTCAACCCGCGACGGAAGGATCGGAGGTCTGATGCCATCCGGAGCTCAACCGGCAGTTGATTCCATAACGCCGGAGCACCCACAGAGAAGGCCCTCCCCCTGGGGGCCACCAGTCGACATTCCCTGACAGGAGGCACCCTGAGGAGGCCCTCTCTGTGGGCGCGCACAGGGCGGAGGGGAGTCGACGCCGGCAGCAGGTGGTCCTCGAGGTATCGCGGACCCATGCCATGTAGGGACTTAAAGATCATAACCAAAACCTTGAACCTTACCCGGAAGACAACTGGTAACCAATGCAGCTCACGGAGCAAAGGTGTAACATGGGAGTACCGGGAAACTCCCAAGACAACTCTCGCGGCCGCATTCTGTACCAGTTGGAGCCTCCGAGTAGTCTTCAAGGGAAGTCCCATGTAGAGAGCGTTACAGTAGTCTAGGCGAGAGGTCACGAGCGCATGAGTGACCGTACACAAGGCCTCCCGGTCCAGATAGGGCCGCAACTGGCGCACCAGGCGAACCTGGGCAAAAGCCCCCCTAGTCACGGCCACTATGTGATCCTCCAAAGTGAGCCGTGAATCTAGGAGGACTCCCAAGTTGCGAGCCCTATCCACAGGGGGTAAAAGCTCACCCCCCATAGAAAGAGGTGGAACATCCCAGGTGTCTCGGGAAGCCGGAATGTACAGCCACTCAGTCTTGTCAGGGTTGAGTTGAAGTCTGTTCCTCCCCATCCAGACCCGAACCGCCTCCAGGCAACGGGACATCACAGCGAGGGCATCACTGGGGTGGTTTGGGGTCGAAATAAAAAGTTGGGTATCATCAGCATATTGATGATACCCAACTCCAAAACCACGAATGATCTCACCCAGCGGTTTCATATAGATGTTGAACAGGAGAGGCGAGAGGACCGACCCCTGAGGAACTCCACAAGCGAGAGTCCTAGGGGTCGACCTCTGCCCCCCTGCCAACACCGACTGCGAGCGTCCCAGGAGATAGGAGGAGAACCACTGAAAAACCGTGCCTCCCACTCCCAATCCCCTGAGACGCTGCAGCAGGATACCATGGTCGATGGTATCGAAAGCCGCCGAGAGGTCTAATAGGACTAGGACAGAGGAATACCCCCTATCCCGAGCCCTCCAGAGATCATTCACCAGAGCGACCAATGCCGTCTCCGTGCTGTGCCCGGGCGTGAAACCCGATTGGTAAGGGTCCAGATAATCCGCTTCATCCAGGACCAGAGGGAGCTGATGCGCCACCACACTCTCAACAACCTTCGCAAGAAAGCGGAGGTTGGAGACTGGACGAAAGTTGTTCAATACAGCTGGGTCCAAGGCAGGCTTCTTGAGGAGAGGTCTCACCACCGCCTCCTTCAAGATGGTGGGGAAACAACCCTCACTCAAAGAAGCAGATATAACCGCCTGGAGCCAGCCTCGTGTCCTCTCCCTAGCTGCATAAACCAGCCAAGAAGGGCATGGGTCCAATAAACATGTGGTGGAACTCAGCTTCCCCATAATCCTGTCCACTTCATCAGGGGTCACAGAATCGAACTCCTCCCAGATAACATTGACAAGACCGCCCGTGTCCTGATCGTCAGACTCTGCCCAGCTGGAGTCCAAACCGGTCCGAATCCGAGCGATTTTATCCGACAGATGTTGACCAAACTCCTCGGCACGACCCTGCAAGGGATCCTCCCTCACCTCCTGATTAAGAAGGGAGCGAGTCACCCTAAACAAGGCGGCCGGGCGATTATCTGCGGACGCGATGAGGGTGGAGAAGTAATTACACCTCGCCTCCCTCATCGCAGCAAGATAAGACCTAATGTAGGTTCTTAACCGCAATCGGTCGGGTTCAGATCGGCTGGACCTCCAGCAGCTCTCTAGGCCCCGTTTCCGACGCTTCATCTCCCGGAGCTCCGCGGAGAACCATGGAGCTCGCTGGGATCTGCGCCGGGTCAGGGGCCGCAAGGGTACAACCCGGTCGAGTGCCTCAGTGGCTGCCCTTTCCCAGGCTTCCACTAAGGCATCCGCCGAGCTGTGAGCAATGGAGGCAGGTGGAGACCCCAGCGCCGCTTGGAATCTCTCAGGATCCATAAGGCGTCTGGGGCGGTACCATCTAGTTGGCTCCGTACCTCCACGGCGGGGGGTGGCAAAATGGAAGACCAGCCGCAGGAGGTGATGATCGGTCCATGACAGGGGCATAATAAATGGAAAGCCCCCACCAAGATCATCCAACCACCGTCCAGATAAGAAAATCAGGTCAAGGGTGTGGCCTCCCTCATGAGTTGGCTCAGAAATTACCTGCGTCAGGTCCATGGCCGTCATGGAAGCCATGAACTCCCGAGCAAGCTCAGATGAACCTCCCAGGGACGGTAGGTTGACGTCTCCCAAAACTATAAGTTTGGGGAACTCAACCACCAACCCTGAGAGGACATCGAGCAGCTCGGGCAGGGCTGCCGCTACGCGACTAGGTGAAATGTACACGAGCAGCAAGCCCAACTGCGCCCCAGAGCCAAATCTCATGAAGAGAGACTCACACCCGACTATCTGAGGAACGGTGGTCTCCCGCGGACATAAGGTCTCCCTAACAATCACCGCCACACCCCCACCCCTACCCTGAGCTCGAGGCTGGTGTAGCACCCGGAAGCCTGGTGGGCAAAGATCAACCAAAGGGACCCCACCCTCTGGGCCCAACCAAGTCTCTGTGATGCAAGCCAGGTCCGCATGCTCACCCTCAACTAAATCCCTAATAAGGGGAGCCTTGTTGACCACGGACCTGGCATTCAAGTACACCAGCCGGAGCTCAGGAGGCTGCACATCATCGCTCCCGGAACCTCGGGAAAGAAGCAGAGGGTCGGAGCGCCCCACCGCTTGCAAATAGCGGAGACGGCGCTCCCGGTAACGATATGGCCCCCTGTCTATCCGCCTGCTGCCATTCCCCGTCGTGGGAATTGGTAATCCCACGACCCGCTCATGAGCCCCGGAGACAACGACCCCTCGTTCTCCCCCCGCGCGGTCAGACCCAAGTCTGGCCTGAACTATGGTTGATTGGCCGCCCCCCAAAGCCAGACAACCCTTATCTCCCACCCCCCTCCCCAACCCCGTAAAAATTTTTGATAAAAACAAAATCAGGGGCCTCTTATTACATTTATGTTGACGGCCCCTACCCCTGCCCAGCCATCTCTCAGAGACCCAAAACTCGGGCCCTTCATCGAGGTTAGAATTTAAAGAGGCGGGTCGCACCCAGGCGAGGGGGGCACCCCTGAGGGCGAGCAAGTCCGTGCTAGTATATTGTCGCATGTTAGTCCAGCAAGTCCAGAATAGGTAGTCCTGGAGATGATCAAGTCCATAGGAGGGTCGAAGGCCGGAAAAGAAAATATCTGGATCCACACCCAGCTGCACTGCCACTTAGCTGGGTGCCCCAGTAAACAGGTCACCCCCGCCCTCTCACGGCAAGTTGCAACTCTGTACCTGGGGATGGTCAAAGATATACTCTGGGTAGGCAAGCCCCATAGAGCTCCCACCTCTATGGGGCTGCAGATGTAAAAGTCAGCCACTCTCCCACCATGGCTGATACCCAGGACCGACCAAATCCAAAGGGGAGAGGGGGAGGCAGACAAAATTATATATTCAGGCAGAAGAGTAGACGGGCCAAAATGGGCGAAATGGTCTAAAAGCGTCACCGCCGTTAGGACGGTCCAAAGGTGGTATAAAGACCGCCTGTTGCTCCATTGAAGCGGTCCAAAGACGCCGTTGCCAACACAAGTGGTCCGAGGCAGCACAGGAAACATCATCGCCGCTAGGATAACTCTCAGTCGCCCTCTCCGCCGCCAAAACGGCCCGAGGACGATAGCGTCACTAAAAGCAGCCTGATGCAAAAAACAGGTCAAGTGTTGCCACTCAGGCCAGGAGGCCCCAGGAATGCCACCGCTTAGTGCTGGTCGCTGAGAACGGCCAGAGCCCACTGCTGCCGTCGTCGTCGCCGGATGCAGGCCATCTCTGCCGTCGAATACGGCCCCAGGAGACGCCGCTACCAGCGGCAACGCCAACGCCATCGCCGCCATCGCCGCCGCCAAGTCGGACCCACAGGCGTCTCTCTCGGCAACCAGAGGCAGCCCGAAGATGTTAAGGGCGGCCCGAAACGGCCCGGGGAAGCAAGAAACGCCGCCACCGAGCGCAGCCCGAGAAACTGCCGCCGCCAGCGCCGAGGCCGCCGCCCACGCCGCCGCCGCCATCACTGCCACCCCAAACGAACCCACAAGCGTCCTCCTCGTCCTCCTCGCCGACCAGGAACAGCCTGAGAACAGCAAGCAGCCCAACCGGTCCGGCACAGCAGGGAACAATAGGGAACGCCGGAGGCGGCCACGAACAGCTGAGAGGCGGTCCGGAGAAGGCAGCCCCGAACAGCTGAGGGCGGCCCGAAAAAGGCAAGCGGCAAGCGGCAAGCGGCAAGCGGCAGAAGGCAGAAGGCAAACAAAGGCAAACAGATGAAAGAGCTCGCAGGTTACCAACTGTTCTCTGCCCGTTTTCATCAGCCACTAGCTACCTCGTCCCTCCAATCCACATCCCAGGCAGCCCGAAGGCTCCTGAGGGGCTCCAAAGGGACGCCTCATAGCTGGGACTCACGGAGCTCACGGAGCTCGAACAAGCACGTCCGCCATCTTGAAGCAGGGTCTATTAGTCTATTAGGAAATAATTATTTTGTTATCTAATTTTACCTTCCAAAAGACTGAAGCAGATGAAAAATGTGAGGTTCTTTCCTGTTGGCTTTTCTTAATTAGCTGTTTTAGATTCTAAAAGTTTAGTTCCCAAAGAAGTAACCCTGTAAATAACTTTAATGTCCTCCTGTAGGGCAGGCTCTTTTATGACTCAAGGACTTCAACTCCCAGAATTCCTGAGCCAGCATGGCTCAGCTTGAAAACCTCTCCCTTTCCTCTCAGCATGGCTGGCTCAAGACTTCTGGGAGTTGAAGTCCATGAGTCATAAAAAAGGGCCAAGATTGCCTAGCCCTGCAATAGGCTTTTTTTTTGCAAAAAAAGGTGCCGGAACGCTGTTCGGAGCATTCTATGAGAAAAAAAGCTCTGACTATTACTATGTCATTACATAGTATATGTGTATACTTAACTCAGTGTGCATAAAGACCTATACCAGCTAAAGAACTGGTAGCTGTGATTTCATATGATGTGTATCTTTATTAGTGGTTGAGGGCCACTTATACAAGAATAAATAAGAACAATAAAATATTCTCCTATAACCATTAAAAGTAATAGACATGGAATAAAAACATTAGGATAATATCAGTAAGTACAAAAATGGCCCTCTTCAAAAGAGCGGTGTTGGCAAATAATATAATTAATTCTTTGAAGGCCTAAGTCTTAAATAACGTAAATATTTTGTCTGAATGCTAAGCTTCCAGGAGTTCCCTAGCATTTTCCGATTTAGCTTGATCTAGGATGCTCATAGAGTACAAGAATTCCACAATTTAACCCTGAGCTACATATACCGGTATTCTCTTCTGTTAATCCTATTTGTTTAAATGAAGCACTTTTCTTAGTTGTTATTAAATATTTACTTTCTTCCCACTCTGTACAATTACTCATTTTAGTTGCATTATGAAAACAACTGCTATCTTAATCAGGAAGGAGGAATGACCTGGTAAATAAAGCATGTCATTTTTATTTAAGCTCTTTAATTTGAGGAAGCTGAAAAAGTAGGGTTAAAGCAATCATCTTTAATTAGAGATTAAATAATACTGCTTTGAAACAAAAAAAAGGTTTGTAATCTATTTTCATATTTTCAAGATTGTCAGTTGCTTGAAAGTGTAAGGGATTTATTATGATGTCTTTTAAATAATAATTTGCAAAGTTCAGGGATAGGAAAATGCTGTGATGGAAGTTGATATGGGCAAATACCAATTAAACACTTAAATAGTTTTCTGTTATTCATTATGTGTATGCATTTTCTAATTATGGCTTTTGTTTAATAGCTCAAAAATATTTATGCTGCAACAACAGTTTTTATTTAAACATATTTTTAAAACAAGATAGTAACTAGTACTGAGAAGAATTTTGTTAATACCTTTTCAGAATAAATGTGTGAATTATGTAACTTATTTCCATTTTATACATTTAAATTATTTTTGTTTGTTTTTCCTCATAATTTTGTCATGTAATTTATTAAGTCAGGACTACATTCATAAACATTGTTTCCCCATTTGGACCAAATAATTGCAGACTCCTAAAATAAAGATTTTGAGAACTAGATCAAAATCTATGAATGCATTCAGAATATTAAATGTTTTGTAAGCAATTAAATGGACATGTATCAACAGCTGCAAATATAATATAAAACAGTATAATATAAATTATATGGAAGATTATATAATGCATTTTCTGCGTTTGTTGTGAGGTAATATTAATCAGTTCTCCTTCACATGAGCTGAAATTCAGATGGAAAATGGTTTTGAACATCAAGATTTCCCATTTATCTAATAAAATGATTATGCTTGTATGATATCACAAATGACAGATCCGGGATGCAGATAAATTTCTACATGGAAGAAAATTGTACTTCATATGAAATGGCATAAACGTTGATGAACTGAAAAACATTTCTTTTGATTTCCTTTACAGTTTTACTCCACAATATTTCCCCTAACCTGATAGCTCTTTCTGGCACGACAAGCCTGTTTCCAAAATATGGGCTGAATGGAAATCTCACTGCCAGTTGTTTCCTAATTATGAAAAATATTCATCATATAAATGTCATATAAAATGTATATTCCCACAAAACGTTTTCTGTCTAATGACAAGTGCTTGTGCTGTGCAATCAGAAATGTTTGAAAAATGTGTTGTGAATGCTTGCAAATAAATATAAATATAAAATCCACAGCACTTTCTTTATAAAGTAATTTTCAGCTGGTATTTGAAACTTGGGATTGTTATGTTTAATAGAAATTAAATTTAGAGAAAACAGCAGCTTATTATGATGCTCTCCTTTATGAATTATTGATATTTTCAGAACATTTACTCTTTTTGTTTGTGAACACTTAGAACAGTATAAACAGGGATACTCTCTCTCTCTCTCTCTCACACACACACACACACACACACACAGAGAGAGAGAGAGAGAGAGAGAGAGAGAGAGAGAGAGAGAGAGAGAGAGAGAGAGAGAGAGAGGCAGAATAAGAATGGTTAAGCCAGACATTCTCTTTCAGCCCTAGGAAGCAGGCAAGGGTAAACCACTTCCAGAAAACCTTGTTAAGAAAACTGTAGGAACTGAATCATCACTGAATTGAAGGTATACATATGCTGTATAAAACCCCAGGTTTACCCAGTAAAATTATTCCCATTGATACTATCCAGTGAATATATAGTTAGTTCAAAACTAATGTTCAGTGCTGAATCTATCACATTTTAATGATAATAGAGAGAATAATGTACCACCCAATTTCCAAAATCAGAGATTGTATTAATGTTTGTCTTTTTCTCAGTTTGAGAAATGGTTTGGTGTAGTGGTTAAGGTGCTTGGTAAGAAACTGGGAAACCATGAACCTTGTCCTTCAGACATGGAAGCTGGCTGGGAGGAGTATATCATTATGCTCTTTATAAGAGTCTTCAGTTAATCAGGGAGAAGACTGGAGATGGAAGTTAGAATTGCTATATTTACTCTCAAGTGGTGATATGTCACTATATTTGGAGACGAGAGACAAGAAAATTGTGTACCTCCCTACATTATTCCCTGAAGCTGACACTCCTGTTTGCTTTATGTGATAAAATATATTCTTTTTAAAAGTATTTATTTAGTATACTATTGCTAACTCTATATTTCTGTTCTTATAAAAAAGTTAAAAAATCAAACATTATTTGCAAGGGGAAAAATATGAAACATTTCTTTTGAATGTTAAATATAGAGTATGCATTTTAACCGTTTACTCAACAGTAGTGTGGGCTTTTTAAAAGTGACTTTTGTAAGCATAAATATTCTCCTCTCCTAGAAGTGCTTTTGAAATCACTCCCCTGGCCTTCTTATCTTGGTCTAGATGCTTGATACTAACTGTTGAAACTCAACATATAAGAGTGACAGGACTTCCACAATCCATTCATCTTTTTGGTGGGGGGGGGGTAAAAGGAAAAAAAAGGTGATAAAAATGAAATAAATTCTGTAGCACCATTGTCTGACCCTGCATTAAGACAGGTGACCAGGAAAATCAGCCCTTTTTCGTCCTTTGTGGAGAAATAGACCAATCTCACCAGAGAGAAATAGACTCAAACTTTTTAAAAAAAATAATAAAAGAGAATGTGATTTTTTCTCTGTTATTAGCTGGAGATAGTCAGATACATACACTAGCAAAGAAGAAACAGAGACGTAATGTTTATCCGGAGACATGCTGGCACTTAGAACAGCCAGAGAAAATTTGAAAAGTTCCATAAAAGGTGCAAAGCAAGCCCATTGCCAGAAAATTCAGCACTTTTTTCAAGACCCAACAAACGCCAGGCGAATGTGGCAAGTGATCCAGGCCATTACGGATTACAAGGTGTCTCCATCGAGATGCAAGGAGGACACAGAGTTCCTAAACAAGCTGAATACATTTTTTGGAAGATTTGAAACATCAAACAGCACTCTTGCTAGGAAAGTTGTGCCCCATCCTGATGAGCACCTCTGTCCGTAAAACATTGCAGAAAGTTAACATTCGGAAAACAGCAGGCCTGGAAAATATCCCTGGATGTGTCCTTAGGGAATGCGCAGATGAGGTGGCTTGTGTTCGCACAGATATTTTCAATCTCTCATTGCAGCAGGCAGTGGTCCCATTGTGTTTTAAGATGGCCATCATTTTGCCAGTGCCAAAAAAGTCCACAATTACAGGCCTCAATAATTACCGTCCTGTTGCACTGACACTTATCACTATGAAATGCTTTGAGCAGCTGATATTGTATCTACCCTCCCGTCAGCATTTGACCCGCTTCAGTTTGCTTACTGACCAAATTGCTCTACGGAGGATAACAACAACAACAACTACTACTACTACTACTACTACTACTACTACTACTACTACTACTTTATTGCCACTTTGAATGTCTACCAATCAGCATACATAAAAATGAATTTTTTTTGCATACTGCTCTCAAAGAGTCATCACCTCAGATATACACTCCTTGTTCGTGGCCAGCTCAAGTTTCAGAATGTCCATTTTAGTCTCTAGGGAGCGAATGATGGCAAACAGGACAGATGGAAACGGAGCTCCATGTGGATTAGCCCTCAAATTAGCTTGTATTCCTGCATGACAACCTTGCCTCCTTTCCTTTTTCTGATCCTGTCTCTTCCACCTTTTCCTTAAAGGGGCTTCGCTCCTTTTCGCCCCAGGAGCACACTGCCACCACCTCCAATTCCTCCAAAAGCCTCTCTCCTATCCTCTGGGCCTGCTGACAGCCTCAAACAGTTTCTTTGCTCCATAAACCCTGGGACCTCTCCTCCTCTGCCTCCTTTGGAAACAGCCCTTATTTGCAATAGAATCTGTCACTGTGCCAGCAGTCAAGTCTTGCTGCCAGCAGAACAATTTCAAACAGCGCAAACGACTTTTAATAGTCTCACCAACAGTTCCGAAACAACTAAAAAGTCACCATACAAGCAAAGATTGTCGGTCGTATGTTACCTTAGTTCCATCATGTTGCTCAAACACATTAAAACCTTGCCGATCATGTGTCCTATATCCCTTATACTCCTCCAAAAACTTTTCACCTTCGATAACCAATGCAGCTGCAGCTGATCCAGGCGTCGCCATCTTAGAAAATGATGCTATTTCTTCTGTTCTCCATCTGAGCTTGAAGCACTTAGAGGAAAGAAATACTCATGTGCGTTTGTTGTTTGTTGAGTTCAGTTTGGCATTTAACACAATCATTCCCCAGCATCCAGTAGACAAACTCTGCCTTTTAGGCTTAAACACTCCTTTGTGCAACTGGATTCTTGATTTTCTTGCTAACAGGCCCCAATATGTGCGAGTTGGAACACCATTTTCTTGAGCACAGGTTCTCCTCAGGGCTGCATCTTAAGTCCGCTGCTGTTCACCCTGTTGACCCATGACTGTTGTGCTAGGTTTGTCACCAACCATATTGTGAAGTTTGCAGATGATACAACAGTAGTGGGCCTTATTCATGATGACAAGGTGGAAGCTTACCACAAGGAGGTTGAGGATTTGGTGAACTGGTGTAAGGAAAACAGCCTAGTTTTAAATACTGGAAAAACCAAGGAGATCATTGTCAATTTCAGAAAAGGCAGGCACAGCCACACTTTTCTATGCATTAATGATTCACCTGTGCAGATGGTTACCAGCATCAAATTCCTGGCTGTGCAGTTAACAAGCAGGCTGGTTTGGTTGCTCAACAGCGAGACACTGGTGAAGCAGGCACAGCAGCGCCTGTATTTTCTGTGTCTCATGAGAAAAGCACATCTTCCTTTCCCTATTCTTGCCACTTTCTACAGGGGGACAATTGAGAGCATCCTGTCATACAGCATCACAGTCTGGTTTAGAAGCATCACTGCTTCAGACTGGAAGGCGGTGCAGAGAGTGGTGAGGATGGCTGAAAAGATCATTGGCAGTTCCCTCTCCTCTATCCAGGACATAGCACAGAAGCATTGCTTGAGCAGGGTCCGCACGGTTGTCTGGGACACTGCACATCCTCTTCACGACCTGTTTTCCTTGTTACCTTCTGGGAGGAGGCTCTGTGGTAGCTGAAGCAGAACATCCAGATTCAGTCACAATTTTGTTCCATACAGTATTAACCTTGTGAACTCTAAAGTTTCCTCCTTCCGTTATGTATACAAGATGGTAAATGATTAATATTTATATGTTACTTATATGTAAGGGTGTGTGTCTATACATATGTTGTATATAGTATGTTTAAATGTGTGTTATGTATGCATACATTTTGAAAGCGAGCAACTAAATTTCATTTTTAATGTGTGCCATTGTGCCCACAGTAAAAAAATGACAATAAAGGTTATCTAATCTAATCTAATCTAATCTAATCTAATCTAATCTAATCTAATCTAATCTAATCTAATCTAATCTTTATTTACTAGGGCCTTTTCTATTGTAGTATGTATCAATTTCTCTTGAGATGAAATCTTCTAAAATTTCATATAACTTTTAAAAAACCAAAACTATTTTTGACATCCGATATAGAGTCATTTTATTTGGAAGTAGATGGTTAAAGGCAAAGCTGGGAATGTGACATGTTTTTCTTTTCTTTTCTAAAAGATAAATGCCATTTGATGATAATATGAAGAGGTATAGAACAGTAAACTGATAATTTATCAGTAGCACATGTGATGTTCTTGAAGTATTTCTCTATTTCTCTTATGCTTTACATTCAAAATAAATGTTTAGACAATTTATTTGCATTTTAAAAACAGCACTGAACAATTCTATGAAAAACATACCATATTTATCTTAAAATACCTTCTTTTTTATATTTGCATTGTTTCACAAGCTTCCCCAGTGGTCAGTAATCCTTGGGTTAATCTCTGAGCAATATACAATTTGAGCACCTGCAGCTTTTCTGTGTTACTTAAGATTGGATTCCAGGGGGCACTTTTGCTCACATGATTTTACAGGCTTATTTTTATTTATGCAAAATAAAGAAATGGAAGGTGAAAATAATTTACCTACTGTCTTGTTCCATTGGCATCGCTTCCATCACCAGTGGAAGGAAGTCTCCCAGTTTTGGAGGGGCAACCTTTGTTCAAACCTGGTAACATTTTTTTTAAAAAAATAGATTGACCCATTGAAGTATTTCACTGCAAAATTATGTATTGCGGATTTGGGGAACAGTTTGGTAATTCATTGTGAGACATTTTGTAAAATGGTTGCGTTATTTCTTATTGTTAGTGGTTTTAAAGCTTAATATTTCAAGTATCTCTTTTCCCCTTTAGCTTCATTAGTACAAATACTTCTGGTGTGGTTTTTTTTCCATCCTACATTGCTCAATGTAGTTTTAAACCAAATTATTACTCATGTGTTTGGGCTTGATTGCTGCTTGTAAAAGAGTCCAACTTCCTGTCAGTTATATCCAAGAGCTTGGATTACAGTCTTAGGTAAAGAGTTTGGCACTGTATGTTCTTATTGGAAGGCATGCCTAGGCTTTGCTTAAACTGTTGAGTGATTCTGTCTGTGCATAATTTGCATACCTGTCATTTTTGAGTATTACATTTTGGACTTTCTTTATATGTTACCACATTTGTATCTATATTTGCTTAATTGCATTGTTCCAAATGTTAATTTTAATATTTGACGAATAAATTGGAACTGTCGGAATTAAGCATTCAGTTGTGTTGTTTTCTTTGCCACTAAAATGAATATTTCCCAAGTTTTCTTAAACTGTATTTGAAACTGCATACCTTAGCATATCTTTTACATCAAGACATTAATGAAAATCTGTAGGAGAGAATTTGCTGGTTTCACTATCATCCACGGCCAGAAAATAAAGAGGCACTAGTTCAGGGGTCTTCAAACTTGGCCCTTTTATGACTTGTGGACTTCAACTCCCAGAATTCCTCAGCCAGCATGCCTGGCTGAGGAATTCTGGGAGTTGAAGTCCACAAGTCATAAAAGGGCCAAGTTTGATGACCCCTGCACTGGTATTTGCATATCCCCTAAAGAATATGTTGGAACTTCCAAGACTCCCTGGTTATATAGATTGTCAAAGAAAACAACAACAACAACAACAATTATTGCAGGTTCGCATCCCACCAGGCTCAAGGTTGACTCAGCCTTCCATCCTTCCGAGGTAGGTAAAATGAGGACCCAGATTGTTGGGGGCAATTAGCTGACTTTGTAAAAATGCCGCTTGGGGGGGCAAAGCCCTAATAAGCAGGCATATACATAGAATGAAGGCTATTGCTAAGCACATTTGATTAGTGCTTAGATTGTAAGCCGCCCTGAGTCTTCGGAGAAGGGCGGGATATAAATGGGATTAAAATAAAAAAAAAATAAAAAAAACAATTTCAGTAAGTTGCTTCTCACTTCCTACCTGAAAGTATCCTTGCATTTTTATGTATGCGTAGGTGTGTGTGTGTGTGGGGGGGGAACCCCTCTACATGAACCTGAATTCTGATGAATGCATCCATATAGTTTTCTTAGCAACAGTATCACAATGATTTGCTTTTACTTTCAGGCTAATGCTTGGCTATCCATTTTTCTACTGCCTCCATCCTTTTTTCCTTTTGAACCACATTGATTGGGTTGTAAGACTGAAGTCAGGGATTGTGTTTATTGAACCTTTTTCATAGTCTTGCAAAGCACAGTCTTTACATGGTTTAAGGTTTTAATAAATATATCTGGTTAGTCTTAACACCATAAATTTATTCCAGGTTTCAAACAAACCTGGGAAATTGTGTTTTCAAGAAGCAGCAAGAGTGATCAAGTTCAAAGATAAAAAGTCAAATCTCAAAGAAAAGTCTAAGCAGCTAGACGTTCTAGGAGAGCAATCTACAGAGACCTTCCATGGATTGGCATTACTCCAACATAATTACTAAGCTTAAATTGTTTCCTAAATACCAGTGGCCTCTGACTCATCTGAACTCAGTGCGCCTAATTAGGCCTGGCTTTCTTCAGTAGGTCATTCTTCTCAAGCCAAGCACTTCTATACCTTTCTGTTTGACACTGTTTCTCTTTAGATAACTGTGTTTTTGACAGCAGGTTGGAAAAACTCTGTTTGGGTCACAATCTGCTGGAACCAAACCTGGAACAGTGGAACCAATTGTTGGCTTGGCATCATGGTTGGGCCCTGGAAGATGCTCTGATTTTAGGATGCATCTTCTGAATCTCTTCTTTACCTAAGGAGAGTTCTTGAGTCCAGCAATGATACTGGAAGATGTTGTAGGACGTTCTGGGTAATAATACTATTGACAAACCAAATCTATGAGGAACTGCCATAGTGTTGCATCTGGATCTCTTGCTACATTATCTGATGCTGTCAGCACAATTCCTCAAAATCTGTGTGGTCTCTAGTGCTTATCTTTTAAATAGATGTTCATATTTCCAACAAATTTACACTTCTGATTTCTGCTGAGGTCCTTGATATGCAACTATTTTAAAACTGCATAATAGTATAATGGAATTTATTGGATAGATAAATTAAATGCATCCCTGTAACTTTATATTATGCTCTACTATACTTATACTAACTCATAGTATTAATTATTAACAGGGTTGGCTTCCAGTAGTTTTCTCATACATTTTTTTCTATTGTCGTACTTTAAAATGGTAACATTTCAGTTTGGGATTTTTATGAACATTTCAGGGATTACATTATGGTTTAAAATCACCAAAAACTCTTATACACAATAATATGGTAGTGAAAGTGAAATTATGATAGACGTAGATATATGCTGCTGTAATAAATGTATTTTGAGTGTTATGAGTGCATGCACATGCATGAAGGTCACAGTTCTTAAATAGAAAGAGAAAGAGAAAACATGTTTTCAGTTTATCAGATATAAATCCTTAATCATTTTTCCCCTGCAAATTTTGATGTAGTTAGAATACAAGTTCTACCATGTTTTGTGGGAAAAGATGGTCAGAGCAATTTTAATAAAATGAATTTAGTACATCATTTTCATTTCATGCTGGGTTGGAAGAGAAGCAATATATGACTTTGTACATCATTTTGGAATTCCTAAAGGATTTATTTCAAGGCTGAAAGCGAGCTTGGTAAAAAAGTTATTTCACCTATAGTTCTCAAAGATTGTGCTGTAAGATTAGCTATTTGGAAATATAATTCTGGTTTCTTCTGCTTTTTTCATAGCTAATTCAAGTCTTCTTGGAGGAGGAGGTGGTAAGTTTATTTTTTTGCCTCTTATGTATTGAAAGGAATAATCTATATTTAAGATTAAATGTTTTATCCACTCCTGGACAATTGCTGCCTAATATATAAATTCTAAACATCTGTACTTTTTAATAATATAAATAATTGTATTTATCTTGTTGGGCTATCAAATCTGGCATTGCCATGTAATAAAGTGTTAGATTTTAAGTTTTCATGATTTGATTACATTCCACCATAACTGTAAAGTGATTACCACTTTCAGGTTTTATAGTCCAAAAGAAGAGCTGGGTTTTGGAGAGAAGGTGAGGAGACAGAATTTAGGAGTGCTGAGCTGACAGGCTGCTGCTAAATTAGATGTAGAGTGAATAAAAATATATCTAACTTTCAGTTTCCTGAATACCGATCTATTCAGACACTAAATACTTGCAGAGTAATTTACTAAATTTAATGCCACTGTAGTTGTTCAGAAAAATAGTAATATTTCCTTCCTTTTCCCTTGCTTTTTTTAAAAAAAGAAAATAGTCATTGTGTTTTTTCATTTTATAGCTTTCAAAACTGTTGAAGCAGTTTAGCAAAAAGAATAATATGATTTTTGGCATTTCTGTTGCTCATTTTACTCCTACAAAAATTAAAAGGAAAAGAAGGGAGCCTTCCTGTTGAATATCTTTCAAATGCTGTTGTCAGATAACTGAGCATATTTTCTGGCTATTGTTGAGTGGATCTGGAGATCTCAGTCTATTTCTCTAAATGGAAATGAAATGTAATTTAAACTGCTTGAAGCGTTGAGAGTCAGAATCAATCTGTGCGTTGTCTTAATCTGACTGGCTGTATTGTGCTTTCTTATTTTTGGAATAAACATGTATTTGGTTTTAAATTATTTCTACACAGATTGTAAAGTCATTGGACTTCCGGTGGCTCCGCGGCGACGAAGGGAGCCTTCCCGGGCTGCCCGCGGCTCAGCTGTTGTTTTTTCGCCCGAAACAGCGCCAATCAGCTGTTCGGGCGAATCCGAAGCCCCCTCCTCGGGAGAAGAGGAGGGGGCGAGCTCCCAGGTAGGGGTAGAGTTCTCCAGGGCCGCCTGAGCTTATGGCTTGGGCGGCTGAAGGATTGAACTCCCCCGTAGCCTGGGCTGCTCCCAGCTGGCCGTCGCCTCTGCTCCTGACTTCTTGGAGCAGAGCCAGCCGTCTGCGACCACCCCTGCCTGAAGGAATGACTATGATTTAAAGGAGCAGGCAGAGCGATACAAGAGGAAATGGTAAAGAGGATTACTATGTTTTACTCTCCAGCTTGATGGACTTTTTTGGATTACAAATCTGAAGTGAAAGTGCGTCATATTTGGTAAAAGATGGCGGCTAAACCACCCCCTAAAACTCTTCGGAGTGCTGGAACTTCTCCCGTGCAACAATCATTATTGCAGGCGCTGCATCCTCCTGATGTATTGACATCAAAGGACTTACAAGATGCTCTTGAAAAACATACCCAGGTAATTTTGGAATCAATTAATATTAGATTTGCACAGATGGAGGAGAAATTGGAGAAATTGGAGGAGAGAATGGAGGAGAGGATGGAACAGAAGCTCAAAGCAATGAGGGTAGACATCTTGACTTCAGTGTGTAAAGTGGCTCGGTGTGTGGAAGAATTGGAGGAAAAGTTAGAAGACTTGACTCAAAAGAATGCTATATTAGAAGCAAAAGTATTGGAGAATGAAAATAAAATGGAAAAGGAACTGTGTCTTGCTCAATATTTCCAGATGCAGTTTGCCATTAGAATTAGAGGCTTAAAGGAGAATACTAAGGAAGATCTAAAGCAGCTGGTTTCTGAGGCTTTTGAAATAGTGTTGAAACAGCCAGCATCTGAAATAAAAGGAGGCATGGACAAAGTGTTTCGTGTGAATTCATGGATTGCCAGACAGAGGAAGTTGCCTAGAGATGTGGTGGTATATTTTGCAAAAAGGGAAACTAGAGATGAAGTTATACAAGCTGCTTATGATACTAAAGTTATGATTGCTAATCAAGAAGTTTTGGTCTTAAAAGAAATTCCTCCAAAGATTCTAAGGAGAAGGAAGGATTTTACATTTCTTGTGCAAGAGCTCAAGCAGCGAGATATAAGGTTCAGATGGGAGATCCCAGTGGGGTTGATGGTGACGCACGAAGGTAAAAAGTACCGTTTGGTTACTGTGATGCAAGCGCGTGATTTCTACAATAATGTTTTAAATGCAACGCCATTAACACTTTTGGAAGCTGGAAAGGGATCTGGAGAAGGAGTGCATCAAGAGGCCGAAGATGGTCAGATAGAAGACAACGGTGTTGGAGGAGATCAAGATATAACCTCGTCGGATGAATCTATAAAACAGAGGGTGACGCGTGCTGCTGCAAAACGATCTAAGAAGAGAAAGTAGCAGGAATCGCAGAAGTCTTTGGAACTTTTACGATATAGTCAAGTAGTCAAGTAGGGGAGGGGGGAAAAGATTTGGGTGTAGACGCAATATATTTTTATATTTGGTGGTTTTGTGGAAAGGCTGAGCTTTTTTGGATTAAAGTTCAAGTTTTGTTTGCAATCTTTTTTTTTTTTTCTTTTTTCTTTTTTGTTGTGTTTGGAATAATTATAGATGTGGTACTGGAAGAGGAACGGTCGATTACAGAAGAGTTGACTTTAAAGTTTTTTGATTTGGGATCCTTGGTTAATTTGGAAAATTATTTGTAAGAATGTTATATCATGGAATGGATAAAATGGATGGAGTTTATTTAGGATAAGTATAGGGTTGAGAAGGGTTTTTTTTTTCTTTTTCCTTTTTTTTTTGTCTTTAATATATGTTTAATACTATTAAGGTTTGTTCCATTCTATATAAGCTAGAGAGTGTCCTTTTCTTATTCTAGTTTTTTTTATATATATATATTTAATATTGTTAAGGTTTGTTTTATCCTATATAAGCTAGAGAGTGATGGATTTTAGAATTTATAGTTGTTAGTATATGGTTGCTTAGGTTTGCTTTTTTTTATATATATATACCTTGTATTCAGCTCTGGGAAGTAGGGGGGGGGAGGGGGGGAGGTAGGGGGGGGGAGGAGGGAGGGGGGAGGAGGGGAGGTAGGGGGGGAGGAGGGAGGGGGAAGGGGGGTTTTTTAAAGGAAAATTGTATTTTAAAACTTTTCAATAAAAAAAAAAAGATTGTAAAGTCATGGAGTATTTAACTTACATATCACCTTGTTTTATTTGTTGATGAAGCAGCCCACTGCTTTTGCAACCTAGTTTCCCTCTTCCCCCCCCAAAAAAAAGTCGGGCCACCAAGCTGCAAAGATTGAGGATCGCTGGCCTATTCAGAACTGGACTGCACAAATGACAGGCCAGTTTGCATCCACACATGTGTGAAGCTCAACTTTCACAGGTCGAGGTGTGCTCATGTGCATGCACGCCAGCCCACCGCTTGCCTCGGTTCCCCTCTCTTCCCCAAGCAGAGCCGTCAAGCCTCAAAGGTTGGAGACTGCTGCCCTATAGCTATGGATTATATAGCAAATTCTTCCATTTTTTTAAAAAAAAACTCCCATCTAGTTTTGTTATCTGAACCTTTTGTGTATTTCTGTTTGAAATATACAAAAAAGCAACAACAGTCAACAGATCAATTGGAAGGAAGGGGTACTCATTAAAACCTAATGTCTGTATATTTTAAATGTGAATATACAGTACAGTTTTTTTTTCAAATCAGACGACTAGAATATGGTGAACAGTATGATGTTCAGAAAGGAAGCCGGACAACACAAATTGGAAATAAGAGCATGGCTGTTAATATTCAATACTCATTGGCTCAAATGCTACTCTTCCCCATCAGAATTGATTCCATTGGTCTTGACAGACCAATTTTAATCTTCATAGCAACAAGGAATTCTGAAGAAACTTGTCCATTGTGACTTTCACTTGAGCAACTGCTCCATTTGGAATGTACAGAGGCCAGAAGAATTGTTAGAGAAAGAGTCCTAAGTCTAGAATTTCGGAATGAGGTCAGCCATATTCCAGCCCACATTAGAGCTCATATAACTAGTTCCAGGTGGGAACTGGACAAATATTTAATTACTGTAGCCTCATCTCTATGTTGATTCTCAGTCATCCAGGTCATAGTTATCCCAAAGATGTTTTTTCACAAGGCAAATAGACTTTCTTGTTTTGAAGATGTTTCACGTCTCATCCAAGAAGCTTCTTCAGCTCTGATCGGATGGTAGGAAATGGAAGGATTTATACTCCTTGCAGACAACTGGTCATTTGCTTTCTTTTAGAGAGTTGTTGAGGCCAGCTGGAGGTTTATCAGTGTCAGGGTCACCTGAGTAGTGCAAATGTGTGTGAAACCTTGTTGGAACTGCTGAGAGGACTGTGTTGTAGACTGGAGGTACATGATGTTATATCCCTCCCCCTCTGTTGAGAGAAGGCTGTTCAGTTTTGACATAGATGGCCTCTTTGATGCCTCTTTCAAACCAACGGTCCTCTTTGTCCAAAATGTGGACTTTGTTGTCTTCGAAAGAATGGCCTTTGTCTTTAAATGCAGATGGACTGCTGATTCTTGTCCTGACGGGTATGTTCTCCTATGTTGTGCCATGCGTTTATGAAGGGGTTATAGCCTCCCCTGTATAACAAAGAGCCTTTTTCAGAGCCAAGTTCAACGTGTTACTCTCCGCAGTTCTTAATGGGAGATTTACAGAGTCTCAGGTGTGTAAGAGCATGTTGGTATAGAGATTTTGAAGGGAGGAAAATAATGAGCTGATGCATCACTGAGGAGTGGAGACCCTGCTGAGGCGAAGACTGATTGCATAGTATGCTTAGATCAACAGAGCTTTTCTGGACAGTAATCTAAGCTGCAGAACAACTACATCACCTGCTAAGTGTTCACAGGTCTTGGGACAAGATTAAAGTGAAATGTAATTATGCTTTAAAGCTAATTGAAAGTGATAAGCGTGTGTAGAATTTAAATTATGGAAATTTAAAACAGATTAAGAATTAGTTGAATTTTGGTATATTGCTTGCTTCAAAATATTTTGGAAATAACTAAATAAAATAAACATCTTTGTGTGGACTGATTGGTGGGATTCCTAAAATGAAAGGTAAGGGAAAGTGGTGTGAGATCATGTGACTATAGAATCATATAGTGTTGGATGGGTCTAAAGAGTGGAAAAAGGCTTATTTATCATGCTTTTCCTTTTTTTGGGGGGATGACAAATTTATGGAGAAAAATGGCTAATAGTATATAATCCGTACAGAGAATGTTGGAATGTTGGGGGGGAAAATATGAAAAGGTTATTATACTGATAGTGGAGTTATCATTGATTGAAACTGTTAAAAGAGATTTAATTTAATATTTAATAATTTAATTTAATAATTTGATTTCTATACCGCCCTTCTCCCGAAGGACTCAGGGCGGTGAACAGGGCAATACACAATAAAAATCAGATACAAAAATTAAAAAACCATTAAAAACCAATTAAACATCATGCCCTTAAAATCAATACATATTAAGTTAAAAACTAATTTTAAAAACCCAACCCCATCCCGTCAGACCAGGCCAGCTTGTTCGAAAAAGAATGTTTTAAGATCGCGCCGGAAGGAGCGAAGGTCGGGGGCCGTCCGGAGCTCAACCGGTAAGCTGTTCCAAAGGTCTGGCGCGCCCACAGAGAACGCTCTCCCCCTGGGGGTCACCAATCGGCATTCTTTGATCGGCGGCACCCTGAGGAGGCCCTCTCTGTGGGAGCGCACTGGACGGAGGGACGTTGACGCCGGTCGCAGGTGTTGCCGTAGGTTATCCGGACCCATGCCATGAAGGGCTTTGTACGTCATAACTAACACCTTGAACCTCACCCGGAGAGCAACCGGTAGCCAATGCAGCTCGCGGAGCAGAGGTGTAACATGGGAGTATCGGGAAACTCCCAAGACGACTCGCGCGGCTGCATTCTGCACCAGCTGGAGTCTCCGGGTGGACCTCAAGGGCAGCCCCATGTAGAGAGCATTACAGTAGTCTAGACGAGAGGTCACGAGCGCATGAGTGACTGTGCGCAAGGCATCCCGGTCTAGATAGGGCCGCAACTGGCGCACCAGGCGAACCTGGGCAAAGGCCCCCCTAGTCACAGCTCCAATATGCTCTTCCAAAGAGAGCTGTGAGTCTAGAAGGACCCCCAAGTTGCGGGCCCTATCTACGGGGGGTAATAGCTCACCCCCCATGGCCAATGATGGGATAATCGGAATTTCCCGGGATGCCGGCACGAACAGCCACTCAGTCTTGTCAGGGTTAAGTCGAAGCCTGTTCCTCCCCATCCAGACCCGGACCGCCTCCAGGCAACGGGACATCACGTCGAGGGCATCGCTGGGGTGGTTTGGGGTAGAAATAAAAAGTTGGGTATCATCAGCATATTGGTGATACCCAACTCCAAAACCACGAATGATCTCACCTAGCGGCTTCATATAGATGTTAAACAGGAGAGGCGAGAGAACCGATCCCTGAGGAACTCCACAAATGAGAGGTCTCAGGGTCGATCTCTGCCCCCCTGCTAACACCGACTGCGAACGTCCCAGGAGGTAAGAGGAGAACCACTGGAGAACCGTGCCTCCCACTCCTAACCCCCTGAGACGTCGCAGCAGGATACCATGGTCGATGGTATCAAAAGCTGCTGAGAGGTCTAAAAGGACTAGGACAGAGGAACAACCCCTGTCCCGAGCCCGCCAGAGATCATTCACCAGCGCGACCAATGCTGTCTCCGTGCTGTACCCGGGCCTGAAACCCGATTGGTACGGGTCTAGGTAGTCAGCTTCCTCCAAGAACAAAGGGAGCTGATGCGCCACCACGCTCTCAACAACCTTCGCCAAAAAGCGAAGGTTGGAGACCGGACGATAGTTGTTTAAAATTGCTGGGTCCAAGGCAGGCTTCTTGAGGAGGGGTCTCACCACCGCCTCCTTCAAGGCGGCGGGAAAACTACCCTGACTCAAAGAAGCAGTAATCACTGCCTGGAGCCAGCCTCGTGTCCCATCCCGGGCTGCATAAGTCAGCCAGGAGGGGCACGGGTCCAACAAACACGTGGTGGAGCTCAGCTTCCCCATGATCTTGTCCACTTCTTCAGGGGTCACAGGATCGAACTCTTCCCAGATTAAATCGACAAGACCGCCCGTATCCTCTTCGTCAGACTCTGCCCAGTCGGAGTCCAAACCGGTCCGGATCCGAGCGATTTTGTCCGACAGAAATCGACTAAACTCCTCGGCTCGACCCTGCAAGGGTTCCTCCCTCACCTCCTGATTAAGGAGAGAGCAAGTCACCCTAAACAGGGCGGCCGGGCGATTCTCTGCGGACGCAATGAGGGTGGCAAAGTGGTTAGACCTAGCCACCCTCAATGCTGCGAGATAAGTTCTCGTAAACGACCTTAGTCGTAACCGGTCGGATTCGGATCGGCTGGACCTCCAACAGCTCTCTAGGCCCCGTCTCCGACGCTTCATCTCACGGAGCTCCATGGAGAACCATGGGGCCCGTTGGGATCTGTGTCGGGTCAAGGGCCGCATGGGTACAACTTGGTCGAGTGCCTCTGTGGCTGCCCTTTCCCAGGCTTCCACCAGGGCATCGACCGAGCTGTGAGCAAAGGAGGCAGGTGGGGGCCCAAGCGCCGTTTGGAACCGCTCAGGGTCCATAAGGCGCCTAGGGCGAACCATCTTGTTGGCTCAGCAACCCCACGACAGGGAGTGGCAAAATGGAAGACCATCCGCAGGAGATGATGATCGGTCCATGACAGGGGTAAATTAATTGGGGAACCCCCCCCAAGATCATCTAACCACCGTCCAGATAGAAAAACCAGATCGAGCGTGTGACCCCCTCCGTGAGTTGGGCCCAGAATAACCTGCTTCAGGTCCATGGCCGTCATGGAAGCCATGAACTCCCGAGCTAACTCAGATGATCCCCCCAGGGATGGTAGGTTGAAGTCACCCAAAACTATAAGTTTGGGGAACTCAACCACCAACCCTGAGAGGATATCGAGAAGCTCAGGCAGGGCTGCTGCCACGTGTCTAGGTGAAATATACACCAACAGCAAGCCCAACTGAGCTCTGGGACCACATCTCAGGAGGAGGGACTCACACCCGGCTATCTGGACTAAGGTGGCCTCCCGCGGACATAAGGTCTCCCTCACAACAACTGCCACTCCACCGCCCCTACCTTGAGGGGCGGTGGACAAGCCCACAGGAAAAACCACGACGAAGTACGGATGACTGGAAAGAGTACCTTTAATAGCAGAACCTCTATACCTTAACAAAGTCAGCGTTGAGAGCCACACGCTCTCAACGCACCTTTTATTCTGAATCTGTAACTAGGTAGCATCCCCACCCCTAGACTCCACCCCTCCCCCGTGCAGACCAGCATCCGCCTGGCCTGCGTAAATACTCCACCCCCCTACTCCTTCAACCCACGCCCAGCTCCCTCCACCGGCACCGTGCTTCCCAGCGTGAAGGTAAGTACAAGCCCACCCCCCTCCTAACAACCTGAGCGTGCTCCCCTCCACCAATGCATCTCCCCGCGCCACCCCCATGACCCCCTGGCAGGCCCCAAGGTCCGGGTGCAGCTGTTCAGCACCCCGCGTCGCTGCCGGCGTGTCTGCAGTAACAGCCACCGGGTCCGTAAGGCCATCGCCCATAGTCACAGTGCCTGCCCGCCTGGCAGCTGACTGTGCCGGCGCGGGCCGTCTCCCTGCTGGCTGCCCCGGCGTAGCCATCCTGCAGCCACTCACGACCGCCCTCAGCCACCTCCCAGATAGCGGCACGCCCGTGGGTCCGGCGCTCGCCCGCTGGACAGCTGGAGGGTGTGGGCGCGGCTGGGCTCCTGGCGTCGCACGGCTGCTCGCCCGCCGGTCAGCTGAGGAGCTTGGGAGCGGCTGGGCTTTCGGCGGCGTGCGGCTGCTTCCCCCCCCGCCAGCTGGTGAGTTTGGGAGCGGCTGGGCTTTCGGCGACGATCGGCTGCTCGCCCGCCGGTCAGCTGGGGGGCTTGGGGGCGGCTGGGCTTTCGGCGACGAACGGCAGCTCGCCCGCCGGACAGCTGACGAGCGTGGGCGTGGCCGCTGCTGTTGCCGAGGGCTGCGAGCCGAATCCCCCTCCCGGCAAGTTTGTCGAACCCGAAGGGCTCGACAGTCGGCCCCTCCTACCAAGGCTCCTCCTGAAAGGCAAGGTAGAGAAGTCAGACAAGCACTAAGGAGAGCAGCAGTTTCCCCTCGACCCCCTCCCGAGGGTTTACCAGGGTGCTTCTGGTGGAACGCCTTAACCAATCTAGGGGCCTGAACGTTTGACTCCGCCACCCAGGATGCCTCAGTTATTGGGTATCCTTTCCACAGCACCAGGTATTGCAGTCGCCCTCTCCGCATCCTGGAGTCTAAGACTTCTTGTACCTCATATTGCCCATCACCCACAGGCCCCGGCCCGACTGGCTCCCCCCGAACAGGAACAGGGGCTGGTTTCAGCAAGCTGCCGTGGAACACGGGATGCACTTTGCCTAGAAATTTAGGCAGCCGAAGGCGCACCGTGACCGGATTGATGATGTGGGTTACCTGGAAGGGGCCTATGTACTTAGGGCCCAGCTTTTTACTAGGTATTTGTAACCTCAGGTATTTTGTGGATAAGTACACCCAGTCCCCAACCCCTGGGGTGTAGAATGGTTGGCGCTTCTTATCCGCTTGGGCTTTTACAATACTGGCTTGCTTGTTTAGAGCCTGTTTGGTCGCCGCCCATGCTTTTCTGACTTGTAGCATCCACTCCTGGGGTTGACAAGAGGAGGCCGACCCCTGGTCACACTCGGGAACAGGAGGGAAATCGTAGCCAGACACCACTGTGTACGGTGGGAGACCAGTACTGCTGTGCACAGCGTTGTTGTGGGCGATTTCTGCAAACGCCAATAGGTCAGCCCAGTCTGCCTGCTGGTACGAGACATAGCTGCGTAGGTATTGCTCCACTGCCGCGTTGGCCCGTTCTGCCGCGCCGTTTGTGCAGGGATGATACCCCGAGCTTAGTCCCTGGGATGACCCGATGAACTGGAGGAATTCACGCCAGAACCTGGCGGTAAATTGTACCCCTCGGTCCGAGATAATACGTCTAGGTGCCCCGTGTAAACGGTACACGTGGGTTATAAAAAGCCAGGCCAGACGCTGGGCCGAGGGTAAGCCCCTTAACGGAACAAAATGGACCTGCTTGGAAAACAGGTCAACTATGGTCCAGATGACGGTGTATCCCCGACTCTCTGGTAGGTCTACGATGAAATCCATCCCGATATCCTGCCATGGCCGGTAGGGGTCCGCCACCGTCTGTAACAGCCCTGCCGGCTTTCCGGGCTGGGTTTTCGCCATGGCACAGGTGCGGCAACGCTGGACATACTCTTTGACCTGCCGCCTCATCCCGGGCCACCAGAACTGACGTCCAGCGAGGTGCAGTGTTTTCAGGAACCCGAGGTGGCCGGCCTGCTTGGCATCATGACACCTATAAAGCACAGTGTTTCGCAGGGTTTCTGGCACGTATATCTTACTCCCATACCAGGCCAGGTCGTCCCGTCGTGTTAGGAGCCGCGAGTGTTGACGTAACCAGCCATCTCCCTCCAGGGCCTTTTTCAGCTGCGGTACCAGTTCATCCGCAACCCCGTTCTGTACGGCCTGTACCTTCTCTGGGCCGAGAGGAGGGATAAGAGCTTGCACCACCTCCTCCCGCTGGTGGTCATACTGCGGAAGCCGAGAGAGGGCATCCGCCAGGAAATTCTTCCCCCCTGGGACGTATTTCAGGGTAAACCTAAACCGCCTGAAGTACAAGGCCCACCGTACATGCTTAGGGGCCAACTTACGTGGGGATTGCAGGGCTTCTAGATTCCTATGGTCCGTCCATACTTCGAAGGGCTTTTCTGCCCCCTCTAGAAGATGCCGCCACGTCTCCAACGCCCACCGAACGGCGTAGGCCTCCCTCTCCCAGATAGCCCAGGCGCGTTCGGTGGTTGATAGCTTTTTAGACGCGTAAGCACAGGGCTGCAACGCACCTTCACTGTTGTGCTGCAAAAGGACAGCTCCAACTGCCACGTCGCTAGCATCTACTTGCACGACGTATGGCGCTGCTGGGTCAGGGTGCAGGAGTATGGGCTCTCGGGTAAACAGACCTTTTAAGGACTCAAAGGCCCGTTGACAGTCTACGGTCCACGATACCCGCAACCCAGGCCGTGGTTTCACCGCCAACTTCTTGGTTTTTAGCAAGTCTGTTAATGGAAGAGCCACTGCAGCAAATGATGGTATAAATTGGCGGTAAAAATTGGCAAACCCCAGGAAGCTCTGTAGCTGCCGTCTGGTCCCCGGGGCTTGCCACTGCAGTATAGCCTCCACTTTCTTCGGATCCATTGCAATCCCGGCTGCCGAGACCCGATAGCCTAAGTAGTCCAGCCGAGACGCGTGAAATTCACATTTTGACAATTTCACGTACAATCGTGCTTCTAGGAGTTTCCGCAGAACTTGGCGCACAAGGGCAACGTGTTGGTCCATAGTCTCCGTATAAATAAGGATGTCGTCCAGATACACGAGCACCCCCCTGTATAAATGCTCATAAATGCAGCACCCGGAAACCTGATGGGCTAAGATCAACCAGGGGGACCCCGCCCTCTGGGCCCAACCAGGTCTCCGTAATGCAAGCCAGGTCCGCATGTTCCTCCTCAATCAGATCGCGAATGAGAGGTGCTTTATTCATTACAGACCTGGCATTGAAATACACGAGCCTGAGCTCAGGTGGCTGCTCATCCTCGCTCCCGGTACCACGTGCTGAAATCAGAGGGTCGGAGCGCATCACCGCTTGAAGACAGCGGGGACGCACCCCCGGGTATTGATGTGGCCCTCTGTTCCTACACCTGCGGCCATTCCCAACCGCCGTGGGAATAGATAATCCCCCACCCAGCCCCGGGGCCCCGTAAACCACCAGCCCGGCCTCTACCACGGCGCGATCAGTCCCTGACCTGGTCTGAGAAACGGTTGGTGGAACCCCCCTAGTTTCCAACCGAGCCGATAAGCCCACCCCCCTCCCTAACCCCTCAAAACATTTAGCTAAAAAACACACCAGGGGCCTCTTATTAAATTTGGAAGAGAGGCTCCTGTCCCTGCCCAGCCATCTCTCGGGGTCCCAATAATTGGGTCCGTCATCAAGAGGCACGATGGAAAAGCAGGCGGGTCACACCCAGGAGAGGGGGGCACCCCTGAGCGCCAATAAGGCTGTGCTGGAGTAAGATAAAACCATTAGTCCGGGGGAGTCCAGTCAGGCAGTCCATCAGTCAAAAGTTGGAAAGCTGAAAGTCAAAAGTGTCCAATTCACCAGCTCCCTGCCACTGAGCTGGGTACCAGTCAGATGACTCCAGGATAGAACAGGCACCTCCCTCTCACGAAGGGCCCAGATCTACGATGGGATGGACAATTGCCAACTCAAAAGGGCATACCTCCCTAGATCTCTCACCTCTAGGGAGGCAGCAGATGGTAATTGGTTGGTATCGATGATAACATATACGAGCCGCCCTCTCACAGAGGCTCGTCCAAGACCTTCTTGCTTCAGTGGGGACCATAGAGAGAGAAAAAGAAGAGCAGCAGTTATCAGGATTAACCTGAGGGTAACCATAGTTAAGTTGGAGAGCAGAGTTCATCTCAAGGCAGGAAACGCAAAGCGGGGAGAGCAGGAGACGCAGGATAGCAGATCGATGGACCCCGATGCAGGGGGCTGAAAGCCGGAGGCAAAAAGCCCGTCGCCCAGCCAGCCACACACAGCACCAGAAGTCAGGCAGTCCCACGCCAGCCGCAGGCCTCCCCAGTCGAGAGCAAACAAGAGTGACTTCAAACAGACCTCCACAGACCGCGCAGGGGCCACGAGCCAGCAAAATGCTCCCCATTCCGCTCGCAGTCGATCACTCCACCGTTCTATTCTGAGGCCGAGTCAACCTCCATTACTAAGCAAACAGGAAAATCGGAGGCCACTCTAGGCCGTGGCTCTATCGGCCCCGAGGATCCACCATTCGGAGCCCTCCAAGCCGCGGCTCCTCCCAGCTCCACCAGGGCCTCCGAGATGAAGACACCGAAGCTTAGTTGGAAAATGGAGGGCTGCAACTCCAACTGCATGCCGACTCTCCTTCTCTCTCGGTTCAATCAACTCTCCGAGCCACGACAAAGAGGAAAAACATCTCCGCGGGCTCGGAGGAACCCCAAAGGACCGGTAAGGACGCCAAAACTGGAAACGCTCCACGGAGCTCAGCCCAGCACCTCCGCCATTTGATTTCATCTGAAGGAAGAATGGAAGAAAGATTTGTGGATATGGGAGAAAGATAAAGAAAAATAAATAAGTAAATAAACTGGAGAATTTGCTTCTGCGAATGAGTCGGAAATAAGAGGCCACGAGGTGAAAAGAGTGAGTTAGACAATGCAACATTATTAAATCTAGAAAGAAAGGATCTTGTCTGGAACGGAAAGCAGCTGCAAGAATGACCTGGTGAAGATGACAGGGAGAAGGGTGGTTGAAAGTGTAAAAAGTTTTTTTAGAAAGGGGGAAGGAAGACACGGATCTACTGTATAGGTCAGGGGTCAGCAACCTGAAACAGTGAAAGAGCCACTCTGAACCGGTTCCCTCACAAAAGGAAAAACTGGGAGCCGCAAAAAATGTGTGCACATGCGCATGCATGCGCAGAACAGGGTTTGACTGAAGAGTGGAGCCAAGGCGAGATATGCACCTACCCTGCATATTTGAATTGATTGGATGAACTTTTTTAGTCCCACCTTTTTTTTTTTTGGACTGCACATGGCAGAGGACTGGGAGCCGCGGGTTGCAGACCTGTGGTATAGGTGGACCAGCTGCACAGAGGTAACCTAAGAAATGGAAAGTTAAGAAATATACTAAGAAATATATTTGGGCACCTTGTCAAGAGGAAGGCAGGAAATCAGGTTCTGCAAAAATATCTTAATAATAAACTAAGGATCAATAAGAACAGAATGCTGCGGGAAAAGAAAATAACCCAAAATTAGGGATAAGATAATAACTACTTTTTACAAAAATTGGAAAGCCTTTATGGGCTTTGTGCTGCAACTGTTGATGATCTCTGAATTTGCCAATAAGGGCTGAATACGGGTAGAAGTGTTAATATAATCTTGTGTGTGTGTGTGTGTGTGTGTGTGTGTATGTGACACTTACTCTGTAACAGCTGCAAAGAAGATTGGAAGAGCTCCTTTAAGTGTTTTTTTTTCTTTTCTGCATTTTTTCCTCTTTCGTTTCTCTTTATCATTTCCCCTCCTTTTAATCACATTATCTGTATTTTGCTCGTGTTTATTGATGTAAATTTTTTTCAAAATAACAACAGTGTTAAAATATTCTTGTTCACAAGTACTAAAGAACACACCTGTTTTTTAACACTGTCCCTATCAAAAATTTTCATTCTTCTGAGGGGTCCTTGGTGTTCACTGAGCTTTCTTGTTTTCTTGCAGACGTTTCATTACCCTAACTAGGTAACACTGATAATGTTACCTAGGTAGGGTAATGAATCGTCTGCAAGAAAACAAGCAAGCTCAGAGAGCACCAAGGACCCCTCATTTCAATCCTGAGCTACAGATATTCTCCTTCTAACAGGTTTTATAGGCCATAATGAAAGTTTTCTTCTTGATTTTCTCCTCTCAGATGAACTATTTACTATAACTAGATTTGGCCTGGCACCAGTTAAAATTTATTTATTAGCAATTAAAATTCAGAAACAGATAAATCATGCTGAGTATGGGTAAACTTATTAAAAATTCCCATTTCAGTTTACTTATACCTTTATTTGCTTTTATATCTTTTTTCTGTCTTTCAGAGGCTCCCCCTTCAGTCTTTAGTCTTAGTTTTAATATAACAAATTTTACAGAGATACATTAATGTTCTCATTTTATAGTATTTTATTGAATTAGGTGTAATTTTTATTGCTTTTATTCTATGCTGGTCTAATGACCAAAATTAACATTTGATTGATTAAATTGAATTGTATTGTTCATAATTATTCAAATAGCCTGAACTGACACAAATTATGTAACTTGTATAGGTAATATAAACAACGTAAATAATATGTAAATGATTGGATTTCTTTCAGGTACGATTGATATGTCTGTTGTTTTGAAATTTGAACAGATATTATACTGAAAATGTGTAAACTGAGGCCCTCAAATTAAGAGTTTATTGCATACAAGATGAATAAGGGAGAGGCAAAAGGTGATTTAAAATAAACCTGTACTTTATATTGGAAAACATTATAGTTCTGATCTGCTATGGTTGTGTTATAGTATGCATATTTATAAATGTATATCCCTGCATAGCTGTATCTATTTCTGTATAGCTATATACTTTTATTTCAAAGTGTTTAACATTCCTCCTGCCTTTTTGTTAATTATGTGATGAGTCTTCATTTTTACATTTTAAGTGTGGTAAGTTGAATTTTATTCCACTGAGAGTGGAATTGGATTTGCCTAGATACTTAATTCTTTCAAATGGTTAAAGAGCACTTCAGTCGTCACCCATAAAAGCTGATAATTTCTACGTGGTATAAAGCTTTGTCGAAATTTTGTAGTTCAATAGCAATCCTCAGTTCCCCTTTGAGGCAGTTTTCCCCTATTTAAAAGCAGAAACTGAAAACATTTTTCCTAGCCAGAAGTGCCTCTGGTAAAGAAGCACCATCTGAAGATAAAAAATTGTACGTTCTGTGGTTGGAAGAATCAACATCTTACCCCCACCCATTTTTGACCGTTCCAGGAATTCTCTTTCTCCCTTTAAACCGGGTGCTCATCTTTATCACGTTTCTTCTTAATAAAAGAAACCAAAAATATTTCCCTTGATAGATATTAAGGATATCAAAATCAAAACTGCACAAATATAGTCCACATTGAAAAGATTCAAAAAGATTATTTGCAGTAACATAAAACACAGACAGAAGTAAAAAAAAAAGTAAAGTCAAAAGATCTTTGGTTTTTTTTTTATTCCATTTATATCCTGCCCTTCTCCGAAGACTCAGGGCGGCTTACAAGCTTAGCAGTAGCCTTCATTCTATGTATATGCCTGCTTATTAGGGCTTTCACACACACCCCAAGCGGCATTATTACAAAGTCAGCTTAATTGCCCCCAACAATCTGGGTCCTCGTTTTACCTACCTCGGAAGGATGGAAGGCTGAGTCAACCTTGAGCCTGGTGGGATGCGAACCTGCACTAATTGCAGGCAGCTGGTGTTACTTAAGGAGGCATTAGCCCACTGCTCCACCAAGGCTCAATTACCCTTTCAGCAATTAAACTACATATTGGTTCTCATCTGACTGAGGGCACAACTTTGGAACCCTGCTGGGGCATCTTCTTAGTGGCTGAAAAATAACAGTTATTGATAATTAAAAGAATAATATATAAGGATTGGAGGATGTGGTGGCCTAGCAGTTAAGACGCTAGGTTTGTCAACTGGAAGGTTGGCAATTTAAGACACAAACATCACGCAATGGAGTGAGTTCCCGTTCCTGCCCCAAACCTTGTCAACCTAGCACAGGGGTAGGCAACCTTGGCTCTTTTATGACTCGTGGACTTCAACTCCCAGAGTCAGGAATTCTGGGAGTTGAAGTCCATGAGTCATAAAAGAGCCAAGGTTGCCTACCCCTGCGTTTGAAAACATGCAAATTCATGTAGATGAATAGGTACCACATTTGGTGGGAAGGTAACAGTGCTCTCTGCACTTTGGCATATAGTCATGCCAGCCACTTGAATACATGGAAGTGTATTCAGACAACACCAGCTCCCTCAGTTAGAAAATGGAGATGACCACCACCCTCCTAGAGTTGGACACAACTGGACAGGGGAAACCTTTACCATTACTTTAGATAAGGATTGTTGCCAAACTGTGTAAGGTTCAATATACACATTTCTTGACATGATAGCAGTGTTCCAATATCTCAGGGGCTGCCACAAAGAAGAGGGAGTCAAGCTATTCTCCAAAGCACCTGAGGGCAGGACAAGAAGCAACGGATGGAAACTAGTCAAGGAGAGAAGCAACTTAGAACTAAGGAGAAACTTCCTGACAGTTAGAACAATTAACCAGTGGAACAACCTGCCTCCAGAAGCTGTGAATGCTCCAACACTGGACGTTTTTAAGAAGAGACTGGACAGACATTTGTCTGAAATGGTATAGGGTTTCCTGCCTTAGCAGGGGGTTGGACTAGATGACCTCCAAGGTCCCTTCCAACAACAACTTCTTCTTCTTCTTCTTCTTCTTCTTCTTCTTCTTCTTCTTCTTCTTCTTCTTCTTCTTCTTCTTCTTCTTCTTCTTCTTCTTCTTCTTCTTCTTCTTATTATTATTATTATTATTATTATTATTATTACTATTATTAGCTCTCAGAACATCTCTTTTTATCAGTTGACATTAGAATGAGACATTGTATTATACTCTGAAAATACAAAATTTTATTGTTTTACAGTATCGAGTTTATAAATTCCAAAGCAAAATTGAAATTCTATATAGGTAGCCTGAAAAATTGACCACTTTGATATTTAAAATGGAAATGATGTAAGCATAGATTAATTTTTGAATAGAAACAAGGGAAAGCGAAAATATTTTGGTTGGATCATTTCAGCCTGTAAAAAGTTGCATTGTTGTTGTATATTGTCTCTCTCCTAGTATATTTGTTAAAAACAGAAATTTTGAGTCTTGATTATACTTGATATAGTATATCCTTCTGAATAAGCAGCATAGTGCAAAGTAGAGGAATGGAATAAGAATTTAGTGAGATAAAGACATTAAATATATCAAATAAGCAAAGAAAATGAAATTTAGCTAAATAGGATTTATAACAACACCATTCATGATGACTTTCATATTTATTTTAAGTATCTATGCATATGGGTCCACATGTGGAAAAGTCATGGTGACAATGTGTATATTCCTTTAGCCTCTGATGAAGCCATAGTTTATCTATAATTGAAGAGACAAGCAGGCATTCAACATGTCTTTTACTGCACATTATATAGCAACATATATCATATATAATTTATATATATATTATTTATTACTGTATTGATTGATTTTTTTTCTTGGTTGTTCTGGCTTTGCTTTGAAATATCGTGATGCTATCCATATAGTAAAATTCGATATAAATAAAACTGTTATTAATTTTTCCTTATTTTTTAAGCTAAAGCAAAACTATTCATTCCCCAAATTAGTAATGGTTACCAGTACATTTACAGGTGGTCTTCAATATGACCTGTCATTCATGAACTGTCACATTATTAGGCATGAAAAAACCAAGTCCACATACTGTATAAAGGTCCAATTCAATTGATTGATTGCTATTTATTAGTGCTGTGCAACATTTTAGATTTGAAGGTCAGGGAAAATGCTTTCAAGCACATGTGAACATGCATGTAGGATCTGCAGGATTCTACTCAGTGGTGGGATTCAAAAATGTGAAAAAGCGGTTCTCTGTATGGATGCCACTTTCGTAAGTCCATTCTAGGCCTGGGCAACAAAAAATAAGCTACCGGTTCTGCTGAAGTGGTGGGAACTGGCTGAATCCCACCACTGATTCTATTTAAAACTAATGCATCTTTCCCCACACTAGAATATGAAGCACACTATAACTATTATTTTGTGTCTTTTCTTAAAACTACCCTGCATATGGGTGCATGTCTGGGAAAGTCATGATGGGTATCTTTAGCCTGGTAAGACAACCCAGACAAGAAGCACAACTATTAATACTATAGGTATTAATCCTTCTGTGGGCTGAAACATCTTTTATGATTAGTTGTCCAGTCTGTGGCTCTCCCTCCCATCTCCCAAGGTTGTTCCCAGATACCATTACAGTATTTTTCATACACATATTTCACAGTAATTGGATTATATTAAGTGTATTCAATTTGGTTAACTTTAAATAATAGGAAATCATATTTAATTTTGTCCTGGCCCCTGCTACTATGTTTTGGAATGCAGCCTCCAGTATGCCAGTTGGAAGGCAAATACAACTTTTATTCCCTAAAAACCTTGTCAGTTTGAAAAACAATTATCTGATCCTGATTCCTCTTACTCATGCTTGACCTGTTTTTCTTTTGTTTTTACTAAGTAGTGTTGCTATGATAACCATCCCTGCACAATGCATCTCATGTTCAACGATTAAAAGCTTTGATGGAGGTTCAGGTACAGCTTCAACAAAGTTTTCTTGATTAAGGCACTTCTACATTGCCATACTTTCTGCTTCCCAAATCCTCAGAAACAATTTGAAGCTAATCTGTAATCAAACCTTCCCATTGCTCTCTATAACAGGGCTTTTCAACCTTTTCACCCACTGTACCACTTTTAGGATATGGCAACATCCGAGTACCACCAGTCACCTAGCAAGGTATCAAAAACCTGATGACCAAAAAAAAAGGGAAAAAGTGATAAAGTCCTCAACTTACAACAGTTTGCTTATTGACATTTTGAAGTTACAATGGCACTGAAAAAGTGCCCCCCACGCCACAGCCGAGCAAGACACCTACCTGCCTGCCCAGCAGCGCTCTTCCTCCTGTGCAAGGTTTTCATTGTTGTGAGCATTTCTGTTGAGGGTTGGCAGCGGGGATGGGGTGGGGGGGAGTTTGGTTTTTATTCCCCCCCATCTGGGTGGTTGCAGCAGGTTTTGGCCACTTCACATGACCCTGGGACAATGTGTCCGTCATAAATATGAATTAGTTGCCAAGCATTTGAATGTAAATCACAAGATCCTGGAGATGCTGCAACATTCCAGCTGATCAGTGCTTCTTCTGGGCTCGGCAGAAGCACCAGGATCAGCGCCGGGCTCCAGCTGGAGCTTGGCGCTGATCCTGGCACTTCCACTGAGCCCTGACAGCCCCAAAGAAGCGCTGATCCTGGCGCTTCCACTGAGACCTGACAGCCCTGCAGCTCCAGCCGTCTCTCGCTCAGGCTTGTGTGGGGCTGCCACTGGTTCAGCTCATTCCCCTCCCCCACTACCACTTTTCTAGGATGGCCGCATACCACCTGCCAGGTGCCAATGTACCACAGGTGGTACCTGTACCACTGGTTGAAAAGCCCTGCTCTGTAACACTGAGAACAAGGAGGAGACATTTCCTCTCTACCACTCTCTGCAAAAAGGAAGCAAAATAAATTGCCTGCGCATGTCCATACTTCCTATCAGTATGTTGCAGATTCTGTACATTTGTTTTGGCTGCTATGTGGTGGAACTATCAAGACTACCACCTCACTTTTGAAGCCTTAGAGACAAAAGGTGAAATGAGGTAGGAATGTCTACAAACTCCACAGTGCTGAAACATTTCAAAGAAGGTTTATTGTTATTTCAAATATATCACAGCAAAACCAAAAATATGTACTGTATATTGTCAAATTTTGCCCATACTCTGGGATCCAGGAGGTCCAGAGCTGGTCACAAACTGATTCAATGTTCTTTGTAAAGGATGGTCTAGAAAGGCAGCAATCAGGAGTTCCAAGCTAGAGGGCTGATATGTAAATAATTCAGCTGCATCAGACTCTCCAGAGTGGCCAGATATTTGCCAAATCACAAAGTTGGGAGGAAAAAGCCTTAAGAGTTTAAAACTCTGGACCATATCCTATATAAAGGCTCTGATTTATTCGTACTGCAGAGGACAATAATCTCTCTGCGTGCTTCTCTCTTTATGTAATAATATCTAGTCTAATTGTAAGCCTGAACAAGGGATTAAACATCTAGAGAGCCAAGATTTATTGTGAAGCCATGGTTTGTAACGTAAGAACAGAATTGTTATACACTCTATAATGTTAGACTGTTTACTGAATAAATGCACATATGTATGTGCATGCACACATTAAATGGAGATATTTTTCCTATAAGCAGTGACAGTGCTTGTTTATTGTGAAGAGTAGCTTAACATCTATTTCTGTTAGCATGCTAAATATTCATTTTGGATCCAGTAGAACCTTTTTTTTTGCTCTACGTGAGTGAGGCTCCTTCAAATGACACATGCTGAAACTCTTTCAGTGTATTATGGAAAAAAAGGAATTAGGATGTAACCTTAGAGGGAGGGGATAATATAAATGTACTTATAACTGTTGTTAAGAAGATTGAAAACTATTATTTTCTTTCTGGATATTTATATATATATTTATTTATGAGGACCCAGATTGTTGGGGGCAATAAGCTGACTTTGTAATAATGCCGCTTGGGGGGGCGAAAGCCCTAATAAGCAGGCATATACATAGAATGAAGGCTATTGCTAAGCACATTGGTTTGTGCTTAAATTGTAAGCTGCCCTGAGTCTTCGGAGAAGGGTAGGATATAAATGGGATTTATATATATATATATATATATATATATATATATATATATATATATATATATATATATATATATATATATATATATATATATATATATAAAAGGGATGCGGTGGCTCAGTGGGTTAGGACGCTGAGCTTGTTGATCAGAAGATCGGCAGTTTGGCGGGTCAAATCCCGAGTGCTGCATAACAGAGTGAGCGCCTGTTACTCGTCCCAGCTTCTGCCAACCTAGCAGTTCGAAAGCACGTAAAAATGCAAGTAGAAAAATAGGGACCGCTGCGGTGGGAAGGTAACAGCATTCCGTGCGCCTTTGGCGTCTAGTCATGCCGGCCACATGACCACGGAGACGTCCTTGGACAAACGCTGGCTCTTCGGCTTTGAAACGGAGATGAGCACCGGCCCCTAGAGTTGGAAACGACTAGCACACATGTGCGGGGGAACCTTTACCTTTACCTTTTATATATATATATATATATATATATATATATATATATATATATATATATATATATATATATACACTTGCATTATGGTATGTAGGGATTGTACTTATTTTCATATGGTTCCTAGTTATAAGAGTGATTGAATAATTTATGGGAGTCTCTCCATGGTTGGTTTACTGTGATGTATCAACTGAGATTTCTCTCAAATAATTGAGAAAGTGGAAGCCATGGCTTTTGACTCTACTATCAAATGTCCAGTTGGCATTTCCAGAAAAAGAAACTCCTGGGACATGATTTTGCCAAGAGTATAATACTTTACTGAAAATTTACATTGGCACAGAGGAAACAAAACCAGCTCTGGTTTTCCTGCTTGAAAGCTTACTTAACTAAACAATAGATTCCCTCGCCCCCACCCACTGGGTTTTCACATTGTCCAATAGTAATACTTCTTGTTATGGGAAAAGTCCACTTCTCCTTTGAGCACCTGCATTAGTGACCTTGGCATTCTTGCAGACTCTCAAAGATCCCTTGGTTGCCTAGATACCATCCCTCCCACCTTTGCATTCCATTTCACAATCTTGTCAAGCTATGAGCAAGGAAGAAAATGTAGGTGAAAGGGCGAATCAGTCTTGACATCTACTTATTATTTTCAAGTTTATATATGGAGTTTCACTGTACCATTTTTTCATGTTAAGACCAAAGAAATTTCAGCCCATATTGATTATTAAAGAATTGGAATTTTAGGGGCAATTTTTAAAGGTTTTGTAAATTTTATTTACCATCTGTTGGATTGGCTTTTTCCTATGGAGAGTTTAAAGGCAAAATATGTGACTTAACGCTCTGCAAATCTGTTGCTTACATATACCAATAGTTTCTATAAATGAGTAGGCTGCACAAAATAATTGAATTGTAGACAAGTAGGAATAGGAAAAGAAGAAAAACAAGTAATACTTTTTTTTCTGAACTCTATATGCCAGCCAAAGTTTGTCAGACTCCAGTAGAAAAATCAGATATATATCATGGGCCTTTGATAAGCTTTATTACCTGCCTAAGGAAGAAAACGGATAACTGAAGATTTCCCATAACAGCAGGCCTTGTGAACTGTGCAGCAAATTATACTCACATTATGTGTCAGGAAGCCCTGAAATAAATATCTGACCAAGTAGAAATGTTGTCTCCTCTACACTAAGTTTTGGACAGTCTGTGTCTTAGAGCTTTTAACACATTTGTGTAAGAGAGTGTACTCTCCTGAACATTTCTGAAATTCAGCATTCATGCCTGAGAAATTCAATGCTGCTCGGGGAATCTGTCCTTTCTTTTATTTGTACAAATAAGTGACTGTAGGATGCAATTATACTGCTCTTGAAAGCTGGTCTTTCTTCTGCACTATTGTATGAATACCCAACTTACTTTTCAGAAAAGACATTTTGTATCCCTCAGATAGAGCTTGTGTAATAACTGATCCCAGGCAATTAGTTGAACAATATGAAATGGCATTTCACTTGGATTTCCTCTGCTAATGGAAAGAAGTACAGGCACTGAGAAGCCACAGAACTTGAAAACACTCTGCTGGTAGTAATTTCAATATTAGCTTTCTGGCATCTATAGGGAAAGAGAGTGAAAAGCCAGCGGCCTAGGTACATCTTCACTTGGAATCTCTAAAACAGGAATATGGTCTTTTTTAGTTTTAATCAAATATTTTTTATTTCTTCTAAAAAACTTTATAAAAAATTTGAAGTGTTTTTTATGTCTAGTTTTCACCATAGTCAAGATTTATTTTATATATAGAAATATCTACTTGTATATATACACACACGCACACACAAACACACATATACATAAAAACATACATACACACAAATAGAGATACATGCAATTTAATTGTCTTATTTGTCTTTTGGTTTGGTCTTTTCACTATAAAACTTAAATTTAATTTTTTTATTGTAAATGTTAACATTGTACAGTATCATGGAATGTTAAAGTTTGAGAGCCATATCTAAGAGAAGGAGTTTTTTTTTAAAAAAACGAACTTGTTGAAGCTTGCAGAATTGGGAAGTTTCCTTTCTACATCCTTTTCTTCTTTTCCTCTTTGAGGAAAAAACTATTTAACTGAAGAAATTTAGAAAATTTAGTTTTGAACATTTCTTCAAGAAATCATGATTTAGAATTATGTCATATTTGCTTTTAAATTTATATGCTTTCACTCTGGAATGTTTATTAAGGGATATTAAACAGATCTATTGGAAACAGTAAGAAAAATGGAATTTTTGTTAATTTGTTAATTTGATTAAAACAGTTAAAACCAAATTATAAAATTGCTACAACAAACGCATCTATAGAAACAATAGCACAGAAATCAAAATGCAATTAAATTTTAGTTAATGGAGTTCTATTCACAGTTATACTTTAAAATATTGAGAAGCTGGATTTTTAACAGATTATCTTCCAAGCATTTTTATGCTCATCTAAGGGATTTATCTTCATCTTTAACTTTATAGGAAATATTTGATAAGATTAAATCAATGAAAACCAGGAAGCCCCTGGCTGAACAGCTTTCCTATTGAATGGTATAAAAAGAAGATAAGGATAGCCTCAGTGTTGTTAGAAATATATAAGTCTTTTGAGAAAGGGGCCCTACCTACATCATATTATAGGGTTTATACTTATTTCAAAACTAGAAATTGATCCCACAAACTGCAAATTATAATCTTTTAAGGTTTTGACTTAAATATTACAGAAAGTGTTACAATGAATAATTCATCTTGTATAATCTGGTTTTATGAAAGGATGTCAGGCCTTAGATAATTTCACATATTAAGAATACTCTTTGTGATTTGTGCCTGGGAAAAGGATTAATTTTGGTTTGAATCCATAGCTCCAGAGACCAACATAATATGTCCCCTGTTGTAAAATTTGTAATATGGATCTTGGCAAAGATCTTTCTGTCTCTTTTAATATTCAGTCTGGTGTTGCAATCTATGGCACGTAGAATAATGTCTGCTCATATTTCGTTTATTGGAATAACATATAAATAATGGCTTTAATTTCTGTTGTATTTGTGGGTTTTTAGTACTCATGCTTGCATTTAAAATGGGTTTTATTTGTTAATAATGCATTAAGAATGAGTACTTCTGAGGCCATGGTACTATACCTGTTGACCAGTAGCAGGAACGCAATTATTGGATTTTGTTATGTAACAAAATGTTGTAGAATATTGAAAGTCTTTTAAAGATTTCTCTACTTAAACATGCCTAACTCAATCAAGGCACAATTGTTTTGTTTTTCTTCGTTATGTTTTTCACTTTTTTAGGAGTTAATAAAATATCTGGGCATTTCCCCTGTCCTCCTCCGAGTCAAACCATTAGTGGTTTGAAAAACTGGACATGTCAAGGCCAATCAACAGGAGGCTGATAATGAATAATTCAATCACTCATCAAATATTCCAGATCAGGTTTCAAAAGTCCTATTAGCTTAGATCTATGGTTGATTTATCTTGAGATCTGTGATAACTGGAGATCCAGTTCAGATAGTTCAGGTTACCATCCCTCAGTCTGATTTACTTCATAGGGGTTTTGTTGTGGGGGGGGGAAATTGAGAGATCGCTCCTGGATATAAATGTAATGAGTAAAATTTTGCGGTTTTCTTCTGTGTGATATAAAAGTTCAAATTAACTTCCTTACTGGCCCGGAGGAGCATTTTACAGGTCATCCTTTTCCTTTTGACTGCACAGAAGGAAATGCATTTTCTATCTTTTAAACTAACTCTTAGATCTGGCTAGTTCTTATAAAAATGGCAAACTTCTTAGCTACTCTGTTCTGTAGTTCCAGTTTGAAAATTTCATAACAAAAAGTGGAAATCAGATGGATATTGCGTAGGTTACTGGACTGTATTTGTATCATAACTTACTTTATTGCTCTGTACACCGCCCTGAGTCCTCCGGGAGAAGGGCGGTATATAAAACAAATAAATAATAAATAAATAAATAAATAAATAAATAAATAAATAAATATCGAACAGACATGTCAAACACAAGGCCCAGGGGCCAGATCCGGCCCGTGAAGTGGTTTCATGTGGCCCGCGAACCCATCCTGGAAACAGTGAGGGAACGGCCCCCGCTGCCTTGGCCCTGGCCCAGACCGGCCAGGAGCCAATGTACAATTTTGTGGTGGTCATCTATGCTGAAACGCATTCAGTCTTACCTTCACAAGGCCAACTGAAAACAGTGAGGGACCAGTCCATGCCGTGTCGGCACTGCCCCCTGGGTGCACACTGGGGAGGTATCACCCTTTGTGAGGAATGAAGAAATGCACCATCGTCTGGAAATGGCCAGCACATGGCCCTGCCTACTTCAGGCAGGCTAGGGGCTGGGCAGCGTTGTGCTTCTCTTCAGATCTGTGCCACCCGGCTCAGCCTCTCGGTGCTGTGAGGAGAGGGCCATGTGCTGGCCAGTTCCAGGTGATGGTACATTTCTTCATTCCTCATGAAGGATGACACTTCCCCAGCTGCGTTTCTTGCCTGTTTTTCTCCCTCATCTCAAATATTTTCCCATCACTCTGTTCTTAGGAAGGAAGGAAGGAAGGAAGGAGAGGGAGGGTCTGAGGGAAGTCCTGCCTTAGTCCTTCCCTGCTGCCCTTTCACCATCCCCTTGCCCCCTCCTCCTGGCCTAACCTGGGTGGTCTCCCATCCTATTGCTAAGGAAGCTTTGGAAACAAAGCCAGGTCTCCTCACATGGAGAGGAAGTGGGCCTCCCTCTTGATGTTGCCCTCATACCCATCATGAGCAACCTGGCTAAGGAGAGCAAGCACAGCAGCTGGGCACCCCCTTGGGGAAGTGGGGGTGGGCTTAGTGCTCGGGTGCTTGAGGGCTAGGCTGGGCATTTGACCTCCGCATCACCGTCCAGCCTCCCCCCCGCATGGCCTGAGAGGAACAGTGAGGCTCTTCCAGTGGACCATGCCTCGGCACTTGCCCCAGTCCCATCTCCTTCTGCCAGAGACCCTCAGATTTGTCCCACTCCTGCCCAGGCCCCCATAGGCACCATTGACACGAACAATGTAGAGCTGGCCATGCCCACCCAGTAGGTCACACACACTCCAGCCACGCCCAACCAGTAGGCCATACCCACCTTGGCCACACCCACCCGGCCCCTCAAGGGTAACCACAATGCTGATGCAGCCCTCAATGAAATTGAGTTTGACACCCCTGATATAGAATGAACATAAAATACATCTTGGATAACTCTTTGAAATTTACATTGTCATTTCAGCGAGATAAGAGCAGATGAAAAGGTTTTAAAATGTACAGTACTTGTTGGATTTATATCCAGGCTTCCTTCTGGGACCTCAAAGCAGTGTACGTGATGTTACTTCTTCCTCTTTGTCAACCAAAGTCTGGTTGTCCACAAGGTTCTGGAGGTTGTCCCAGGGGCTACCCCATAGATAGCTGGGATCAAGACTGTACTAGTGAGGTTCAATCTTAGGGATCAGGTGGGATTGCTGCGGTTATACTTCTCATGTAACGTCACTACTTATCAAAATGCAATGATAAATTTCCAGGTGTAATTCAAGCTGTTTGTTATCATTAAAGTCCTATATGGCACAGGGCTGTACTATTTAAGAGACCACTTGTCCCAGATGAGTATCTGCCCAACCACATGGTCTAGGCATGCATCAAGGCCCTTGCTTGAAGAAATGCCACCTGCCAGCATCCAAGGAGCATGCCTTTTCGATTACAGTACCTGCCTTCTGGAACAATCTCACCTCCTATGTTCTGTTGGGCTTTTGAAAGACACTAAAGGATTCTTTCTTTGGGCACGAAGGCCAAGATGATTGTCATTCCTACTCAGAGTGGTGTAAAGTCAACTGGGCTTCCAGATTGTCTTTTAATTTCTCTTGTTTTCATTCATTCTGATTTGTCATTTGTTTGTTGGAGTCATCATTATTCATGTCCACTTGCATTTCTTAAATAACATAAAGAAATTAACAGTAACAGTAACTATGGTAGTTTAGACAAAGATAGAGAGTAGCTGGGCCAAAATTAATGGGTGCAGACTTTAATCTGGGTCTAGATATAGTCAAATAATTTACTACTACTCCACTATATGGGCTATTTAAAAAACAGAGAAAAAAAATCCTTGTCTTTGTGTGCAATATTAATATTTAAATCTGGAATAAAAGTTGTTCCCTTCCTTTAATACTAGGATTGAGTGGTAATCGACAATGCACTGTAGACTGCAGATGAATTTCCAAATATTTTATTGCTTACAAAGCATGGGCATTTTTCCAGGTTTGCATTTGAGACTACAAGTCTGCCTTTATTTTATGGAGCAGTGTAAAAGTAAACATTTATTAGTTTTCAATTAAGGAAAATCATTTTATGAGTAAAAAAACTGTGAAAGGATTATTAACAAACTGTGAAAGGGTTATTGTAATTTATATGACTAATTGCTATGGGAAATATGGTTTCAGTTTAGGTCTAAAGGGCCATTTATTTATTTATTAATCAAATATATAAAGTTGCCCATCTCACTGAAGATGACTGGGAGACTATATATATTTGATAATAAATAAATAATAAAAGTTAAAATACAAACCACATGTAAGGATAAGAAAGGGTACCTCATCAACAGAGCTCTCAGAGCATGTCTCCAGTAATCTAATTTCAGGGAAGGGGAGAATGTTTCATAAGATGGGGGCCACAGCAGAGCAGGCACATTTCTTGTGACCCACCAAGTGAAGGTCCCCAGTGTGATGGTACTTGCAACAGGCCAAATCTTCCAAATTTAGTAGAGTAGGCTGATGTAACCAGAAAGAGGCGGTCCCTCAGATAACCATTCCTATCTCATGAAGGGCTTTAAATGTTTACAATGGCACCTTGAATTGGACCTGAAAGTAAACAGGCAGCCAGTGCAGCTTGGGGTACAGAGATGTAACATGTGCTACTCTAGAAGCACACGTAACTGCCTCAACCGCTGCATTCTGTGCCAACTGGTATTTCCTGTCAGAATTCTGTGCCAACTGCCAACACTTCAACAACAGACTGATTTAGAGTGCATTCCAGTCATCTAAACTGAAGGTGACCAGGGCATGAGTGACTCTAAGTCTTATTACAATAAGAAAAAAAATAGATATCTCTTTATTCAGCTAAAATAAAAGTCCCAACTTCTATCTCTTAATAGTTATAGACGAAGACTGTAAAAGATTATAATTAAGGATGAAATATTTGTTAACTTGATTATATGAATTGCAAATTGGCGTTCTAGAGAGCTGTGAAATATATATATATATATATATATATATATATATATATATATATATATATATATATATATATATATATATATATATATATATATATATATATATATATATATATTTCTTGGAATATAAGTTTCAAATTTAACAGAATCACACATACCCATAATTCTGAGGAAAGCAATGAGGCAAAATATGTAAATCTGTCTCAATTTATCTGCTGGCAGGTATTGTTTTACTTCTGCACTTTGGAAGTCATGCTTTAAATGAGTACATTTTTCATTTATTGTCAGCATCTACAGTAATGAAAGGGATATATTGCTAATTTTTTTGTATGCCTGCAGATGACACAGGTATCTGAATTTTTAAGTGTAATCTTAATAATCTAGATAGTAAAAGAATTATAGTTTCCATTTAATAACCAACTTCTCTCTCTTTATTTTTAAGAATATAAAAGTGGAAAGGACAATTCATAGTTGTCCAACAAATGCCTATCTACTTCACAAATGCCAAAATAATTATTTTGGTTTTGGGGGGCCACTTTAAATAGGTTTTATTTAAAAATGGTTTTTGAAGAAAATGCAGGCTATATAAAAAGCTACATCCCCCAAACAAGATTGGAGCTCCTTGAAGAAAAATAGCAGTAGGTAAATGTGAGTAACAATTCATACAATTTGAAGCTAAATAATTGGAATTTTTCAAGTATAAATTTTACAATTTATAATTTCATTTTTAATTGTCATATTCTCCCTTTATTAATTATAACTCCATGTCACCCCACCTCTTTTAAATAGTCATTGAAATTTGGAAAAACATTTAAAGATATTGCAATAAATATGTATGAACTAAGGCTATTGTGAGAAACCTTCCAGTTCTTGGAACTGGTAGATTTGAAATTCATGCTCTGTGTTTTCTCTAGTCTCAATGTTTTTATTTATTTATTTGTTTATTTATTATATTTTTATACCGCCCTTCTCCCGATGGACTCAGGGCGGTGTACAGGGCAATAAATATAAAAAACAGAATACAAAAGTTAAAAAACGAATTAAATATAATGCCCAAATTTAAAACAATAATTAAAAACATATTTAAACCCTGCCCTAACCCATCAAACCAGGTCGGATTGCTCAAATAAATACGTTTTCAGATCGCGCCGGAAGGAGCGAAGGTTGGGGGCCATCCGGAGCTCAACCGGCAAGCGGTTCCACAGGTCTGGCGCGCCTATGTTATCTTAAAATGCTTTTGACCAACCCAAGAGCATTGCTACTTCTTTACCTGACTCACAATAGTGAGGTTTCCATGTTGGTGTCTGTATTAGGTTTCTTCAGTCTTTATTTTTTTTTTTGTAGTCTGTGCTGTTTCGAGTTTGGAGTTTTGTGATGCATTGCTTCTGAGGTGATACTTTCAGGGTCAATGAAGCCTTTAGGCTTCTTTCAGTTCTTCCTAACTCACTCTGTCTCCTAGATACTGATGTGGCCTCCTTTAACAGGTTACTGGGTAGAGTATTGATGTCTCTGCTGTGGGCCAGCTCTAACTTTTCTATGTGATAGCTCAGTGCCAGTTGCATCTTTGTCTTCTGTTGGGCTCTTTGGCCATTAGCCTTTTGCTTCTTCTGTAGAATCTGGACTCTTTGACCTGCACCAGCTTGTCTCTCTGGTACTTGGTATGTCTTCTTAGGCTGTGCTGTGCTATTATATTCTCCTTTTGTCTGCTGCTGATCGGTTGTATCACACAACTGCCAACTACCAGTATGAAGGTTTGTTGAATACCTGTTGGATAAGCAGGAATATAGTTGTCCATGTTTAGTTTAACTTAGTAGATTATAGTAAAACATATGAACATGTAGACATTTCATATAAAGTGCCTCAAGTTTCTTACAGCTAAGAGTAAGTCTTCTGAGCCTTTGTTTCTAAAGTCTTTTAAGGAAATGCTTCTCTACTAAGATGAGGAATATTAACCTCCATTAACCATCACAAGTAATGGCACAGGGCTTTGTGATACTAGTATTTATTTTGTTCAATAAAAGATAAAGTATACAAATTCTGGACCTTTGCCTGGCCAACTACCAAAGAATGACTTAATCAAATTGGTTCAGACAATGATTGCTGAAATGTTGATGTTACCTGCCACCATTCCTTAAGATAAGATTAAACTGACCTAACAAAAGATCTAGTGATGTTTCAGCACTGTAATAAATGAAATATATGAAATAGAGATAAGGTTAATGTTAGGGTCTCTTATAAGTGGATAACTTATAACTTCAGACTTAAAAGTTTTATAGAGTAGTGTTTGTGAAGTCATTGTTTCACTGTTCATTTACCATAGTCAATTCTCAATTCATAATAACAATGTCTAACATGATGTTTGGTGATGATATATAAGAAATTGACTGGACTATATTTCATAGGATAAGCTTTTCATGAAGTAGAATGATAATCACATATCCTGTTCTTTGAGAACTTACTATTCAGTGTTAATGTTAAACAATTTCTCAGAGACAAAATCTATGCTGAATTCCATCAGGTTTGCCATTCATGATTAGAGTCATTCAAAACACAACTAAATCTACATTTAATGATATCTATTTATATTTGTCCCTGAACATTTCTTTGGCGACGGCAATCCAGTTTCTGGAGTGCTGTTTCTGCCACCAATAGTAAACCAATTCAAGATGTGTTTTTACTTTTGTGCTATAAAACTGAAGATGATAGCTAAAGAAGTATTTTTTAATTAAAAGAAAAAAAAACCTTAATAGTATATACTGGGAAAAACATTATACAAAAGAACACAGAAACATATGGATTTTAAATGTTTTTGGTTCTTTCACTTGTTACTTGGCATTAAAATCTGAATTCATGTCTCTTAAAAATGGGTGTAGATTTAGTAGTCTTTGATGATAAGGGCGATGCCTCAAATTATAGGTCAATTAGTCTAATTGACATTGTAGCAAAATATAATATGATCCACATGACCTGTTAATATGCTGATGAAGAAATAGTATTTCTTAGGGCAGGGTTGGGAATAGAGGTGTTTGCAGTGGAATTTCAACATGATAGCTTATAACTGGTGGACTAGCACTGGGCCGCAGCATGCCAGAAACTGGGCCATGCAAACAAACAAAGCCTCATCTGCAGGATGCAGGCAGCATGCAAAACCACGCCCCCTCAAGTCCACGGAAAAAACCTCTCTCCACAGAACTGGTCCCTGGGGCCCAAAAGGTTGGGGGCCACTGGCTTATAAGATACCACATCATTTGAAAGATGCCTGCAGATGTTGATTATTTGGCAAGTTATGTGGTGAGTTATTAAGCTCCTTTGGTTTTAATAGCAACTGTTGGAATTGCTTTGAGTATAGACTCAAAGCCTTATATGTAGCCCTTACCTACAAAACTTGTTAAATGATAATTAATGTAGTTAACATAATTTTTTTTCAAACATTTCCATCCATTAGCAAAATAGTATTAAACTGTACAGTCTTGACTGATTAATACTCCTTGTATCAAGATTAAGACAGGATTGTGGTAACAATGGCAGATTTGAAACTGTATAATAAAGAGTCATTCATAATAGTTGTTTATATTTGTCTAATGAATGCCAAAGACTTGGTAAGATCTTAAGGAACATCTTGGTGTCACTTAGAGCTTAATAAAACATTTCCCCCCTTCCTCTACCCCTAAAAAACTAGTGAAAAGAAAAAGCTGTGAGTACATATACATCAAATTGCTATCTCAGATAATCTGATCATTATGTGACCTTATTAAATGCATAATAATAAAAAGCAACTTTGGACATAATATTCCACTCATGTTTACAATAATTTATTGTAATTTAAAATAACCAAGCATCCTGATCACTGAACATTTTTAATCATAAATCCAATCTTTTACATAGAAGGTCAATTATATGTAAGTGATTTTCATAGTGTAATTTTGGTTCAATAAAAACTAAATAACCGTATTACCTGGAATACAATTAGCATAATTAGAAATAACAATCAAACCAAATGCCTCAAGATATGGTGAATTCTCCATGAAAGGTGTTTCAGCAGAGGCTAGGTAGCCATGTAATAACAATTGTATTCTCAGGCACAAAAGACCATTCGTGAATTTTCAGCTAAAATGATTTATTTATGCCCAGGAATCTTCTCAACTAACAGTTGGCATTTGTTTAGAGTTAGATAAGGGCCAATGGCACTCAAGGTGGGTTAGGCTTAGTTTGCTGGTGGCTATTTAACAATTCTAGGCTGATCCTACTTCCTCACTCTATCCCCAGGTTCTGCCATTTCTTCTCCTACAGTTATAGCTTCTTTCTGTCAGGTGGATTCCATACCTAGTAATGCATTGAAGCATTTTAAGGAACCTTTCAGAATAGCATTCTGAACTCATATAAAAAAATGCTTGATATTTCAAAAATTCAAAATAATTGTGAACTAACAGAGCTGTCGTATGGGTAGTGAGCTGAGTCCTTCGGGAGAAGGGCGGTATAAAAATTTAATAAAACTAAACTAAACTAAACTAGTGTATAACAGAGGTGTCAAACTGCTGCCCCCCCGGGGCCAGTTTCATCATACCGAAGCTGCACCCACCCCATTGCTGGCAATGCAAAAAGAGTCATGATACATCATGACACATCACGTGATGTGGCAAGTTTGACACCCATGGTGTATAAGATAATACAGTGAAATGATTGGGAAATTAGGCCTTAGGTTCTTTCCTCTAGTAGAGACAGAAAGTTGCATTTATAACTTTTTATGCAGGTGTGTCTCTCTTGTCTCTTGAATAGTTGATGAGAGTTTCAGTAAATTTAGGAAAATTGGAGCTAGTACATAGACATTTAAGGCATACAGCAGAATTAATAATGTATTTCTAGTCTCAGTTACTGGAAATACTTGGGTACTCATACAGACTGGAAAAAAATCAACATGCAGTATTCAGTGATTATTCTCAGAAATGAATGTCAAATTGTTCTGATTTAGGAACTGCAGATTTTTCAAAACTGACAAGCATTTTCATATTTTAATGTAGTAATTTTTATGATGAGAGATATTTTAAGGCAGCAGCAACCAATTTCTTTATTTATGTATCAAATTTATGTGGTCACCCACAAGAAGTGACTCTGGACAGCATACAACAAAAAACATATAAAACAATAAATATGTCAAACACAGTAGTATTTTTTAAACACACACACACACACACACACACACACACACACACACACACACGAGATTTGATCAACAAGGGTGCTTCTTTCGCTGGACCCCTGAGACTCCCAGGCCTAATGATGAAGCCAGGTTTTGAGGAACTTCCAGAAATAAGGAGAAAAGGAAGTTGACCTAACTTCAGGAAGGAGAATGCTCCATAAGATGGGTGCTACAGCAGAGAAGGCCTGCCTTCCTTGGGCCTGCCAAGTATAGTTCCCTGAGAGGTGGCAGCCATAGCATATCTCTCTTGCCATATGTGTTGGTGTTGTGTCTGTAAATAGTTGCAAACATGTAAATAGCAGGTTGCAAAAGAAGGTTCTTTAAGCGGGAGATTCTGGTGCAACCATTGGTTAAAGTTGCAAAGAAGCGGGAAAATAGCGATTGATGATTGGTTACAGTTTGAACAGTTCCACTATAAAAGCTTGAAACATTTGACAGTTGACTTATGTGTATTGAATAAACTCTTTTCATTGTGAACCACTCTGAGTCATTGTCTACCTGAACCAAACAACTGGCGACGAAGGTGGGATCGACGGCAGACCAGAGAAGGTTCGGCGGAACAGCTGCACAAAGGCGGCAAATTTGAAAAGAAGTCAAAGTCAACCACAAGCGGCCGCGGCGGAATTCAACAATCCTCCGAATGGCGCAAATCGGGTCCTTAAAAGAATTCGACCCAAGTTTCCCAGAGGACTGGGAAGAATATGTAGGGCAGGTCGAAGGATTCCTGCTTGTTAACGGGATAATGGACGACCGAAAAAAGGCGGTAGCGTTACTGACAATTTGCGGCACACCAGTATATCGGATCGCCGTAGGACTTTGTCAACCACAGCCTGTCTCAAGTGTTCCGTATGCCGACCTGTTAGCTAAACTAAAAGTACATTTCACGCCAAGGAGATCCGAACTCTTTTGGCGTCGTATTTTCGAAAAAAGAAACCAGAGACCGGGCGAATCAATTCAAAAATTCGTTGCTGCAGTCAGAGAAGCCGCAGTACGTTGCAAGTATGACAACTTGGAAATCAGAATTCGGGACCGAGTAGTACTGGGCTTGCGAGACGAGCATCTACAAAATAGAATAATCGCCAAGCCCACCGGCGATTTGCAAGAAGTACTGGACGAACTATTAACGTACGAATCCACCGGGTATCGCGACCCCCCCCGTAGTAGCATGGCCGCGTCTGCCGAAATCAATCAAGAAGGCCTTGTGGACTGCGGGGAGGTGGACCAGCAATGGGAAGAGGACATCGCCGAAGTCTCCAGACGATTTGGGAAAATGGCGCCAAAACCATCCCGAAGCGACGGGCCTGAAACGAACCGCCGATTCCAACCTGCAACACCACAACGACAAGTAACTGCGACCCAACGACAATGAAGAGACACCGCAACGAGACCGCACGACAACGACAACCGGTGTGGCAGCTGCGGGGGCAACCATCCCCGCGCAACTTGCAGATTTCGTACCACCAGATGTAGATCGTGTGGGAAGACCGGCCACATCCAAGCCATCTGCAGGGGTCGTGCACGCGACAATCGCCTACATGAAGTCGACGTTTGGCCCGAAGGTAAGGTAACCCCTTACTATAGTGGCAAAGAGACCCCTAGACCGTGGGCTAAATTTCTGAACCGTGGGGAGGTGGCGCGAATTAATCACAATAGGAAGGGAAAGATTAATAATTTTCCGGAAGGAAAATTAAAAATCATAGTCCAATTGCAAGGGGTTCCTTGCAAAATGGAAATAGATTCAGGGGCCTCAGTGTCCATAATATCCAGTGAAACCCTGAAAAAGATTGAACAAATAAGTGGCAGAAAAATTCCACTTAGTTCAACCAAAATCCAATTGACCGACTTCCAAAAAACCCCAATAAAAATTAAAGGGAAAATTACCCTTAGTGTTAAATTTAAGGGGTTTAAGGGAACTTTAGATTTAATAGTTACTGAAGGCCAGAGGACTAGTCTGATAGGCCTTAATTGGTTTCCTGCCCTGGGCATTTGGATAGGGGGAATAAACACAGTTATTAAAAATAAGACCCTCGAATCAGTCTGCGATGAATTCGCAGACGTATTCGATGGGTCTTTAGGTAAATATAAAGGGCCCCCAATTAAATTTAATCTAGACCCGTCGGTTAAACCCATCAGGCTTAAGGCCCGAAGGGTGCCTTTCGCCCTGAAGCAAAAAATCGAGGCCGAGCTCGACAAGCTTGTAGGCCAAGGCGTCCTAGAACCAGTCGAGGGTGGTTTGTGGGAAACGCCGATCGTCACACCCCTTAAACCTAACGGGGATGTGAGGATCTGCGCTGACTACAAAGCCACCCTGAACCTGGGAATGAAAAAACACGCTTACCCGGTCCCGACGGTGAAGCAGGTCCTCGCCACGATACAGGACGGCGCCATATTTGCCAAGTTAGACTTGGCGCAGGCGTACTTGCAATTAACTGTTTCTGAAGAGGCTGCTGAAGCTCAGATGATAGTTACCCACAAGGGGGCGTTCCGAGTCCACAGACTGCAATTTGGTATTGCAGCAGCTCCAGGCATCTTCCAAGAAGTGATGGAGAGGACCTTAAAGGGCATACCTGGTGTATGCCCTTATTTTGATGATGTCCTGATAGCTGGAAGAAATGAAGAAATATTAGCAGAGCGTCTGGAACAGGTATTGGAAAGGTTTAGGAGGGCTGGACTGAAATTAAAAAAGGAAAAATGTTGCATTGGGGTTAAGTCCACTGAATTTCTAGGATTTAGAATAGACAAAAATGGAATTCATCCTACCCCTGACAAAATCAAGGCAATTAAATTGGCACCAGAACCTAAAAACAAGGCTGAATTACAAGCCTTCCTTGGCTTAGTTAATTTTTACCACACATTTGTGCCACACAAAGCTGCCATAGCAGAACCTCTTCATAGACTTTTAGATAAAAAAACCCCGTGGCAGTGGCTTAACAAACATAGAGTTAGTTTCCAAACATTAAAAGACATTCTTTCTAGCCAATCAACAGTAACCCATTTTATTGAAAATAAACCAATTTATTTAGCTTGCGATGCTTCACCTTATGGTGTGGGGGCTGTTATCAGCCACTTGGACAGTCATGGTGTTCAAAAGCCAATCGCATATTATTCCAGGACGCTTACTAAAGCAGAGCGGAATTATGCACAGATTGATAGGGAAGCATTAGCAATCGTGGCAGGAGTAAAAAAGTTCCATGATTACCTTTATGGTAGGAACTTTACCATACTCACTGACCATAAACCACTATTGGGACTGTTTACCACTGATAAACAGACACCCCAAATAATGTCACCCAGAATGCTGAGGTGGTCAATTTTCCTCTCAGCATATTCATTCTCCCTTCAACACAGACCGGGCAAGGAAATGGGACATGCAGACGCCCTTAGCAGACTGCCATTAAATAACACTGAGGAAGACCCTGCCCCTGCGGGACAAATAATGTCTTTACAGGACATTCCTGATTGCCCCTTAACCGCTAAGGATATAGCTGTGGCAACCAATAATGACCATATCCTAAAAAGGATTATGGCCTGGGTCCTTAGTGGGTGGCCAAATACTAACCCGGATGCCAAGTACATTCCATATTTTAGAAGAAAGGATGAACTGTCATCCCATTTGGGATGTGTTCTGTGGGGAAACCGTGTTGTCATTCCTGAAATCCACAGACCTACAATTCTATTAGAACTACACGAGGGTCACCCGGGAATAGTACGTATGAAGGCATTGGCTAGGAGTCACTTATGGTGGCCAGGACTTGATAAGGACATTGAAGAATGTGTTTCTAATTGCTATTTGTGTCAACGTTCTAGACCTGAGCTGCAACACACACGTACTCATAAGTGGGAGTTAGCCAGGAATCCTTGGTCCAGGATTCATATTGATTTTGCTGGACCTTTCCAAGGGTTAACCTTTCTAGTAGTAGTGGACAGTTTCTCTAGATGGCTAGAGGTAGTACCCGTCAGTTCAATGATTTCTGGTAAAACAATACAAGTTTTAAGGGGCCTCTTTGCCACTCACGGGTTACCTGATGTAATTGTGTCAGATAATGGGCCCCAATTCACCTCTGTTGAATTCCAGGATTTCCTCAGGGCCAACTTGATTAAACACACGACATCAGCACCCTTCCACCCGTCCACCAACGGCTTGGCTGAACGAAACGTGAGGACAACTAAAGATGCATTAAAGAGAATCATCCGTGGCGATTGGCACCAAAGACTGGCAGAATTCTTGCTGACCCAACATACGACCCCGTGTACGGCTACCGGAAAAAGCCCAGCAGAAATGAGGTGGGGGAAAAGATTAACCACCAAACTGGACAGGTTACATCCTGACAGACTACCATCAAGTGCAGAACCGGACATTCCAAACAGATCATTCAAAATTGGGGACCTAGTCTGGGCCAGGAATTATGCACAAGGGGATAAATGGGTCCCGGGGGTGGTCACTGAGATATTAGGACCTTTGTCTTACACTATTGAGGGGGAAGGGAATAGGGTTAGCAAAAGACATATAGATCAGCTAAGGAAGAGAACTATTGGTTGCATGCCAGTTGAGGGGGATCATAGTATACATGGGGGGAACATTGCATCATGGCTCATGGATAACAACCTGCCAGTTAGTGGGGAAGCAGAAATGCAAACCAGTCCGTCCACAGCTAATCAACAACAACACAGTCAATTTGACTGGGAACTGCCCCCTTTGAGCAGGCCAGCAATAGCTGAACATCAAACACAACAACAGCCACAACTAGTTAGCAGAGAAGCATCTGAGCCAATTAGTCAAGAGTCCAGGTCCACCAGTGTAAGCCAGCCAAGTAGACAATCTGGAAGAAATGACTTAGGTATCCAAAGCAATAGATATCCTTCAAGGGTCCATAGGCCACCCAAATACTTAAGAGACTATGTCAATAAATAACAACAACTGGGGGGTAAGGGGTGTTGTGTCTGTAAATAGTTGCAAACATGTAAATAGCAGGTTGCAAAAGAAGGTTCTTTAAGCGGGAGATTCTGGTGCAACCATTGGTTAAAGTTGCAAAGAAGCGGGAAAATAGCGATTGATGATTGGTTACAGTTTGAACAGTTCCACTATAAAAGCTTGAAACATTTGACAGTTGACAGTTGACTTATGTGTATTGAATAAACTCTTTTCATTGTGAACCACTCTGAGTCATTGTCTACCTGAACCAAACAGTTGGGATAAAAATGGTTCATCATTTCTGAATATCAGATTTGATACAGGAAAACACAAGTTTCACTGCATATGAATACAATTCATTTTCAGGAGAACAGCCTTTGCTACCTTTAAGATATATTCGAGGCAGAATTTTCAGAAATGTTGAACAAGTATGACTTTGCAATTCTAGGAACTTCAATCTCCACCTAGATTAGGTGGAGTTTGTGAATAGGGTTATAAGCATAATTTGTTTCTCCATTCTGCGCTTATAGGAGCTTAACTGTGAGATTCTGCTGATTTAGCTGATTTGGGGTAGATTGTCTCTGGAGCATGCAGGCTATTTATTTTTATTTACCTAAGATTCATGTAAAAGACACCTCTCTTCTGGCTTAAACTTAAACATTAATTGTCTATATATGGAACTGAGAGCCATCACTGGTTTAGTGGCAAGTATAAAGTAAGAATTTGTCCCTCATTATTTAGTGATTGTTTGACAATAACTGTATAATAATTACAGTAGTGTTCGTGTACAGTGTGTAATGCCACACCCTCACAACTATGGAAATCTTCATTTTTGTCTGTTGTGGAATATAATTATTCATAAAGTCATATTTGCCAAAAAGGAAAGAAGTGTAAATAAAAATAAATATTCTTCTAGGATCCTTAGAAATTTTGTTTTATGAAGTTTCATGTAATGTGATTGGTAATTAAATAGAAAGAAATGAGATTTGATAGTAGATTTTGTAAGTGCAAACCAATTTTTTGAAATTTTTAATTGAATGGGTCTTACAAATTGGTTTTGTAAAACTGTTTTCACTGTATCTTTGCTTATATGTGGCCTTTCATTATGAATTTTGTGATGCCAAAACTGCTTTCAAATTACTTGGCCATAGCTTTTTAGTCATTAAAAATACATATTTTATTATACTATTTTATACTCTTGAGTATTCTAAGAACCAATTATCAGAAGGATTTGGTTTGTCCTATTATTCAGAAGCATTGAATAAATACTCTTAATAAATACTCCATCAATTTTAGAAAAACAATAGATACAGAAATAGCAGAATTTTTAAAACTATGGGTCTACACATCATATTAAACAATGCCAAAATTTATTATAACTATAGTTTGTTCAAATCAAATCAAGATGTTGTGTGTCTTGAAGATGACCAAAGTAACTATAGCTTGTTTGGGAAATTTGTGGTTTGTTTTCTTTTTACCAGAGTGTTGAGATAGTACCAATTAGCCTGTAGGCACCTGCGTTAGAGGTTTAATGTCTCAACAAAGTATGTTTTATTCATCATATTGCAGTTTTCAAATTTCAGTCCTAGGAGAGACTGCAAAACAGTCTGTTATGTTATGCCTGCTATTCTAAGAAAACAAAAGTCTGGCCTGATGCACAAAAGTGAAAAGTGTTGCCTGATGCACAATCTTACTATGCAACATTCCTTATGTTGCTATTTAATCAATGGATTAATGTCATCTAAAAGTTCTATATCCAGAGATAAGCCCCACTGGATTGAAGAGCAAGTGAATTCTGAAAGGCTATACCTGGGTTCTTATGGAGGAGAGATTAGAAAATAAAGCTGAAAATAGTGCAGAGAAGAGCAACTAAGATGATTAGTGGTCTGGAGGCTAAAACATACGAGGAACGGTTGCTGGAATTAGGTATGTCTAGTTTAATGAAGAGAAGGACGAGGGGTGACATGATAGCAGTGTTCCAGTATCTCAGGGGCTGCCACAAAGAAGAGGGAGTCAAGCTATTCTCCATAGCGCTTGAAGGCAGGAGAAGAAGGAATGGACAGAAACTTATCAAGGAGAGAAGCAACCAATTAACCAGTGGAACAACCTGCCTCCAGAAGTGGTGAATGCTCCAACAATGGAAGTTTTTAAGAAGAGACTGGGCAGCCATTTGTCTGAAATGGTATAAGGTTTCCTGCCTGAGCAGGGGGTTGGACTAGATGACTTTCAAGGACCCTTCCAACTTTATTATTATTATTATTATTATTATTATTATTATTATTATTATTATTATTATTATTATTGTTGTTGTTGTTGTTGTTGTTGTTGTTGTTGTTGATGATGATGATGATGATGATGGTTTTCTTTGTTTAACATTGATTAACATTCTATCATGTTGACCTTTTAGGTGTATGACCTACTAGAAAGACTTGTGTTACAAAAAAGATTATTATATTTAGAGTCTGTGATATCATTATGATTTAAAGATAAAATATGTTTTATAAAGCATTTTCCCAAATCAAGGCTTAATTGTTCTTTACTCAGCACACAGTCCCCCCTTTTTCTTGACTGAATATGACAAATCCATTTCAATATTATGACACTATTCTCAGAAGGAATGAAAATGACATCTGTCTAGAAAAGAGCGCTGATATGTCTGATAAGCAGGAAGCCATGTAAACATTTTCTACAATTGCCTTGGATACTTACTTGGCAGGAAAGATCAAGCAAGTCTATAGTTGGAGGAATTGTACTACTTTTGAAAATACTCTGTGTGCTTAGTCACTGAGTACCCACTTTGGACATGCTTGGAAAGATGATCCCAACTCCAGCTGAGAATTTAGTAGATGAGCTTGCTTCCTTGTGCAAATTTCCTACTTGAATTGGGTAATGTTTTTTATTAAAATATTTTCTACTATATTTTTCTCTTAAGTCCTTTCTCTTAAGCTTAAAGGTTGGTAAATGAACCTATTGGCATAAGTTTGTATTAATGCTCTTGCACATTTATCAATTAAGAGATTTATCTATACAGTTTCTGCCAATCATTATTTCCAGGGCAAATCACATCTAAAACAGAACATAGTGTAATACAACGATAACTATAAGAGAGACATAATGCTATAAATCCCCCTCCTGGTTGGTATTATCTGTGAATATCTGTTCTGAGATGTGGAACTAATGATTGATCTATTGCTTGCTATCGTTGGTGTCAACTTTTAGTGACCACATCAACAGATTTTCTCCATGATGATCAGATCCTAGGTTCTTCAGATCTTTCAATGGGTCACTCATTACTATTGTAACTGAGTCCATCCTCCTTGCTACCGGTTGTTGTCTTCTTCTCTTTCCTTCCATCTTTCCCAGCATTAGCACTTTTTCCAGAGAGCTTCCCATAGTGCACGGGTGTCAAACCCGATTTGTGGGCCATATCATGATGTATTAGGACTTTTTTTGCCTTTATGGGGATGGAGTGGGCATGGCCTGAACAGGCCGCATCTGGGCTGTGGCCCACGTGTTTGACATGCCTGCCATAGTGTGTCTGAAGTAGAATAATCTGAGCCTTGTCATTTCTACCTTGAATGAGATCTCAAGTTTGATTTGTTTGATCTATTTATTTGTTTTCATGGGTCGCCATGGTATTCTCAGGAGTCTTCTCCTAACCACCACTTCAGTATCTTCAGTGTCAAATAATTGACGTTGTGGTATCTGTTGTCATTAGTTGGGTCTTCTTTATATATAACTTTAGTCTCATTTTTTTCACTCTGCTTTTTGATTTTTATTACTAGAGCTTGTTGTTAGAATATGTTGTTGAAAAAATGGTTTGTTTAACAGAGTATTATTAATACACAGTGGAAGTTGTACTGGGACTTTTAGGCAAACAGTAATGCACTAACACGAGTTTTATAACTTATTTTTACTCAGACAACAAAAAGAAACACAGTAAGAAATAGTCCAAGTATCAATCCAGTATCATGCACATAAAAGTCAGTCCATAAAAAACATAGTATCAAAATACAAAAACTGCTTACCAATATCAAAAACAATATACACTGTAGCAAGCAGTTGATTCTTGAGAGAATAAATATCAAGTTAGCAAACAAGAGAACAAGAGGTATCCAAACACTAACATCAAACACATATACAAGAGCAACTACGTGTAACATCTAACTCTCTTTTATGTGGAATAATTACAGCCACACCCTAAGGCCGTTTAACTCCTTAAAGGTGCTTTTACTCCATTATATAATATTGTCACCCAAATCAAGTTTAATCTCTAACAATCTCCCCTTTTGGGTGGCATATTATACACATATTTTTACAATCTCAAATTACACATATCACAAACAGATTTATGCTTTATAGCACCCTGAGCTTTAGTAAACTGGTCAGCAATATTATCTTCAGTTGCACAATATTCCAGTTTAATCAAATTATCTTTAACACATTGTCTGACATTTAGATACCGTAGATCCGTATGTTTTGATCTAGTTTTCACTGCAGCATTAGTTGCTAATTTTATAGCTGCTTGATTGTCTTCATACACTTTTATTGGTTCATTACAATTTAAACCCATATCAAACAATAATTGTTTCCATACCAATAGCTCAGTACATAATAAAGATAAACAAGAAAATTCGGATTCAGTTGTTGATAAGCTTATATGCTTCTGTCTGTTAGACCTCCATCCTACTAAAGCGTTTCCCAATAATACAACCAATCCTGAAGTGGATTTCCTGGTTACAGTATCAGATGCAAAACTAGCATCTGCAAATGCTTTTAGTTCCAATTCCTTTGTTGGCTCTAGATATAGAGAATAATGTATGGTGTGCTTCAAATATCTTAAAACTCTTTTCGCACCTTGCCAACATCTGGTTGTAGGATTCTCACAATATCTAGCTAAATGATTAACTGTAAATGCTATGTCAGGTCTTGACCAGTTACATAAATACATCAAGCTGCCTATTAATGATTGATATATCTTTTTATCAAAGACATTGCTGTTATCTGCTGAACTCTCAAAACCTTGAACCATAGGTGTTTTTACTGGTTTACAGTTTTCCATATTATAACGTTTCAGCAAACCATTAATTTTCTTAGCTTGAGACAGTTTAAATCCTTTACTAGTCCTTACAATATCCAGCCCTAGATAATGACTAATAGCTCCTAGATCTTTTACTCTAAATTTTCTTTTTAACCCTGAAATTATTCTTTCAGTTTCTGTTTCATCTTTTGCTATAATAGCAATATCATCAGTGAATAATAATAACAATGATAATTCACTATTTTGCTGTTTTATAAATAAACAAGGATCTGCAATACTAGCTTTAAATCCCAAACTATTTAACTCTTTTACTAAACATCTATTCCATTCATAACCTGACTGTTTTAAACCATACAAACTCTTATTCAGTTTCCAACAGTACCCTACCTTACTTTCTATTCCTGATGGAACTTTCATATATATATCATGGTTTAATGTTGCATGCAAATAAGCAGTTTCAATATCTACATGTTTTATACTATAATTCTTATTTGCTGCCCAAACTAAAGCAGCCCTAAGAGTGGAAGCTCTTAACGTTGGGGAAAATACTTCATCATAATCACTATTATTCTGTGCAAATCCTTGAGCAACTAATCTTGCTTTATGTATTACCTCTCCTGTAACACTTTCTTTCAGTTTAAAAACCCATTTACATCCAATTAACTTTTCTGTTTTAGGTATTTTAACCTCTTGATAAACATTAAGATCTTGCAAAGACTTTATTTCTTTATCCATAGCTACTTTCCAATTCTTTCTTTCATTCTCAGGATACATTTTTATTTCTTCAACATTTGAAGGTTCAATGTCTATTTGACAAATTAAACCTGCCTCGAAACGATCAGGCTGTCGTCTTTCCCTGTTAGACCTTCTGAGAATTATTGGACTTATAGGTACATTTACATTATTATCTTCTTCCTCTCCTGTCTCCACTATCAGTGGTTCTTGTTTGATCTCTCTAGCAGGTTCCTCCTCTTCTTTATCACTTTCATTTGAGGAGTTAGTTAAATCTTGTTGAGGAATATATACAATATCTTCTACCCTTTCCCAGCCTGACTGTTCTTGAAAAACAGCGCTAGAACTACAATAAATGTTTTTAGTACCTTTCTCCCAGAACCGATAAGACTTATGGTTTAACTCATAGCCAACAAAAAATAATTGTTTAGCTCTATGTTCTCCTTTATTTCTTATTGAACTTGGAATATGTACCCAAGCAGGTGTCCCAAATGTGTGAATATAACTAAGATTTGGTTTTCTCTTATACCATAAGGTATAAGGAATTTTACCTGTAGCTGAACTAACCACATTGTTTAAAATATGATTAGCACATTTTGCTGCTTCTCCCCATAAGCTATCAGGTAAACCAGAATCTTCAATCATAGATCTAATCATAGCTTGCAATGTTTGGCCCCTCCGTTCAACAAATGCATTATGCTGAGGTCTATAAGGAGCTGTACGTCTATGCTCTATTCCCTCTGAAACTAACAGCTCATTGAACTGTTTATTAACAAACTCAGTTCCATTGTCTGTTATTATGGTTTTTACATTTAACTGAGTTTTCCTTTGTACAAACTTGAGCCAATTAGATATTGTTTGTATAGTTTCAGTTTTTGACGTAAGGAGATAACAGAACCCATATCTGCTATAATGGTCTAGAATATTTAATATGTAGCAAGCACCCCCTAAACTGGGTTTCATAGGACCTATCAAATCCATAAATACCAGTTCTAATGGAGTTGTGGTTTTAAATCCATCTAACCTATTAGCTGGTGATGCCCTGCTCTTTTCTCTACCACATACGTTACACTGCAGATATTTCTTACAAGCCTTTAACTTAAACCCATTAGACAAAGCTACAGTTCTTTTTAGTGTATTAAAATTCACATGACCCAATCTTCTATGTAATAAATGAATACATTCATCATGTGGTTTTTGATTTGTACAAGTAGTAGCCATTATAATAGGATCATTGCTAATTACAAACAAACCGTCTTTCATATTAGCTATTAAGTTCACTTCATTCTTTTGAATAAGACATTCCTCCCCTTGGAAAGTAACTTTAAAACCTGCTTCCAATAATGCCTTAACTGATAATAGATTATAATCACATCTGGGAACATATAGCATTTCCAAATTTTGTTTTAAAAATGAACAGTAAACCTTACCCTCTCCAGAGACCTTGACTCTCCAGCCATTAGCCATAGAAATATATTTTTTACTAGACCTTATATTCTCAAAATCCCTTTTTATTTTTGAAATACAGTGTGTAGCTCCACTATCTACCACCCACCAATTGTGGTTATTAGTAGTTCTATTAGCTACAGCTACATTAATCAGCTTTTTATTCTTTCTATGGTTTTCCTTTCTCTGACAATTACTATTCTGACAAAACTTAGCAATATGTCCCTTTAACCCACAATTAAAGCATTTCCTTAAAATATAAGCAGATTCAGTCTTCTTTATTTCTTGTTGCAATGGCTCTCTCAACTGTTTTCTCTCCATACGACATCTTGATTCTTCCAACAACCTTCCAGTTATTGAAGAAACAGTTAGGTCTTCTTTGGACAAAACCTCCAAGGACGATACAAAGGCATCGTAGCTCTCATCCAATGATGATAAAATGATGTAAACCTGGTGAAGCTCTGAGAAAATAAGTTCTTTTTCTTGCAGTTCCAACAAAGTTGCTTTTATAAAGTTAAGGTGAGCTAACATATCGCCATTCTTTTCCAGTCTAGCTCTAAATAGCTTTCTGGTAAGATTTATATGAGCACCAACACTGTCCCGAACAAAAATCTTTTTCAACTTAGCCCAACATTTAGCAGCAGATTCTTCTCCACGCACATGGACTAGCTGTTGGTCTCCTAATGTTAGTCCAATGATAGATAAAGCCTTATCATTGTCTTTATTGAAGTCTACAATCTTCTTGTTATCTTCTTCATTAGTTGGATCCCAGGCAGTTACATCAGGAGGATTATGGACTATTTTCCAAAGACCTTGATTTTGTAATAACAAACTACATTGTGTAGACCAGGATACGTAGTTTGACCCATTAAGCCGGGTAATGCAGAATGGATTGAATAGTCCTTGTGCCATTGTCTGAATTTGAAAACTCAGTTAGGAAATATAAATACAATACTGTGCCTGTCCTCAGCACCACACTGGATCTGGGCCCATAACCATTGTTAGAATATGTTGTTGAAAAAATGGTTTGTTTAACAGAGTATTATTAATACACAGTGGAAGTTGTACTGGGACTTTTAGGCAAACAGTAATGCACTAACACGAGTTTTATAACTTATTTTTACTCAGACAACAAAAAGAAACACAGTAAGAAATAGTCCAAGTATCAATCCAGTATCATGCACATAAAAGTCAGTCCATAAAAAACATAGTATCAAAATACAAAAACTGCTTACCAATATCAAAAACAATATACACTGTAGCAAGCAGTTGATTCTTGAGAGAATAAATATCAAGTTAGCAAACAAGAGAACAAGAGGTATCCAAACACTAACATCAAACACATATACAAGAGCAACTACGTGTAACATCTAACTCTCTTTTATGTGGAATAATTACAGCCACACCCTAAGGCCGTTTAACTCCTTAAAGGTGCTTTTACTCCATTATATAATATTGTCACCCAAATCAAGTTTAATCTCTAACACTTGTAGCTTCTCTGCATTTTGGGCTATCACAGCTCAGATTATTGAATTTTTTTCATTTTTAAATAATGTTTATTTATTTTATTTTTTAAAGGGTACATCTTCCAATCCAGCTTCCCTTGATATATAAATTCAGCAGGACCCAGGGAGCAGGGTAGGGGTGTCACAAAAGGACTGAGTATAGTTTTATTTATAGTAAGTTCTATGTTATATCTAAATAGATCCAGATAGATCCATCTTCATTCATAAATAATACTATGTCCATTTAAGTTAATGCTGACTACAACTGCAGTAATGTAGCTTAAGCATGTGCTTTGTGTAAGAGTGAATAAAGTATACATTGAAGTTTCTTCTCTCTTTTCTGTTTCAGCCAGGTATGCAATACCAAGCTGAAAGCAATAAATTGGATGCTTGAAACGAGAGAGCTTGGCTCTTAGGTAAAAATACACGAAGATAATTTTTAATGCAGGAAAGAAGGTGTGAATGCAGAAAATTGAGACTTTTAGTTATGCAGGACCTAAAAAATTGTGCTCCAGTTAATCCAATTATGTAAATCAACTAAATTTACTCAATTTCTTTTACCGTTTTTACAATTAATTTACATAATTAGTCTGCTTCTATTGGACATAGAGAGCCAGGCATGATTCCTAAGCCTTATCTCCTGGCCATGAGAATTTTTATTTAGCAATTGTTGTGATATCCTTTGCTTCCTCCAGGCTTTGCTCTCATATTTTAAACTGGCTTTTCAATCATAGGGATGAGAACTTAATTTTCAAGGGATTTCCACTTTAAGAAATGAATTGTGTGGCACTTACGACAGCTTTCTACAGATGTGAACCTCATGTACCGTACAATTCTGTTTTATCGTGGATTATAAATGTTAAGTTTTTATTATCTCCAGTACAGAATTTTAATTTTTCTTTTCTTACCACTTTCCATTCTTAACATGGGCTCGATTCAAATATTGTGCTAAATCACCGTGATTAATTACTAAATCATAACAATAATTATTTTAATTTAATTATTAATTAAACCATAATGATAGGTTTATCTATTATGCTAAAACTGCATTGTATGTACAGGTGATCCTCAACATACAACAGTTCGTTTAGGGAGTGTTCAAACTTACAACACTGCACAAAGCGACTCATGTCATGACCATTTTTCACACTTACAATCATTGTAGCAGATCCTTGGTTATGTGATCAAAATTCAGATGCTTGTCAACTGATTCATATTTATGATGATTGCAGTGCCCAGGATCATGCGATCACCTTTTGCAATCTTCTGAGTGAATTGGGAAGCCAGATTCATGTAACAACCATTTTGCTAACTTAACAACTACAGTTATTTACCTAACCACTGTGGCAAGAAGGTCGGAAAATGCGGCAAAATTTACTTAACACCTGCCTCACTTAGCACAGAAATATTGGGCTCAATTACGGTTGTAAGTTGAGGACTACCTGTACTCAGGCCACCATAATAGAAGTGAACTAATTTGAAATTTTTGATGTATAACATTGCCTTCAATATCCTTAAAAGAATTCTAACTGCTATTACTGTGCTCTACTCTACTGGAAGAAGAAACACATTTTTATCAAAACATTGAATTAGCAACTCTCCTGTTTTAATTCAGGTTTTGGAAACCTGAACATAAACTTAACTTCACCTTTTGCACAGAGTTTGAAGCATAAGAAATTGGCCACTTAAATGTAATTTAAAAAACAAACCCTGCACCGAGACTAATTGCTGAGTATTGTGAATAACTGAAATTCTGAAACTGTATCTTTGTTAAAAAATGTGCTAGGATTTTATAACAATGGAACATCCTGAATAGATGGGAAAAATATAAATGACATTCGTTGTAATATTTTTAGCTGTTCCTGGAAGCTTTTTATTTGAGAATTCAGGTATGAATAGCAGATTGTATGTTGCTTAAGAGTGCCAAATTTGAAAGAAATAAAAAATATATTGCAAAGTTTATTTGAAAGAGAAAGCAAATATTACACTGATATTTCTAAAAGCACCAGTTAAAGGTAAGTAAAATGTTTAAAGAGACTTTCTTATGATGAGGATTTTTAAGCATTGTGCTTATAAATGCACTGTTTTGTGCAATGTGGCTGGCAGATTCTGTTAATCCATTTTGGGAATTCTAACTTGGTGTTAGAATCTCATCCTTTTTAGGCAGATAGAAAAAGGAAAATAATAAAACAGCTAGTGGCAGAGATAAAAAGATTGGCTAAAACAAACAAACAAAAAAAGTCACTACTAGAAAAAAGCTAGCCCCGGCTCCTTTTTCCCCTGTTTGTAAATATCTTCCTCTATTTACAATTTACCTTAAAATGTATTTTTCAGTTACTTCTTCAATTCAATTTGAGATGTTAAAAGATTTGCTGCATATATATGGTTCTATCTTTTTAATCAATCAATAAAAAAATCTACTGTTCGCAAAAAACACCCTGCTTTTATCTTTTCATTACTCAAATTCAGTAGTATCATTTTGTTGGTGCAAATCATGACACAAACATTTCTAAAAGTTATTGTTTCTGCATTATGCAAGATTTTGCTCTTGCTAGCAAAAGTGATTAGAGAATTACAGTATGGATGATGGTGTGGATCTATGTACGGTACTTCTGGGAAATCAGAAGCAAGCAGTTTGTTACAGTAACAAATGATAAGGGACTAACCAGCCCTTCTGCCAAAATGTGAGCCCACCTGCTTACTACACCTACAACTTAGATGTGAGGAAGAGGCAAGTAATTGGATCTTGATTCTACTATAAAGAGGGTCTGCATTTTATATTTGATGATTGCTAGATTTCCTAGTTCTAATAAATCAGCCTACCAGAAATCTGTGTCCTATATGACTTTTAGCTCTAGTATCCCGTAAGAAGGATCCATATCATACTAGGATGAATTAGTAACTGGCATTTTATGTGTTTTTCCTACTAAGATGGTTAGCAATATCAACATTTCTCAAATTATTATAGCATTCAGGATGCCATATACCTGAGGAACAACATGTTCCATTATTCCAGAAGCCTGATGGTCTTGAAAGCTACTACATCTTTAAGAAGAGGTGGGAAAATTGTTCCAGTGACCTCCCTACAGGATCATTTCCTCAATTCTTCCCCACCCACTGTTGATTTATAATCTCCCTACTATTGATAAGAGTAAATTTATCATGTAGTTTCTGTCCTTCCCTATTGTTAGCAGTCTGAATGAGACTGCTCAGCATTCAAAAAACAGGATCTCTCCTCTCTATGAGAAAGGAGAGAAGAAAGAGAGTATTCTGATTCTTCATGAGTTGACTGATATGTTTCTGTGCTGTGGGGTGAGAAACTAAGACATGTTTTCACTTGCCCAGCCTAGAAGTCAAGGGTAGATCAAAGCAATTTTTGTGCAGTTTATTGTGAAAAGAGGGTTCTACACAATGAATAATGTAATAAACATATTAAAAAATACTAAAATTGCTAAAGCAATAACAATGTTCCCCAAACTGGAGATCTTTCATGTGCAAAGGATGGACTTCAACCCTCAGAATTTTCAGCAATGGCCATTCTAGCAACTATTCTGAGAGTAGAAATCCATACATTTAGACACTTACATTGAGGAAAACTGATGTAAAATATAACTCTAAAACCCGTGTTTTTCTCCGTCTTTGATAAAATGCTAGGCTCAGCTGTATCATTTGTAAGTTGCCGAGAGAACATATTCTTTCTGCCCTTTGCAGTCCTTCCTATGTCCCCTAACTGCTTAGAAGGATTGGCTACATTTGGTTGATTTAGAAGTACAAAGGGGGAAAAGGGAGGAGAAACATTAGTGTGGGGGAAAAAGGGAGGGGAAACAGTAGTACAGGACTTTGGGTAGCATCCACCATTTTGCATTAAAACGTACCCAACTGAATGGGACGTGTACAATGATAATAGTGACTATGATGTGCATGATGGAAACTAAAGGTGAATACACTAATGGGGTATCTGTGAATGTACATTTTTAAAATTATTTTAATTCTGTATTTAATTCTTGATCTTGTTTTGAGCTTTTCAGCATTTTTTTGTCATTGCTAAAAGTTCATTAATTAGAAGTTGTTTATATGCAGTGTGAATTAAGTGTAAAGGGAGAGACAAGAATAAGGAAAGGCTGTAATAGACAGTGTGTTTCTGGAGGGTACTTAGTTTAATTAACAGAGCTGTGGTGCCAAAACAAATGATGGGATATGAAAAAGGCTTACATTTGGAAAATATATGTGAAAATGGCATATCTTACAATGTTTGAATATTCTTTCTTAAGAATAATGTGCACTGCTTTGAGAGCATGTCTTCATATGGGACAAGAAGGTGCTTCCTTGCAGACTTGTATTCACAGAGTATACTAATTTTATTATAAAAGAGGTAAAAGTTAGCAAATGTGTGTTGCTCTACTACGACCAGCTTCTCTCCTGCTCAGAACTCTTTTAAAATGAGTTTGTAAACTTTTCTCATTTATTCTGCAGTTTAAAAAAGAAAACAAGTTTGGGAGGGAGGGGAACTGTCCTGGCAACTGGAAAGATTCCAGTTGTTTCTCAAATACTTTGAATCATAATTCAAATGACAGCCTATGGAGGGGATTCTGTAAGTTTAAGACCATCAAGTACACTTGAAGTTAAAGACATACCTCTTTCTCCTGGGCTTTAAATGCTTGTTTAAGATTGTGTGGGTTGTCATATATTTTGAAATGTTTATTTTTATACTTTCTGTTTTATTAATTAGCTGTCTGTAGCATGCAAACTGAGTAGGAAGGTGAGATATAAATAAAGTGAGAACTAAATACCTGAAATGTTTAATATGTTCACAATCATGTAAGTAAAACCATTCTCTGCAATATCATAAAAGAACCCAAAATACAGAGCGTTGGAAGACTGTATGAATGGTACTTATAGTGAATCTCCTCATTATCTAAAATATATCGTGATATTTTCTTATAATTGCCTAAGAAGACTTTATCAAATTATTTAATTAAAAGAATATGGATTTTTTTAAAAAAAACTTCTTATTATAGCCATTATAAAGGAAGAAACCACATTTTAAAATAGTGGTTGATGCTATAAATTAATAAACAAGAACATACTCAGAAAGAAACATAAATAGAATTGAATATTACACATACAAATATATTTCTTTATTATTTGTTTGGTCTTCCATTAGAAGGTCATTTTGATGGAACAGAAGTAGTCTACTTGGGGTATTAACAGAGATTATGCTTTATTTCCATTTCTATTCTGATTATTATAACTACTAGAATCAAATTTTCAATTACCATTAAGACCATACATTCAAGGTTATGTAATAATATTTTAAAGGATTTTATAATATTGAAAAGCCAGTCCTTTTATAAATTAAATTATTATCCCACAAGGGATGTAGATGGTTCCAAAATATCTGTATATATGCATGGTAATGCAGAAAAATAGTCGGACTGCATGACAAAAAAGAATATGCATAAAAAGAAATAAATTTCTCACATATGTGAGATACAATGTAAACTTTTTAAATGTTAGTTCAAAGGGAGATCCATTTATTCGTTAGAAAAAAACAGAACAGCATTGTCTGGAAATACTTAAACAATAGGTTCAAGGTTTGCACTGTCAAAATCTGGATTCATTCTACAGAGAATACTTTGAAAATTCAGCATCTAACACTGTACAACTAGCTCACTGAGCTATCCAGTTGCAAGCAAAACAAAGGAAGCAATGCAATCATGGTATCAAATGGCTACCAAAATCAAACTTTGTTCTCAGTCAGTGGCCTGAAAATGGTAATTACATTGCCTTAAAGAAAACAGAAACCTGCTTTCAGTTGGCTTTCCAGTCATTTTATTCTGTGGTTTGGACTCCATCTTAAATCAAATTGGATCCAGGGAGCATTCTAAACCAGCTTTGTCTAAGTTACAATTATACTCATGCTATTTAATGTGCACTATCCCATTTTGATACTTATAGACTTAACCACTTGTTGAAAACTCTGTTTTCAATATCTGTTGAAGTATGCATACTTCTCACTATTCCAATCTATAAGATGACAGAACAAACTTTAGTTCTGGCTATAACCTAGTTACTGAATTCAAATTTTCATATCGAATAGATCTAAAGAAGAACTAGATCTTCTTTCACCACTTCAATATTGAAATATGTTGTCTGTTGCAGCTCAGGTTGCTGTTCCATTTAACTTGTCTCTATAATGTTTGCTTTTAAACTCACTGGCTGTAGACTCGGTAACTCTTTCACTCTCATTAAGTCCTTGTCATCTGTTCTTGAGCATCTCACTGATTCCTTGTCATCTTTCTTCAGTATCTCACTGTCCACTAAGACTTTTTGTCCTGGTTTTTTTAATAACTTGATTCAATATCCCTGTCATTAAGCTTTCTCTGTCACCCTGCCTGATCATAATATTAAGCATTCCCATCTCTGGCCATATCCACATGTGCTCAAATTCTACACACATAAAGTCAAAAGAGACATAGAGATTGTGCCCTAAAACCAGGCAGGGTAGTAGCTTTCCCTTGCATCCCAGCATTGCCTCCACTTCTAAGTATCTTGTCCCTTTTTTGTTTTGTGGGGAACTTTGTGAGTTTCAGAACAAAGAGATGGATTGCACCCACTTGCCATTTTTATGTTTTAAAAATGCCTCTAGAGATTTTGTGAGGATCAGAGAGACTATTGAAAATAGAAATGCAATAAGATTTTCTTTTGCAACTTTGCAGTGTGCCAGCCACAGAATTAAAAACCAAATTCATTTACAAAATTTATAAAACAAAGTAGAGACGGGGAATCTAGAAGAAGGCTCGTTATCTATTGTCCATTCACTACAACATAATAATCATTTTTTTTAAAAAATCAGCATAAAAAGAGAATTGTAGAGGATTTCCACAGAAAAAATAGTGAACAATGGTATAAAACATACTAGTATGCATCAATTACAGAAAAGTGACATTTGTATGATCTTATTTTATCTGAAACATTTTCCTGTTGCTGTACCAAATCTGGCTTTTGTACATTGCTCAGGCAAGATTCTTATAGTTTGTGTCTTTTTTATGCCAAGCATGATTGTATGTAAGCCTGCCATTTTCAACATAAAGTTACACATTTATAACTTATAGAAATACATGAATCCTATAATATTTTGTCTCCAACCAGTTTATGTTGTTATTACGTCTCTAGACCCTAATATTCAGTAATTGGTTATGTTGTTGTTGTTGTTGTTAGTTGCGAAGTCGTGTCCGACCCATCGCGACCCTATGGACAATGTTCCTCCAGGCTTTCCTGTCCTCTACCATCTTCTGGAGTCCATTTAAGCTCACGCCTACTGCTTCAGTGACTCCATCCAGCCACCTCATTCTCTGTCGTCCCCTTCTTCTATTGCCCTCAATCTTTCCCAGCATTAGGCTCTTCTCCAGTGAGTCCTTCCTCCTCATTAGGTGGCCAAAGTATTTGAGTTTTAGCTTCAGGATCTGGCCTTCTAAAGAGCAGTCAGGGTTGATCTCCTCTAGGACTGACCGGTTTGATTGCCTTGCAGTCCAAGGGACTCGCAGGAGTCTTCTCCAGCACCAGAGTTCAAAGGCCTCAATTCTTTTGCGCTCAGCCTTTCTTATGGTCCAACTTTCACTGCCATACATTGCAACTGGGAAGACCATAGCCTTGACTATACGCACTTTTGTTGACAGGGTGATGTCTCTGCTTTTTAGTGTGCTGTCTAGATTTGCCATGGCTTTCCTCCCGAGGAGCAAGCGTCTTTTAATTTCTTGACTACAGTCCCCATCTGCAGTGATCTTGGAGCCCAGGAAAATAAAATCTGTCACTACCTCCATTTCTTCCCCATCTATTTGCCAGGAATTGAGAGGGCCGGATGCCATGATCTTGGTTTTCTTAATGTTTAGTTTCAACCCAACTTTTGCACTCTCCTTCTTCACACGCAACAAGAGACTCTTCAGTTCCTCTTCACTTTCTGCCATTAGAGTGGTATCATCTGCATATCTTAGGTTGTTGATATTTCTTCCAGCAATCTTAATTCCAACTTTTGACTCCTCTAGCCCTGCCTTTCTCATGATGTGCTCTGCATATAAGTTAAATAGGCAAGGCGACAGTATACAGCCTTGCCGGACACCTTTCCCAATTTGGAACCAATCAGTGGTTCCGTGTCCAGTTCTCACTGTTGCTTCTTGGCCCGCATATAGGTTTCTCAAGAGACAAATAAGATGTTCTGGTACTCCCATCTCTTTAAGAACTTGCCACAGTTTGTTATGATCCACACAATCAAAGGCTTTAGCATAGTCAATGAAGCAGAAGTAGATGTTTTTCTGGAACTCTCTAGCTTTCTCCATGATCCAGCGTATGTTGGCTATTTGATCTCTAGTTCCTCTGCCTCTTCGAAATCCTGCCTGTACTTCTGGTAGTTCTCGATCCACATACTGCTGGAGTCTAGCTTGTAGGATTTTAAGCATAACTTTACTAGCATGAGAAATGAGTGCAATGGTGCGATAGTTTGAACATTCTTTGGCACTGCCTTTCTTTGGAATTGGAATGTAAACTGATCTTTTCCAATCCTGTGGCCACTGTTGAGTTTTCCAGATTTGCTGGCAAATTGAGTGTAGCACTTTTGCTGCATCATCTTTTAAGATTTTGAATAGCTCAGCTGGAATACTGTCACCTCCACTAGCTTTGTTGTTGCTCAGCTTTTCTAAGGCCCACTTCACTTCACATTCTAGGATGTCTGGCTCGAGGTCAGTGACCACCTCATTGTGATTATCAGGGACGTTAAGCTCATTCTTGTATAGTTCTTCTGTGTAATTTTGCCATCTCTTCTTAATCTCTTCTGCCTCTGTTAGGTCCCTGCCATTTTGGTCCTTTATCATGCCCATTTTTGCATTAAACGTTCCCTTCATCTCTCCAATTTTCTTGAAAAGATCTCTGGTCCTCCCTATTCTATTGTTTTCTTCTATTTCTTTGCACTGTTCATTTAAGAAGGCATTCTTATCTCTTCTAGCTATTCTCTGGAATTCTGCATTCAATTGGGCGTATCTTTCTTTTTCTCCCTTGCCTTTTGCTTCCCTCCTTTCCTCAGCTATTTGCAAAGCTTCCTCAGACAGCCATTTTGCTTTCTTGCATTTCTTTTTCTTTGGGATGGTTTTGGTTGCTACCTCTTGTACAATGTTGCGAACCTCTGTCCATAGTTCTTCAGGCACCCTGTCTATCAGATCTAATTCCTTAAATCTATTTGTCACCTCTACTGTATATTCAACGGGGATATGATTTAATTCATACCTGACTGGCCTGGTGCTTTTCCCTACTTTCTTCAGTTTAAGCCTAAACTTTGCAACGAGAAGCTCATGGTCTGAGCCACAGTCAGCTCCTGGTCTTGTTTTTACTGACTGTATAGAGCTTCTCCATCTTTGGCTGCAGAGCATATAGTCAATCTGATTTCTGTGTTGACCGTCTGGTGATGTCCATGTGTAGAGCCGTCTTTTGGGTTGTTGGAAAAGAGTGTTTGCTATGACCATCGTATTCTCTTGACAAAATTCTATCAGCCTGTGCCCTGCTTCATTTTGTACTCCAAGGCCAAACTTGCCTGTTATTCCGGTTATCTTTTGGCTTCCTACTTTAGCATTCCAATCCCCCATGATGATAAGGACATCATTTTTTGGTGTTAGTTCTATAAGGTGCTGTAGGGCTTCATAGAACCGGTCAATTTCATCCTCTTCAGCACTGGTGGTTGGGGCATAGACTTGGACTACTGTGATATTGAATGGTTTGCCTTGGATTCGAACTGAGATCATTCTGTCATTTTGAGGATTGTATCCCAGTATTGCTTTTCCTACTCTTTTATTGACTATGAAGGCTACTCCATTTCTTCTGAGGGATTCTTGCCCGCAGTAGTATACCTGATGGTCATCTGAATTAAATTCACCCATTCCTGTCCATTTTAGTTCGCTGATACCCAAGATGTCGATGTTCAGTCTTGTCATCTCTTGTTTGACCACGTCCAGCTTTCCTTGATTCATGGATCTTACATTCCAGGTTCCTATGGAGAAAAAATCTTTACAGCATCGGACTTTCCTTTCACCACCAGACATATCCACAGCTGAGCGTCCTTTCGGCTTTGGCCCAGTCGCTTCATTCTTTCTGGCGCTACTAGTACTAGCCCTCTGCTCTTCCCCAGTAGCATACTGGACGCCTTCCGACCTGAGGGGCTCATCTTCCAGCGTCATATCGTTTTGCCTTTTGGTACTGTCCATGGGGTTTTCATGGCAAAGATACTGGAGTGGGTTGCCATTTCCTTCTCCAGTGGATCACGTTTTGTCAGAACTCTCCGCTATGACCTGTCCGTCTTGGGTGGCCCTGCACGGCATAGCTCATAGCTTCATTGAATTACGCAAGCCCCTTCGCCACGACAAGGCAGTAATCCATGAAGGGGATTGGTTATGTAGATCACCTTAATTTTTCTAGCTGCCAGTTGCAAGAGATTTGTAGTTTTAAAGATTTTAATATCATTTTCTAGCATTGGAAACATATGGCCTAGGGATGACAAAGACCTATTAGGTCATTTATCCAATCTTCAGAAGAAAATCTCTATTGAATATTTAATAGCATTTTGTTTGTTGGAGATCCAAACATCATGAACAATGAGATTTCCTTTCATATCCTTTGAAAAACTGTTCCATAGCTTTTTAGATTGACATATATTTAAAAAACCTAGTGCTCTGACTGCATTTTCTTATGTAGATGTATACCCTCAACAATAACAATACAGCAAATAAGTCTAATTAAATTTTAATTTAGATTGTGATTTGCTTTGTCCTTTTGAGGTTTCTGTCTATAATTAATTTTCCCACATTGCTAGTGAGTGTTATTGGAGGTGTGAATATGTGTTTAACATACCTACGCAAACAGAATATTTTTTCATCATTCAAGCATGCACACAATCTACTTTGTCTTTTTTAAAATATTGGAATATGGAAAACAGCCGCCCAATAGGAACAGCCAGTGCATATTTCAGTGACAAAATTAGCCTAGCTTTATTTTATATAGTTTTATATATTTTATATATTTTACTAAATATAAAATGAGACCATTATCCTGGGCAGCTGTACAAGTGGTGCTTCACAATGTACAACAGCAAGACAGTAAAAGAGGGTTTTTCCAGGCTTCTGCTTTGTAAGCTATTCCCAGCTGTCCCCACAGCCAATAATGCACATTTGGTGACAGCTGGGAGTAGTTTGCAAAGTTGACCCATGAACCTGGAAACCTTTTGGAGAGCCAATGTTCATGTGCACCCTGTCTTTGATGTCATAGCACCATTCCTATACAGAGAGTAGCAAGGAGGCGTATCATACCCTTGATTTACTTTGGGAACCCAGTCCATTTCGCTAACCACTGTGGACTGGGTTACCAGAGCACATGGGATATAACATGACATAGACATTTTCTATAATATGCATAATGAATACAGTTTGATTAAAACTGTTGACCGGCAGTAAAAATAAACTCACATAAAACAACTGGGATTAGACCTAGTTAAATAAATATAAGCATGTATTATACAGAGACCTGGTTTGGTGTAGTAGTTAAAGTACCAGACTAAATCTGGGTGATCATGTGTTCTAATCCTGATTAAGGCACAAAACTAGTTGATTTGAGGCAGATCACTCTTTCTAAGCCCTAGGAAGAAGGCAATGACAAACCATTTCTGGAAAATATTGCCCTGAAAACTACAAGGTCTAAGTAATCTCTAGGACTCAATTGTGTGTGTGTGTGTGTGTGTGTGTGTGTGTGTGTGTGTACTTTTAGACTTTAAGAAGATGTAATAGCAGTATTTTGCTTGGTTCACTGAGCCATGATTAATTAAATAGTGTTGGAAGATGCTGGTTTCTTATTTCTAGAAAACAGATTTGGGTAGACAGGTTGTCAGAAATAGTTACCTGTACAACATCCAAATAATTGGGCCAATATGAATACAATTTATATTTTGACCAATTGAAGCATCACTATACTTTTTCTGGTTTATATACTGTAGTTGCTTTTTGGAGAAAATTATGGGTTCTCTTATTTATCTGAAGGAATGAACTGCAAATTCAGATTTCCTATCTGCTGTTCAGACAGATGTAGAAGTAATTTCAAGGATCAGTTTCTGCTCGTTCAGGTAAAATCTGTTAGGAATTTCTTATTATTTCACCTAAATGGGGATAATATTGAGAGATGGCCACTATTAGCTACACTTTTAAACAGAATACAACTTAGAATTGTAGTAATATTCTCTTTTATTTTATTTATTTATTTATTTCCTGGATTTGTATCTCACATGTGGCTTACTGGTGATTGTAATTTTGTCCCCGTAATAACAGTCCTGAGAAGTAGATTGAACTGAGATTAGAAAGTCATCCAGGGAGTTTGCAGGGCTGAGGATGAACTCAAACCTGTGTCTTTTAAGTCTTAGTTCAATACACAACCATTAACCCACACTGCCTTACCAATGTGTAACAAAAAATAAGTTGTCCTCATGTAGGCTTTTCTAGCTGGTAACTGCTGGACAGTGTTGAGTTTTAGGGTTTAGTGATTGTGATCTAGACATCAGATTTCCAGATGTTCACTGACAACTGTGGCTGGTAGCTTCAGAGACAAGAGTTCACAGAAGACTGGTGCAGGCAGGGAAAGAGTGAACATCCTTTCCCTGTTTCGCACATGTCTTAGACTTGCTTGTACTAACTCATGTAAAGGAAATAGGCACTGTTCCTGAGTCTGATGATCTGAGGAACCTAGCTGGATTTTGGGAATTTCTATACAGTTCAGTTTGCATAATTCATGAGAGGCCCCTGGTCATATTTAAGTAGACATTGGGAACTAGAGAAGGTGAAAAATGGTGAAACACACAATTAGCTTTTTTCTCCTGCAACACTGAAATATCCTACCAATAGTAGTAGGAAACTTTACATCAGACATGTCAAACTCACAATGTCTTGTGATGTCACTTGACGTATCAGAGGTTTTTCTCCATTGCCGGCAATGGGGTGGGCGCAGTTTCCTGATAATGCATCCGGCCGTGAGCTGGCAGTTTGACACCCCTGCCTTACATAGAACACAAACAGGCCCCACTATAAGCTTATTGAGATTGAATACAAATGTTGTAAATCTTTTAGGTGTTTATCCATCCATCCCCATTTACTTTTCACATCCTTTATTAAGTTTAGTTTTCATCAGTTCTTTGATTAGTAAGCATAGTTGGAGAGGTTGGTTCCAGTAGATGGATTTAAGTTGATGAACTTCTGTGCTGATGCATGAAGTTCAATTGAATAAATTGCCATATATTTATCTCGATATACATAGCAACATGGAAGCTTTACTCCATTTCTTTTTCTTATTTAAAGTTTAGATTACATAGTTCATTCTTCATTAGGGTACTTTAAAAAAGGATGGAAATATTTTGAACATGTAAATTTCTGCTTTTCTTTAACTTCATCAACAGAAATAGAACAAGATCAAAAGAAGTTATCACCCCCTCTGTTCTGGGCTGATAAAATTATATCTCAAATATTACATCCCATTCTGTCTTCCAGTGAAGGATACTGATAAATAGGAGCATTACCACAGGAGAGCAACTGAGGTCATGAGAGTCAAAAGGATAAATTTATGAGGAACAGTTGGAGACATTGTGTATGTTTAGCCTGCAGAAGACATGATACAGTAGTGGGATTCAAATATGTGAACAACTGGTTCTCTGTGTGGAAGCCGCTTCCAGAAGTCCATTCTGGGCCTGGGCAACAAAAAATTAGCTACCGGTTCTGCTGAAGTGGTGCGAACTGGCTGAATCCCACCACTGACATAATAGCTGTTTTCAGGTATGAGAAGGGTGTCAAGGTAGAATTGTTCAAAAGTGGTCCAGATACTAGAAGAAAATCAGTGGAATTCAGTTACAAGGAAATAGTATTTGTTATGTTATGTTACGTTATTTTTTATTTATTTTCTGCCCATCTCATAGCAAACGAATTTTTGGATGGTATGGGTGGACAGCAGGAAACATAATGGTAAGAACTATTCAACAGTGAAACCAGGAGACTGTGAGTTCTAGTCCTGCCTTAGGCATGAAACCCATATGGGTGATCTTGGGCCAATCACTCTCTCTCAGCAGAATCTATTTCACAGGGTTGTTGTTTTGGGGAAAATAGGAGGCGTATTAGTTATGTTCCCCATCTTGAGTTATTTATTAAAAAATATAAGGCAGGATTAAAAAAAATCTAAATAAAAAAAGCACAGATTGTCCTAGAGGTGATGGATTTTGCTTCACTGGAGTTATTTAAATAGATGCTGGACAGGCATCAGGTTGCTGTGCTAATGTATAAAGAGTAGTAGTAGTATAGATGATCTCTTTCAATGCTTACATTCTATGATTCTGTTAGTAATTAGAATTTTTATATCCAAGCTACAGTTGCATAGTAATGTGTTTTGTTTATAGAACAGTTAGGTGTAAATGATCTAGCCAGATGTTTAATCACCAAGGGGAAACAAGTTAATCACAAATTAACACAATCCTCATTTATCGAGTACTTAATTCCCAGTAGTAGGTCATAAAAGCAGGTTTTGTTGTTCTTTACAATATATTTTGATATTGATACCATCCATAGAATGCTAAATACTGTTAAACACCAAAATATGTATGCCACAACAGTAATTAATGGAAAAGAACAAATTAAATTTTTTTCAGATCAGGTGTCACATCATCATTAAGTGAGTTCTTATTCACATAACATTTGTAAGCTGTTGCGGTTGCTGTCTTCATCTCTTCCTTTTACTATGGCAATTTATACTTGTGCTACCAGCTTGTACATAGTTACCTGTGAATACGTGTATTTGTTTGAGTAGGGATGCACTAATTATTTTGAAAATACCTATATATATTTGGTTTTCTTTTGGTGTTCAGATTTTTTTTTCATGTACGAAACTCAGAGCTTTGTATGGATAGCTTAAAAGCAAGTATCAAATATAGCAGAATACATGACATGAAAAATACATTTTGTTTCATGTTTAGGCAAACATCTCACCTAGTATGTTTTGAACTGCCTGAGTTCCAACTCAGCTAGAAAGTTCTTTTTTCTCTTGGAATAAAACTCAAAAACAGTTGACTGTTCCAGCTGTGGGAAACAGTAAGAAACACGAGCCTTTTGCTCCCTTGTTTTACATATCAGGATCATAGAAATTAATGGGGTGGCAGTCCATGCTTACTGCTTTGGCTAGACAATTTGTAGAAAGATTGGCAAAAGAGATGACATATTTTTTAAAAAAAAAATTCTGGGCATTTCTACCAGAACAAAGAACCCTCTTTTTCTTGATAATCTGTGTCCTACATGTTGGTCAAATTGCTGATCATCTAATCAACACTGTCATTCAGCAGTTAGTAAGCACCTCCCATTCCAGTCAGTCATGCATAATTGGACTTCCATTTATATGAAGTGTGGTTCCTTAATTTTTTTCAGGCAGGGTCTATGCCAGTTTTTTTTTAGATACTACTAAACTGCATGAATAGCATTAATTAAAATTATCAGTACCAACCAAACAAAAAAAAATACACTCACCGTTACTGTTTTTGTCAGAGTCTGCTCATATATAATGTCTTTGAGTCAGTTTTGACTCTTGTTGACTACAGGTACAAGTCCATGCAATTTTTTGGCACCATGTTTGAAAGAGGTTGTCACTGCTGTCCTCTTAAGGCTGAGTGACTGGCCCAAAATCAGCCACCTGGCTTTGTTCCTAAGACAGGATTAAAACTTACAATCTCCTAATTTCTAGTCTCATGCTTTTACCGCTACACTCATCTGTCCAAAACACCAATCACAAGTGTTAGCCTCTACATACAAGTCAGCACCATAACCAGAAGACCAGCATGGTAGAAGAGCTTACCCAGAATGCGTACACACGAAAACCTCACTGGTATGGTAGTCGTCTTTTCTCTCTGTGTCTTTCTCCCCATGCTTTATCAGACAATCCTGTCTTTTAAAATAAAATAAAAATCGTTGAATTGGACTTAGATATCAGGCTGTGGGTGATGCTTCAGAAGAAGCAGACAAACTACAAACTCACCACCAGTTCCGGCAATATTCAGAACGGAAATTGCTTAAAGTCTTCCTGTTCCCCATCAGCCTTCCAGTAAATCAGAGCTGTTCTCCATTACCCCAACTGCCTCATCTGATACCTGACATACGGATACAGTAGTTTGGTTTTTTAAATGTTAGATTAAATGCAGTCACAATGTCTGGAACAGCCGCTACACTCAAAACAGTTGCGTTTTATTCTTATGTGCTCTATTCCACGCCCAAAACAAAACCCTCAGAATATGCATTTTATTTTTGGTAAGGAAGAGTTGGTACTTCTACTGTTCTTGCACACCTCTTTAAAATAGATGGTTAAAACTAGAAATCAAGCACACAGCTGAAAACTTACAGCAGAGCCAGATATCCAAATGCCTGTCTCAGAAACATATGTAGGGGTTTCAGCACTTTTCAGGGATGGATGAATACCCTTGTTGTTATAAAAGAAAAGTAGAAAGTGCACATTTTTAACTACTACTCAGATGAAGTAGTCGTATTATGCTTAGCATGCAGTTTCACTTCAAAGGTAAGCTTTGAATTTGTCCCAATTCATAATGTTCTTGCTATGAAGACTGTTGCACTGATTTTAATGAAAGTTGCCACTGTTTAAAATCATGGAGGATTACATGGGATACCAGCCTTTTTATCACTCTTTTATATGCTCTGTATTGATATTTATTCTGTTAAATTGCTGTATAGTTTAACAGCATTTCTAAGACATAAAGAGAAATCTTGGACACCGCACTGTTGTAAGGAGGGTTATAAAGGGACACATTGTAAAAACTCAAGGGTTACTTGTTTTTAATCTATCCAGAGACTCAGAAAGTGTAGAAATGAATGCAAGTTTACAATTATAATTTACAGTTCATTTTCTGAACTAAAAGAACCATGTAAAAATCTAATTGGGCGGAAGAATCCAGGCAGAAAGTACATGTATGGTACCTCATTCTGAGAGATGGTTCCGTTTATTCCAAGGCTCTGTGAAAGTCATGCAGATCCAGATGGGGCTAAAAGACATAATTCCACATTCTTTAAAAGAAACTAAATGTTTTCCCCCAGCTCCCCTGATGAGGGGTCAGGAGATATCAAATCCTAATTTTAAAAATTGTGCATTACGAGGACAATTTTACTAAAAGCAATTAAAGCTGACATAAAATGGCAAACTCTGAGGGAGATGACTTGGTCAAAGAGGCACCTGGCTTTCAGATGTAAGAAAAAAAGTTGCCAGAAATTCAAACGCGATTGCTGAGTTATTGGAAAAGGAAGCTGCCCTGGCTTTTCAGTTCTGGCCTTGCAGCCTGGGAGTGATGCGTTTTGCAGTTCAACAAACATGGAAGAGGCCAGGCCAGGCCCGGCTGTCATAGAAGTATAGATGGATATATAGCAACTTCTCCAGATGTTGGAGATGCCTCCCTTTCCCACCTACCCCCAGCATCAGAAAAAGGAGAACAGGGACCCAGTGCTGTCCCCAGCTGGCTTTGCAGACCAGAGCCTCCCCACCTCAGTGGGCTGTGAAGCATCAAAGAGCTCCTGGAGTCAAAGGCTGGCCAGACAAAGGGAAACTTGGCTCTCGGCTCCCCTTCCTCTTGGCTCCTCTTGCGCTTCCCGTTGTTCCCCCCACTTACTGGTCGAGGCCTGCATTCACAGCCCGTGTGCTCTGTGAATGTCATCACTCCCATCTGCAAAGTCTTTGTGTTGGGATCCATCCTGCAGGATCCACCTGCAGATCGATGGCGCGCCTTCTTACAGGGGTGCACTTCAAGCTGTCGTCGTTGCAGCAGCTGGCGCATCACCACAGGATGACACAGGAGGGCTTGAAGATGTGGGAAATTTCCTGGGGGTGCTCTTTGTGGGTGGACATTAGCACCTTCCTGGTCTGGCAGGAGCTGCGCCTGTGCATTTGTATATTGGGCATCTCTTGTTCCTGCCCTGTCCCTGATGGCCAGCCCTGGATGCAGAAGAGGATGGCAACTTCCAGCAGGTACCCAGCCATGGTCTATCTCCTCCTAGCTTCACAGCTTCAGTATGGACAGAGTTCAGCTGCCGCTCACGAGAGATGGTTCCACAATGCTACAGTTCCTTTCCAATAACTTCTTACATGACTTGACCAGTTCCAGCTTAGCAGTTTTAGCATTCCTTCCAACACTTTTCTAGTTCATTGGCATTGCCTTTTCCAGTTCATAATGGAACTATTTTTTGGGAGAACAATTTCATGTACTTAGAAGTCTAAGATGTACTTTGCTAGATGTACTAAGAAATCTTCAATCTGATATTTACTTATATGTAGCATAAAATAAGATTCTACCAGATACAACTCGTCTATTTTTTTGACCTGCTTTGATAGGTCTGATGTATGCTACCTTTCATAGGCATTCTTTCACACCTTCCCATAAATACATAGCAAAAGAGATATAGTACAGTTCTACAAAGGAATTATTGAGTCTGTCATTTGCACCTCTATAACTGTCTGGTTTGGCACTGCAACCAAACAAGACAGACACAGATTTCAACAGATAGTTACAACCTCAGAAAAAACAATTGTAACCAGCTTACTTTCCATTGAGGAGCTGTATACTGCACAAGCAAGAAAGAGGACAGAGAAAATATCTACAGACTCCTCACATTCTGGACATAAACTGTTCCAACTTCTTCCCTCAAGATGGTGCTACAGGGTATTGCACACCAAAACAACTAGACCCAAGGACAGTTCCTGTCCCCCCATGCCATCATTCTACAAAACAACTAATTCCCACAACACTGTCAAACTACCTAGTAGGGCTGTATTGCTATTATCCTTCTCATCTTTCCTATTACCTATTTTCTTATCTTTTTATGACTATAACTTTGTTGCTTGTATCTTATGATTTATATTGGTTATTTTTATTTACTGTCCTAGTATGATTTATGTTGTTTGCTTATTTAGTATCCTATGACTAACACTGAGTATTGTAGCATATGATTTATGATTATTGTATTTTATGATTACGATCATGATTTATCACTTGTTGCTTGTATGTACACTGAGAGCTTATGCACCAGAGACAAATTCCTTGTTTGTCCAATCACACTTGGCCAATAAAGAATTCTATTATTATTCTATTAGTATATACAGTGAAACTAAATAACTGTATTATATATAAGCAAAATATAGCACTGTTAACAATGTGGTAACAGACTTCTTTGACAGCTGTCATGGTTCATAATAAAGCAAGAACATGTCATTTTTTTAAAATTAGGGCAGGTTCCATTGTTTCATTTGAATGCCAGAAAGGCTTTTATTAGTTCTTATAGTTATTCTGTATCATCAAGTGGTTAATGTTGATATGACTGACATAGAATAAAATGAGTGAAATTGTCTTTCTTCAGTTAATCAAAAGGAAGATATGCGTGTGCAAAAATAGATAAGGTAAAATGATGGCAATTAGGCTGGAGGAGGAATGCAGGATGACAGCAGAAAGCAAAAATGAAAAGCAGTGCATTCTTCAGTTTATTTTATTCTATTGAGTTAACAATACATATAGTTCTCCCCCCCTCTCTTCACTTGCAAGAGAATACTAAAGTCCTACTACAGTATATCCATATGACTATTACTTTTGGTAGATATTTTTCCCCGTAGGTCAAGAGCCAATACTAATTTCATGAAAGAAGCATATTACTGTCTCTTCAAAGTGTTCATATTAAGCTATTTATCATTGTTTGGGTAGATTAGTATTTCAAAGTTGGTATCAATGTAATGATATTGGATGATTATAGTATTTTTAAAACAACTTTTCTGCTGTGCTTCAACTATATTTTATTGCAGCATTCAGAATTCTCAGTTGATATCTATGGTATAAATATTGAAGTAGGACCAAGGAGACCCACGGTCAAGTCCCCCTAGTCACAAATCTTACTGGATGATTTTGGGTGCAGTTATCATCTCTTATCTCAAAGATGTAATAATAATAGTTACAATAATCTACCTATGTCAGGTCCTTGGGAAGGAGTCAATAGGTGTGTAAACATGCCAAATCCAGACCAAACATCTGATTATGTGTTGAACCATAATACTAATAATATGTGCTTGGATCTGCAAATATACTTTGCTTATACAATACGACATCCTAGGTTCTTGGGAAGAACTCAAAATAAATGAAAGCCAACACCATTGATTTGATTTCTTAAGACTACCAAGTTCTAGAAAGACTGTGGGTGATGTATAACATATCTACTAGAGTAAATTGAGGAAAAAAACCTCTACTAAGAATGTCTGCAGGACTAAACCAGCATTCCCCAATTAGGATAACCAATAACTACAATAACAATAAAACTGATAATAAAAACCAATAATAATAACCTATACTAATAGCAAAACTATATGTGTACATGTGTATAGTTAGAATTATTATTATAGTACGATGTTTTTTATAATGATATTGTCTTAGCAAATCCCATGTGTTATTTGCATTTAAATTGAATGTTATCGTCAATGATTTCCATTTGTGCTAAGCAGGAAAGTAAACCTAAAGGCTGATGTTAGATGGCTTAATGGCTGCTGGAAGTTGATATAAGATTATGTGGGAACATTAAAACTAACTGTAAACAAATTAGCAATAACTATATGAAAATTTTTGACAATGAAGGTATCAAAGTGGTGGATAACATCTGCTTTTTAGAATCAACCATCAATAATAAAAGAACTACCAGATGAGAAATGCATTGCTGACTAGCACTTGGTAGAGCAGACAGAAAGGCCTTGGAAAAGATACTCAGATGTTGTGATGTTTCTAAACCTACAAAGATCAAATTATGCCAGGCATAATATCCCCTTGAGATACTTTTGGGAAGTGAAAACTGGACTTTAAAGAAGCAGCATGGGATTGATGCCTTTGAACTTTGGTATTGGAGAAGATTCCTGAGAGTACTCTGGAGAGTCAAAATAAATAAATAAATAAACTGATGGCTCATCGATCAAATCAACCCCAGAGTTGTCACTCAAGGCACAAATGACCAGGCTTATATTATTCTACTTTGCACACATTGTGCGAAAATCCAGCTCTCTTGAAAAGTCTCCAGTGCTAGGAAAGGTGGAAGGAAAGAGAGGACAGGATGGAGAGCACAAGATGGATGGACTCAGTTACAGTGGCAATAGATGGACCACAGGAGAATGCAAAAGAACTGTTGATGGATAGAACACCATGGATTTTTTTTCTTCCTATATAACACTACATTTAAGCTGAGTCCCTCAAGATTGATTCAGGTGACCTTGCTACTCCATTTTTCCCATAGGTGCAGCTGGGGGAATGGTTTAAGATAGGGACATTGATTCCATATCAAGGTCTTCTAAGAGTAAAATCAACTAAGCCAGGGCTTTTCAACCAGTGGTACGGGTACCACCTGTGGTACATTGGCACCTGGCAGTTGGTACGTGACCATCCTAGAAATGGCAGTGGGGGAGGGGAATGAGCTGAACCGGTGGTAGTACCGCACAAGCCTGAGCGAGAGACGGCTGGAGCTGCAGGGCTGTCGGCTCAGCGGAAGCAGCAGGATCAGCGCCAGGCTCCAGCTGGAGCTCGGTGCTGATCCTGGCGCTTCTTCTGAGCCCAGAAGAAGTGCCGATCAGCTGGAATGTTGCAGCATCTCCAGGGTCTTGTGATTTACATTTAGATACTTGGCAACTGATTCATATTTATGATGGTCACAGTGTCCCAGAGTCATGTGAAATGACCAAAACCTGCTGCAACCACCCAGCAGATGGGGGGGGGGGAATAAAAACCAAACACCTCCCCACCCCACCCCTGCTGCCAATTCTCAACAGAAATGCTCATAACAATGAAAACCTCGAACAGGAGGAAGAGCGCCACCGGGCAGGCAGGCAGGCAGGTGTCTTGCTCGGCTGTGGCTTGGGGGGCACTTTTTTTTGTACCATTGTAACTTCAAACAGTCACTAAGTGAACTGTTGTAAGTCAAGGACTACCTGTACATTATCACTTTTTCCCTTTTTTTTGACACCTTGCTAGGTGACTGGTGCTACTCGGATGTTGCCATATCCTAAAAGTGGTGCAATGGGTGAAAAGGTTAAAAAGCCCTGAACTAAGCTATATCTGTCAGGTTTAAAACATCAGTAGCATCCAGAGCTTGTAGAACTATGTCTCCTAGCTTTTCTTATCATTGGCTGTGATGGCTGAAGCTGTGTGAATATGTTACTCCAACAACAGAAAGACTTCAGGTTCCCAATTACTAGTATAGTGCCTTTTTTAATGAAATAGACTTGCACAGCTCTGAGTGAACCCAACAGAAATTAATATATGTTACATGCATTGATTTATTGAAGTTGTCCATTGCATTAAATCACATGGCAATTTAGGTATTATTGAATTTGTTTAGCAACTTTCCCTGTCTGACACAGCATTAAGACAAATAATAGTTTAACTTAAAATTTGAATTGACTTAGAACTATTATGATTTAACCAATCTATAGTACAGGACTATTAAAGTTTACATTTTAAATAGGCTGGTTTTGAGATTATACCCAGTCTATCAAAATGTGAAAATTAACCAATGTATAGTAGTAATTAACTTTATACCTTTAGATCATTTGCTGAGAGTTTGATGTGCATGATTAAAAAAAATTAGTACTTCACAGTGAAGTATTTTAACCCTTACCTTTGGTCCCAACCAATCACGTCCCCTCCCCTGGGAAATTAGTAGAATTGACAAGTACGCAAAACAAGATGGATGATTAATCTGTTTAGTTCTCATACTGACATTTACACAGTTAATTGCGTGGTATTGATGTTCTGTAAATGGTCCTGAATATTAATGGCAGATTTGGTTAAACCTGAAAGCTGTTTGTTTAGAGGATTCACTGGAGAAATAGAATGGTTCATCAACTTTAGATTTCCATCACAGATTTTATGACATATCATGGAACATAAGTGTTTTTATGGCTTGTAAAAATGGCTTCAATATTTTACATTCTATGCTTCAAGGAATCCTGATTGGCAGTTGATTAGCTTTTTGCTCAAGTCATTATCTTTTTGAGTGAAATTAGTTGACTAGAAAATTGCATTGTAATTCACTAGTGGAAACCAACATTTCAAAAGCCCGCTTATGATTGTGGAACCTTTATCTTTCCAAATACAACTTGAATTATTTTTGAACATGTTCAAATAAAAAGCTAGTGTATGCTGTGATATGTGGTAAATGCTCAATTATGACATTCCTTATACCAAATCATTCTCCTGGGAAGAATCCAAGAAGAGCTGTTCACCTGCAAGCCTTTTAAAAAATAAATAAGAGTTTAACAAAGAGCAGCAAGATTAGGAACACCATAGATCAAAGACAATTAGGTTAGTAATGCTTCCTTTCTCAGGCAAATGAAAAATATTTAATACTATGATTCTGCCTTGGAGCAACTACTTGAAGCATACTTGTTTTGGAAATCATGTGTGCAATGAACAAACATCTACAGTGTATCAACAGTGTTTTAGTAATTTTGAAATGAACCGTATTTTTAATGTAAACCATATTTCCTAATATATTGCTTTCCAGATGTTACAGATTGCTGCTAGCAGAATTTCCCAACCTGTAGAATTTAATTAGTTAAGATTCCCAACCTGTGTAGTTAAGGTGTTTTGTTTTAAATGTTTTTAATGTGCTGAGTTTTATTTATAGTTTTATTATAGTTTTAACATTTGATACACACACAAACACACACACACACATGCACACAGAGTCCCTAAGCAGTGATTACATTCAGAAAAGGTACAATGTTCAAATGCACTTCCTTTAATTTCATTTAAAGACCAGGGTTTGGATCTAGTTATAGATTCATTGTAACTAGGCTTACTCATAAGAATGGTGCAGCGTGCAGTAATCTGGTGAGTTATGGGTGCTCACTATTATCGAAGTTACACTGGCAGCTAATTAGCTTTCTTGTGATTCTAGGTGCTGGTTGTCTGACCTCCATCTCTGAATTAATCCTACCCAGTCAGTAAGAGCTGGGAGCAGGTTTGCTGAGGTTTCCACCTCCAAAAAATCTCTCCTCTTCAGGGTCCCTGGACTTGAACATTTTGAATAATAATCCCCCTCCTTTGGAACAGTTGAGCCCTAGCTACCACCTTTCCTTACTATATTTTTCAAAAATTGTGAAAACATGACTCTTAAGAAAGGCATTTGCACATAGTAAGTTTACATTACCCTGGATAGTGTCACATCAAAATGCTTGCTTATAATTGAGTTAAGTGATCTTTTGTTTTTATTCTTCCAATATTAATAGCGTAAGCCACTCAGCGTCTCCACAAATGGAGCGGCATATAAGTGTAATGATAAATAATCAATTTTAGAAGCTATGTTCTGCTTGCTTGTTCTGCATTGCTTAATATTGTCATAGTAACTGAGAATATAGAACACTCAAATTAAGGAGGATGATATAAAACACATTTTCAGTTCATTGACCATTGTAATAGTTATGCAGCGGTTATTTAGTTTGCAGCATTTTGATATGTTTACTGCGTATTAAATGTATTCCACTGAATCTGCATAGTTAATATTTGATATAAATAGGGAAAACTGCAATTGTAATTGGAAATTTTGTTGTATAATTTGATTAATGCATTGGTTTACTTGCGAGTTCTGACAGTTTGTCATGCATGCTTGTTCTAGGACTGACTTTTGCAATAGATTCTATAGTTTAACATTAGATTCTAGCTTGATGTTTTGAGAAGAAACATTCCAGATAAGTTTTGTTATGATTGCCAACTCCTATTATTCATCTGGATGCATATGAATCTAAAGCTAATAGTTGCCTTTGTATAATATATGACAATAAGGAACAGTCACATAGTAACAAATTTCCTATTTCGGTTACTTTCATATTAATTTTATTTCTTGCTGACTGTTTATTTTTATTTTTATTTTATTTTAATCCCATTTATATCCCGCCCTTCTCCGAAGACTCAGGGCGGCTTACAATCTAAGCACAAATCAAATGTGCTTAGCAATAGCCTTCATTCTATGTATATGCCTGCTTATTAGGGCTTTTGCCCCCCCCCCAGCGGCATTATTACAAAGTCAGCTTATTGCCCCCAACAATCTGGGTCCTCATTTTACCTACCTCGGAAGGATGGAAGGCTGAGTCAACCTTGAGCCTGGTGGGACTTGAACCTGCACTAATTGCAGGCAGCTGGTGTTACTTAAGGAGGCATTAGCCCACTGCTCCACCAAGGCTCTGTTAATCCTGTCCATCTTGCCTCTTTCCCCCATTTTTCTTGGTCTTTAATTGTTGTTTACCTAGAGTGTAACACAATTGTGATTAGGCTTCTTGATTCAGTGTTGGAATTGTCAGTTGGAACATGCTGATGCTGTCTTCTGGAGGAAGGGGGAATTGAGGAGAGAAGGATTTTAGCAGTGTGGGCAGAAGGATGGATCTGAGAGAAACTTAAAGTTCTAGCACTAGGAAAACCTCCATCTGTTGGTGACAGAGTTATGGCCATACATTTAGCCAGCAAATGCAAGAGTTGACAGCCTATAGATTCAACACATTTGACATTAATTAGTAAAATTTAATTTGATTTCTTGTTTAAATGCTAAAAAAATGTAGTATTCTAAATTGTCCTCACATTTTATCTAGTTACGTTGCCTCAGATACATAAAATAAGAGAAAGGAGAAAAAAATAGATTTCCAAATCAGGAAAGAGTTTGATATTGGTTATAGGGCACTAGATTCTTTAGATATCCCTAAATTTATGGAGTTATGGTTTAATTTTGAAGAAAAAACTGGGAAAAACCACTCACAAAGCAGAATGTACGACACTGGCAATATACAAATTTAAAAAATTGAATACATTAGAGTAGAGACAGCAAAGAACAATCCATACCACAGAACTATTGGCATAATATATAAGAAAATCTACTAAAATGCACATACGTTTTTCGTTTAGTTTTACACTGTAGATACACACAAAACATTTCATTCCTCTGTAGAAAGTTCCATGTTTTAGAGTGAGAAAAGGCTGGTACTTTGACATGCAAGCACAATTAGCTGCTTTTGTGTGTACACATACTTCCTTCAGTAAAACTCTGGTATTAATTAAAAAGGAAAAGTTCTCTTAGGTTACACAAAGTAAATGTCACAATTGGGACCTAAATGTCTCTTGGTCGGGTTGATCAATTCTAACAAGTAAAGCTTTTAATGGCAGTCAAGAAGTAATCTTTCAATATAGATAAGACTAGGAAATAATTCTCACTCTTCTCCCTGACATTGTGTCTTCCCTTGAGAAGCAACAGAGCTTCTTCTGATTTTTGTTTACCTGCTTGAATGATCAGATATGGAGGCCTCTGTAAGCAGACTTGTCCGGCAGAAAAAGGGGAAAGAATATTCTGTATTTTTGCTATGTGGTCATCTAAGATAGTTCTGTCTTACCTGAGTCATCACTTGGATCTTTGCCTTTTCCTCCTCAGAAATTGTATCGTTTCTAAAACATTCTTAACGTTTATTTATTTAAGTATTTAAAATGTTTCTATAGCCACCCATCTTGTATCAAACTCGAGGCAGTTCACAAAGAAAGATGAAGAACATATATTTACAATAAAAATATTAAAATGAAAAAGTCGCGCTCTTTGCACTGTTGGCCAGGATTGATGATATTGGCAAAATTATTTCTTTGAGGATAGATTGGAAACCTGAAATACTATAGAGAACATCAGTGTAAGTGGCGCTACATGACACGTCAACATGTACTCTGTCCTAGATGGGAGCCTCTGCCAAGCACAGACAGACACAAATGCGGTCTGAATGTCTTCAATTATAGCTAAGTTCAACAGTTGAATCAAATTAAATGCTGTGTATGTAATCCTAAAGATAGAGTCAAGCTGTCATGACTTGGTAACATGAGCCTTCCTCAGATGAGCAAAAGAACCATCTTTTGCCAGGGCTAGTGGGAAACCCAAACCCACCTCTCAAGCTGCAGCAGAAACAGAATGATCTAACCTGCCTATCCCAGATACAGTAGGCTCAGACTTGGGTTTAGCAGCCTCCTTCACCCAACTTGCTAACATCAGAATAGTAGACAGAACTGCAAAGGAATGTTCAGATATATCACAAAGTAGTGTGAAAAAAAAACAAAACAGAACAGGACCAGATGGCTCAGGAAGAATCAGGGGCTAAATCTATAGTTTTAGAAAATACTTTAGCTGAGGAAGCATGCTGGAACACTACTATTTAGAAGACCTCATGATGATTCTTTTGAAAAGTTTCCTTCTTTTTGGACTGCTTCTTGAAATTCTAACTGGTTCACATTTTGGACTATGTTGCCATTGCTTGCCCTTGTATACCCAATTATTTGATAAGAAAGCCATGTCATATATAAACTTGAATTGGATTTACAAGACAAACCTGATGTTTTAATTCCTATTAATGACAGATAAACACAATTTCTTGTGAGGCACAACTACAAAGTAACAAATTTCAGAGAGTTAGAATTTCCCAGGTAAGTTACAAGTCTCATTTAATGGACTGGCAACCACCAACAAATTGAATTCCAATCTAGGCAAGATAACAGATCTGTTGATGGATGTTTTATTTGTTGAGTGATGGTATTTGTCCTGTTCTGGAAAATGGCAACATATTTTTGGGTTTGGAAGCTAGGTGGGGCTAGGCCCAGATAGTGTTTTAATGGGAGACCATCAAGGAACACTTGAGCTAAAAGTTACAGTGGGAAGTCAAAAACATCTTGAAGCAAAATGATAGTTTAATTCAAGAGTATGTTTATGCAAATGAAGGCAAATATATATGTCCTGGGATAATGTTGCAGGATCCAATCTAAGTCAGTCACCGGAACCAAAGGTTTATTCTTCCAAGCTTTCAGGCTCATCCTTAAGGAACGTCTCAGAGAACTTCTCTCTCTCCAGAATGTTCTGGAGAGAGAGAGAAATTCTGTGACATTCTGGAGAAAGAGAGGTTCTCTGAGGATAGAATCCTGCATGAGCCTAAAAGCTGGCAAGAATAAACCTTTGGTCCTGGTGACTGACTCAGATTGGCTCCTGCAGTATGTTTATGGTTACTTTCATTCCTAAAAAATGAAATTTATAGCATGCCACTAAAAGTGTGAATGGTGCACTTACGTCGGTGTACCCCTTCTATTTAGATTACACTAGTTCATGACCTGATAATCTCTTGCCTAGATTATTGTAATGTGCTGTGTATTAGTCTCCTTTTGCAAATTGTTAGGAAACTTCAGTTAATATGGAGTATGATTTCAGAGGAATTGATAGAACTTGATATTGGAATCATATTATACCCAAACTACAGCATGTTTAAAGATTCAATTGAAGATCCTGTTTTTTGACTTGTAAAATCCATCATGCCTTGGAACCTCAGTAGAAATGCCTCTTCCCATAGATTTATATGTGTACCCTTAGTTAATCCTCAAAGGCAGCATTCCTAATGCTTTCCCATTCTAGGTTTGGCCCTGAGCTCTAGAAACTATTTGCTTTGTTTTACGATATGGGTGTGCAGGTAATGGATTTAATATATTATTTTTAGCTTCTGGAGAGTTCTATTGCTCATAAAGTGTGAACATTAAATTCAGTACAATAAACCAATCAGTTGTGATTGGGGATGGGTGGTTAAGTCTGTGCCCTTCTCATTCGGTTGTCCTTGATTCTCTCTCTGATGCTATTTAACATTTAAATGAAATTGTTTGAAGAGGTTATCTTTTGGTAGAGGTGGGGTATTATCAAGTATGCTAATGATTGTCCTTTTGCACATCTCCAATCTGAGTTGGAGATATTTAGAGGTCTTTGCTTCAGTGTCTGGAATCTGGATGGGACAAAACAAGTTTAATCTTACCAAGACTGATTGGCTATTTGTACAACAATTGTGTGGTGGTTGAGCAGCTCTCTTACTAGTTCTTGGCGGATGGCATTTTTCTTGAAAATGAAGGTGCACAACTTGAGGGAAAAGTGCTTCTGAATTCACAGCTTTATCTAGTTCAGTGTTTTTCAACCTTTTTTGGGCAAAGGCACACTTGTTTCATGAAAAAAATCACGAGGCACTCCACCGTTTTCTTCACCGTTGGACCTCCCCACGGTCGCTACACGAACGGTCGTAAGTCGAGGATGGCCTGTGTTCTCAAGGGGTTGGACTAGATGACCTCCAAGGTCCCTTCCAACTTCTTCTTCTTCTTCTTCTTCTTCTTCTTCTTCTTCTTCTTCTTCTTCTTCTTCTTCTTCTTCTTCTTCTTCTTCTTCTTCTTCTTCTTCTTCTTATTATTCTTATTATTATTATTATTATTATTATTATTATTATTAGCCTCTTTATTTTATTTTATTTTATTTTGGGGCTTTTGTTTGTTTTTGCTGTGAAGGAAAAGGAAAGCTTGCATTTCTTTTTAATTTATCTTTCTGTATTTTCTTTTTTCTCTTCTTTTCTTTCTTCCTTCCTTCCCTCTCTTCCCTCCCTCTCTTTTCTTTCTTTATCTTCCTTCCTTCCTTTCTCTCTCCCACTTTCTTTCCCTCCCTCTCTCAATTTCTTGCTTTCTACTTGTTGTGGAAATTGGAAGCTACTTGCATTTCTTTTTAATTTTTCTTTCTGCATTTTTCTCCTTCATTTATTTTTCTTTCTTTCTTTTTTCTTTCTTTTTTCTTTCTTTCTCTCTTTCTTTTCTCTTTCTTTCTTTCTATCTTCCTTCCTTTCTTTCCTGCCTTTCTCTCTCCCACTTTCTTTCCCTCCCTCTCTCAATTTCTTGCTTTCTACTTGTTGTGGAAACTGGAAGCTACTTGCATTTCTTTTTAATTTTTCTTCCTGCTTTTTTTCCTTCCTTCCTTCCTTCCTCCCTTCCTCTCTCTCTCTTTCTTTTCTATTCTCCTTTTTTTTCTTTCTCCCTCCCTTTTCCCCTTCCCCCTTTTTTCCCTTCCTTTTTTCTTTCTTTCTCACCTTTACCATCAAAAGCACTTCACTCCAGAGGGGGGGGAAACCCCAAAGGTTTTTAATTGCTTTGGTCCAAAGGACATTTTATTATGCAACGTATCAAAAGGACAGGTTAAAAAAAAATCAGCCATGTAATTTTTCAGATGCAAGCGAAGCCTCCAAGAGCGAAGCGGTCAGATCCCTCTATTTCAGGCTGGGGCGAGAGGTTGCGGCGAGCAAAGAAAGCGGAGCCAGGCAGCCGACCAGGCGGGAGTCTTACATCCTCAGCCGCGCGGGGAGTAAGGAGTAAGCGGTGCGTGCTGGGGAAGAAGAGCTTTTTCGAACATTGCAGGCAACCAACCACGCGACAGCTCAGGCGAGCCGGGCTGGCCGCCCGTCCGTCCTCTTCTGATAAGCGAGCCGGTCGCCTCTCCCCAGCTTCTCTCTCTTTAGCAAGAGACCCTCTGAAGCCAGAGAAGGGGGCGGAGCTACGCTGCCGTGGAGCCCTGGTGCCTAGAGAGGTCGAGCCCACTTCTTTTCCTGGGCTTTTGCTTCCAGCGAAGTAGGGCCGTCAGCTTAGCCAAGGCTCCGGTGCCCAGCGCTCCCCCGCCACAGAGTCTTGCAGCGCCGCTCCGCCCGCGGCTGTTCCTCCTCCTCCTCCTCCTCTCACCGCTGTCTCCTAGGTCAGTGTTTTTTCAATTTTTCCCACGGCACACCAGGCAACATCTCGCGGCACACTAGTGTGCCGCGGAACAGTGGTTGAAAAACACTGATCTAGATCATCAGCCACAGGTGCCTCTGTCCAACTAGCTGGTCCTCTAATTTTAGCCCTATTTGGAATGGCAGGTTCTGGGAACAATTACTTATTCTCTAAATTATTTCCAGATTGGATTACTATACGGTCTTCTATCTGCGACTATTTTGAAGACTACTTGCAGAAAAATGCAGCAGTCTCTATATTGATGAGTGCAAGTCAGTTCAGAAATATGACATCTAGTTTACAGGTGCTGCACTTCTAACAGATTTTTCCCCCCAAGCAAGATTCAAAGTGCTGGTTGGAATCCATAATGGCTCTTCAGTCCTCTGTACTAAGCTAGTCTCTCAAAATCTAACTAGCCTCTACTCGAAACTCTTTTCAGAGAGTGGGGGACACTGGATATTACATCTTGGGAGACTAAAATCTAAAGTTCTTTTTCTTATCAGCAGTGGCTAATTTTTTTAAGACAATGATATTTTGCTGTTGTGATTTGATTTGTAAACCACCTAGAGATGAGTTATTGAAACTGGAAATAAGCCAACACACTATCACTGGCAGCCAAAGTTGCTGCAGATTAGTGAGATTTGGGAGAGACAGGTTATTTAAAAATTGATTATGTCCATTATAGATAGGCAATGTTTTTGGAGGAGCAGTTTACATTTTGCTTAATTCTTGGTGCAAATATACTTGTTGGTTCTTTATCTAAGAAGGTTGATTTAGCACCAATACTTTTACTCTTAGGATATTTTTTATTCTGTGCTTTTTTTGTATTTCAAAATCTATACTTTCATTTTATTGTCATGTGAGCTGGAAACATAATCCGGTGATCGCTACTTAAGAATGAGATTTATATATTCTTTATACATTCAGAAGAAAATTCAAAAAGTACAGCTCTGTACCTTCAATTCATAACACAAATTTGTGACAGTTATCATTCTTGTTAATATAAGTATGTGAAGTTTGAGAAAAATCTGTCCCAGTCAGAAATTATAGTTTTATTTGGTGACTTGCTTGTATTGTATTGTTTTCTTATATTTCTGGAATTTATCTCTTGCACCTTCAGTGGCAGACGGCATGAGGACAGCTTATAAAGGTAAATAAAAAATACAAAATTTCAAAGCTAACTACAAAAAACAGCTGGAAATAATACATCCCTTAGGCTTATTAGGATAAATGTGTCAAATATGTACAGTCTATTTCCTAACCTAGAGGCTGAATAGAATGTGGGCAGGTGGCAGAATGCCTTTTAGCTAGTTTAGTTTAATCATGGCCAGATGGTAATTCAGATGGTAGCTGTAAAAAGAATGTATTATGTGAAGATATCTCATGCTATCAACTATGCTCAGTGTTGTTTCTTCTAGTGCTTGTAAAATTCCACTTTATGTTTGTGAACTAATATTCCTTTATCATTTCTAAACTTGATGCATAAAATGTTCAATAAATTCTCATATTTTGGGACATAACCTACCTGGTTGCCTACTGAATTCTTCTGTTCTCTCCTATACTGTCCTGTCCTGTCCTGCTGTGTCCTGTCCTATTAATTTCAGTTTTTTTGTCTATTCTGTTCTATTTCTAGTTCTGTCCTATTCCCATTCTCCATTCTATTCTATTCTATTCTATTCTATTCTATTCTATTCTATTCTATTCTATTCTATTCTATTCTATTCTATTCTATTCTATTCTATTCTATTCTATTCTATTCTATTCTATTCTATTCTATTCTATTCTATTCTATTCTATTCCAATGCTATTGCTAATCTATCCAATTTCTAATTCTATCCTATTTCTAATCCTATCATATCCTACCCTACTCTAGTTCCTATTCTACTCTATTTCTTATTTATTTCCTATCCTATTCTACTCTATTTCCTATCCTACTCTATTCTATTTACTAACCTATCCTGTCTGTAAAGCTACCACCAAACCATCTAGAAATAAAAAAAATGAGGAAGATAAAATAATAGGGAATGAATCTTCACACAGATTAAGTCAAAGGTGAAACATTAGTGAGTTGTGTAAAGCTCTGAATATTCTGACTAGATAATATGAGGAAAAAAGCTTGAACCATAGAAAAGTGAAAAGCTAATACAAACCAAGTCCTAATAAATCAGCACCTTCAGAAATACCTTGGAAATAAGATGAGAAAACATATAACCATTGCCCTCGAGTTCAGGTAGGTGGAAATTTCTGCAAAGTTACTGAGTTGTCAAAATGCTTAAAACTCAGTCAGAATCTGGATTTGAATTTGAATTCAGAAAAGTACCGAAGAACTCTCTTTAACCATACAGTTCTTCAATTCAAAGAACAACATTTCTAAATTCCTCAAGATTTAAGTGTTCATTCCTTAGCCTGAAGGATTTAAAGTGCAAGGCAGGTTCCTCGCTGTGTCAAATTACAATCAAGCAGAACTTGAAGCAACTTCACCTAGCTGCAGACTCTGGAGAATACATATAGCTAAGAAATAAAACTAGCAACTCAGGGAGGCTAAATAAAGAATACACATGAATAAATATAGACAGCACACCAGGCCATGTCAGTCTTAATTCCATACAGCAAAAGGCTAACTTGATATTAAGACTTCAGTATTCTATTTCCTGATAAGCTACTGTTACACCATATTTGTGTTCATTATCTGAAGGGGGAAAAAACTCATTACAGGCACTTTACATTCAGCCACCCTTGCAGAATATTTGAAAATTATTACTACTCCAGAATGGAGTAGCCCATGTATTTAACAACTTGAGAGATTGTGAATATGTTTGGTATGAATTAATAAGGTATGATATTCAAAGTGTTTGTCTGTTACAAAACTTTATAAAGACATTTTGTCATCTTAAGATGCAAATACATTTTTTCAGACATTGATTTGACATTTGTTATGATAATATGCAAGTATATAATCTCTGTGTTCCTGAATAATATGTAGGAGAAATCTCCTTCTTTGTATAACATGTTAGATCCTATTCCTTAAAAGCTGAGTGTATAAATCTATTTTAATTGACAATGAAAAAACACAAATAAATGCCGCTTGGTTGGTTATGTAACTTTTTGTGTTGAATATCTGTACCTGGGGCTACCTGCAACATTCTTATGTTTTGATTTTGGTTACATTATTTTATTACTAATGGTGTTGTATGTTGCCTTCCAAAAAGAAAAAAAAGAAAAAAAAATTGTCCTAAATTACCAATAATTCAGGAACATTAATAACTTTGAGTTCCTCTAGAGCATGGGAAGTGAGTAAGTTATGTATTCTACATTTTTAAAAACTGTATGAATGTCTCCATCTTTTTGTGAAAAGAAATCTGGCTTGGCTATCTGAAATTTTGGCCAGTGTTATTTCATGAAGTAATTTCACATGGTAAATGTACTTCTGTGCTTTATTTAAAGGCATAGCCAAAATCTAATTCAGAATAAAAGAGTGGAATAATATATGTCTTTCTTCAGAAGTCCAATTCAATACAACTAATTTTTTGCAAATGTGCATGGGATTAGAGTCTAAGCATCTGATCCAGTGATGTGACAAAATAAATTATTCTTCTTTATGTAGTTGTACTCACATCTAGTTTTATAGTAAGGATGCAGGTCCTACAGGATAAAGTCAGAGTAAGTACTGAGGCAGACATGAAACTCTACCATATTTTATTTTAGCAAGTCACAAAAGAAGCCATTAAGCTTACAAGGGATACTGAAGAAAGAAAGAAGCAAGTAAATGTAGATGTAGTTCTTGAAATGACTTTGCATAACAGAGTTGGAAGGGATCTTAGAGGTCTTCTAGTCCAAGTTAGTCTTAGAATCATTTCAGGAAATAAACACACATACATGAAGAACTCAGCAGCTCCTGATGGTAGGAGGCAAAATGTACTTCCATACAGCTTTGAAGTTTCAGGGCAACTACGTGTTGGGGTTGTCTGTTTTTTGTTACTTACTGGAATCCATTTTCTAGAATTATTTTCATTCTATTGCCTAAGTTATTAAAGACATTATTAAGATAAGTCCAATTTCCAGTGAAGCAGCAGTCTTGTTCTTTTATGAAAGAGCTTTAGCCTTTACTAACCTTTGTTTCACTTGGCTGGCATACAGGGAAAGGGCAAAAAAAATAGTGAGTGTATCATTGGATGAATAAATAGATAATGTAGCCTCTAATGATCCATAAACTAAAGACATACCTATTTACCATTTTATTAATTCAGGTACTGTACAGTATACGAAATATTTGCATATATCTTACCCAGCAAAGTACTCAAGTACAATGAATATTCTTTATAGCATGGAAGTGCATTAAAATCCTTCAGTGCTAAATATAAGTCTTTGCCATTCTGCTCTCTAACTGCAGAATTATATTAACTTGATTAAGTTCCTTCATTGCTACCAACAGTTCTGCGTCTGGAAAAGAAAGATTACCAAGCAAGGACCAGCTCACTTAGTTGCTTGTCAAAAGCACATTCTACTACTAGCATTGTTTGCAAAAGATATAGGGTGTAAATAGTTGCTAATGGGTGTAAACACAAAATAATACCAAAGAAACTAAGGAAAGTTCCACCTTTCTATCTATGTGTTGCCTCAGTTCAGGAAGGACTACCAGCAAATATGTTGATGTGAGCTTGGAATAGTGTTGCATTGTTCTGTAACCTTCTGTACCAAAACTGTTTTTAAATGTCGATTCAGTGTTTTGCACAACTGAGAAATGATGAATACACTTTAAATGTTTTGTTAATTTTATTGGACACAGAAACCTTTATGGAGACCTCTTATGGTATACAAGAGTGCTCAAACTATGTACACAACATATGTTCCTATTCCCAACATATCAGAAATCACATGCCTTTCTTTAGTCTTTTCCACCAAAATCTGAAGACTGTTTTATAGATACATTTAGGAATTATAGGATCATTCAAGATTTTCCTGTGATTGAGGAAAATCCTTGGAACACCTTGCTTACCTAAGAATGTTGGAATAAAGTGTTGACTTCTGGGCTTCCATCTCCCTACATACTGTATTTTTGCACTTGTATTACAACATTCAATAAAAAAATATAGAGATAAACCTAGCTCAGAACTACGTTCAGCTTTTATCAATTTTAAATCTGCATTCAATTCAGCATCTAGAGTCAGACTGTGGACAAACTCAGTAAATCCACAATAGATAAATGGCTGTTACTAAACTGTATGAAAAGTCTTGTGTAAAAACTTGATTTACTTCACAAGGCTATCCCATAAAATCAATTTCCTCAGTGAGAAGAATCAGACAGGACTGCATTCTGGCCCCATCATTATTCAATCTTTATATAAATTTCCTGGTGACCTGTCCAAACACTCCTGGTTCCCCCCGCCATCAAAGTTAGCACCTAGACTAATCACAGTGCTATTTTATGTGGATAATGCAGTCTTTCTGTCCCAAACTTCAGTTGTCTTAAAATGTGCACTAAAATTATTTGCTACTTTGCACAAATGATGAATTAACAATAAATTATGAAAAAAGAAAAATGTTGGTATTCACTAAATGCCCAGGAATCCATACATGGCAATTAAGTGAATACAAAATTAAACAAACTAAAGTTTTCACGTACCTTGGAATTGTCTTCCAGGCTTCAGGTCAGAGAAACACATATCTAGATTATATAACTCAGAATGCCCAAAGAGCAGTCTTAGCAACTTCATTACTTTTTCAGAACAAGAGGTGGGTTATTTTTTAACCAGCTGTCTTAAAACCATTTAAAACCAAAGTAAGAGCCCAGCTCTTATGTGGTGTACAGATTGGCCCATACACTAATTATTCCAAATTAGAAATCGTGCAATCTAAATTCTCAAGAAATATCCTCCAAGTATCACGCTGTGTCTCTAATGTTACTCTCTGCTGTGAAATGAGATCCGTTAAGATTGAGACAAAAATGTGGCTAATTTTGTTCATATACTGGCTGAAGTTAATTTCTTTTCCCCATAGGATTGAGCCCCCCCTCCCCTCTGTGTCATTAGTTGACAATTTTTAGTGCTAGATGGCAGCAATATCTCCTTGATAAACTATACTTTCATGGCTTTTCACAAGAGGCTCTCCTCTCTTTGGGACATGAACAAGCCAAGAACATTTTAACACAACACATTCTGGGCATGGAAAAACAATCTGACCAAGCTCTACTGACTAGGAAGGTTTTCCTGAAGAGCCAATGTTTAGTATTAGCAAGATACTTGAACAATATTACAGTATCCAAGCTGAGAAGGATTTTAACACAGGCTCAATTTCATGCTCTTCCTACAGTCATTTTAGAAAGCAGATGCAAAACAATTCCCCATGCTGCTCAGTTATGTCTATGTGATGCAGGCACCATAGAATCTGTTGTCCATATTGTCTGTACATCGCTACTGCTTTTATACAGATATTAGAATCTGTTTTATATCTCCTTACCTGGTAGAACACCCAAGTCACTCTACTACTTTCTACTTACAAATTCTGCTGTCTGATGAAAGGGCCTCTGTATCTCTCTGGATGTTGCCAAGTTGAGTTAGGCTGTTAGTAAGACAAGATTTAAGCCAAATAATCCCCATCGCTCAATATAGTATAACTGTGGCTAACTTTTGAGCACCAAATAAAGATAGATAGATATCAGTTTGTTTTATTTATTATTTAACCTCTCTTGGAATTTTAGTTTTATGTCTTATTTTAAGACAAATAATAATCTTTTCCCCCCAGTCCTAGAGACATAGTATAGTGGTAACAATAGTGAGAATAATGTTATGTATTATTCCTTCTAGCTTGTGTTTTATTTCTGGTCCTCTTTTATTTTTAAACAGTTTGTGAATTGCTTCATTCTATACATTAATCTATATGTTTAATGTAAATAAAATTTGATTATTCCTGCATATTTTTTAGCTCTTTCATAAAGTTGATTGTCAGATGCACAATTGGAAATCTCACGTATTGACCTTTGAAAGCTTTTGTATGAAAGCTCTTAGTTTGATCCTGGTCAAACGTCATTGTGCCGTATTTCAGCCAGTCAAATTGTTTAGATTGATATATGTGTTTGTGCGTATTTATAAACTACCCAGAGGGAAAACAAAGACAAAGAACATAATTGTACCAGAATATTTGGCCTAATTAAGATATTATATTTTATCACATCTCTTTTAGCCAGATTCTAATCTAGAATGTAATTGTGAATCACTACATCATCATCATCATCACCATTATTATTATTATTATTATTATTATTATTATTATTATTATTATTATTATTATTATTACAGTATTATTATTATTATTATTATTATTATTATTATTATTATTATTATTATTATTATTATTATTATTATTATTATTATTATTATTATTATTATTAGACTTGGAAGGGACCTTGGAGGTCTTCTAGTCCAACCCCCTGCTCAGGCAGGAAACCTTATATACTATTTCAGACAAATGGCTGTCCAGTCTCTTCTTAATAACTTCCAGTGTTGGAGCATTCACAACTTCTGAAGGTAGATTGTTCCACTGTTTTAATAAACTGTGCATTTCACACATATTGTGTCATATATAAAACTCTTTGCTTGGAAGAACTAGTCTTTTTTGCTTTAGCATAATTCACAAAATCATGAAATATGATTGTATGTTATGATAAATCAACAGAATCTTTTTGGAAGATCATAGTCTGAGAAACAGCTGAAGGAACTTGCCTGTAGGGCCAGGATGCTAATATATTAGCACCTATATGGTATTCATTAACTTGTAATATAGCTGAATTTCACAAAAAATCCTATACTATAATTAATTGTGTTTTCTTAATATAACAGTGGTCCTGTACTGTAGATTGTTCATCAGCTTTGCTGTATTCACTTGCTTCCCCATGACAGAAAGTTAAATTAGGTTTCTTTTTAATGTTAAATTACATGCTTGTTTGAAAATAATCTTTTCAAATGCATAACAATGCTATTGCAAATCAAATTTAGTAGTAATTCTAAGGAAGTCTTATGAATTCATGTAGTCATAGGAGGATCTAGAATTGTTGTTCAATTGTTAAGGTATGGTTATTCCTGAACCTTGAATATTTGCATGTTGATGTTTTATTTTATTGACACAGAGTTTTATCTTCATGAAGTTTTAAATTTTAGTTTTAGAATTTAATTCAGCAACATAATTAATATTTCTTGATATTATAAAAAACATTTTAACTCGTATTTATTTAAGAAAATTGAGACTAGAAATAAAGCATTTTGTATGTCCATAGTATCTGTTGTAACTGTCTTATAATTCTCATGGGTTGAGTGCCACAGGGGAACAACGTGAATCAGTTGTGTCAACAACCTCTTAATGTGTAAAAGTTTTATTTTCACTTCTTGTATAGTCAACAGAAAAGGATTTACTTACATTTGTTGCTTTGCTAAGTAAGTATGGGAAAAGGAAGTAATTCTGTCTTTTCCTAAGGTCTTGAAATTCATTATACAAAAAAAAAATTCAATTAAGGAGCACATGCTGCACACACTAATATGAAGCTTCATTTGTGATTTACCTTTGTCAGTAATATACACATAGAAACCTGAGCCACATGAAAATGTGTGTAAATGAAACTGTGATCTAGTAAAACATTGGTTTTTAGTGTTCACTTCTCTATTTCTTTATTCTCTAATGACCAGTATATAAATCATCATTCATGTTTGTCACTGATTTTTGGCTTGTAATGTTAAAAACTCAGAATTCAATATTTCAGTATCAGTTTCTTAAACTTCCAAACATATAGTTCACAGTTTGAAATTGACCTGTTTAACTATTGACTAGAAATTAATAGAATATAAGAACCAAATACTAAAGATTGAAGGTTTGTTTGGGCTTTCAGAGGTTTGTGAATATTGATCGTGCCTTAGCATTATGTGTGAAACTAGGCCAGGGGTTTCCTAGCAAAACATTGAAGCTCTTATGTCTCCTGTCACCAACTGCTTTTTTAACACCTGCTTTCATGATGGTTGCTTTTCTAATTAAATTGGTTGGTCTGTTAGCATTCTCTTTGGGTTTTTCTTTTAATGAAATAAACACCAAGATGCTATTGATAGTTGGATGATGAGACATTATTTGAATACTCAATTACATAAAGTTAGTTGCTGGTAAACACCTGCACTTGTTTATGAGTTCAGATAGAACTGTTAAAGAATTCATTTTAAAGCAAGACGCATATATTTTTAAGCATTTTAAAGCATTTTGACTTGATTTTGCTCACATTGAATGATTGTATGAATACAGTTGTGTTAATTAGAAATTATATTACATCCCCATATTATCAGATGTATTTCATAAGTTCCATTTGGTGAGAAACAAGGAAACAATCAGGCAAATTCAGCTAATGGTTTGTATGCTCAACCTTGCCCATTTTTTGCTTTAATTAGAGTTTGACTGACTAGGTCAAGGAGATAGTTAACATCTGAGAGGGGGAGAAGCATCAACCTTTTTGAAAGAGTCAATGATCAGAATAGACCCAAAGTGTTACATTTGGAGGAGTGGAAAACTATGTCAGCTGCTAAAATCTTTACCTTCGATAACGTGCGTTGGTAATGATAATCAGTCTTTCTTGTTGTTGATTTTCTAAATTCATTCAAGTCAGTTTTGCATTTTGTCTGAGACCAAATACTTCCTTGGTGATCTTCTTGGTACGTTGAGCCACTTTTGTACAGTGCTTTTCTCTATAACTGTAAAAGTGTACACTTTACAACTTTAAGTGAAACTGGATTATATATTATGTGTTGAATTTCTGTTAGGTAGGAATCAACTATAGTGAACCAACTATAGAGTAAGGTCCTCTGTAATCCACTCTGTAATCAACTATTCATGCAAATCTCCCCTTCCAGGGGTGTCAAACTGCTGGCCCGTGGGCGTGGGCCAGATGCATCATGCCAAAACTGCGCCCACCCCATACCACCAATGGGGAAAAAGTCATGATATGTCACGGCATGTGACGTGACATAGCAAGTTTGACACCCATGCCCTATACTGCATGAAGAGCATTTTAAAGGGTTAAAATCTGTTGGGGATCATTGGGCAACAAGTAGGAAATAGCAGTTCCAATTACCTAATAGCTATATTTTATTTTTGTTGATGATACCCTGTCTTTCTATCCATGCAACATTCAAGATGGCATTCAAGAGTAAGAATATTCAAATTAAGCTAAAATACAGTAAACATCATTACTTCAAAGCCCTGATAAAAACAAATGCATAAGATAAATTAACAATTAAAAGCCTGGCAGAAGGCTTTTATATTTTTGTCAATTTCCTGAAAACTGGAATTTCAGCTATAAACTATAGCATAATCTGGCCCCCGAATTGAACCACAAGCAAGGACCTCTCCAGTTAATCTTAATTCATACATTGATTAATATGGGATGACAGATGGAGACCCACATACCTGGCAAAATTGGGTTTGTAGGGTGAAAAGGAAAATTATAAATCTAGAGAATGAACAGGGCAAAAACTCTTCACACATTAGGTAAAAAATGTTTTTGGTTTGTAAAGGATGTAAATCAAGAAATAGTCCTCCAATGAAAACCAGAGAAGTTGTATTGCAACTTGTTTCTCCAGAACATCTTCTCTGCTTTATTTTTCTCTATGACATCCAACTAGTGCTGGTCTCACCTGAAATACTATCTTGCTCAATGAGTGACTTTTAATACATTTTTAGAGAAAACATAATTGGTGTCAAACTTATATCAAAGCAGTCCACACTTATAATTTAAATTGAATTAAGTGATTTATATTAATAAATATATATGGAGTAATATGTCATTGTAAATACTGCCATCTTCAGACAGGACTGATAGACCGTTCCAGCTCTCACTGGAAGATCCAGCTGTCTAAAATTCAAGGCAGGAGGAAATTACACATTTACAGATTATTCTATTTTTTTCCACTTTTATTTTTGCTCTCCTTCCTGCCCATCTGGTATAATTTTACTTCATGAATATGAAAAAAAATGATGAACATACTGAGGGAATAAGGTAAACAAAAGAAGTGAGTACCTATATTTACACTATCTTGTAGATAGACTTAGGAAGGGATGAGTTTGTAGTTGACTGAGACCCTGACATTTCTGTGCACTTAAGACTACGCTTTTTCTGTGTAATACATTTATGCATGTATTTATGTAAGGAGAAAGAATTAAAGGAGTGACATGGTCAATAGTATTCAGTGCACTAACTGGGAAGCAAACTATTCATTTTATCATTCTGAAAGTAATTGCTTTAGAGAAGATGCAAGAACACAATAATGTGCTAAGGGGATTCTGCTTGAGGTATATTAAAACAATGAGTACAGCATTTAAATTTGTCAAAGACCGCCTACAAAAAAGCCACAGGCAATATCTTTTCAAAGTACAAAATAAAAGAATATTACAAAGCTAAATGCCTGGTCATGAATTACTTATACAGTAGCCATGTACTAAAACTCCTAGCTGCTCTTCAAAATGTAATTGTTAAAATAGTATAGAAGACATTGGACAATTTAATAATGTAGAACACTGATACATTTATTACTAGGAAAAGAAATCCTGAGAATTCTAAATTAATCCAAAGCATAGCATTACATTAACAGTACCAAAGGCAATTTTGTTAACAAAAAAATGCTGAGCATTATGGCATTGGCCTCATAGAAATTGACAGCATAATTAATCAAGCAAAATGTACAGGCATGGTAAACTTAATGTTAGTTTAACCTTGTAGGCTCCATGTAGAAAGAGAAGAATGTGTCCATGTGTAGACAGGTGTATCTATGTTTGTATCTATATAAATGTAGTTATATTCCTAAGCATAATAGTAATAATAATAATAATAATAATAATAATAATAATAATAATAATAATAACAACACTACTACTACTACTACTACTACTACTACTACTACTACTACTACCTTGACCTCATTGAGGCAGTTTCCTTGATGTAGTTATGGAGCTTCTATGATCAGAGGATGAAAGATATTCCAGAGTCAACCATACTGGACAGGTCTCATCAGAGGAGTCAAAGAGAGTTTCTCCCATAAAAAAATATGGTGAAACATAAATTATAGAAATTAATACCGGCTTGTTTGTTGCTGGGATCAAGAAGAACTGCACTAGGTGTTGGTGTTTTTGGACATCTGGTGGAAAATGTGCTACTGCATTCAGGACTGTTGGCTGAGCAATCAGGCCAGCAGCTGCAGAACTACTGGAAGGAAAGGTGTTTACTCATCACAAATATATTTGTTGTTGTTGTTAGCTGCGAAGTCGTGTCCGACCCATCGCGACCCTATGGACAACGTTCCTCCAAGCCTTCCTGTCCTCTACCATCTTCTGGAGTCCATTTAAGCTCACGCCCACTGCTTCAGTGACTCCATCCAGCCACCTCATTCTCTGTCGTCCCCTTCTTCTATTGCCCTCGATCTTTCCCAGCATTAGGCTCTTCTCCAGTGAGTCCTTCCTTCTCATTAGGTGGCCAAAGGATTTGAGTTTTAGCTTCAGGATCTGGCCTTCTAAACAGCAGTCAGGGTTGATCTCCTCTAGGACTGACCGGTTTGATCGCCTTGCAGTCCAAGGGACTCGCAGGAGTCTTCTACAGCACCAGAGTTCAAAGGCCTCAATTCTTTGGCGCTCAGCCTTTTTTATGGTCCAGCTTTCACTGCCATACATTGCAACTGGGAAGACCATAGCCTTGACTATACGCACTTTTGTTGACAGGGTGATGTCTCTGCTTTTTAGTGTGCTGTCTAGATTTGCCATGGCTTTCCTCCCAAGGAGCAAGCGTCTTTTAATTTCTTGGCTACAGTCCCCATCTGCAGTGATCTTGGAGCCCAGGAAAATAAAATCTGTCACTACCTCCATTTCTTCCCCATCTATTTGCCAGGACTTGAGAGGGCCAGATGCCATGATCTTGGTTTTCTTAATGTTAAGTTTCAACCCAAGTTTTGCACTCTCCTTCTTCACCCGCAACAAGAGGCTCTTTAGTTCTTCTTCACTTTCTGCCATTAGAGTGGTATCATCTGCGTATCTTAGATTGTTGATATTTCTTCCGGCAATCTTAATTCCAACTTTTGATTCATCTAGCCCTGCCTTTCTCATGATGTGCTCTGCATATAAGTTAAATAGGCAGGGCGACAGTATGCAGCCTTGCCGGACTCCTTTCCCAATTTTGAACCAATCAGTGGTTCCGTGTCCAGTTCTCACTGTTGCTTCTTGACCCGCATATAGGTTTCTCACAAATATATAGAGAGTGATAATAATGAAATCACAAATAATAATGGAATTGAAATGCTGAATGGCCAAAACAATACGAGCCAACAGGATGAAGTGTACAAGCATCTGGACATTTTACAGTTGGATAATCAACCGGACAGTAGACAAGTTAAAATGTGATTAATAAAGAACAAATCCAAAGAGTGGAAAAGTTGCTAAAGTCAAAACTGAATGGTGGAAACACCATCAAAGCTCTCAATACCTGAGCTATACCTATGGTACAATACACAGCTGGAGTGATTAACCGGACACAAGCTAAACTGGACTGTTTGGATTAAAAAAACATGAAAACATGACTATTCATTATGCATTGCAACCGTGTAGTGATGTTAATAGATTTTACATACCCTACAGAAATGGAGCAGAGATTTACTTCAAGTCAAACAAATTGTTGAAGAAGAAAAGCATGCATTGGCTGATTATTGTTTGTTTGTTTGTATTTCACACTTCTTAACTGCCCATCTTCCACAGAGAGTATGTAAAAAACAATCTCAAACAAGTATTGATGAAAGTTGAATTTGGAATTTACTGATCATACAAGAAACAAAGCATGAATATTGAAATAATGTAATTAAAAACAGGAACAGAATGCCAACTAAGAAAAGCATTACATAGATGATTTCTACAAAAGATAGGGGATAAAAATAAATCTACAACTGGATCATTAAAAAAGAAACTAAAGGCTTGATTTTGGCTGCTCAGAGAAATGCAGTCAAGGCCAGAAATGAAAATTCATCAAATGATTCAAAGTGCAGATTGTGCAAAGAAGCAGAATAAGCAGTACATTGTATGCTCAGCTTGTGCAAGAAGATTGCACAAACTGATTATAAACAGTGACATTTTTCCCCCACTGGGGAATCAATCATCCTGTAGCTATTTTGAACAAAATTTATGACTGACCTGGCCACAGAGGCCTTTCAGAGTCAGTGGTCCAGGAGGCCTAGACCATCAATTTCAGTAGCAGCTCTTGAAATCATTCTCCAAGACTCCATGGTAACCTGATAAGCCATGATGGAGGTAGAAAAGAAAATTGTGCTACTGTATATACTGTAACAAGTGCAAAACTGTTGAAACTGCTGTCAGTCTACAATCTTTGTTAAGAGTTAGACTCTCTGAAAAGATTAAAGGCTGGGATAAAAAAAAAGATGGGTGTTCAAATTGATACCTTCATATCCTTGCACAAACTATTCTATGTGGTGAACCCTATTAGTTTTGGTCTCTGCTCTGACCATAGATACTTTAAGTATCAACACATATCCTGAGTCTGGGTAACTTCTAATATTGCTTGACTGAACCTCCCATTTCATTTCTCCTTGCTGCCACCTTTGAATACACAGAATCAAGGGTGAGGGTGACATTCTGTATGTGGCCAGATCTCCTTTGAAGGCTAGGTACTATTGGACACAACCACCTGTTTAGCCCATACTATGTGTTGGGTATGTCTGTATTGGTGATATTTGACAGTTTGAGAGGCAAGAATATGGTTGTGGAACCAGGTTGTCTTGAGACATATTTAAGCTAATTAGGTTCTGATGATGGAAGCAGTAGGTGGCAAACTGGTGACATAATGGATTGGCAGGTATTGGGGAAATTTTACCTTCTGCCTATTGAGCAAATGCCTTCTTTGTTCCATTTTCTGCTACAGTAATAGCAATAACATTTTAGGCTTATATATTGTGACCCATAGTGCTTTACAGTACTATCTGGGCAATTTACAATGTAAGCATTATTTGCATATTGCCCCCAACCATCTGTGTTCTCATTTTGCTGACCTCAGAAGGATGGAAGGCTGAAACAACCTTGAGCCCCATCAGGATCAAACTCCAGGCTGTGAGCTTGCTTGCAATACTGCAGTTTAACTACTGCACCACCAGGGCTCCAGACTGAGTTTCAGGTATGTCTGACATACCATAAAGTATATTTGGGTACAGTCCTTCCATGCTCAGTTATACATCAAGGAACCTCTCACTAGTCAAAACAGTTGCCTAACAAGTATGCAAATACATATATTGCTCCAATCAGCCTCACAAAGGTTATTAAAATTGGACTGAATGCCTAATAGCATCACAATGATACATCCTAATCTCTCTTTATGCATGCTTGTATTCCTGTAACAAAGAACGTTCAGTATTCAATATAAGTGTACCTTTATAATAGATATTAAAATAATGAACAAAGTATCAATTCCCTTAAACATTCATCTTTCCTTCTTCCCTCTTCCATATTTTAAAAAACACCCATTGGTTCCATATATCCCATAACTTATGCAGCTATTATGTAATTCTAGGAGGGATTCACTTCTTGGCAATAATAATTCTAGTAGCATGACAGAATCTTGTAAATTCAATGTTGCAAATATAGTCTAGGCTACCTGAAAACTAACAAAGTTATAAAAAATCTATATGTTTTTAAAGCGTAATAAAATTAGATTCTCACTTTCTGACAGTTTTAATAACAGAGATAGACTGGGGATTTCCCATTGCTAAATCAGCAACGTCCAACTTGATCCTTTCCAATCCCTTTCATCCATTCAATGGCATATTACAGAAATTATTTTAGAAGTCACTGAATTGAACATTGAACAATGACAGCAAAATATGATATATATATAATTTCTGTGATGTAGTGCAAGAAATTTGGGCCTAAATGGAAAACAAATATTTTAGTATAAATTCAGAATATAGTGATCTATTCTGCTCTTTGGTTTCTTTATGTAGGTAAACACAACAGCAGTAAGCTTTCTTTTTTTAGGAGCTTGGATGTTTTAATTAACGTGAGTGTATTCCATACTGTATATGTAGTTGATTAAAAGCAATGCTAATGAACCACAATAATTTAAAGGGCATCTACTACTGGCCTGAACTGAATCTAATTTTTGAAACTGTTTCCGAAGGAGTAAATCCCATAAGGAGGGAGCCCATCTGCTCCCACCAAAATCTGCAAGATGAGTATCATCAGTAAAGGAAGAAATCACACCCCTGTATTTGAAATATAAACTCTTGCTGTGTGACATCACTGTGTCATCTATAGAACGAATAAGCAATACTGTAAATTCTGTAAGTCTTCATCAGAATATCCTATTATCTGTGACAGAAGATAAATAATATTTTATTAGAATCCTTTTGTTCTGAAATTATATAAGCACTATATTTCTAAGTAAGTTGGTCCTAGAATGCAACATTCATATTGAGTTACAATATGTTCCACCACAATTAATAGCACTTTTAATCATGGTGATGAAATGTTTCATTAGTTTTAGTGATGCTTCTCATTAATACCTTTTAAGCTGCTAGGTAATTTATTTATTTAAAAACATTTGTATGGATGCCATCTTAAAATACAGCTGATGGCAGTTCATTAAACAATAAAAACTGTAAACTACTAAAAAAAACACCAAACCCATAGAACTGTAAAACACAGCCAAAAACAACCGGTGCTTCCACCCCACTCTACCCCAGTGCCTGGGTGAAAAGTCTGATCTTAATGGTCTTCTGGAAAGCTCATGAAGTGGGGCCTACTTTTGCTGGAGGAGGGAGGGTGTTCTATAGGGCAGGGGCACCCATGGAAAAGGCATGCTTCTGAGCTTCCACGGATGGTAACATTTCATGGAAGTGTTTAACCTGAGTGTGCCTATTCTATCTGATCTGGTAGGAAAAAGTAGACAATCTCTGTGAGAAGTGGTCCAGTGTTTAACCTGGTCCAATGCTATGTAGGGCTTTCAAAGTGATAGCCAGCGCTTTAAATTTCACCTGGAATTCTGAAGCATATAAGAAAGAATTAGCCATGTTATCCACCTCATTATGGCGATTTCTTGATAAATATATTTATTATATTTCACTAATAATGTGACCTTCCCCACCCAGGTATTTAACCCTTTGTTAGCACGGTGTTGCAAATTGAGATATACATTTGTCTTTATCATGTGGGTTGTCATCTTGCACTCTGCACTTTCAATTTTAGAAGAGACTTGATCTACCTTGAACAGGTATCCATGCTGACAGAGATGTAATAACTCCCCAATTTTGCAACTTTCAAGTGATGTTGGAATTAGAGACAACTTTCTGGTGGTGTAGAATTTGTGCAGCTAGAAAATTCATTACGTTTTTAAAAATATTCTCTTCTTTCTTTTGAGGTAGTATAAATTTAGAAAAAGTATAAATTTTCAAAACTATGTTTTGCACATGTGTGGTGAAATCATTAATATGCTTCTCAGAACTATACATAAAAGAATGACACACTATTTTCTTAGATAGAAGATGAAGAATCTTCTAGAAGATGAAGATTCTGTTTTTATAGATTAGTATATACAGATTGAAGGACACAGTTTACATTTTCATGATCAACATTAAAATCTTATTTTACCTTTAAAATGCTGTTTTTGACTGTCCAGTAATGTGCTTTTCTATCTCATCAACTGTTTCTCAGGTCCTTCCAGAAAATCTAGCACCGTGTTTACTAAATTATCTTCAGTAATAAAGTGCGTGAATCTACAATAGATGCATTGTTCCCTTTGTTTAAACATTCATATTCATAGCTCCCCACTGAATGTGAAAATAACTATGACTCATTTTATAATTTTGAGGGCAAGCACCTTTTCCACAAGACTACAGAAGGAAAGGTTATTTCCAGCACTTGACCCACTAAGTGTCATTTGAGTCAATTTAATACTGCAGTTTCTAAGATGTTGGAGTTAATAATTTAACTTGGTTTTTTTTTACTAGAGGTACATAAATGATAATTCTGCAGTAGTTACTTGAAGGACAATGTTCTTTTCTTGATTCTTTAACAATCAGAAATAACTACTGAGACAAGTTTGTGATATTGTCAACCTAAGTACCTAACTCTGAGTATGCTGTGGGTACGCTGAATCAGTGTTTGGAATCAAGAACAGCTTGGCTCACAGCTAACCTACACCAAGCAAGATTCAGCCCAGAAAAGAGTGTTCTTACAGAAATTAGTAAAAGGCAACTTATATACTGTAATATGAATATGTTGGCTCTTTTCCTTGGCCAATTTCAACATGCTGTGAAAAGAGCTTTGTATGTAAGCTTTGAATATGCCAAGAGAACGAAGTGTATGCAATTATTTATAATATTAATGTAATTTTAATGCCCTGCTGTTGTGATTTTATAGTGATTTTATAATGTTTTTTTATTTGGTTGCTTCTGACTGTTTATGGCCCAGTGGACATAATTTTGTAAACTGTACATTCATCCTAAAGTTGATAAAAGAGAGAAACATACTGTAATAAAAAATGTTTCTTCTACTTCAGCTCAGTAACAGTGGTATATGGAAGCATTGATTTAATACAAGGTTTTTTTTAACTTTACATATTGTAAAATGGTATATTTACCATGCATGTTGTTATCCTTTCATTTAACTGGAGTGACAGAGAACTCCTAAAAAGAAATAATAACCTTCTGAATAATTTGCAGTAATGAGAAACCTGATGATGACTTGACTTTGATCTGCTATTTAAATGTGCAAATGTGAACTCTAACTTTATGCTATTTCATATCATGCACACCTTTAAGTGAAATAAAAAATGTTGGTTACTTATAATACAATGCACTTTACTGAATCAAGAAAATTCCTTTCTCTAATCTTAATAATAATAATAATTTATAATAATACATTCATCTACCTTTTTCTGCTGAAGTGTTAAAGGAATAAAAAATAGCATTCACAATACATGTGGTGAAAATGATTGGAAAATTATTATAGAGTTAGGATTAGTGTTAAGAGTTACTATAGGTAATTTCCAGTTTGATTTACACATTCCTACTTGGTTCCTGTATCTAGATCAGATCAAACACATATGTCATTAATTTAGCTATTTCACTGGTCGTAAGGCTGGTAGGAAAGGAAAATATCAATTTTAACAGAGGTCCAAAATGATTATTTATAGAACACCATCCAGTCAGAGCTGAAGAAGCTTCTTGGATAAGAAGTGAAATGTCTTCAAAGCAAAACAAGAAAGTCCAGCTGCTTCATGAAAAAAGCACCTTTGGGACAACCCTGACCTGGATGACTGAGAATCTCCATAGATATTTATAGAACATTTTTAAATGAATGGAAGGCTTCAGTTAATTAAGCCAACTGGTTGGCAATCCTTGTTGTATGGGAAAATGGTAGTTGCCTTATCTTACAAAGACCGAGTAGAAATGTCATAATTTGACTCCAACTTTATAAACGGGCTTTGTCCAAAGAAATCAATCTTGGTATTTTCTTGTCTCAGTATATTATAGGAAAGGCAAGATTTAAGGGGATAAAAAGAGTAAACCAATTGGCCCCAGCTCTGTTACAGGGATCCAGCCTGGAACAGATTTATTGGATGGATGTAGCAGCTCAGAATTACAAACACAATATGAGAGTCCACAAGATGGATTGTGGTTTCCTTTGTTTATGTAAATATTTGTAATATTAGAGATTAAATCTGGATCTCACCATATTCCAATACTTTTTGTCCCTTTCTGTAATTTCAACATATGAAAGGAACATATGGGGACTACAGTATTTTTGCAATAAATTGTAGCATTGCCATTAGTGTAGTGACTAGCAATATTTGCAGTTATTTTTTTTGGTTTTAGATATTTATTTTAATTGATTATTGCATCTCTAATTGGGAAAAAGGATTTCTCCTATTTCCTACTAATAGGTTAAATCTCTCCTCCCTTCTGCTGTTTCCTTCATTGACCATGAGCACTAGGAATTTCCCAATAATTTTTGGTTGATACTACAGTGGAAAATGTTATAAATTATTAAATGTTTAGAATAGTGCAGGAATAAAGAGATATTGTAGCAGTCACATTCTTTTATATAAAAGAATTTATGATGCAGGAAATATTAGAAAATTTAGAGGAATGTTTTCATTTATTTAATTCAAACATTTAATATTCTACCCACTAACCCAAAGGGATTAGGCAGATCCGCAAAGTAATATTGAATCAAACTTTAATCTTCAGACTGAGTTTTTAATAATAACAAACACAATTTCCTTTTCACTTGGTAACCAGATAAGTTAATAACCAGTCACATTAACATCACAGGGTTTTTTGGGATATATATTATCAGTATTTTTCTGGGCATGTGTGAATCCATACTTTGCAAGTAAAATCTGTCTTTGGGTACATTGTATGCATTTTGAACCATATTTGGCATTCTTTATCAACTTTCACTATTATCCGGAATGTACTGCTGTTTAAGATGAAATTGGAGAGGTTTTCTCTTTCCCCCTTCCTTGAACAGGAGAAAAAGTCTTACTTAGCTTGCTCAACCATTCTTCCCCCTGTCCCATCAGAATATCCTTACATCAGAGAGTTATTCCTATTGCATTAATCCATAACACATAGATCCTGGTAGGCTTTTTGGCTGCAATTTTGTCAGAACTTCAAACAAAAGGCAAAGCCTCTTCTCTCTCTTTTCTTCTTTCTTTGGAATAAGGAAATGAAAGACAACTCTCAGATTAAATATTTCCCCTGTCTTTCCCCAAACAGGCGTGGATTTAGAAGGACACCTAATTATTATTACAGTTGTCGGAAGCTGGTTTTGCTCTGTCTCATTCTTGTGAAAGCAGTGGAAAAGATTGTTTATTGAAAATGTTTTCTTTTGTTTAGTGGATGGATGTATACACAGAGCTGCTGGCCCTTGTCTAGTTGCTGAATGTCGCAATCTGAGTGGCTGTGAAACTGGACAAGCCAAAATCACTTGTGGTTATGACCTACCAGCAAAATGTGAGTAAGCTATTTCATACTTTTTTTAAAAGAAAAAGAATCAGGTGAAATGATATATCTATATCTATCTATCTATAATCTATATCTATATCTATCTATATCTTGAATTTTCAACAAAGTAATGTGAAGCATTAATGAAATTAGTAAAATTAAGTGTGGTTTACAATGACTTTTGTCCTTTGGGAAATGGAGATATTTTAAATATGCTAAATAATTGGATGTATCCTGTTTATTTTGGGAAGTAGGATGGGTCACAGATTTCTGCCTCTGAAAAAGCCTTCTAGCATTTTAAGAGAATATCCATTTTAATTTTGACTGCATGGTTGTAGGGATGTTGGTTTCACCAGAAAATTGGCGAGGAGGTATCAGATAGTTGGATTGTATACTTTTAACTTAGGTGTGTGGCACATAAAGCTTTATATTCCCATATAATGTCATACACAATTAATCAAGGATTTATTTTAGTCATTAAAAGGTTACATTCTATTTTATCCTGCCTCACTACAGAACATGTAGATTGGTGTTTCTCATCTTCAAGGCCCCTTAAACTTTGGATGTTCTCTTTGGCTGGAGCAATCGAAACATTATTCTGTTTGGCCTTGGCAAAATCAGATGAGATAAGGTCATTGAAAACAGGTGTATAATTCCACTTTGGAACTGTATAAGTTGTTCAGAAAGCTCCAAGAGTTGGGGAAACTTTGATGCAGAGCTAACTGGCAGAAAATGCTGTATATTTGCTGATTCTGAAGGGGTCTGCCTGCTGTCATAACTGGAAAAAAGGTGTAAGGTCTTTCTTTGTTCTTATTCATTTTTTTTGGTATTTGTTAGTGTCTTATTTTCTTCAATATTTGTGGAGGGTTATTTTTTTCCATTGATGTCTTATGTACCACTGCGTGTTATCTTCTCATTTTGCCTTTAAATAAAACCTTTATTGATGTGGTCATTCCTTCTGAATGCAAAAGTCCCTGTGATTGAATCCTGCTGGGCTGAGGACAGAGCAATAGAGAGATGCATGGCTTCTAACCTGATACAGATTTCTTGGGAGCAAATTCATTTTAAGCGAAAAAGATTAAAGTGATTTATGTTGTTTCAGCTCTTGGGTGTAGATTGATTGGCAAATACTATGAGGACTTTGTTGCACCTAAGCATTCAATGGAATACTGCTTTCAATATTACAATATGTTTTTCTCACTTCAAAACCTTATATTAACAACAGCCCCATTATATGTAAATGAAGAGATGGTTATTTTCTTTTCCACGTTACATAATAGCGGAATCAGGCTTGGGAAAGTAAACACTGAAATAGTAGTAATATGCAGCTTGGATGCATAATAACAGTTATTAGGAAGGAGGCTGTGTTTTATACTGTAAAACTCACTGAATGATTTGGACATTCAGGGTCATTTCTATACAGTTCAAAATTGGGAGCGTTCTGCTGTTTTCCAGAGGTTGCAAATTTTGATTCTATGCTTTTAATCAAAAATTACATATAATACAGTTCAATGTATGAAATGTAACAAACATTTAATCAAAATTAAATCTGATCTATTCAATACTCCAGGTTGTCCGTCCTGTAAAATCCATTTCAGTCCAGGAGAAGGCCCATAGTACAATTGAATGAACATTCTATCCCAATCTGTGCAAAACATTAAAAGATGCTTTGCTTCAGTTAAAAAAAAAGTTGTGCAATCCCATCCCTTACAAAGCTGCTTCACGAAGGAATGCACGTCCCTAACTTCTAACCAAAAGGTGCTTGGGTTGCTCTGTTTCACTTTGAAGGCTACCTTGAATTGTCCCAATAGGCGGAGGAGGCTTTTATGTAGTATAAGCAGAAGCCTCTTCCAAGGAATGGAATTACTGCTGAAAGCTATGAACTGATGGGGACTGCCAATAAGAGGCAAATCACGTTACTTTCCTGCCACGAAGCAGCTCATGTAAGTAAATTATAGGCACCTTATAGATCTCAGTATAGGAATATAGTTGAAAACTGTTTTATATCTTAGGTCTTTGTCAAGCTCAGCATCGTTTTGCACCTTGATTCACTTAGGAAAAAAAAACCCTCTCAGGATCTTCAAAAACCAGGATCATTGGGACAATAAACTCTTATTTCCTATCCAGAAAAGAGGCTGCTTTGTGAAACTAGTCTGCGATATTCTTTTCTCTCGTCCAAGACTGCATCTCTTCTCTAGCCTCCTGCAGAGAATCTGTATTATGTTGCCTGCCATATAAATAGGGATGCATAAGTTAGGGGCATACACAAAGCTCTGCATCTTTTATTTAAGAAACCATTAATTTTAAACATTACACGCAGAGCAGCTAATAATGATCTATAATAAGACAGTAAAAAATGGAATACAAAAGGAAAGAGGTTGGGGCGAAGGAAGGGAGCAAGGCTGCACATTCTGTTATCTATTCTTTACTGCTGAAATGTCTTTGTAGAACAGAAAATATTTTGGAAGAGTAAAAAAAAAATCATGGATTTTTCCCTTCTCTGGAAGTGGAATGGGCAGGGGTGTCAAACTCAATTTCATTGAGGGCCGCATCAGCATTGTGGTTGCCCTCAGGGGGCTGGGTGGGTATGGCCAGGGTGGGTGTGGCCTACTGGGTGGGCATGGCTAGAGTGTGTATGGCCTACTGGGTGGGCGTGGCCAGCTCTACATTGTTCACATCAAGGATGCCTATGGAGGCCTGGGCAGGAGTGGGACAGATCTGAGGGTTTCTGGCAGAAGGAGGGTCTCTGGGCCAGGGCCAAGCAGAGGGGGCCGTTCCCTCACTGTTTCCAGGATGGCTTTGCGGGCCACATGAAAACACTTCGCGGGCCGGATCCGGCCCCCAGGCCTTGTGTTTGACATGTCTGAGCTAAAGTAATGATTTCCCTGTCTCCTCAATAAACTGGATAGAATAGCTAAACATTAAAACAGAAGGGGAGAAGAAGCCAAGTGCGCAGTTGGATTTAAAAAAAAAGGGCCTGAAGATTATTACTAGAGATTTTGTGGAGCCTCAACCAGATTTTTAGTCAGGAATGACCAGATAATGCTTTTCACAAAGTGCAAAAAAGTGGAACAAAGTCCAAATTCTTCTTCTTAACTAGGTAGGTCTATCAAGAAAGATACACTAAGGACAACCAAAGTCTGGCTTCTTTACTTTTTGAAGGATTTAACCCTGCCTTTTCTAAAGGAGATGATTTGGGTAGTAGAAGGGGGGAAAGAGTTCCATGTAGTAGTAGTAGTAGTAATAGTAATCTGGGGACATCTTCAGGAGAACTGATTTTTAAGTACTAGAAAGAAATGCAGTGAGCAGACAGAAAATAGCAATGATGCACCAACAACAAGTTGATTGTGGAATAATAAATGAAGGACATCTGAATAGTATAGGTCATCAGGATAGTATAGGTAGCAGTTTGAAACACTAGTTACACATAATTTTTAAGTGAGAAAATATACTAATATTTGGCAAAGTTTAATTGATACTTTTAATTTGTTTCTGGACTAATTGGGGATCACAGCCTGCCTCATTTTAGTGAGCAAAATTTCCTTTTTCCTTTTTCTTTTTAAGAAAATCACATTCTCACCTAGTACTTTTTGTTGGTTTTGGTGTGGTTTCGGTGTGGATGTTCTCATACTCATCAAGCAGCCATAGCAAACTGTAACATAAAAGTGATGTTATTACACAAATGACACTGTTACATATTGGGTCACAATATCTGATACAGCATGTAAGTCACAGCATTTATGACACATAACACTGTCATGTACCTTTCATCATTTTTCTTCCTGTGGACACCAGTGCTATAGAAACAAGACAGATTGGTTGGGCATAGTCCAGGATGGTTAGAAGGATAGTTTACTAGAATCCCAATGGTTGCTTTCATGATCTCTTATAGTGGTCCCTTGGTCTGCATTACATAATGTTGTTTGGTGCCTGATCAAATCTACCAAATTTACTGAAATTGGAGCCTTCTTTTCTATATAGTTTTTAAATCTCTTGGCGTTTTGCTACATTTTATTGTATAGATTATATAAAAAAATAGGTAGCTGTCCTCTCCTGGTTACAACTAGATATTGAGCCAATCCATCTGTAATTCAAGGAGATATTCATGAAAGAGTAGACACTAAATCAATACCAAAGAAGTATGTTATGTTTCAGAAATATTAGATTAAGTTCCATTGGGTGAGAGCAAGAGAGCAGAAGTCAGGATTCAGGTAAAAAGGAGCCAATATATAAGAGATCTGTCAGGCATCAAGATTCAAAGCACACAAATAGTCAAGTATACAAGGTTGCATGTAGTACACATTTTTCTGGCAATAATTTGCTGTATACAGAGAGCTTTATAATGAAGATTACAACACCATCACTATCATACCCTAACTCAGGGGTGTCAAACTGGCAGCCCGCAGGCTGGACATGTTATCCGGAAGCCGCGCCCACCCCATTGGCGGCAATGGCAAAACTGTCCCAATGCGTTGCGTGATGTCACATGATGTCATGAGTTTGACATGTCTGCCCAGCAAAGCCTTCTGACTATTGAGCTTGTTTTGTTACAGTTTTCTCCCCAAAGTTACTGAGTCTTTTTGTATTTGATGAAGAGATGCTGCAGTTTTCATAACTGGGTGGCTATTCAAGTGAATCTGGGGTCTGAGGCCCCTCTTTTAAGAGACTACATGACTGCTCCAAGATCATTACCAGGATGAGATTTGAGATCTGCTGTGGCTAAGAAGTTCAGTTAGAGTATATGTGGCTAGTGTTCAATTAATATGCACTTTTGTTCTTTAGAAATAATAGTTAAGCACAGGGCTTTTTTTTGTCATAGAACACACCAGAACAGAGTTCTGGCACCTTTTTTTGGACAGATTTTCCAGAGTTGTGTTCTTTTCCTATTGTTGCCCTTCCTATCCTCATTTGCTTTTGGAAATGCTCTGCTGGTGGTATAGTGCGAGTGGGGTCCCCTCTGGTGCTGTCTGCCTCTTCTAGGAGGAGCCATGAGGCGCTGGAGCACCACAGCCAGAGCATGGCTTGATTGACTGGGTCAGACCACGTGGTGTGGAAGTCGATGGTGGCGGTGGGAGACACATAAATTTGGAGGCCATCTTTCATGAGAGGTTGAGTGAGCCTTTTGTCTTCCCTTACAGAAGGTGGGGTGTGTGTGTGAGGTTAAAAAGAGACGAAGCGAGAGGAAAGAAAGTTGGCTGGTGTGGAAGCTTGCCCGACAGCAAAACTTTGCTCTTTCAGTTCCTTGGATAGTTCAAAGGCTGGGATGTGTACAAAAATCTCTTTTTAGTCTTTTATACTTTATATTCAAACTGCAGAGGGAAAAAATAAGAATAAAGCCAATGTCTTGTGATTTGGAGGTATTATTATTATTAATAATAATATATATTAATTATGTATTAGTCAGATGTAAAGGGAGACTTACAGTATGAGGTTTAATCAGAACTGTTTATTAAATTGGGTTTAATTTAAAGATAAATTAAAAGTAATCTGTTCACTGACAAAGTTTCAACTTTAATTTGTTTCAAGTCAATATCCATATTAAACTCCAAGTGTACATTTTTCCACCTTGTTTGACAACTTCTTAAAAATAATTCAATCTTTTACAAACAACCAAATTTTGTTTTATTGAGCCAATTTCATTCCACATAGAAAGCTGACATTTCCACTCATTAAACTAAATTGGTATGCCAGTGGTAAATGTCCCAAAAGATTAATAAAATGCCTTCTTGTAATTTAAAGCCACACAGTGCATGGTAACATTAATAGTATTAACTTACCTTGAACTAAATCCTAGTCTTTTAGATACAGTAAAAATTGAAGGTTTTTTTTCCAACTACAAAGGTAAACCTTGTAAGGTAGGCAACATGGGTTGTATGACATGTGTGAGTTCCTTTTTTTTTTTTTTACAAAAAAAGCACTGGTTATGTATATTGTTAATATCTTAGAACTGAATTTCAGAATTTTCTTCAGTGGGATGATATAAATATTCTAATGATCTTGGTGGTGTCCAGGGATTGATAAAGAAGCAGCTAATCGAATTTTAATATATTGGAGTCCATTGAATTTGTGGATATTAGATAACTGATGGCAATCTATTTGAGCTTCCTAAGGAAAGATTGTCAATAGAGAAGATAGTATCAATTTGTTGAGTCTGTTCCAGTTTTATCTATGTTCATCTATAAATCTGCTCTGTTCTAGTTCTCTATCTTAATTTTTGTTTTTAAATTTTTATAAACATAATCAACTCAGCCACACAAACTAACAACCCCTGAAATACACACACACACACACACACACACACACACACACACACACACAAATTTCCAATAAAGTAAAGGATAATTGAAAGCCATCATCTTTTCTACTTTTTGTACTTTTAGTTTAAAAGAAATTGTAGTAGAAGACTATTCCACTCCTGAGAAAAATAGTCCTTTGGAAGTCCATGGGAAAAAATAATAATTAATTTCCATGATAGATTGATTAGTTAGGGTTAGACCTTAGTCTCTCTTAGTCATGATGATTCCAGATATTATGCTCTGCTTGTCTTTATGAATTCACTCTATTAAAGTTGGTTGTACCTCCTCAACAATTTTGCCAAAAACCATTTAGGATATAAAGTAGGTTTTCTGGTCCTATCCCTTTCTTGTAGGTAGTTATTTTATTAGTTTAATTTCATCTGAGGTAAACCACAACATAATATTAATCTAAAATTAAGCAAAAACACTGAGAACTGCTTCTCTTTTCTTCTCCCTAATATGTACTTGGAACCTCAAGGTATAGGATTGCTTTGATTATTGTGAAGATTTACTGAATAAGACTATGTTTTCTTTGTCTTTTTTATTTAATGGAATAAAGTCCTAATCTAAAATTAAAAACATTTCTTAAAGATTCATGATCACCTGGGAATTTAATGCTGCTATTGTTATTTTGCTCTATTCTTACACATCATGGCTTGCCATCTATGCCATCTATTCATCGGAGATACAGAAGATGATAGTTGTCTTTAAATGAACATAATTAGATGTAAAAGATTTGAACAACTATATGCTTGTAGCCAGGATCTTCTCCTGGAGACAGTGCTCAAGCAAGTGATGGCTTGCCAGAACTAGACACTTCGGATAAAATTGATTTTTTTAGATCTTTACCAATCAATTTTAGTCCTTGTTTTGGTTCTGAAACTCCCTTGATCATGCTATAGTCTCCCCACCACCCAGGAGAGAGATGGTCAATACAATCATGTTAGTGTTCATGGACCTCTTTTGAAGCTTGTGATTCCATTCATCATTTCATCCGTCTGGAAGATTATCTGTGCTGAGGATGGATGGAACAACTCTGTGGTGGTTCTGATCAGGTTATTTCTTAAAGGTTGTACCAGAGGGCCTCTTATCTGCTCCTTGGTGGGCTGCTTACATACAAAGATACTTAGATTACATTCAGGAATCTATTTCCCCCCATTTTGTTTCCCCATCTATGTGAAGCTGCTCAGAGAGCTCTGGGAGATTCAGAGTGAGATGTCATCCATATGTAGCTCTATCCCTTCTTTCCTTCAGATACAGTGAGAGAGTGGAAATGCTGAATCAGTTCCTGGCCATGTTAATGAGTTGACTAAGGGTGAAGAAAAAGAGGCTTAGGTTAGGCGAGAGATGTTCTTAGTGAATTATTTACCTGCTTAACCAAGTGGTTTTCAGCACCCTTAAGAAGGGATGTGTGCTACACATATATATGTGTCCTACATCCACCCCCCCACATCTATATATCTATGTTGTTGTTGTTAGCTGCGAAGTCGTGTCCGACCCATCGCGACCCTATGGACAACATTCCTCCAGGCCTTCCTGTCCTCTACCATCTTCTGGAGTCCATTTAAACTCATGCCTACTGCTTCAGTGACTCCATCCAGCCACCTCATTCTCTGTCGTCCCCTTCTTCTATTGCCCTCGATCTTTCCCAGCATTAGGCTCTTCTCCAGTGAGTCCTTCCTTCTCATTAGGTGGCCAAAGTATTTGAGTTTTAGCTTCAGGATCTGGCCTTCTAAAGAGCAGTCGGGATTGATCTCCTCTAGGACTGACCGGTTTGATCGCCTTGCAGTCCAAGGGACTCGCAGGAGTCTTCTCCAGCACCATAGTTCAAAGGCCTCAATTCTTTGGCGCTCAGCCTTTCTTATGGTCCAGCTTTCACTGCCATACATTGCAACTGGGAAAACCATAGCCTTGACTATACGCACTTTTGTTGACAGGGTGATGTCTCTGCTTTTTAGTGTGCTGTCTAGATTTGCCATGGCTTTCCTTCCCAGGAGGAAGCGTCTTTTAATTTCTTGGCTACAGTCCCCATCTGCAGTGATCTTGGAGCCCAGGAAAATAAAATCTGTCACTACCTCCATTTCTTCCCCATCTATTTGCCAGGACTTGAGAGGGCCAGATGCCATGATCTTGGTTTTCTTAATGTTAAGTTTCAACCCAAGTTTTGCACTCTCCTTCTTCACCCGCAACAAGAGGCTCTTTAGTTCTTCTTCACTTTCTGCCATTAGAGTGGTATCATCTGCGTATCTTAGGTTGTTGATATTTCTTCCGGCAATCTTAATTCCAACTTTTGATTCATCTAGCCCTGCCTTTCTCATGATGTGCTCTGCATATAAGTTAAATAGGCAGGGCGACAGTATACAGCCTTGCCGGACTCCTTTCCCAATTTTGAACCAATCAGTGGTTCCATGTCCAGTTCTCACTGTTGCTTCTTGACCCGCATATAGGTTTCTCAAGAGACAAATAAGATGGTCTGGTACTCCCATCTCTTTAAGAACTTGCCACAGTTTGTTATGATCCACACAATCAAAGGCTTTAGCATAGTCAATGAAGCAGAAGTAGATGTTTTTCTGGAACTCCCTAGCTTTCTCCATGATCCAGCGTATGTTGGCAATTTGATCTCTAGTTCCTCTGCCTCTTCGAAATCCTGCCTGTACTTCTGGTAGTTCTCGATCCACATACTGCTGAAGTCTAGCTTGTAGGATTTTAAGCATGACTTTACTAGCATGAGAAATGAGTGCAATGGTGCGATAGTTTGAACATTCTTTGGCACTGCCTTTCTTTGGAATTGGAATGTAAACTGATCTTTTCCAATCCTGTGGCCACTGTTGAGTTTTCCAAATTTGCTGGCAAATTGAGTGTAGCACTTTTACTGCATCGTCTTTTAAGATTTTGAATAGCTCAGCTGGAATACTGTCACCTCCACTAGCTTTGTTGTTGCTCAGCTTTTCTAAGGCCCACTTCACTTCACATTCTAGGATGTCTGGCTCGAGGTCAGTGACCACCTCATTGTGATTATCTGGGACGTTAAGCTCATTCTTGTATAGTTCTTCTGTGTAATTTTGCCACCTCTTCTTAATCTCTTCTGCCTCTGTTAGGTCCCTGCCATTTTGGTCCTTTATCATGCCCATTTTTGCATTAAACGTTCCCTTCATCTCTCCAATTTTCTTGAAAAGATCTCTGGTCCTCCCTATTCTATTGTTTCCTTCTATTTCTTTGCACTGTTCATTTAAGAAGGCATTCTTATCTCTTCTAGCTATTCTCTGGAATTCTGCATTCAATTGGGCATATCTATGTTTTTCTCCCTTGCCTTTCGCTTCCCTCCTTTCCTCAGCTATTTGCAAAGCTTCCTCAGACAGCCATTTTGCTTTCTTGCATTTCTTTTTCTTTGGGATGGTTTTGGTTGCTACCTGTTGTACAATGTCGCGAACCTCTGTCCATAGTTCTTCAGGCACTCTGTCTATCAGATCTAATTCCTTAAATCTATGTCACCTCTACTGTATATTCAACAGGGATATGATTTAATTCATACCTGAGTGGCCTAGTGCTTTTCCCTACTTTCTTCAGTTTAAGCCTAAACTTTGCAAGGAGAAGCTCATGGTCTGAGCCACAGTCAGCTCCTGGTCTTGTTTTTACTGACTGTATAGAGCTTCTCCATCTTTGGCTGCAGAGCATATAGTCAATCTGATTTCTGTGTTGACCGTCTGGTGATGTCCATGTGTAGAGCCGTCTCTTGGGTTGTTGGAAAAGAGTGTTTGCTATGACCATCGTATTCTCTTGACAAAATTCTATCAGCCTGTGCCCTGCTTCATTTTGTACTCCAAGGCCAAACTTGCCTGTTATTCCAGTTATCTTTTGGCTTCCTACTTTAGCATTCCAATCCCCCATGATGATAAGGACATCATTTTTGGGTGTTAGTTCTATAAGGTGCTGTAGGGCTTCATAGAACCGGTCAATTTCATCCTCTTCAGCACCGGTGGTTGGGGCATAGACTTGGACTACTGTGATATTGAATGGTTTGCCTTGGATTCGAACTGAGATCATTCTGTCATTTTGAGGATTGTATCCCAGTATTGCTTTTCCTACTCTTTTATTGACTATGAAGGCTACTCCATTTCTTCTGAGGGATTCTTGCCCGCAGTAGTATACCTGATGGTCATCTGAATTAAATTCACCCATTCCTGTCCATTTTAGTTCGCTGATACCTAAGATGTCGATGTTCAGTCTTGTCATTTCTTGTTTGACCACGTCCAGCTTGCCTTGATTCATCGATCTTACATTCCAGGTTCCTATGGAGAAAAAATCTTTACAGCATCGTACTTTCCTTTCACCACCAGACACATCCACAGCTGAGCGTCCTTTCGGCTTTGGCCCAGTCGCTTCATTCTTTCTGGCGCTACTAGTACTAGCCCTCTGCTCTTCCCCAGTAGCATATTGGATGCCTTCCGACCTGAGGGGCTCATCTTCCAGCATCATATCGTTTTGCCTTTTGGTACTGTCCATAGGGTTTTCATGGCAAAGATACTGGAGTGGTTTGCCATTTCCTTCTCCAGTGGATCACGTTTTGTCAGAACTCTCGGCTATGACCTTTCCGTCTTGGGTGGCCCTGCACGGCATAGCTCATAGCTTCATTGAATTACGCAAGCCCCTTCGCCACGACAAGGCAGTAATCCATGAAGGGGGTATATCTATATCTATATGTATATATCTATCTATCTCTATCTCTATCTCTATCTCTATCTCTATCTCTATCTCTATCTCTATCTCTATTTCTATCTATCAGTAGATAGATAGATAGATAGATATCACATATGTGTCACAACTGTCTATAGCAGGGGTGTTAAACTGCCAGCCCATGGGCCGGATGCATCATGCGGAAGCCACACCTACCCCATTGCCGGCAATGGCAAAATCATCCTGATACATTGTGCGACATCACGTGATGTCGCGAGTTTGACATGTTTGGGGTCTATAGCATAAATTGAGGCACTATGTAGTCATTCATTCATTATACTTGTAAGGATCTATCCAGCAACAGGCCTTTTCTTTTTTTTTTTTTTTTTTTTTTTTATTGAAAAGTTTTAAAATACAATTTTCCTTTAAAAAACCCCCCTTCCCCCTCCCTCCTCCCCCCCTCCCTCCCCTCCTCCCCCCTCCCTCCCCCCCCCTACCTCCCCCCTCCCCCCCCCTACTTCCCAGAGCTGAATACAAGGTATATATATATAAAAAAAAAAAAAAAGCAAACCTAAGCAACCATATACTAACAACTATAAATTCTAAAATCCATCACTCTCTAGCTTATATAGGATAAAACAGACCTTAACAATATTAAATATATATATATAAAAAAAAAACTAGAATAAGAAAAGGACACTCTCTAGCTTATATAGAATGAAACAAACCTTAATAGTATTAAACATATATAGTATTAATAGTATTAAACATAAGGAAAAAAAAGGAAAAAGAGAAAAAAAAAACCCTTCTCAACCCTATACTTATCCTAAATAAACTCCATCCATTTTATCCATTCCATGATATAACATTCTTACAAATAATTTTCCAAATTAACCAAGGATCCCAAATCAAAAAAACTTTAAAGTCAACTCTTCTGTAATCGACCGTTCCTCTTCCAGTACCACATCTATAATTATTCCAAACACAACAAAAAAGAAAAAAGAAGAAAAAAAAAAAAAGATTGCAAACAAAACTTGAACTTTAATCCAAAAAAGCTCACCCTTTCCACAAAACCACCAAATATAAAAATATATTGCGTCTACACCCAAATCTTTTCCCCCCTCCCCTACTTGACTACTTGACTATATCGTAAAAGTTCCAAAGACTTCTGCAATTCCTGCTACTTTCTCTTCTTAGATCGTTTTGCAGCAGCACGCGTCACCCTCTGTTTTATAGATTCATCCGACGAGGTTGTATCTTGATCTCCTCCAACACCGTTGTCTTCTATCTGACCATCTTCGGCCTCTTGATGCACTCCTTCTCCAGATCCCTTTCCAGCTTCCAAAAGTGTTAATGGCGTTGCATTTAAAACATTATTGTAGAAATCACGCGCTTGCATCACAGTAACCAAACGGTACTTTTTACCTTCATGCGTCACCATCAACCCCACTGGAATCTCCCATCTGAACCTTATATCTCGCTGCTTGAGCTCTTGCACAAGAAATGTAAAATCCTTCCTTCTCCTTAGAATCTTTGGAGGAATTTCTTTTAAGACCAAAACTTCTTGATTAGCAATCATAACTTTAGTATCATAAGCAGCTTGTATAACTTCATCTCTAGTTTCCCTTTTTGCAAAGTATACCACCACATCTCTAGGCAGCTTCCTCTGTCTGGCAATCCATGAATTCACACGAAACACTTTGTCCATGCCTCCTTTTATTTCAGATGCTGGCTGTTTCAACACTATTTCAAAAGCCTCAGAAACCAGCTGCTTTAGATCTTCCTTAGTATTCTCCTTTAAGCCTCTAATTCTAATGGCAAACTGCATCTGAAAATATTGAGCAAGACACAGTTCCTTTTCCATTTTATTTTCATTCTCCAATACTTTTGTTTCTAATATAGCATTCTTTTGAGTCAAGTCTTCTAGCTTTTCCTCCAATTCTTCCACACACTGAGCCACTTTACACACTGAAGTCAAGATGTCTACCCTCATTGCTTTGAGCTTCTGTTCCATCCTCTCCTCCATTCTCTCCTCCAATTTCTCCAATTTCTCCTCCATCTGTGCAAATCTAATATTAATTGATTCCAAAATTACCTGGGTATGTTTTTCAAGAGCATCTTGTAAGTCCTTTGATGTCAATACATCAGGAGGATGCAGCGCCTGCAATAATGATTGTTGCACGGGAGAAGTTCCAGCACTCCGAAGAGTTTTAGGGGGTGGTTTAGCCGCCATCTTTTACCAAATATGACGCACTTTCACTTCAAATTTGTAATCCAAAAAAGTCCATCAAGCTGGAGAGTAAAACATAATAATCCTCTTTACCATTTCCTCTTGTATCGCTCTGCCTGCTCCTTTAAATCATAGTCATTCCTTCAGGCAGGGGTGGTCGCAGACGGCTGGCTCTGCTCCAAGAACAGGAGCAGAGGCGACGGCCAGCTGGGAGCAGCCCAGGCTACGGGGGAGTTCAATCCTTCAGCCGCCCAAGCCATAAGCTCAGGCGGCCCTGGAGAACTCTACCCCTACCTGGGAGCTCGCCCCCTCCTCTTCTCCCGAGGAGGGGGCTTCAGATTCGCCCGAACAGCTGATCGGCGCTGTTTCGGGCGAAAAAACAACAGCTGAGCCGCGGGCAGCCCGGGAAGGCTCCCTTCGTCGTCCGCGGAGCCACCGGAAGTCAGCAACAGGCCTTTTCAATGGTAGCCCCTACCTGGAATGCTTTCCAAATACAGTATGCCTGACTCTGGTTTTGTTCTCTTTTTTTAGATTAAACAAAGGAAAAAGTATTCTTCCATGCAGTTTAATAAATTAATACATTGAGTTTTAAATATATTCCTGTACTGCAAATTTTCTGTATGGCATCTGCTTGACTTATTTTTGACCCTGTATTTTAATTACTGCATTTTAGTATATACTTTAATTATTTTAAATTTTTGTAATTTTAGTCATCCTGGGAAAACGTGTTTTTGAAGTACAGCATGAATTTGTTTTAAAGTAGACAAACAAATTGCACACTATGGAAATGTGTTAATGTAGCCTCTACCCTTTAGGAAATGTTGTTTGGATATTAACTCACATTTCTGATAAACTTAATGTAGATCAATCCAATGTGATAATGTGACTATGCTCTCTAAGGTAATTTGTGATGTAATGCAAATACTTAGCTATATTGGCATCATTCACAGTGGAAATAATCAAACTGGTTAATTAAAGTTTTCTTCAGGGATTAGGAAGTATTCTGTTGTATATGCATAATAATCTAGTTTTATTTTAAAAATTAGATTTGAAATCATTAGTAAAAGATAAGTTTTTTAAAGTTTGTTTTGGATTACTTAGAATATTATAATTGAATAAAATGATAGTACATATATTCAGTACATATAATACATATGGGACAATAATGTGTTTTTAATTATGCATGTTTTTCTTTTAATATAAAATTATGAAAGCATTTTTCTCAAGGGGACACTGCTATATAGTCACTTGCTAATGTCGGGGTTACATATGATGTTCATTTGCATGTACTGCTACTGCTAAGCTTGTAAGCCGCCCTGAGTCTTTGGAGAAGGGCGGGATATAAATGGAATTAAAATAAAATAAATAAATAAATACTATATATATATGTGTATGTGTATATATACACACACACACATATATATACATACATACATACATATACATATACATGTACATACATACATACATACATATATATATATATATATACACACATACACACACACGTATATGTATAGGCACACAAACACACACACACACACACACATCTATCTATCTATCTATCTATCTATCTATCTATCTATCTATCTATCTATCTATCTATCTATCTATCTATCTATCTTTCATCTATCTGTTCTAGTCTCCCATTTAAAATCTTTAACTTTTTGTCAGCAAAAAGAAATTTGTAGATAGATAGATAGATAGATAGATAGATAGATAGATAGATAGATAGATAGATAGATAGATAGATAGATAGATAGACAGACAGACAGACACATACACACACACCTTGGATGCATACATATGTTTGTATGCCTGTGTATATGATCCTCCACCTCTTTACAAAAAGGCATATATTGTACAGCTGATTTTATATAGTTAAACTTTTTAAAATTAACAACTGACTATAACATGTAAATGAGGAAGTTAGCAGTTCAGGTCTCCCACTTGGCAGTCACTTAAGAGGTGTTATCTGCTATTTTAGTAATTCCTAGACTCAGCTGTTCGATTCTGTTATTGGAATAACACTTTCTTACAAGGGGTATCATAAGAGTTCCTCAGATAATATATGAGAACGATCATTTTAGAGTGTTCATTATTATTCTTACCCAATCAATACTGTGCATAAACACTTCTTCTGAGAGAGAAGGCACTGATTGCTTCCCCTTATTGAAACTGGTTGAAATTTTAAAGAGACTTGATTTGCAGCTATAAAGATGCTCTGAATCCTTTATTGAAATATCCCAAGGGGAAAGAATATGAACAATGTGATCTGTAAGGATACTGGACAGCTTCCATCTGTATCATCAGTTTCCGTTGAAAGGACTTGTTGAATTAAGGGGGTGTCGGTTTTTCTGGAATATATATCTTTTCCTTTAGAGCTTCTCTTCTGTAAATATTTAATGAGAACATGACTTAAAACTTAATTTATATGCAAAGGTATAAATCAAAGTTACTATCCTTAGGCAGCTGATACCTTGCTCTCTTATCAGTGTAAGAGCAACAACATGGTTGTAGCCAATAAGTGTCACCTGAAGGGAAATGCACCTGTGCATCTGCATTGGCACTGGAATATTATTATCATCAGAAGGATAAAGGAGTAAATCTAAGACGGTGCTGAGCAGCTTTTTATATGCCACACTGAAAATTTAGAATGTCAGCCCAGTAAACAGGTGAAACCAAGATCACATTCAGATGATATTTATAATTGGGTGTAACTGCAGACAACATTTGTCAAGAAGATTCTGTAGCTGGCTGACAGGCCGTACTCAGCGTGTGGTCCTCAATGGAACTGCATCTACATGGAAGGAAGTGTGTAGTGGGGTGCCCCAGGGCTCTCTTCTGGGCCCAGTGCTCTTCAACATCTTCATCAACAATTTGGATGAGGGGATAGATGGGGAACTCACCAAATTTGCAGATGACACCAAGCTGGCAGGAATAGCCAATACTCCAGAAGATAGGCTTAAAATACAGGAGGATCTGGACAGACTCGAACACTGGGCGCTATCTAACAAAATGAAATTCAGTGGTGAAAAAAGTAAGGTTCTACATTTAGGCAGGAAAAATCAAATGCACAGGTATAGTATAGGTGGTACCTTGCTCGATAGTAGTAACTGTGAGAGGGATCGCGGAGTCCTAGTAGACAATCACTTTAATATGAGCCAGCAGTGTGCCGCAGCTGCCAAAAAAGCCAACACAGTGCTAGGCTGCATTAACAGAGGGATAGAATCAAGATCACATGAAGTATTAATACCACTTTACAATGCCTTGGTAAGGCCACACCTGGAATACTGCATTCAGTTTTGGTCACCACGATGTAAAAAAGATGTTGAGACTCTAGAAAGGGTACAGAGAAGGGCAACAAAGATGATTGGGGGACAAGAAGAGGGAGTCAAGCTATTCTCCAAAGCACCTGAAAGCAGGACAAGAAGCAACTGATGGAAACTAGTCAAGGAGAGAAGCAACCTAGAACTAAGGAGAAACTTATTTGACAGAACAATTAACCAGTGGAACATCCTGCCTCCAGAAGTGGTGAATGCTCCAACACTGGAAGTTTTTAAGAAGAGACTGGACAGCCATTTGCCTGAAATGGTATAGGGTTTCCTGCCTGAGCAGGGGGTTGGACTAGATGACCTCCAAGGTCCCTTCCAACATACTTACTTATTATTATTAGGGTTGAGCCTTTCTGCACATGTTTTTCTCTGGTTGCTGCACAGTCTGGGTATGTGGGAGGCACCCTCTTTACCGATCTTTTAAAGTTTAGTTGTTACTTGGACTGCAGACCCGGGAATGGGGTGAAAATTTTATCAGTAAGTGTCAGTGTAATATATGTCTCTTTGGGGTATTTTGATGTGGATGTTACAAAATGCTGGGAATCATTTTGGAGTATGGTTGTATTCAAAATCTACAAACAATCAATCTGCAGAGTACAGTTGTAGAAAGGTTACTCACCACTCACAGAAACATATAAAACTGCCTTCCGTTTTCTCATCTAGTTCAGCAGCACCAGTAGTGACTGGCAGGCAGGAGATGCCAAAGATTAAACCTTGGGCATCCAGGTGTGCAAAGAGGAATTCAAGATTTTTGAAATAGGTGGGACTGCTAGTGTTTAAAAGATTCGATTATGATGTTTCAGACAAGAGGAAGTTAGCCAGAAAAAAAGTAAAAGGTAAAGTGGTGCCTGCAGGTTTTACACCACTAGTCATAGCTGACTTTACAAGGCTGTACTCATCTCCATTTCTTTAAACCATTGAGTCAGCACTGTCCAAAGATGTTTCCATGGTCATGTCTCTAAGCATGATACGTTGCAGCTCAAAGCATATGGTGAAATGTGGAATGTTGTTCCTTCCCACCAAAGAGATACCTATTGATCTATTTGCATTTACCAGATTTTGAACTGCTAGGTTGGCAGGAACTGGGGCAAATGATGGGAGCTCACTCTGTCATGTGATAGAACTTGAACTGCCAGAGTATAGATCTTCTCCAGCGTCTTTTAAACCAGTGGCCCACTGCACCTCTGAGATAAAAAAGAAAAAGAAAGAAAAAGAATATGCAGAATAATAACCAAATATCAGATATTGGGTTTTTTTCCTTATAGATCTCAACTCTACTTTTATTATAGGTAGGAATAATTGTGCATTTTCCCATGCACTAATTGGTTAAAGCATATCAATTTGCATTAGCATTCTGATGTGCTGAAGTGCTCTAGTTATGACCATAAATTGTCTCCCAAAATATGAGGCTATAATTGAAAAGGAAGCATGAAGACAGGGCAGAATTAGCAGCCTGCAAGTTCAGTGAAGCAAAGAGAACTGATATATCATATTACATTTCCCGAAATATCAGAGCAAAACAGCATATAAAAAGTTTGATCTTAGAAGCCAAAGTAAAATAATGTAATGTTTTGGGCTAAGCTTTTTTTGTGTGTGTGCTTTTGAATCGGTCTGGAGTCTTGGGGACTACCCTCCCATTTTCTTGGCAAGGTTTTTTTTTTAGTAAGTGATTTGCCATTGCCTCCTTTTGTAAAGCTGAGAGAAACTTGACTAGCCCAAGGTCATCCAGCTGGCTTTGTATCTCAGGTGGCATTAGAAGTCTGATGCCTTGACCACTACACCAAACTGATTCAGTAGTTTGCGCTAATTGGCTCTCATTATTACAATATACTTTATAAACTAGACTTAATAGGAAGACTCCTACTACTGGGTAAACATTGGTTTAGCCCAGGGGTAGGCAACCTTGGCTCTTTTATGACTCGTGGACTTCAACTCCCAGAATTCCTGAGCCAACCATGCTGAGGGGAAAGGGAGAGGTTTCCATGCTGAGCTATGGTGGCTCAGGAATTCTGGGAGTTGAAGTCCACGAGTCATAAAAGAGCCAAGGTTTGCCTACCCCTGGTTTAGCCCCAGTTGATCACTATTTTTCAGTTAAAGCAGTAAACATTCCTCCCTTAAAAGGGATTTCAAATGAGATTTTATATATATATATATATATATATATATATATATATATATATATATATATATATATATATATATATATATATATATATATATATATATATATATATATATATTTGTTTGTTTGTTTTTATAAACCGCCCTTCTCCCGAGGGACTCGGGGCGGTGTACAGAGTAAGATAGGCAACAAAACGAAACAGTATTGAAAAACAATAATCAAAACAAAACAAACTGGGACCCCAATTAGAGCTATCAGAGCTATCAGGCCAGGCCGGACTGCTGGAATAAGTAAGTCTTTAAGTCGCGCCGGAAGGTGCGGAGGTCGGGGGCCATCCGGATTTCAGTTGGTAAGCAGTTCCAGAGGGCTGGCGCACCCACTGAGAATGCCCTCCCCCTGGGCGCCACAAGCCGACATTCCTTGAGCGGTGGCACCCTGAGGAGGCCCTCTCTGTGGGAGCGCACAAGGCGGTGGGGTGTTGACATTGGCAGAAGGTGCTCCCATAGGTAGTCCGGACCCATGCCATGTAGGGCTTTGTATGTCATTGTTAGCACCTTGAACTTCACACGGAAGGCAACCGGAAGCCAGTGCAGCGCACGGAGGAGAGGTGTGATATGGGAGTATCGGGAGGCTCCCAAAAGTGTCCGTGCCGCTGCACTTTGCACCAGTTGAAGCTTCCGAGTGGATCTCAAGGGCAGCCCCATGTAGAGAGCGTTACAGTAGTCTAGGCGAGAGGTCACAAGGCATGGGTGACTGTACGTAAGGCATCCAGGTCCAGATAAGGCCGTAGTTGGCGCACCAGTCGAACCCGGGAGAAGGCCCCCTTGGTCACAGCTCCTATGTGATCTTCCAGGGAGAGCTGTGAGTCTAGGAGGACACCCAGGTTGCGGGCCCTATCAGCAGGGGGTAGTAACTTGTCCCCGATGTTAAGGGATGGGATGCTCTGAGTATCCTGGCTTGCCGGTACGTACAGCCATTCAGTCTTGTCCGGGTTCAGTTGAAGCCTGTTCCTCCCCATCCATTCCCGGACCGCTTTCAGGCAGCGGGACATCACGTCGAGGGCATCACTGATGTTGTTTGGAGTTGAGATGAAAAGCTGGGTGTCATCAGCATACTGATGGTACCCTACTCCAAAGCTGCGAATGATCTCACCCAGCGGTTTCATGTAGATGTTGAACAGGAGAGGCGAGAGGACCGACCCCTGAGGGACTCCGCAAACGAGAGGCCTCGGGGTCGACCTCTGTTCCCCTGCCAGCACCGACTGCGAGCGACCTTGGAGAAAGGAGGAGAACCAACGCAGAACCGTGCCTCCCACTCCCAGTCCCCTGAGGCGTCACAGCAAGATATCATGGTCGATGGTATCGAAAGCCGCCGAAAGGTCTAATAAGACTAGGACAGAGGAATGGCCCCTGTCCCGGGCTCTCCAGAGATCATTCATCAGAGCGACCAATGCCGTCTCCGTGCTGTAGCCCGGCCTGAAACCCGATTGGTACGGGTCTAGATAAACCGCTTCATCCAGGACCTGAGGAAGTTGGTGCGCCACCACGCTCTCAACAACCTTCGCAAGGAAGCGAAGATTGGAGACTGGACGAAAGTTATTCAATGAGGATGGGTCCAAGGTGGGCTTCTTGAGGAGAGGTCTCACCACCGCCTCCTTCAAGGCGGTGGGGAAGTGACCCTCACTCAGAGAAGCAGAGATGACCGCCAGGAACCAGCCTCGTGTCCCCTCTCGAGCTGCATAAGCCAGCCAGGAAGGGCACGGGTCCAGTAAGCATGTGGAGGAGCTCAACCTCCTCATAATCCTGTCCACTTCCTTAGGAGTCACAGGATCAAATTCCTCCCAGATGACGTCGACAAGACTGTCCATGTCTTGTTCTTCCAACTCAGCCCAGTTGGAGTCCAGGCCGGTTCGAATCCGAGCAATTTTATCCAGCAGATATTGACCGAATTCCTCGGCTCGACCCTGCAAGGGTTCCTCCCTCACCTCTTGGTTCATTAGGGAGCGAGTCACCCTGAACAAGGCAGCCGGGCGATTATCTGCGGACGCGATGAGGGTGGAAAAGTAGTTGGATTTTGCCACCCTTATCGCAGCGAGATAAGACCTGGTGAGGATTCTTAATCGCAATCGGTCGGATTCGGATATGTGTGTGTGTGTGTGTGTGTGTGTGTGTGTGTGTATGTATATGTGTATGTATATATGTATATATATCTGTATATATGTGTATATGTATATGTGTGTGTGTGTATATATTTGTTGTTGTTGTTAGCTGCAAAGTCGTGTCCGACCCATCGCGACCCTATGGACAACATTCCTCCAGGCCTTCCTGTCCTCTACCATCTTCTGGAGTCCATTTAAGCTCACGCCTACTGCTTCAGTGACTCCATCCAGCCACCTCATTCTCTGTCGTCCCCTTCTTCTATTGCCCTCGATCTTTCCCAGCATTAGGCTCTTCTCCAGTGAGTCCTTCCTTCTCATTAGGTGGCCAAAGTATTTGAGTTTTAGCTTCAGGATCTGGCCTTCTAAAGAGCAGTCAGGATTGATCTCCTCTAGGACTGACCGGTTTGATCGCCTTGCAGTCCAAGGGACTCGCAGGAGTCTTCTCCAGCACCATAGTTCAAAGGCCTCAATTCTTTGGCGCTCAGCCTTTCTTATGGTCCAACTTTCACAGCCATACATTGCAACTGGGAAGACCATAGCCTTGACTATACGCACTTTTGTTGACAGGGTGATGTCTCTGCTTTTTAGTGTGCTGTCTAGATTTGCCATGGCTTTCCTCCCAAGGAGCAAGCGTCTTTTAATTTCTTGGCTACAGTCCCCATCTGCAGTGATCTTGGAGCCCAGGAAAATAAAATCTGTCACTACCTCCATTTCTTCCCCATCTATTTGCCAGGAATTGAGAGGGCCAGATGCCATGATCTTGGTTTTCTTAATGTTAAGTTTCAACCCAAGTTTTGCACTCTCCTTCTTCACCTGCAACAAGAGGCTCTTTAGTTCTTCTTCACTTTCTGCCATTAGAGTGGTATCATCTGCGTATCTTAGGTTGTTGATATTTCTTCCGGCAATCTTAATTCCAACTTTTGATTCATCTAGCCCTGCCTTTCTCATGATGTGCTCTGCATATAAGTTAAATAGGCAGGGCGACAGTATACAGCCTTGCCGGACTCCTTTCCCAATTTTGAACCAATCAGTGGTTCCGTGTCCAGTTCTCACTGTTGCTTCTTGACCCGCATATAGGTTTCTCAAGAGACAAATAAGATGGTCTGGTACTCCCATCTCTTTAAGAACTTGCCACAGTTTGTTATGATCCACACAATCAAAGGCTTTAGCATAGTCAATGAAGCAGAAGTAGATGTTTTTCTGGAACTCTCTAGCTTTCTCCATGATCCAGCGTATGTTGGCAATTTGATCTCTAGTTCCTCTGCCTCTTCGAAATCCTGCCTGTACTTCTGGTAGTTCTCGATCCACATACTGCTGAAGTCTAGCTTGTAGGATTTTAAGCATGACTTTGCTAGCATGAGAAATGAGTGCAATGGTGCGATAGTTTGAACATTCTTTGGCATTGCCTTTTTTTGGAATTGGAATGTAAACTGATCTTTTCCAATCCTGTGGCCACTGTTGAGTTTTCCAAATTTGCTGGCAAATTGAGTGTAGCACTTTTACTGCATTGTCTTTTAAGATTTTGAATAGCTCAGCTGGAATACTGTCACCTCCACTAGCTTTGTTGTTGCTCAGCTTTTCTAAGGCCCACTTCACTTCACGTTCTAGGATGTCTGGCTCGAGGTCAGTGACCACCTCATTGTGATTATCAGGGACGTTAAGCTCATTCTTGTATAGTTCTTCTGTGTAATTTTGCCACCTCTTCTTAATCTCTTCTGCCTCTGTTAGGTCCCTGCCATCTTGGTCCTTTATCATGCCCATTTTTGCATTAAACGTTCCCTTCATCTCTCCAATTTTCTTGAAAAGATCTCTGGTCCTCCCTATTCTATTGTTTTCTTCTATTTCTTTGCACTGTTCATTTAAGAAGGCATTCTTATCTCTTCTAGCTATTCTCTGGAATTCTGCATTCAATTGGGCATATCTTTCTTTTTCTCCCTTGCCTTTCGCTTCCCTCCTTTCCTCAGCTATTTGCAAAGCTTCCTCAGACAGCCATTTTGCTTTCTTGCATTTCTTTTTCTTTGGGATGGTTTTGGTTGCTACCTGTTGTACAATGTCGCGAACCTCTGTCCATAGTTCTTCAGGCACTCTGTCTATCAGATCTAATTCCTTAAATCTATTTGTCACCTCTACTGTATATTGAACAGGGATATGATTTAATTCATACCTGACTGGCCTAGTGCTTTTCCCTACTTTCTTCAGTTTAAGCCTAAACTTTGCAAGGAGAAGCTCATGGTCTGAGCCACAGTCAGCTCCTGGTCTTGTTTTTACTGACTGTATAGAGCTTCTCCATCTTTGGCTGCAGAGCATATAGTCAATCTGATTTCTGTGTTGACCGTCTGGTGATGTCCATGTGTAGAGCCGTCTCTTGGGTTGTTGGAAAAGAGTGTTTGCTATGACCATCGTATTCTCTTGACAAAATTCTATCAGCCTGTGCCCTGCTTCATTTTGTACTCCAAGGCCAAACTTGCCTGTTATTCCAGTTATCTTTTGGCTTCCTACTTTAGCATTCCAATCCCCCATGATGATAAGGACATCGTTTTTTGGTGTTAGTTCTATAAGGTGCTGTAGGGCTTCATAGAACCGGTCAATTTCATCCTCTTCAGCACTGGTGGTTGGGGCATAGACTTGGACTACTGTGATATTGAATGGTTTGCCTTGGATTCGAACTGAGATCATTCTGTCATTTTGATGATTGTATCCCAGTATTGCTTTTCCTACTCTTTTGTTGACTATGAAGGCTACTCCATTTCTTCTGAGGGATTCTTGCCCGCAGTAGTATAGCTGATGGTCATCTGAATTAAATTCACCCATTCCTGTCCATTTTAGTTCACTGATGCCTAAGATGTCGATGTTCAGTCTTGTCATCTCTTGTTTGACCACGTCCAGCTTTCCTTGATTCATGGATCTTACATTCCAGGTTCCTATGGAGAAAAAATCTTTACAGCATCGGACTTTCCTTTCACCACCAGACACATCCACAGCTGAGCGTCCTTTCGGCTTTGGCCCAGTCGCTTCATTCTTTCTGGCGCTACTAGTACTAGCCCTCTGCTCTTCCCCAGTAGCATATTGGACGCCTTCCGACCTGAGGGGCTCATCTTCCAGCGTCATATCGTTTTGCCTTTTGGTACTGTCCATGGGGTTTTCATGGCAAAGATACTGGAGTGGGTTGCCATTTCCTTCTCCAGTGGATCACGTTTTGTCAGAACTCTCTGCTATGACCTTTCCGTCTTGGGTGGCCCTGCACGGTATAGCTCATAGCTTCATTGAATTACGCAAGCCCCTTCGCCACGACAAGGCAGTAATCCATGAAGGGGTGTGTATATATATATATATATAAACAATGAGCTCTTCGCTTTTATTTTAGAAGACTCAATATTCTTTGATGGTGTGATTGGTAGGACATAGAATGTGAAATGTTAAAAACCATTGTACCAGTCTTTTTACATTAATGATCAATACCTTATTCCATGGCTACATATACAGTAACTTAGGAGCAGGAAAAGAACTATGGGTATAATGAAAGCTGAGGTATAAGGAAATACAATGTTGGTTTATAGATACTGCCTAGCCAAATGAGTTCACTCTGAGAGATTTTTGTGACCATAAGTTTATTGTTTGAATTGTAACCCTGTGCTTATATGCATGAAATGGAATGGACTTTCTCATTAATGTAAAGCTTTCACAATTCTTTTTCAAAGGAGGAATAGAGAGGGAAGGTAGAAAGCAATGAGTGATTAATTTTCTAACTTTTGCAGTTGCTTACTGCAAATAGCATGCAAACAGATGTGTAACTTAATGTGTGCTGGTCTGTCTTCCAGTGGTTCCCATGTGATGCTTTCCCCCTCTTAGAATTGTAGTTTGATAATGAAAGAATGTTCTAGGTCATTTTGATGCATTTGGTATTAAGTAAGATTTAAGTAGGAACTAAGACTGTTACTTGGGTTTGTGGGAAACTTTACCATGGTTACTCTTGAAAAGTTTAAAAACTTAGGTCAGTATAGCTGTTTAAAATCTCTGTGGTGATAAAATTAGGAAGAAAGGAACAACATTTAGCATTTTAAGGCTAGAAGAGATCAGACAGTCAAAGCCTAGGTAAGTTTTATACTCTGTTATCTATGAGTGAAAATAACAAAATAGTTGGATACTTTTATTGTCATATGGTAGTAGAAAATTTTGGTTCTATAATCCTTATTTTTTAACTTGAATTTCAGAGATTAGACACTCTAAATTTCCCATTGAGTTCTGGTCTTATAAAAGAGAAATATAACAAATGGTAAAGATTTTGATTTTTTAAAATCTAAATTGCTTGAATAATGTAATATCAGTCATATCAAATCAAAAATATATAATACTTTTCATCTTCCATTAAATATTTCACCCTGTTCTGGATGACTAAAGATGCAAAATAAGTAACCATGTGGCAAAACACAACTGCTTTGTGCCTACTTCTGGATATGTTGATTGAATTCTTTGTGCAGAACATGAATAGACCCAGCATATATTGGAATGTGTGAACAGAAACGCCAATTCTAAAATGTCTAGAGTGAAAAAAGAAGTAAAATAAAAGAGTTTTGGAAACTGACTTGGTTATTCAGTACAATTAAAATCACTGTGTGTATATGAAATGTGATCTGTCTGTTTGCAATTAACCTGGGACTTATTAAGAGCTGCAGAATTAATTAATGGTTTGTGATATGGCATTTGCCCTTGAGGAATGGGCACTGAATTTGTACAAATATATCATGAAAAGAATCAGAGAAAACATGAAAATATGATTCCATTTATTTCACAAATGATTAGTGTTTATATGGCTATTTTTCTAAGTATATTCTCATCTAGTTGATGGGAATAAAAATGGTTAATTAAAATGCCCTTTTGCAGTCTAAATCTCAATTACTTGTGTTTCCAATTTTACAAAGATTCCAACCCTTTAACATTATCGTGTGATTTATATACATTTACCGTATATTATACGTTTTATATATGGGCCAGGACAATTCCTCTTCATTCAGTACAGCCCAAGCAAGCCTAAAGATTGAACACCCGTGCTCTAAATGATTGCATTTTAATGTCATATGCAAACTTGTGTATAATTAGTCAAGAAATCATGATTAAAGGATAATAACGTTGAGCAATATGTGAACTGATATTAATAAATTTTCAACTTTTCCGTGTTCTTGAAGCAGAACAAGTTATGGTTCTGTTACTACTCTCTTAGCATGAAAAAGCAGCAAAACAAGGCATGCCTAAAAATCTTTCAATCCATTGTACCCACCAATGCCTGTATAATTAAATTAATTAGACATTATACATGTACCCTTCAATGCCTGTATAATTTAATTAAATTAAAAAACTGATTTAAATGCAATCTCTCCAATTTGCCTACGTTAGGAAGGATTCTCGCCATCCTCCCAATTTTGCAATAGGAAATAGGAACAATCAACAATTTCCTCCTACATTTGTCTGCTGTTTTGTAAGTGGAGTTTTAATTCTTGATATTTAAATTGCTGTTTCTTGTTTTTTTTAAAAAAATATATTACTCTAAAATCTCACAATATCAGATTTGCTGTGCTTATATATTTATTTGAATATATTCATTAAAGATAAATTTAGTGTCTTTCTAATCACTTTCTGCAAAGGTAATTTAGATGATTGGGCCACATTTAATATACTATGGATGGAAACAATACATTAATCCATAGAAATTCTAATTTGTGATGCAGTATAAGTAATGATTGATATATTTAATGAAGAAATTAATTCCTTGCTATTACCACCCTTTTGGGAGACATAAGGCAGTTTAAATTTTCTACTTTGAAAGTGAACAATCTGATAAAGCTTTTGCCATTCTTCTGTTAAAATTTGGAATGTTAAAGTTTACCTTACTGTTTATGTTCTTTAAATATTTGGTCTATAAAATCACAACAATGGGCATCAATTAGTGCTAGCCATGCTATTAGTTTAATGCATAGTGGGAAATTACGACTTAAGCTCTGGACTTAACCCATCAATTAATTTTACATAGGCTGCCAAATGGTAAGCAGTTTGTAATTACTTACCTGAATTGAAACTGAACCAGAAACCTGTAATTGAAAGATTCTATAGTTGACCCATTACTAATCTAGTCCCACCTGCATGTCTTTATTGCCTTAAATGTTAAGAGAATCACATTAGACACAGGTGTGCCATGCCAGATTGTGATTTGTAGAAGCACAGTGCTCTTGGTGAAATGAAAATATTGATTTGCAAGCTACCTTTTTGTTTCTAGAATGTGCATAAAAAGACCAAGGAAAGCAAGCAAGCAAGCAAGCAAAAAAAAAGCTTTGGTAATTTATGTTTCATAATTTGAAATTGGGAAAGCAGTGAATAGCTGAAATTTGGTCAAAACATACCATATAAGAGATGTAAGCTATACTGTATTTCCCAGTATGCTTCACACTGTTGTTTAATTTTATCTGGCAGACAGATATATACAATTCATAGTGTTGGAAAATATTTTTACTACATAAACACTGAGAGAAATTATTTAACTTGCAGCTCATATGGGAAAAATCAGGAATTATTAGTTATAAATAAGCTAAGAAACAATTCAAATCTCAATAGCAACAAATATCAGGATTTTAAAAAGGTAAATATGAAGGATAATTGCCATACTTTCTTCTCAAGCCATGCAGCAAGTGGTTCATGTTAATCTCCATTCAGCTCTGTAAAGCTGGGCTGTATTGATTGTGTATCCCATCTTCCAAAAATGTTGCACATTAAATTTAAAAAAGCATGATCTATAAATGTGAGAATATTTATTTATTTATCAACCAAACAATTGAGCAAACAAAAGAATTTCTGCAAAGGAGGGGGAATATATAAATCAAATTAATTAATTAATTTTCTTTCTCATTAGCTAGCTAGCAATGAATGAGTTACAACTATATTTATTTATTGTCCTATGAGCAAGAAATATTGGAGAAATAAAACTTTTTATAAAGAAACCTGAGTTACTTTGGATTTTAAGGCTCAAAAGGACTTTATACTATCTCATACTTTTAAAATAGTAAGTCTGTCTCCCCTCATCACTCAGAATTTTTCACCCCAGGAAAAGGTCCTAAACTTTGTAGTATTAAAATAATGGATCTTTTAGAAATAAATAATGAAAAATGAGATTTATGCTTGACAAGATATTTGTTTGAAATTATTAATTCTTATTAAGAAAACTATTAATTATTAATAATTATAATTATTATTAATTATTAATTCTTATTAAGTAACAGCGTTCCGTGCGCCTTTGGCGTCTAGTCATGCCGGCCACATGACCACGGAGACGTCCTCGGACAAGCGCTGGCTCTTTGGCTTTGAAACGGAGATGAGCACCGCCCCCTAGAGTCGGAAACGACTAGCACGCGTGTGCGGGGGAACCTTTACCTTTACCTTTATTAAGAAAATAAAATATGAATATAAAGGGCTTTTTAAAATAATATATTTTGTTTTATTTAGGTGAATTCTACTTTTTGAAAGGGATATTTAGTGAAAAAAGAAGACTGAATGGAAACAATAGTTAAGTTCAGGGATATATAGGGAGAATAAACTAGAAATAATAGGCATAAGTTGCAACTATCTAGATTTCATTTAAATATAAAGAAAAACGTCTTGCTGATATGATCTGTACAACTGTGGAAATTGTGGATTCTCCGTTTCTGTGGCTTTGTAAGAAAAGATGGTATAATTGTTTTTTCTGCACATTGCAGAAGGTTTGACTGGATGGTTGTTGTGACTTCTGATTCCACGCTTGAATAAGTTTGTGTTTCATAATTATTACATTTGGAAGAGTTGCTATATCAGTACAACAGTGATTGTTTAAACATGCTAGCTGTATTATTATATTTGTTTCCAAATTTCTGTGCTTATATATTAATTTTGGTCCAGGCTGGTAGCAGCCAGATTTGTCTATCTACAGCCTTCTAGTACAGACATGTCAAACACAAGGCCCGGGGCCCTGATCCGGCCCGCAAAGTGGTTTCATGTGGCCCGCAAAGCCATCCTGGAAACAGTGAGGGAAAGGCCCCCGCTGCCTTGGCCCCAGCCCAGGCCGGCGGGAGCCAATGTACAATTTCGTGGTGGCCATCTATGCTGAAATGCATTCAGTCTTAACTCCACAAGGCTGTCTGGAAACAGCAAGGGACCAGCCCCTGCTGTGTGTTGGCCCCGCCCCCTGGACACGTGCTGGGGAGGTATCACCCTTTGTGAGGAATGAAGAGATGCACCATTGCCTGGAAGTGGCCAGCACTCGGCCCTGCTTACTTCGGGCAGGCTAGGGGCTGGGCAGCATTGCGCTTCTCTTCAGATTCATGCCACCCGGCTCAGCCTCTCAGCACTCTGAGGAGAACACCCCGCTGCCTGCCAAAAATGGGCAGGCTGGGGGCTGGGCAGCATTGTGCAGGTAACATCAACTCTCATGATGCTAATGGCATTCCCCTCCCCCAGAGCCCACCAAGCCAGATATTAGAAGTAGGCAAGGGCCATGTGCTGGCCACTTCCAGGTGATGGTGCATTTCTTCATTCTTCATGAAGGATGACACTTCCCCAGCTGCGTTTCTTGCCTGTTTTTCTCCCTCCCTCATCTCAAATATTTTCCCACCACTCTTAGGAAGGAAGGAAGGAAGGAAGGAAGGAAGGAAGGAAGGAAGGAAGGAAGGAAGGAAGGAAGGAAGGAAGGAGAGGGAGAGTCTGAGGGAAGTCCTGCCTTAGTCCTTCCCTGCTGCCCTTTCACCATCCTCTTGCCCCCTCCTCCTGGCATATCCTGGGGGGTCTCCCATCCTATTGCTAAGGAAGCTTTGGATACAAAGCCAGGTCTCCTCACATGGAGAGGAAGTGGGCCTCCCTCTTAACTTTGCTTTTGTACTCATCATGAGCAACCTGGCTAAGGAGAACAAGCACAGCAGCAGCCTTGAGGGCTGGACTGGGCATTTGACCTCCATGCCACTGTCCAGCCCCCTCTCCCCACATGGCCTGAGAGGAACAGTGAGGCTCCTCCAGTGGACCATGCCTTGACACTTGCCCCGGGTCCCATCTTCGTCTGCCAGAGACCCTCAGATCGGTCCCACTCCTGCCCAAGCCCCCATAGGCACCCTTGACGTGAACAATGTAGAGCTGTCCATGCCCACCCAGTAGGCCATATGCACTCCAGCCACACCCACCCAGTAGGCTGTGCCCCCCCTGGCCACCCCCCCTAGGGCAACCACAATGCTGATGCGGCCCTCAATGAAATTGAGTTTGACACCCCTGTTCTAGTATATACTCCATAAGATATAAGCTACAGATTAATTAGTTATTAGTTTCATGGATAGTTTATTTCCCCCCCAAAGAACAAACAAACAAACAAGGAAATCATTAAGTTCAAGACTCATCACTTGTACTCTCTCTTCTTATATTTAGAGTTAGCAGCCAGAAACTGAAACCCAGCCTTTTTCTGGCACTCAGTTTTAGGAATATTATGGGAACATAGATACTGGACCGGTATATGCCCCCTTACCTGGCTCCACATGATGATGATAACTTTATTGTCACTTTGAATGTACACCAATCGGCATACATCAAAATGAAATTTCATTGCATACAGCTCTCAAAGGGTCACCACCTCCGATATATACTCCTTGTTCGGGGCCCGCTCAAATTTCACATTGTCCATTTTAGTCTCTAGGGAGTGAATGATGGCAAACAGGACAGATGGAAATGGGGCTCCATGTGGATTAGCCCTCAGGTTAGCTTGTATTCTGACAACCTCGCCTTCTTTCCTTTTTCTGATCCTGACTCTTCCACCCTTTCCTTAAAGAGGCCTTGCTTCTTTTTGCCTCTGGAGCACGCTGCTGCCACCACCAACTCCTCCAAAAGCCTCTCTCTCTTCCTCTGGGCCTGCCGACAGCCTCATCCAGTTCCTTCGCTCTATAAGCTCCAGGTCCTCTCCTCCTCTACCTCCTCTGGAAACAGCCCTGATTTGCAATAGAATCCATCACTGGGCCAGCAGTCAGATCTTGCTGCTGGTAGAACAAATTCAAACAGCGCCAACGACTTTTAACGGTCTCACCAACAGTTCCAAAACAACTAGAAACTCACCAGGCCAGCAAAGATTGTCGGTCGTATGTCGTATGTTACCTTAGTTCCACCATGTTGCTCAAACACATTAAAATCTTCCTGATCATGTGGCCTATAGCCCTTACTATCCCTCCCAAAACTATTCGCCTTCAAGAGCCAATGCAGCCGCAGCCATTCCAGGCGCCGCCATCTTGGGAGGAATACTGTAAAATTATTCACTTCCCCAACTTGTAGTGGACTAGAGGGCCCACAAAATAATCAGTAGTACTTCCCAAAGTCCCTTCACTCTACTGATATGTATATGTCTAAAGTTAAAAATAAACACGTGAACATTCTGCTTTATGCAGATGACATGGTACTGATGTCATAAACCCAGGTAGGGATGAGAAGACTGCTGCACAGGTTTAGATCATACTAGGCACTCAACCACCTGAACATCAATAAGTCCAGAAGTAAGGTAATTGTTTCTGGTAAGAAGCGGGTTAGGTATAATTGGAGCCTGGATAGGGAATGTATAGATAAAAGTTAAATCCTACCTTCAGTTAGGATTTGCTTTTCACAAAAACGGGCTCCTGACTCCCATATTTTAAGAGGAGTTCTGTAAGGGCTACTGTCTGTGCAAATGCGACAAGGCAGCTTATCAACCCTAGTTACCCAGGTTCTCTAATTCCAATCATAAAGATGTAAAATAGTCCCAAATATCACATGTGGCACAGAACTGTCGGGATATACAAATGCCCCATTTACTGGAACAAATACAATCTATTTTTCTAAAATGTAGCTTGGAGATGGAGAAGTCTACAGCAGCCCCAGCAGTAAGGTTAGAGGTGGGCATACCCCCTATAGTACAAAGCCGTTTAGTAATTAAAGTATTTAATTACTGACTGAAGATCCTTTCCATGGATCCAGATAGACTCCCCAAGCTGTGCTTCAAAAAGTAGTTACACAACAAGCAACCTCACGCCTGGGCCACCCAATTTTCAAAGGTCATCTCTCAGTAGAGATTTTCCTTCTAGTACCCAGGAAGTTTTCAAACAAAGAGTTATTGGTGTAGCTGCCCAAGATGATATTGCAGCACTTAAATGTGTTAAATCTCTGGATTGGCTCAAGACAAATCAGCCTCCCAGTTAGAAAAATATTTAACAACTTACATGCCTCAAACGGTCAAAAGAGCTTTTTCCAGAGCTGAATTTGAACAACTGGTTTCCATGGTAAGTCATGTAATGTTTCATGGAGCTTCATCTGAAGAAAGATTGTGCATTTGTGGAACAGCAGCCGTTGAAGATCCTGGACATATTTACTGCAAATTGTACTCTCCAGAAAGTATTGCTTACTTAAACCCTTATTTAAAAACTAACAAATATATATTTGATACAATCAATTAATAAAGTTTAATTCTTCTACTTCACCTACTACTATTTTATCATACTCTTTTATCTTTACTTTGTCTTTATTCCATTTTATCTCACCATAGCTATTTTATCTTACTCCCTTATATCTTATATTTTATTGTATTTTACCATGGCTGATGGTCATATTTGATGTGGTCAATTGACTAATTAATAAACTATATTGCATCCATAGAGAAAGGGAGAATCAGGGCCACCTCCTTTGTTTCTTGTTTTAACATACATCTTTTTGTGAATTGCCAAGTGTCAGGCAGTGGCCAGATGCCAGACAATTGGTTCTTTGAGGATCCAGTGACAATGACTGCACCAGGAAGTAAGGAGATTTTAAGCTTTATTATTAACTTAAGCAGTCAGATTTAAACAGAAACACAAAAGCATAACCTACCAAGCAAGATGATGACACATCTCTTTTCAGCTGTTGTAAGTCCCAGAAAACAACAGCGCAGAGACCCCAAATGGCCAGGTTACACAGCACTTAAGTCTATGTCAAAGCTCAAAGGGCAACACTAGGATTTATATTAAGACCTGTCATCAAAACTTTATAACACTGCTTCCATGGCAACAAAACTGCAGGACCTGACCTTGACTGGATGGTGCATCTGTTTATTATGCAAACTGACAGGATCCTGGGAATTATACAGATAAGCAAATACTAACCCAAATCTTGAGGCTTTGTTTGTTTGTTTGTTTGTTTGTTTATATTAAATTTATATGCAGTCCATCTCCCTAATGTCTCACAGCTTTTCTACAGCTGTTTGGAGATCCTGCTCTCCTGCTTCTGTTTATTCATCAAGCAAGACTATAAAATAAGCAGATGAAACATAACTAAGAATGAATTCTAAACTTTCAGAATTTTCTTAATATGAAGCAGAAATCATTAAACTCCTCAAAATACAATGGACTTCCACAATGCCACTACATTTTGTTTTTATGGGCAGAGTCAGAGGGAACCCATGTGTAAAGCTAGATATTCATGAGCAATCCTAGGTATCTTTGATTATTGTTTTGAAGTTAGAAGTTGGAAAAACATGGGTATATTTCTTTATACGGCAATCAGTCATTAACCATTGCAGCTTCTTAAGGGCATTTTGGAATTTCACCCATGATAGAATAATTCTTCATTATTTTTCATTTCAGGTGCTTATTAAAAGTGTGATTGGTTAGATAATAATAATAATAATAATAATAATAATAATAATAATAATAATAATAATAATAATAATAATAATAATAATAATAATAAGAAGAAGAAGAAGAAGAAGAAGAAGAAGAAGTTGGAAGGGACCTTGGAGGTCATCTAGTCCAACCCCCTGCTCAGGCAGGAAACCCTATACCATTTCAGACAAGTGGCTGGCCAGTCTCTTCTTAAAAACATCCAGTGTTGGAGCATTCACCACTTCTGGAGGCAGGTTGTTCCACTGGTTAATTGTTCTAACTGTCAGGAAGTTTCTCCTTAGTTCTAGGTTGCTTCTCTCCTTGACTAGTTTCCATCCGTTGCTTCTTGTCCTGCTTTCAGGTGCTTTGGAGAATAGCTTGACTTCCTCTTCTTTGTGGCAGCCCCTGAGATATTGGAACACTGCTATCATGTCACCCTTTACCCTTCTCTTCATTAAACTACACATACCCAATTCCAGCAACCGTTCCCTATATGTTTTAGCCTCCAGTCCCCCAATCATCTTTGTTGCTCTTCTCTGTACTCTTTCTAGAGTCTCAACATCTTTTTTACATCGTGGTGACCAAAACTGGATGCAGTATTCCAGGTGTGGCCTTACCAACATTCTATTTTTTTAAAAAATAATTGTCTATCTTATTATTAGCATCACCTTTTTAATCTTATTATAAACTCATTTTCTTTTCATTAAATGGATTTTATTGACCTGATGAAAGTGTAATTTCTTTGAAGATTATTGGTTTATAAACTTTTTGAACTATTAAGGACTATTTTATTGGTCCTTAATTTAGTTCCAAACATATAAATTTAATTATATTTTAATTTAATAGTCTATCATTTGTATTTGTTTATTTAATATTTTTGTTGAGGACTGCACAATATCATTTTTAATTATGCATTTATTTAATCTTTCCCATTTTTACATAGTTCCCCTTGTATTTTGCAATGTATATTATGCATCTGTACTAATCAATGACCATAATAAGTTTAATTCTGATTCACCTTTTTAATCAGAATGAAATTTTCTAGGAAAAAGTGTTCTTTTAACTATCAAGCATCACATTTAAAAAATTCATTCTGCACTCTTTTTTTGTCCTCAGAAGTTAAGAAATATTTTAGTATTCTAGTTTCTTTAAAAAAGTAGCCTTAGCTTGCCTTCTGATGAAAAAACAAAACTGTATAAGATGTTAATTTTTGTAGAAGAACATAGTACATAATTAGGCATACCAGATTTTATATCAAATATTTGAAAAAAATGGTGCAATCAACAGGAAAAGACCTGTGGTTCACTTGCTAAAAGTGAAAATTTTTGAGAAATCAATTTGTATGATTTGTTTAATGCTATTTCATATCATTACACTTATGGGACTTTTATTCTTTTGGATTTTAATGACATATATGCAGTTGTAGCCATCTGTATATTTCCAATAACGTAATTGCTTATATAACATAAGCTTGTTTTCATTTGTCACCAGACACAACAGTATTTGAATTTAGATATGTATTACATTTCTTTGCGTGAACATAAGCTATAACTTTCAGGAATCATATAGAATACTGTGACAAGATACAGAGAGAAAAGTCGGTAAAAACCGGAGGAATGAAAAATGTAATTCATGCTATGTTTAATAGCTGCATGTTCAGGATACATGTCTTTTAATCTGTGTCTGATTGGATTTTAAATTTCAGCTACAGTTTGTTTCCTTCAAGGCATTCAGAAGATTAGAACTATAATCTTGCAGTTCCAAAAATCATAATAGCTACCTTTAAATCAACCATGTTCTTCACAGTTCAACTGTACTTCTATTGTGGAAGAAACCAATATGGTCTCATTGTTTTCAGTTTAGTGTTACACAGATTCTGTTAGCTAATTGCTTCACGTTTTCTTAAATATTGTATATAGTTTATTAGCAGCCAAGAGGATGTAATATAAAAATCAAGCTGATATAGTCACAGCATATGAAAATAACATATTGAGAGCCCAGAAAAAAATGTAGATACTTGCAGTTCAACATTTTTATTCTTTTATTCTTTGATAGTTGAGATTACCAAAGATTTATCAAGAGTGTAATTCCTTAAAAGGCATAACATAAGATAATATTTCACCTAAATATTTACCTTTATCTGTTCAAATTTGCCTAAACTTGGCCAGGTGTCAATTATCCAACTTACATTTTTTTCTACATTCTCAAGAATACCAAGATGCTGATGAAAAATCAGATATAGCCAGTCATACAAAATGGGAGAATAACTTAATCTTCCTAGGAATATATTATGTTGAATTTTATTCTGTATAAGCTGCAATATCATTTTCATGTTAGACAGAATTTGAATTGATGCTACTTTTAGAATCAGTATAGTTAGGTTGGGAGTGATGATTGCACTATTTTGTTTGTTTATTTTGTAGTGATCATACAGATCATTATTGATTTCACTATAGAAGATAATCAGTATATTCCTAATTCATATAAAATCAACTTTGGCATATTAGTCTCATGGCTGATGGAAATATCCAGTCTACACCTGCAGATTTTCCTCACAATATGTGGTGTTGATTGGTTATGAGAAAGCTCTGTTAGAAGAAAAAAAAAGTTTTTTTACCTAGATTTATCAAAGGACCTAAGCTTTACTTCAAAAATAAAATAAATAAAATAAATAAATAAAATTATCACTTCTAAGTAGCTTTGTTTTAGTCACAACTTAATTTCAATATTTTAGTTGAGTAATTGATAAGTTGTTTAATAGTAATTTAATACAAACTTGTTCTGTATTTTAGATTTTTTAAAAAAAGAAAATCCCCTTTATTTTATTGGTCCATTTATTTTTATCATTTTAAAAAGCTATTTAATTCTAGTCATTGACCATAATAGTAAAGCTACTACTCCTACTATTCACTGTTTATTAATAAATTCATGTATTCATAATGAAATGCTCACATAGGCCACTTGCTTTTACAGCGAAAAGAAGCTGTTTACTGATTTTAAAGAACTCAGGTGGTAATGTAGAAGTATATTACCTCCTGAGTTCTTTAAAATCAGCAAACAGCTCATTTTCAATAAGGAGCAATTACTGAAAGGAAAAAAATGTCTTAACTAATTAAGCATAGCAGGATTTCTCAGAGGAGGGTGGTAGAAATACTTTTAGCATTTTGCAGCAACAGTTAAGTGCCTGATTGTTAAACATAGTTAAAAATCTGATGCATTTGGGAATTTTATTATCAACACACATCCATATTTAAAAGATTCTTGAAAGCATATTCCCCATGTCCTTTTATTGTTGAAAATTGCTTAGCACAGAACTGTTTTTCCACAATGAAATTCCACAATACTTTTTAGTCAGCTGTATAGGATGAAAGGTTTATTTCCATTGCTGGTTCATTTCCTGATTTTGCATCAGCTAGCAAGGTCAAGGCAATAAATTGAGGTCTTTTAAAGCACTGCAGGTTTTTTGTTTTTCAAGTTTTTGTTAGTGGATCTAGTGCTATACTCTACATTCTGTTTTTACAACAAAAGGATTTTGTCATATTGTCCTTTCAGATAATTGGCTCACCGTTATACTGAGCTGGTCACATTAGTGCTATATATATTCAACACCAGTGTAGAATTGCACGATCTTTATATGTGAAAAGACACATATGATGGCGTCAAAGATTCTGGTAAAACTTTAGATTACTAAAGTACAACCTTTCAAATGGTGTGGCAATTATTTTTAAAGTTTTAATTAAAAGTCCTATAGTATTACATTTTATCAAACAGTTGTTAAGAACCATCAGAGTAAATTGGTGCTTTTGGGAAAAGTGACTTCAATAAAAATTTGATATTACTTTATATTATGAAGTATATTTGAGAGGTTTTGTGCTGATTGTTCAAGATGTCGATAATAGGCAGGCCATTTTCATTTTGTGTTCATTCTACCAAAGAGACACAGAGTATGGCTCAGCTTTGTTCCTGACATTTCAATTTTTTACATGTCATAGTAAGGTGATTATGTCTAGACTTCAGGACTTTTGACTCTTGAGATTTAGAAGGCTGCAACCAGTTTCATATAATTTGTGTTCTCCTTCCCTTCCTCCTTTATACTGTTTCTGATACTTCATTTATCATTAAAATTATAATCTATTAAAATTACATATAGGTAGTCCTCAGTTTATGACCTTTCAGCAGCCATTTCAAGTTACAACAGCGACTTATCACTTGCGCCCAAAGTTATAGCCATGCAGTGCCCCTGCAGTCACATGATCAACTCTTTCCAGCCACATAGATTCCTTCTGGACCCCTGCCTCCCTGTGCTCTGCCACCCTAGCTGACCTTTTGTCACTATCTTGCTCCTGCTACTGACAAGTTATGCTAGGCCTGGCTATTGGATTATATATATATACACATACATACATACATACATACATACATACATACACCAGTGCAAAGTTAGCCCCAGTTCTACACAGGAACTCCTTGCAAAAGAAGAGTTGGGACTTGATTTGAATTGCAAAAAAGGAAATAAAAAAGTGAATTTGGCTTCCCATACAAAAATTAGTCCCATACAGCCCAGGAGTGAAGCACAAAGGGGTGTTTTGATGTGTTGTGGCACCTGGAAACTATTTTGTGCTTCTCTCTCTCTCTCTCTCTCTCTCTCTCTCTCTCTCTCTCTCTCTCTCTCTCTCTCTCTCTCTCTCTCTCTCTCTCTCTCTCTCTCTCTCTCTCTCCCTCTCTCCCCCCTCTCCCTCTCCCTCTCTCTCTCTCTCTCTCTGCTGTGTGTAGCCAGACCACATGCCCAGTCAGCCAGGCTGGGCATGCTTCAGCAGGAGCAACAACCCTGCAGCAAACCTGGAGTGGCGGAGTGCACAGCAGCATTGGTCTCAAATTGCAGGGTGGTGAGGGTGACTAGGACTGGTAAAGTGGCTGTGGCTTCCCAGGGCATGGCAAGCAGCCTCAGAGCTATGCAATTCTGGGGCTCCTTGCCATCCCCCAAGACAAGGTGCAGGGCACCCCAAAAGTCAGAGATGGGGAAGTAGGCAGGTGAGAGGAGTTGCAATCAGTCCCTCAACTCACTGAGGCTTAGGGCTAGGAGGGACTATGCCTGGAATGACTAGAGATGGGTCCTCAGGTAATGATTGGTAAAATTTGCATAAGTCAGTAATAGGGATTCCTGGGATTTTGGTTGCTAAGAGGTGCTATCCTGTAATATCTCACTTTATTGCCCCGTCTCTTAGCAACCACAATTTTAGTTCCAATTGTGGTTGTACTTCAAGGACTATTTAAGAAACAACACCCCAAAATGGAAAACTGATTAGTTAAGAAACATTGCAATTCAAAGAATGTTCTCTCAGTTTTGATGCTGGAATTCACTAATCTCTAATTGCTTTCCCATTCTCTGCAGGTTTGCTTTAATGAAGTGTAGTGTAGCATGAGGAGAAAACAATGTTGGAATTAATGGTTTCTACTGAAATGCTTGCATCTGATATGCAGAAGTAACCCTGGTTATTCAAAATCTGAGCATTTGAATCTTCTACCCACATATAGCTTACTAACATTGCTAAATATTTAGTAACTTGGAGAATGTGGACCTAAATGTGTATACTCATATTGAGAAGCATGGTTGTCTCATTTAATGCTCCTATCCTAAAAGTTTCACACATACTATTGCATTTCTGCAATCTACAGTATATATAAGAGATCTTTCCATGGTTTGTGCTGATAGCCACCTAAAAGTGTGTAAGGCAAAAGTAAACACCAGCAGAAAGAGATTTTAAACCCACCATTTGGTTCAGCAATTTTCACTCCCCATATGTATGAGAATTATTGCAGTACTTTTGGCAATTGTACAAATATAGTTACAGATGAATCCAGTAACAGTGGTGCTGTCAGAGTTTAGCGCTTCTGTCACAACTGTATGGATTAGAGTTAGGACTGCTGTTGTTAACAACATGCCTGCTTATGAAAGTGAATTGAGAAAAATCTTTGAGATATATAAGTCATTATCCATTATATAAATTTTGCTCCCTCCAGAAATAATAGAGTTGAGGGTAAAAATACTTACCAGTGCTTAAAATATGAAAACAAATAAATGTTGGTTAAATATATAAATAAATATTTTATTCAGCTTTATTTTTAATTATATACAATATTAAATTGTAGAGCTGTGCAGCACTTTAAATTCCATTCCATTAAAAGGTATCTTTTCCTGGAATTGTTTGGTGGGGGGTGCATAGCTGTACAATTCCAGGGAAAAATGCAACTCCTAAAAAAGTTGTACGCAATTTTTACATTTGTGCCTCCATGAATACCAAAACACCATTTTGGAATTGTATCTGAGGTGCTACACAACCCAATTATCTTTAGTTTTGCAGTTGTGAAAGCTAACATGAAAGGATAATTTCACGATGCTCAGGAAATTAAAATAAGAATAAGTTATATAAAAATCTCTGCCTTTGGAATGCCCTTCTCAGAGTAGCTCAGTTCTCTCCTCTAGTCCCACAAAAACAAAAATCTCCAGAATTGTTGAATGTTGTGAAGACTGTGGCTGACACAGAAAGTAGTCATCTCCTGAGAGGTACTTCTATGTTTAGAGGTTGCATGTGTACTGTTATTTTTTAATGTTAAGCTTCAGGCAAAATAATCATGAAGTTAGCTTAATAAATCAAGTGATAAAGTTTAGTAACAGAGTTTGCTATTTTAAGAGTGAAGAATCATCAGAAGGTATGGAAATATATCATATTCTTGGATTTTGCTACTCTTTCCTGCTAATTCTTCCTTTTCACATTTACTCCAGTTCCTTTTATTCATGGCTTACAACATAATGATAACTACAGATTCAATCTGTTCCTAAGCAAAGAAGAATTATCTTGTTTTAAATAATGGAGGGTTCTAAGTAAGTTCCGGAAAGATGTTTCCATCCCATTATAAGCAGAAATTCTACTTAAAATTTATATACTCCCTGACAGAACCTAAAACAGGTATTGTTGTTGTTGTTGTTAGTTGCGAAGTCGTGTCCGACCCATCGCGACCCTATGGACAATGTTCCTCCAGGCCTTCCTGTCCTCTACTATCTTCTGGAGTCCATTTAAGCTCACGCCTACTGCTTCAGTGACTCCATCCAGCCACCTCATTCTCTGTCGTCCCCTTCTTCTATTGCCCTCAATCTTTCCCAGCATTAGGCTCTTCTCCAGTGAGTCCTTCCTTCTCATTAGGTGGCCAAAGTATTTGAGTTTTAGCTTCAGGATCTGGCCATCTAAAGAGCAGTCAGGGTTGATCTCCTCTAGGACTGACCGGTTTGATCGCCTTGCAGTCCAAGGAACTCGCAGGAGTCTTCTCCAGCACCATAGTTCAAAGGCTTCAATTCTTTGGCGCTCAGCCTTTCTTATGGTCCAGCTTTCACTGCCATACATTGCAACTGGGAAGACCATAGCCTTGACTATACGCACTTTTGTTGACAGGGTGATGTCTCTGCTTTTTAGTGTGCTGTCTAGATTTGCCATGGCTTTCCTCCCAAGGAGCAAGCGTCTTTTAATTTCTTGGCTACAGTCCCCATCTGCAGTGATCTTGGAGGCCAGGAAAATAAAATCTGTCACTACCTCCATTTCTTCCCCATCTACTGTATTTGCCAGGAATTGAGAGGGCCAGATGCCATGATCTTGGTTTTCTTAATGTTTAATTTCAATCCAAGTTTTGCACTCTCCTTCTTCACCCGCAACAAGAGGCTCTTTAGTTCTTCTTCACTTTCTGCCATTAGAGTGGTATCATCTGCATATCTTAGGTTGTTGATGTTTCTTCCGGCAATCTTAATTCCAACTTTTGATTCATCTAGCCCTGCCTTTCTCATGATGTGCTCTGCATATAAGTTAAACAGGCAAGGCGACAGTATACAGCCTTGCCGGACTCCTTTCCCAATTTTGAACCAATCAGTGGTTCCGTGTCCAGTTCTCACTGTTGCTTCTTGGCCCGCATATAGATTTCTCAAGAGACAAATAAGATGGTCTGGTATGCCCATCTCTTTAAGGACTTGCCAGAGTTTGTTATGATCCACACAATCAAAGGCTTTAGCATAGTCAATGAAGCAGAAGTAGATGTTTTTCTGGAACTCTCTAGCTTTCTCCATGATCCAGCGTAAGTTAGCAATTTGATCTCTAGTTCCTCTGCCTCTTCGAAATCCTGCCTGTACTTCTGGTAGTTCTCGATCCACATACTGCTGGAGTCTAGCTTGTAGAATTTTAAGCATAACTTTACTAGCATGAGAAATGAGTGCAATGGTGCGATAGTTTGAACATTCTTTGGCACTGCCTTTCTTTGGAATTGGAATGTAAACTGATCTTTTCCAATCCTGTGGCCACTGTTGAGTTTTCCAAATTTTCAGAAGGTCAGCAGAATGGATGCAATTCTCTCCCTCATTTTTATTCCTATAAGAAGAGTGAGAGGTGGAAGATGTGACCCTGGGTTTCTCTTGGTTTTACACACACACAAACAAACAAAAAATCCCTGGATATTTTATTCTTCCTAGGATTTATTTTATAAAAAATCTGAACTAGTCATTATTTGTATTGAAATTCAGGCATTTTCTCATACCTTGCATACCTGCCAAATCTCACTTTTGTCTGATATTGAGTTACTAATTTGGAGCTTAAAGTATGAATAGGCTTGGGCTGACCTTTTGTCTGGAGGTTAATTTGTCTGTCAAAATTGTAAGTAATTCAGTGCTTGTGCAACCAGATTCCCCATCAACATCTTCCAGGTGTAGGTTTGCATCTGTCCTTGATGTGCAGTTGATGCCTTTAAGAAAGAAGGCATCTGAGAGGAGAGAGGAATCTCTCCTAAGCTAGATATGAGGATTGAGTAAGAGCAATATGATCTTTTAAAAACATACTATTATTGTTTTATCAGCTTTAAAATAGTATTCACTCTATTTTGAATGTTCTGATTGTTTGCCTATTTCTGCTTCTTAATGTTAAGAGACCTTCATGCAGTTCTTACTGATACATAGAAATCAATAAAGAACCAAAAATTGATATTGTTCATTTGCTCAAACAAATAACATCAACTTTAGGTTCTTGGCCCAAATTATTTCATAAACTACGTAATAGCAGGTGAAACATATAAATGTAAAAAAATAACTATATTCTCTTAGTTTTAGTAACTGGTTGTAGTTCCTTGATTAGCAATAATTCCAAGTAAACACTATGTGTAGTTGCTGATCAGTCTGTGTAAGAAAGTTTCTTCTTCAATTCAATAACCTTTACAGTTTTTTTAGTGTGAACAGATTGTATTAGGTCCTGCAACAATATTACCATGGGGATAAGATCTGGATGTTTGCTTGAGGATTCCAAAACATTGAATTTATAGCTCTTCATCCATGTCTTCTGGACCTACATATCTGTTTCAGTTTTTGTATTGCAGGTTGACACAGTGGCGAACAAAATATCTGTTGTTTACTAAGCAACAATTTCAAATGATAGGCAGGTGACCTGATATTCTCCTGTAGAATTCTATGGTTCAAAGCAAAATTCAGGCTTCCTCCAATATGGATAAGTTGGTAGGCCTGAGTAGGCAAAGCATCATAAATCACAACACTAGTACCTCAATGATTAATATTTGGTTCTGTTGTGGAATACAATATTTGGTTTTCATGGGATATAACCAGGGAATATAGTCTAAAAATTTCAACTTTTGACACTTGGCCATAGAACTTTCCAGTATGAAGTGTGAAGTGCCACCTAGGCTCTATTAGGCATATCTGAGACCAGCAATTTTTTCTTCTGAGAAATGATTCCACTTTGCTATTTTTCTAGGAATCCCATTTTTATCCAGTGCTTTTCTGATAATGGAGTTATGAATACTAGTCTTAGTCAAGGCTTTTTCCCTGGATGCTGTTTTGGAGTTCTTTATAATTTCCTGGACAATTTTATTCTGCGGTCCTGGTTATTTTGACAGAATAGTGTTCTTGGAAAGATTCACTCTGATCCAAAATCTTTTCTATTTTAATATTTTATTTCTTTCTGTAGATTAATGGAACCCTAGAAATTTAGGAGTTGCAATCTTTGTCAGATTAAAAGGCATCAATGCCTTTTTAATGGAGCACCTTAGAAATGTTATTTCAAAGAAGCATGACAGTCCTCTTAATTCCACTCAGTGAAAATCTCAGGGCCTGAGAATTTCATTGAGAGAATGGATGCAAAATTTTGTGTGATTTTTATATAGCAGGTATGGCTCAAATTAGCTTTTAATGTGTAATGAAGTACTTGTATAACTGGCCCTACATGCCCTTTATATGGCAATTACTTTTTCACACTCCACATGATGAATTATTTATGAAATAAGAAATAATGTTGCATTTTAAACATTAGTAGAGCCCACATGAAGCTCTGACAAGATTCAACAACAAAACTCTTAAAGGAGTGAATACTTTTTCCAAAAACCTGTACATTTTGTTCACAAATCTGTCATAGATAGATGCATCCTTCCAGTTCAGCCAAAATTCAAAAGTTTGCAAGATTCACAGATTCAGGAGTTGATTAGTCTTTAATCAACGAGGTTGAATTTCTCCATTGAGAAATTTCAAATTTTTGTTTACATACCTTCCCAATGACGATGAGTTGCAGACCAAGTTTGCTGTATATTTAGGGAAAATATTATTGCAGACCAAGTTTGCAGATCAAGTTTGCTCTATATTTGGGGAAATTCTTACCAAACTATCTTTGTTTACTCCAGAACAAAAGATGAGTGTTATGCATTTTGGTATAGCTATTTTGTCCCAATGTGATGTTACACTTTGGGAAAGTTAAAGTCTGAGCAGCTTCTGGAACTACTTGATTGATTTACGGTTCCTTATTTAAACACAGTTGTTGCAACAGTGATCTTGCAAATGAAGTTAAGAGTTTAGAACTTTAGATCTTAAGTTTTCATTCTGTGAAGAAATTATATGAATTGTATTCATGAAATGACCTCTTGCAGTGGCATGGTTTGTCTTTCTTGAGCAGAAGAAAAGGTTAGTATATAAATTCAGAACACCTAAGCGGGAACTCTTTAACATTTATAAACCAATGTTTAAATAAGATTTAGTTCTAATATAAATATGTTTCTCTCAGTTGAGATTGAAAGGATATGCACAACTTTAATATTACACTGTTCATCAGTTAAATAAAATGTGAATTAAAAGAAGAACCCTCTATAGTGAAAGTTCATATGCTATTTCAGTGAAAGCTTACAATTAGTATAAGCTGCCTCTTTTATTCTGAGAGGAATCATAGCATTATCTTTTCAACTGACATTGTCTGAGACTTGCTTAGATTTCTAGTTAATAAATGACAGTTCCTATCTGTTGGCTTTGATTAATTGGCTGAAGTTGGGTTAATCATTGCTTTCTAGATAGTTGCTGCTGGTCACAGAGACATGCTTTAAAATGTAGTTGATAAGTTTGACTCTTTGTCAAGATAAGAACGGAGCTTCACACCAACTACTTCAATATGTCATAGAATAGTTATTTCCTGCCATAATTGCCATGTAAGACCCAAAGTAGTAAAACTACTTGTGCAAACTTGCTCATCTTCCCGGTTGTTGAGTCAACCTATTTATCTTCCCTGTTACTCACATATTGTAGGAATGCTTGTATGATGATCAGATATCATATGTTGTAGCTGAGCCTGACAATTTCTCAGCCACATTTTCCTGCTTGAGGGAATCTTTTATTTATTTTTTCCCCCTTAGACTGGTCTGCAGATTTTTCCCTGTCAACCTGGAGTTAAATAGGCAGGACATTACATAACTTTGATTATTAAAAATTAGCTTTATAGTAAAGAGTAGATGACAAGTTATGTGTGAGTGAATTCATCAAAAGAAATGTGATTTCTTTTAAAAGAAAAACTCATATTACAATATCCAACTTAATTCATATGTTCTTTTAGTTCATTTTTTAAGTTTGTCAAAACTGGTTAGGCTGCTTCCAGTGATATTAGCTGTTGAGAGATTCCTATGGATTTAATACAGAGGCCTCATTTTGTAACACTGCAATGTTTTCTCACAATATTTTTCAAACATTTTAAACATTTTAAAAAGAAATTCTGTGTCTGTATCTTTTGGCAAAACTTTTTCACAAATGTAAAAAAATGTATTATGCATTTTGTGGTAAGAGCTTAAATTCAGTTTTTTAGGTAGTGGCCAGTTTTTCTAAGGTAGTGCAATCCTGCCACCCTGCAAACATTTGAAGAACAGCTGAAGAATTGTGTAGATTTTTTTTAACTTCTTTTGTTCTAAAACTTCTATAGCTAATGCAGCTATGTCTTCTTACAACTCCATGAACATTTGATTTGGTACTGAATGCTTATTATTTCAAAGCTACAATAAATCATTGAGAATATATGTACAACATAGATATTAATGGTTATTTCTAAACAATACCTGGAATTATATCATCCATATGACTATCTCTACTCGACATGTTTAAGATTGGTAGAAAAACATGATGTTCAGAACAGGTGAGAAAAATGACTATGTGCATCTAATACTTACAAATAAATAAAAACGTATACTTAGAAAATAATAGATTTCATTTTCAGATGATCTAGTAAATGCAACACCTAAGAAAAGATGCAATATATATTTAACAAATGTTGTCCCTGCTGCCCAGCTGCCATATCCTTGGCTGCGGTGCTCTGCGCAGGCCGCGCCCGAGGGCAACTCTCCTCTGTGGGGGCTGCTGGTGAGGAGGGGGCCACGGGGGAGGAGGGGCTGGGGTGACAGCACGCGTGCCCACAGAGAGGGCTCTGAGTGCCGCCTCTGGCATGTGTGCCGTAGATTCGCCACTATTGCCTTAAGAGATCATTCCCTTTCTTTTCCCTGGGAATTACACTCTCTTGCTCAGACTATTTTACATTGTTGGTGTGGTAAAAATTGGAGAAGTGGTTATGTATGGCTATCTTGAGGTTATGAAATTGCAGCATAAATCTAGCAAAATAAAGATTAAAAACATCCCAACCACTCTGACTTACTGCGTTTAATAGGAAATATCATATTCCTATTATGGGATAGTCCCTCGGTTCTTTTTAACTCTCTCTAATTCTTTCTCTGAACTCTTTTGTTGTGACTTTCCCTTTCATCCACTAAAAGAAAGATCAGAACAAATTGGGTGCATTAATGTATAATCTATAAATATTTCAGAAGGGGGAAATATTTCAGTTCCCTGAAACCTTCACAAACAACATTTGGTACATTCCCATTTTGAAAGCGAGATTATAAGGTAGGACCTAATAAAAACAGAAACATTTTGAGACATTGAAATGAATGAGCAGGTTCTGGACCAAAATTGGAATACTTAGCTATTTAATTTCATTTTGCATTGATGATCAAATCAAAAATCAAATTATAAGCTTTTCATCTTTTTTTAAAACATTAAATCATATCTGACACTTCAGTTAGTATACTGAATCCTCAAGCAAGTTTTCTTTCCACACAGCCTGCCTTCAATCCTGCCAACTGAGTATTTACTGTGATATCAGGTCCCATAATGGAAGCAATTGGGATTTTTTTTTTCCTCTGCAATTTGTTCTGATTTTTGGAGTCAAGAATGTAATTAAACTGATGATTCCTCTTGAATATTTTGTTGCTTACTGTTCTGCTCATGTCTAATTAAGTTTTATACTTCAAAGAAAACTTTAATTAAAAAAATGAATGTGGTTATCTTTCCACGTTTTCACCTTTAATCCAGTCAGAAACAGAACAGAGCTGGAATGGACCTTGGGAGTATTCTAGTCCAATCCCCTGCTCAAGTAGGAGACCTGTACCATTTATTTATTTACTTTTTATTTTATTTTAATTCCATTTATATCCCGCCCTTCTCCGAAGACTCAGGGCGGCTTACAAGCTTAGCAGTAGCCTTCATTCTATGTATATGCCTGCTTATTAGGGCTTTCACACACACCCCAAGCGGCATTATTACAAAGTCAGCTTAATTGCCCACAACAATCTGGGTCCTCATTTTACCTACCTCGGAAGGATGGAAGGCTGAGTCAACCTTGAGCCTGGTGGGACTCAAACCTGCACTAATTGCAGGCAGCTGGTGTTACTTAAGGAGGCATTAGCCCACTGCTCCACCAAGGTGTCCAGTCTTTTCTTAAAAACCTCCAGTGGTGAAGCATCCACAACTTCTGACGGCAAGCTGTTCCACTGATTAATTGTTCTCACTGTTGGGAAGTTTCTCCTTAATTCCAGGTTGTTTCTGTCCTTGATTACTTTCCCTCCTTTGTTTCTTAACTTGCCTCCTGATGCTTTGGAAAATAAGTTGACCCCCTCTTCTTTGTGGCAGCCCCTCAAATACTGGAATGCTGCTATCATGTCACCCCTAGTATTAATACTATAATATTATACAGTACTATTAATACCCCAGGGACACAGTGGCTCAGTGGGTTAGGAAGCTGAGCTTGTCGATCAGGAGATTGGCAGTTTGGCGGGTCGAATCCCGAGTTCCACGTAACAGAGTGAGCGCCTGTTACTCGTCCCAGCTTCTGCCAACTTAGCAGTTTGAAAGCACGTAAAAATGCAAGTAGAAAAATAGGGACCACAACGGTGGGAAGGTAACAGCATTCCGTGCGCCTTTGGCGTCTAGTTATGCTGGCCACATGACCATGGAGATGTCCTCGGACAAGCGCTGGCTCTTTGGCTTTGAAACGGAGATGAGCACCGGCCCCTAGAGTCGGAAACGATTAGCATGCATGAGCGGGGGAACCTTTACCTTTACCTTTTATCAATACCCCTAGTATTAATATTATTAATAGCATGAAACTGATATTAAAAGAAAGATAAATACGTATAAATACAGTTTGGAGGCACTTAGTGAACCCATGTCAGGTTAGAATAAAAAAGAAGAAAATTTGGAATAAATTTATTGATACTGAGCTGAATTCTTTTGCTTCATTAAAAAGGGTAAATATTTCAAAAAATATACATTTATCTTTCATTTTAAAATCTCTCTCGTATGAAAGGTTTTATTGGTAACACAAAGTATTATTTATTTTTCATTTTTTTTAATCCCATTTATATTTATTTATTTTATTATTTTATTAATTTAATTTATATACCGCCCTTCTCTCAAGAGACTCAGGGCGGTGAACAGGGCAATACATAAAAATTAGATACAAAAGTTAAAATTATATCCCGCCCTTCTCCAAAGACTCAGGGCGGCTTACAATCTAAAGCACAATGTGCTTAGCAATTGGGCCATGTCTTGCTAAAATACTTTCTACTGGAAACATACAGAGACTTTGAAGGAGGAGTAGGAAGAAAAAAGAGCACTCGGAGATTAACAAAATACCGTATATACTTGAGTATAAGCCGACTCGAGTATAAGCCGAGACCCCAATTTCACCCCCAAAAACTGGGAAAAGTTGTTGACTCGAGTATAAGCCGATCCGCCGTTCTGCAAGCCTCCGCCGCCGGCGGAGGCTGGATCCGCGCTCTGCAAGCCTCTGCCGCCAGCAGAGGCTCGATCCGCCATTTTGCAAGCCTGAATACACAGGAATACCCTGTGTGGCCGCGGCTCTCGGGGAAGCCCTGGCTGTCCGCTTCCTCGCTCCACGCTGCCATTCGGGGCCCGCGCGTTCCCCGGGCAAATCGCGGCGCCCAGCAGGCGAGGAAACACGCCCGCTCCAGTCGCCCCCCCTTCCCTCAGGAGACACGAAGCAAGTGACCGCCCGGAGCTTACCGAGGACTTGCGCGCAGCCGAGGCTTCGGTGCTTCCAGGATCGCGCGCACCTCTCCCAAGCCGCCGCCGTCCGGAGACCTGCCGAAGTTTGGGGAGGTTTGGGGAGGTGCGCGCGCACCTCCCCAAACCTCCCCAAACGTCGGCAGGTCTCCGTTCCTCCGCGCAGACCTGCCGACGTTTGGGGAGGTTTGGGCGCCTCCCCAAACCTCCCCAAACGTCGGCAGGTCTCCGTTCCTCCTGCCGACGTTTGGGGAGGTTTGGGCGCCTCCCCAAACCTCCCCAAACGTCGGCAGGTCTCCGTTCCTCCGCGCAGACCTGCCGACGTTTGGGGAGGTTTGGGCGCCTCCCCAAACCTCCCCAAACGTTGGCAGGTCTCCGTTCCTCCTGCCGACGTTTGGGGAGGTTTGGGCGCCTCCCCAAACCTCCCCAGGTCTCCGTTCCTCCGCGCAGACCTGCCGACGTTTGGGGAGGTTTGGGCACCTCCCCAAACCTCCCCAGGTCTCCGTTCCTCCGCGCAGACCTGCCGATCAATATTTCTGGTCAAATACTTAAAAGTAGAAAACAGGCATTTGATTGCTATGATAATGTTGACATTTTGAAAGATACACAATCTCGTTTTAATAAGAAGGTTGAACTTTTGGTCTTCCCTGAGATTAATATACTGAAAGATTTCTAAATTATTGCAGGCATTTTGCTTTATGAGCAATAATAAAAGTTTCACTGCTTTTTTTTTAATGACACATGATATTGCTAAAAAGGATGAGGCAATTGTAATGTGTGACTATTAGGCACAGCATTTCAAAAGTATATTGGGCTTTGGTCAACATTAAATAAAAGTTAAATAAATACTAAGAAACATCTTATATAAACAAATAACAAACACAAGTGGCTGCAGAAGTCAGGGTTGCAAGCAAGGCAAAAGGGCAAGAAGATGTCAGTCACAATGACAGAATGGGCAGAGGATGTTCCCACAGCAAACTTAAACTACGAGCTGAAGTTGAGAAGATTGCAATCCCAACAGTATCATTCCCAAGCTAATCAATGAAGTACATGCCCTAGCTCACAGGTGTCAAACTCAATCACGTCATCGTGACATATCGTGATATATCATGAGGTTTCTGCCTTTGCAGAGCCAGGGTAGGCATGGCCTGCATGTGACGCATCCAGCCCGTGGGCTACCAGTTTGACACCCCTGCCCTAGATTGTCCCGATGACAAGCTCTATGCCTGGATAAAAAGGAAAATACTACTCAAGATTATGCTAGGCTGCTTCAACAATTAGTTAACAATGAGATGGAACCATGTACATCCTTCAAAAAATGGTTAACAAGGTGCTTTTATGCCATGGTGCCTTGGACATGAGGAAAGGTCCTAACTGAACTTGCATAAAGGACTACAATGAGTGGAGCACAATCCTATTTCTTGTGTGTTCCCAATAATATAACAGCGGCCATAAACCATTGTTAACTTCTGAATGACAAAGCAGATTGTCTTTTTATACAAATCTCCCATCTGTTTAAAACAGACTAAGAAAATGGTGAAGAAATATGAAGCTAACAGATTGTACAATAATGGCTGAAGGAACATTTGTTTAGCTGTTCTGTTTCATGCGTGATCCTGTGCATAAGGTGATGTATTTGGTTTTGGTTTGATGTAACACATTCTGTCTTTGTATTATGAGCAAATCATGTATCTTTGGCTGGTTCAACAAACTATTACATGAGATAAATAATAGGTGGCATAGATGTGGTGTACTGTTTCATATTCCCCTATTTTGAGCCCTATTTTCAGCCTCAGCTCTTCCTTTCCAGAAAAGACATTTTCCATAAAGTATGAACCATGGTTTATAAATGAAAATGGCTAGGTTCACATACTACACAGTAATTATATTATTACTTAGTGTGATATGGGAACCCAGAACACGTGAAAAAGCTTTATTTCTTAAGATACAGAAAATGTCAACTTTGATTGATGCTAACTGCATATATCATTAGCCATTAATTTCATAAGAGTTGGAAATTACTTTCAAAAGCATTTTTATATTTTTATGATTGTTTTAATATATTTTTTTTTGTTTTATTGATTGTTGTACATTGCCCATTTTTGAGACGGACAGCTACTTAAATTTGATAAATAATCCAGAGATTAAAAATATGATTTTGAAATGCTATTAAGAGTCGCATTAAACTTTGAAAAAGCTCTGAATTAAAACAATTTTGCTCTAAGATAGTATTCACTGGCTTGGTAGATGTATTTTCAGATGTGATGCTCTTAGAAGACATTTTTTTTAAATAGTGACTGGCTGTGAAGAATGTTAGAACTCTGTAGCTGTTTTCAGAGCCCCTCTTAATCAGAAGCCTCCCTTAATCAGACTAGAATGATAGTCAAACATTGAATCTACTTTATGCTTCTATGGTAAACGTGTATTATAGAGGTCTCCAAAAGCATATTCAGATAATTTTATTTACACATTTAGTCTATAGAATAAAGATTATCTTTATTCTATTTATATACATAAAAGGTAAAGGTAAAGGTTCCCCCGCACATGCGTGCTAGTCGTTTCCGACTCTAGGGGCCGGTGCTCATCTCCGTTTCAAAGCCGAAGAGCCAGCGCTTGTCCGAGGACGTCTCCGTGGTCATGTGGCCGGCATGACTAGACGCCAAAGGCGCACGGAACGCTGTTACCTTCCAACCGTAGTGGTCCCTATTTTTCTACTTGCATTTTTACATGCTTTCGAACTGCTAGGTGGGCAGAAGCTGGGACGAGTAACAGGCGCTCACTCTGCTACGCGGCACTCGGGATTCGACCCGCCAAACTGCCGACCTTCCGATCAACAAGTTCAGCGTCCTAACCCACCCATTATGTATAATAAGTAGAAAAATGTGGTCTAATTAACATTTTTCCCCCTTTAAATGTAGTTTACACTGTGGATTGACATGACTATAAGAAGCTGACATTATTAATTTTTTAAAGTGTTTCTTACTCTTAGCTTCTGTTGATGAAAACATGAAGTTACCATTAGTCCATCTGCCTCAATTTCCTTTCAAGACTTACTTGGCAATGGAAAATTGAGCCTAGGACCTTTTGTTACAAAAAAGGATGTATTCTATAGTATTGAATTATATCACTGCCTCATAAATAAGGAATACAGGAAATATTGTTGAAAGGATAAATAGTTTAACTCTTAGCTACAGTAGGCAATAGAGATTCTGTTAGATTTCATGTTAATATTTTGCTAGCCTTCTCCGGATATGTGGCAGACAGAAAATGCCATACCATACCTATGACTTCCTCCCTGCCATGTTCAATAAATATTTTTTCCAAATATTTTCGGTAACCTCAGAGAGCTATCATTGCTTTATTTATGTTCAGAGGCCATTTGTCAAGTATAGATTACACTTGGAAAAAGAAGAAAAAGAACAGTACAATAAACTGTTGCTTTTCCAGACAGTGAATATTAAAATAACAGTTCCAAAACTAAACCAATAACTTATTTACAATGGTAGTATCTCGGTAAAATGTGGCAATATTTTTATGGACATATCAGCTAACAGAAAGCATGTATCCTCATCTACATATTACAACATTAGTTTTTCACCCCTTACAAAGCAGGCCCAAAGAATTTTAAACTACTAAAGTACTAATTCTATTTGCAAGTTGTTAACCTGTCATCTATATACTATGTTAATAACAAAATATTTAACATGAAAAAGAATAATAATAAAAAGACAAGATTAAAAGTCTCTGTTTACAAAGTTGTTATCATAGCCGACTAGAGAAACTCATCTTGATTTCAGGTGTTAAAGAATATTGAGTACACAAAATATAGCTTTTAAAAAATTTAGATCTTTCTAAAAATCTTAAAAGTTTGTAATTATCATACAGCAAGAAATTAAATGCCTTAGTTTTAAACAATGTTTAGGCAATAGGGGTCATAATCACTTCTTCTTCTGCTTCCTAATCATATGATTGAATTAAGGGTTTTGGGCACCCAGACAATGGCATTTTTAGTTTGTTGTTCCTGTGCAATTGATGATTGGAAGGAGTTTCCCAGATATTTAAAAATCTAGTCATGTTCTATATAGATTCCAGCTGATTGCAAGTACAACAGTTCGTGATTATTTTTCTTAATACAGTTAACAGCAAAGTATTGGACATTTTATCTCAAGCCTACTTGTCTTTAATCAGTCAACTGGCTTTCCATGGAGATGCCAGACATACAAATTGATAATGTTACTTAGGAGGATGATTGGCTTTAAAGGGGTTGGTTTGAACTTTAATCTTTTTTTGTAAATTGTAAGAGTGTAAGAGATTGACTCATTGGACATGTGAAAGGAGTGGTTTGCATAACAAAGCAAATACTGGTTCTGGGATCAGATCTACAACTACAGCTTACCATTCATTAACTGTAAAATAAACGATGTATCTTAGAACTAGACACTGGTAGACAGTCAGGTAAACATTTGGCAATTCGCTGGATAACAATTAGATCATTGATAAGTGATTTGAAATATAGCAGAAACTGTGTCATGGGAGAAATTAATTTACCAATTAAATGAGCAATGTTTAGAAAAGAATAAGCCACAAGGCATCAAAATATTGCATTTTTTTAAATTTTAACTGATATAGCTAGGTTCATCAAATTATTTATTTGATGTGCTTTTTTCTTTTCTTTTCTTCAATTTAGCCTTGTGGATTAAGTAACAATGCCCATTATTATCTTAAAGGGCCTTAACCTTAAAGTAATTTAGCTTTTGCTTGTACACATTCTTAGCTTTGCACCTAATTCTAGGGTTATTAATTGGAACTGTAAACGTTAGAGATTCTTAGATGGTGATAATTGTTTGAGAAAAACATAATGTGATTACTCTTGCCTTTACAATTTAAATTGACTGTCAAACTTGGGAAGCTATAGATGAGCTTTTTTAAAAAAAATCCTGGGCAATGACCCTCTCAAGATCACTGGACTATCTGATTTTTATCAGTATTTAAAGAGATTTTGTCCATGCAATAATGCTCCAGTGAGCTTGCTATCATGATAGATATTAATCTCACAATTTGGGAGGGAGGGGGAAGGGAATCACTGCCTCAGAAAATATAGATCATCAATATCAATATTTCTGAATAGTATCTTTCCCCAGACTGATCCAATGCCATGGGCTGTTTAACATATACATTCTTTTGGTTTGCATTTTGGTACAGTAAATGAATAAATTGATTAGTGCCTTGAACAGCTGTGTAAGAAAGTTTTTAAAACATGTTTTTCATTGAAAGGCCTATTTCTCCCTCCTCTCTTAAAACCACTTCAGTAAGCTTAAATTACTTAATGCTGCACGTCTTCTGAAATGTAATCACTTCCAGATGTAGCTATTCATACTTCTCAGGGAATGTTAATTTGAGAGTAGATTGGATGTTCAGGCAAATGAATAGGAGAGCACCCTTTTACATAGTAGAAATAGTCCTTAAAAATTAAGCAATCTAACGTTGAAAATATAAAGTAGTTTAAAAATAAACTTTATTAAAATGGTTTACATTTAACGTAAAATACATGCCTCCTAAAGGAAACACTAGTTGTATATACTAGCTTGTGGGATACTGTTAAAGGAAAGACCATGTATAGGTAATGTAGTGGAACCTTTAGGTTCTTCCTCACAGCTTCCATAGCATGCATTCGTCTTTCCTTGGAGTCAATAGAAAAAGATGCCGTCATAAGTCACACTGTCTTGACACCTGGGTCCTATTTATCTCATTATTAGACCTGACAAGTCGTACTATCCTTGAAGTTTTAACTTGGGACAGTTAGAGCTATTCTTCTATTCCTCTACATTATTTCCTTTCTCACTGAACATCTTCTTCCTTGAAGAGAACACAGCCACTAATCATACCCTTTAAAATGCAGTGGGACTGGATTGAGCCTGGTTGGTAAACTGTCTCAGTGGCTATTTTGGCTTCTGCTAAAGAAGAGATTTAAGACTAAGCTTCCACAGAGGTATCTGTCCCTGGTTTAGTGCTCTTCCAAAAGTTAAACCAGTGTAAATTCCCTGCAGATGTAGGTAGCCAGCTGCTTCAGAAACCAGAACCAAAATAACCAAGTAAATAAATATCTAGCAAACCAGATGTGTAGACACCTTCAGCAGTCTAACATGGCAGGGCCGAACCCCTGACCGTATTATCAAACCCATCATTGGGAAGGCATTGCATAACTTGTCCTTGGCCAAAACTGTGATGGAGAGATAAAGAAAACATTATTTTAACCATAGAAAAAAATAGTTGCATACCATGTGAGCTGGGCTGAGATGAAGGCAATAGCATGAGGGTGTCAGTCAAATATAGTTCATGAGATGTCTTTGGTTAGAGAGGTATAAGGATCAGTCATTAATCTTATTATAATACACCTGTAGAATATTAGAAATTGTACATTATACTTAAGCATTTGTTAAACAACAAACAAGAACTGTATTGGTTTACATCAAAACTTCATCTTAGAAATTCACTTCCACTGTTATCAACCAGTTATTTTTCAGATGGCCACCAAGAGGACATGGACACAACAGTTCATCCTGGATGTTTTACATAATAAGGGTATTAAGATGTGTTTGTTTAGGACAGGGGTAGGCAACCTTGGCTCTTTTATGACTCATGGACGTCAACTCCCAGAATTCCTCTGTCCACGTTTGAAGCTTGCAAAAGAGCACCTGGATGTTCCACAGCACTACTGGCAAAATATACTGTGGACAGATGAAACCAAAATTGAGTTGTTTGGGAAAAACACACAACACTATGTGTGGAGAAAAAATGGCACAGCACACCAACATCAAAACCTCATCCCCACTATAAAACATGGCAGAGGGAGCATCATGGTTTGGGGCTGCTTTGCTGCCTCAGGGCCTGGACAGATTGTTGTCATTGATGGGAAAATGAATTCCAGAGTTTATCAGGACATTTTGCAGGAAAACGTATGACCATCTGTCCGCCAACTGAAGCAAAGGATGGGTGATGCAACAGGACAATGACCCAAAGCATACAAGTAATTCAACAAAACAGTGGCTTCAAAAGAACAGAATACGCCTTCTGGAGTGGCCCAGTCAGATTCCTGACCTCAACCCGATTGAAATGCTGTGGCATGACCTTAAGAGAGCGATTCACACCAGACATCCCAAGAATATTGCTACACTGAAACAGTTTTGTGAAGAGGAGTGGTCCAAAATTACTCCAGATCGTTGTGCAGGTCTGATCTGCAACTACAGGAAACGTTTGGTTAAGGTTATTGCTGCCAAAGGAGGGTCAACCAGTTATTAAGTCCAAAGGTTCACATATTTTTTCCACCCTGCACTGTGAATGTTTCCATCTTATGTTCAATTAAAACATGACAACAGCTAATGTTTGTGTAGTATTATTTTAAACAGACTGTGTTTTTCTATTGTTGTGACTTACATGACGTTTAGAGCGCATTTTATGGCCAATTCATGCAAAAAACCACGTAATCCCAAAGGGTTCATATACTTTTTCTTGCAACTGTATGTTATTTGCATAGCCTTCTGTGCTTTGAACAAAACCAAGGTCTGTTTTGATGATATACATAGTTGGCTGAATAGCGCTAATGGGAACCAACTGTGAGAAATTTCAAATATGTTATGTTACTATGAAATAGTTGCCAGGATTTTAAACATGTTTATTATAAAGGAGATTGATGGAAGTATAGAAATGATCCTTTCTTACATTTCCTTTCCCATGACTTTGTGACACTTTTTTCCATTAGAGAAGAGAGTTTTTAAGGTTGGTTTTAGTCGCTGAAAAAAACTGCTGCCGGTAACCTTTAAATCAGCTTGCAACATTATAACCCAACCTGTATCATGACCATGTCACGAGAGGAAAGAACATAAACCAATTAATGATGTTGTCAAGATTAGATTCTTTTTTTCATTCTTCATGCTGTAAGCAACTCATCCAATATATTTTGAAAATGCAAGTTAATAATTAAATAGTGAATCCTCTTTAGGACAGAAACATTCATTCACCATCTCACAACATCAGAATCACTTGTAATCATGCTAAAAGTAGTCCCATTAACTTTACTAGGTATACTGGAAGTAAGAGTAAATCTAGATTTCATTTAATATTTCTTCTTGGTTCCCTTTATTTTTTTCAATCAATTTATTAGTGGCAATATTTTATGGGGCGCTCTTATTTTTAAATATAGGGAGACTAGGATTTTGATTTGCTGAACATTTACTTGATTATGCTCCCTCAATAATTCATGTAAACATCTCTTAATCTGCAGGTCAGAACTTAAATATAAATTGATTGTATATATACTACATTACAGAATATTCTATTTTAGAAAATAGCAGCAATCTAAAGCCATTTTCCCACATAAATTTAATAATACGTTTTAAAAGCTTTGGATACTGAATACATTATTATACTGCTCAAATGCTATGAGTGTAGTTAATGGTGTGTATCCAATCCTCTTTCCAGATATCTTTTTCTATCTTTTCTATATTCATAAGGAACCACTTCAGTAAACCATGTAAAATTTGTAGTAATTCTCCTTGAGCGATAATTTCAACATGCTGAAATCCATGTTATCAACCATATGTAAAGAGGTAATATCAATAAAGTACTACAACTTTAATTCATCAAGCATCAAAATAAACAAGCCAAGAAACCATTTATATAAGATTGCGTCAGATTATTAAGATTATATCTCTATCGACTTCTGGTGAAGACTAGAGTGCTGGTGATCTATAGGTTCTGGAAGCAGTGGGGATGGCATTGTGGTGGAAAGAGGCAGTTAAATAGTGAATTCTAGCTGGTAAAGTCTCTCTGGAAAAAGCAGACATAGTGAGATCACCCACATCTACTGTGGACAACTCCTTGTAAGTAGACGCCAAGAACCAAGGTACTTATGGTTGAGTGGGTGAGAGTCAAAGGATTGCAACCAAAATCACAGCCATATTAGAGCCAATATGGACACAAGATTTGCATAGCCTCATTTCTCAATAACTTTTGGGATTATTTCTTAATTGCTTTTCAACTATTAGGAACCTTTAGATCAACCTGTTTTGGATAGACATATCCCTGGATAGGAAGGCTTTCCGTCTCCCATTTAGATAACTGCAAAGTGCTGTACATGGGACTAAACTTGAAAAGTATTGGCAAACCTGGCTGCCCAAAGAACAGTGCATGTAGTACTGGGTGCCAATATGCTTCTGGGTCCAATTCAAGGTGTTGGTTATGACCTTTAAAGCTCTACATGGCATGAGGTCAAGTTACCTACAGAACCATCTTTGTTCTAACAGTCCACATGATCAGGCAGGGAAAGTATGTTGCAGATCCTATCATCCAAAGAATTCTTGCTGACAGGGTGCAGGAAGAAAGCCTTCTCTGTTGTTGCCCTTGCCCTGTAGAACACCCTCCCCATGGAGGTTAGGTAAGCCCTACTCTCCTGATCTTCTGGCAAGGGGTAAAACATTGTTCTGTAGCCATGCCTGAGTACAAGAGGAACATGCAGGCCTGGGGCTGATTAGTGCTCTCAAAGCCCCCCCCACCATTTCATTAATGGGAATATGCTGTTGTTTTGAATTCTAACTAAAAATACATGATAAGTCGGGAGTTTGAAGCCATCTGATATACAAATGGAACTGGCTGATGTCTTAATAATTGAAAAAGATATACAAATAGCAAACCAGAAGAGTAATTTGGATAATTTTCCTATATTGGATTTGCAAAAGGGACGTTAAAACTTTGAAGAATTTTGTGAGAGGGAACCAAAAAAAAAAGAAAGAAAAAAAAGAAAAAAAATAGAAATCAAGTTCTATGAAATTATTTGAAGGAACTGAACCTTCAAATATTAAATGCTAAAAGGAAAAGTATAAACTTGTTCATTTGACCAAACTTAAAATAGTTATGTTATTATTTCTGGTAACCCTTAATAGATTTTTGCTACAGGACTAAATGACAAGGCTTTAAGGATTTGTTTATAGATAAGAGATGGCATATGAGAAAAAGAGATTATTTGTTGCATTTGGAAAAGTAATAGATTACTAAAATTGTGGATACTTGTAAGAAAGGGGAAGTTACTTCTTTATATATTTCAGTTCTTTTTCTTTACTATATTTTATTTTTTCTGTATTTTCTAATTTTTCTTTTTTATTATTTTTGTCCTTTTAATTGTAATGTTTAATAAAATTATTATATATGAAAAGATACACATCTTTATTACTGCTTTGTGTGTTTCGTTCAGGGTATATATCTGGTTGTTTTTTAAAAAAAAAATAACTTTCCCTAAAGTATTGGCTGGGAGCCTACTCTTAACTAAAGAAATGTTAAAGTCACTTTCATATATTAGATAGTTTTCTGTGAAATTGTGTATGAAAAAAGCATGTGAACTATAATTTGTGATGGTCTTAAGACAAGTTTATTTTGGGTTTAGTGCTTCTCAGCACTTGCATTCAGAATCATGTGCCTTGGAGATTCTGCCTAAAATGCTACGCCCCGTCCGATTTAATACTTATGCAAGTTTTTGAAAACGTTATCAGAAGATTCTGTAATGCAGATTTCTGAACAGCATGAAAAGATGTTTTCAGAGTAGAAAAGCTAGAAAGTCCAGGTATATGCTCACAGAAAGCTAGGTTGCCTGGATGCGAACTTTGTATCCTTTGTTAAATTGTATTATGGAATAATTGGCTTTCTTACTAAATGGCTATGATGGATTGGATCCAGACCTAACCTTTTGCAAAGAAAAAGTTTACAGAAGGATTCGAGATTCGTTAGAGGTTTCAGTCAAAGGGAGAGAAGAGATGTTTTCAATTGTCCCTTTTCTCTGACCGGCTAGTGCCAGGTCCTTGCTGTTTCAGAACAGTCTTTGGACCAGTTTTTTAGAAGGAAGAGGGGATCCTCTAGCAGTAGATTCCCATAATTGATTATGTTTCCCTTATTTCCCACCCAAAATTATGTTTAATAAACTTCTAATACATTAAACATCTGTTATTTACTTTATGCGTACAGTACATTTATTTTTAATATATATATATTAGAAAACATTATTTCATGTAGTTGACATTCTATACATCTTGGGAAGTAAAGATATTTTATTATTGTAGAGTGGTTACATTTACGTTCATTTTTTTCAACAGGATAATCCTATAAATGCCGGCTATAAATCGTCCAGTACCTTGATATCAATGAGCATTAGTGGAAATCCACTGTAAAATGTATGAACTGCTTGTAATATTTTAATTCTTTGTAGAATTTTTTTCACCTGATCTTGAGATTGCTTGTGTTGAGAATTGGCTTGGTTAAGGATATTTAGAAACATGTACATATCTTATTATGGCAATTGGTTAGATGCATTACAGGAACCATTTAAAAAAGGAAGAGAGAGACTTTGTGCTTCTAGGTCAGGGGCAGGCAACCTTGGCTCTTTTATGACTCGTGGACTTCAACTCCCAGAATTCCTGAGCCAGTCATGCTGGCTCAGGAATTCTGGGAGCTGAAGTCCACGAGTCATAAAAGAGCCAAGGTTGCCTACCCCTGTTCTAGGTGATTGGAGAATTGGCTAGCTATTTGATGGTGGTGGACAAATTTCCCCCTCTTTATTTTCACTTCAGGAAAAGTAGTTTGCTTTTCATGGTAGGAGTGATATATAGCACACTATATTTAATGGAAAACTAAAAAGAGCTGCCTCATTATTCTCTTTACAATATCAGATTGCTATGTTGATGGAATGGTCAGTTTTTGCCTCCATTCCCTTTCCTGTTACTGAGAATAATCTAGATTTCAACTGGATTAAGATGGTCTATACATGAAAATAAATGCAAATAAATGATATTTGTCCTAATTTATCAAATAGTATTAAGTTGTACTTTTGTAGTTTATAAGTACATGATGTTGCATCCTTAATTCTGTTGTTCATTCTATATTGCATAGAATTCTGGGAAGAAGTTTTTTATATAGGAAAATGTCTTTTCTGGAAAGGAAGAGCTGAGGCTGAAAATAGGGCTCAAAATAGGGGAATATGAAACAGTACACCACATCTATGCCACCTATTATTTATCTCATGTAATAGTTTGTTGAACCAGCCAAAGATACATGATTTGCTCATAATACAAAGACAGAATGTGTTACATCAAACCAAAACCAAATACATCACCTTATGCACAGGATCACGCATGAAACAGAACAGCTAAACAAATGTTCCTTCAGCCATTATTGTACAATCTGTTAGCTTCATATTTCTTCACCATTTTCTTAGTCTGTTTTAAACAGATGGGAGATTTGTATAAAAAGACAATCTGCTTTGTCATTCAGAAGTTAACAATGGTTTATGGCCGCTGTTATATTATTGGGAACACACAAGAAATAGGATTGTGCTCCACTCATTGTAGTCCTTTATGCAAGTTCAGTTAGGACCTTTCCTCATGTCCAAGGCACCATGGCATAAAAGCACCTTGTTAACCATTTTTTGAAGGATGTACATGGTTCCATCTCATTGTTAACTAATTGTTGAAGCAGCCTAGCATAATCTTGAGTAGTATTTTCCTTTTTATCCAGGCATAGAGCTTGTCATCGGGACAATCTAGGGCAGGGGTGTCAAACTGGTAGCCCACGGGCTGGATGCGTCACATGCAGGCCATGCCTACCCTGGCTCTGCAAAGGCAGAAACCTCATGATATATCACGATATGTCACGATGACGTGATTGAGTTTGACACCTGTGAGCTAGGGCATGTACTTCATTGATTAGCTTGGGAATGATACTGTTGGGATTGCAATCTTCTCAACTTCAGCTCGTGGTTTAAGTTTGCTGTGGGAACATCCTCTGCCCATTCTGTCATTGTGACTGACATCTTCTTGCCCTTTTGCCTTGCTTGCAACCCTGACTTCTGCAGCCACTTGTGTTTGTTATTTGTTTATATAAGATGTTTCTTAGTATTTATTTAACTTTTATTTAATGTTGACCAAAGCCCAATATACTTTTGAAATGCTGTGCCTAATAGTCACACATTACAATTGCCTCATCCTTTTTAGCAATATCATGTGTCATTAAAAAAAAAGCAGTGAAACTTTTATTATTGCTCATAAAGCAAAATGCCTGCAATAATTTAGAAATCTTTGAGTATATTAATCTCAGGGAAGACCAAAAGTTCAACCTTCTTATTAAAACGAGATTGTGTATCTTTCAAAATGTCAACATTATCATAGCAATCAAATGCCTGTTTTCTACTTTTAAGTATTTGACCAGAAATATTGATCTCCTATGAAATCAATAATCTCTTGGAAAATAGCATCCCCTAAGTGTTTTAAGTGGAAAGAGGGAGGGGACCATGGTTGTTTTGCTTCTTCCTCTACTGTTTTTAGTAGGTTACATTAAGACATTTCATGTCTTTCCATAGATGCTTTCTGGTACTGCTTGTTGCAATGAGGTAGTTTCTCTGTTCTCTTGCAGAACCAATTTTTTGGTCCATCAATTTATTGAACAATTGTTACATTCTAAATTCCTAGGAACTTCAGAGCAATATACCTGTGGAAAACTGCAACAGAAGCGTAACCCCAGTGTATGCAGGAATATTAAAGGGTATGGTATAAAGCTGGAGACGGGGCAGAGAATCCCGCCAGCTGACCATGCTGTATGTTGTGGAGAGCATTTGTAAATGTCTTTTTTTCTGTGAGTTGGTCATGCTCGGTGGGAGAGGAAAAGATGCCAGGTAATCCACCAGTTGCTGTTCTGAAACTGTTGTATATAACATGTGGTAAAGACCGTATCACTGCCTGCCCACATTGCCAAGGTGCAATAAAGCTCAATGTTTCAGTAGTAGAGTTTCTGCCAATAAGCATTTCTGAATCAATTATGGAAGCTTTTGCCCAAGTTGATGGAGATTAGTGGAGTTCACATTATGCAAAAATAACAGAGTGGAATTTTGCACACATCCATCATTGCCATTTATGATTCTGGAAGACATTTCACATGTTGTTTCATAAGGTGTAGCAATATAAATTTTTCTTGAAGTTTATTTTGAGATGTTTCAGGATTTATAGATACTAATGAAAATAATGTTTCCTTTGGGAAAGAAATAAAGATTTTCACATATAAACAGGTGGGAAAAAATCAATATCTTTCCTTTGGCTCTTTAAATCTTGAATAGAGACAGGTTGTTTTCTATGAAGATGAATCTCTGGAAAGATAAATTCTTAACATGGAATTTTACCAGAGATTAAAGTGGCACTAAAAAGCAAGCAAGCATGCTAATTGTGAATAGAGAAGCAATTGAGGATTTATTTTTTTAAAAAAAATCTATATCCAAGTTCTGTTTCATTTGCATTCACTGTTTGATTAGACACATGACATAGTTAATTTCTTAACTAATGTCATATTTCCCCCCAGGTGTTTTCTGGAGAGAATCAAATCAAGCTTTTCCCTTCTTAAAGCAAGCCATCTCTACTTCACTCACTTCTTCATGTATGTTTGCTCTGCATCTACTTCCTCTGTACCATAATTTGCCTAATTACCAAAAGCATCAAATCATCTGGAGATTGGGAGTTTATGAATTTCCCTATATTTGGTGTAGAAGTTAAGGCAGGAATGTCAAACTGCTGGCCCGTGGGTTGGTTGCATCTGATGGATGCTACCCACACCCCCATTCTGGCAGTGCAAAAAAAGTCATGAAACGTCGTGACACATCACGTGACACAGAGTTTGACCAACGTGAGTTAAGGCATCAGACTGAAAACTGGGAGACTATAAATCCTAGTTCCTCTTTGGGCTTGAAGCCAAGTGGCCAGTCACTCACTCTCAGCCAGAGACAGGACGACATGGCATTCACTTCTGAAAAATCTTTCCAAGAAAATTGCAAGGATTTTTCCAGGCAGTCTCTGAAAGTTGGACATGATTGAACAGAAGAAAAATTCAACAGCTGAGCTGAATGTCCACTTACTGCCAGCTCCCACATATCACACAATCAGTTTGGTTCTACTGCCAGCCCAAAACTTGTTTCCCAGATCTGAAAAAAAGATGAGTTGTGGTAATGGCAGATGTTGTGATACACCCTTAGCATTTCTATTTTGCCACTGCTCTAGTTGATCTTTCAGTTGCATTATCATTCACTTGCCACTTTTAAATCTAGCATAATGTGTCCCATAAGGATTTGTGCTAGTGAGTAATTCCAAAACAGCCATCAGCCTATTTCCATAAAATATTTCTCTCCTAAAAGGTAAAAGGTAAAGGTTCCCCCGCACATGCATGCTAGTCGTTTCCAACTCTAGGGGCTGGTGCTCATCTCCGTTTCAAAGCCGAAGAGCCGGTGCTTGTCCGAAGATGTCTCCGTGGTCATGTGGCCGGCATGACTAGACACGAAAGGCGCATGGAACGCTGTTACCTTCCCACCATAGTGGTCCCTATTTTTCTATTTGCATTTTTATGTGTTTTCGAACTGCTAGGTTGGCAGAAGCTGGGACGAGTAACAGGCACTCACTCTGTTATGCGGCACTTGGGATTCGACCCGCCAAACTGCCGACCTTCTGATCGACAAGCTCAGCGTCCTAATCCACTGAGCCACCGTGTCCCGTTTCTCTCCTATTTTTTGCCAATTCTTTCCTAAATTCTTACATCAAAAAACAGCAACCTACATATTAATCCCACCCAGATAAATTGAACAGCAGCTTGCAACATTATCTTGAAAAAGCTATCACTTCAGATACCTTTTAAACAGAGGGTTTTTTTTGATAATTACCCCTTTAAAGATAATGAATATGATTATTTTGGTTCTGAATTTCATATAATCTGGCTATCAAAATTATTTGTCCATATGAACAGTAAAACCCTTACTAGTAAAAAAATGTTTACAACTGCTTTTAAAGGTTTGTATCCATGGAGCAAATTTGCTTAACTGTGTATGGTTATTTTTTGAAGCAGTCGTACATTTTAAATGAAGTATAAATGTTAATAATATTTTATTTTTATGAGATACATTATATCTATCTATAGCTAATGTATTGTGAATAGTAAAGTTAGATCAATATAGCCGGTTAGCAGCATGCTATGGCTTTGATGTTCTCAGTGCTGCTGAACTAACAAAGCCTTCCCTGTCTGGTCTCCCTGTGATGTTTTATCTTTCACCTCCTACAATTTTGAGCCAGAGGCAACATATTTGGAAAACACCACTGCTCTAGCTGGATTTGTCATTGTGCTTACACAATTCCAATAGAAAATGATTCTCTTCCCTCTTAGGGTATAGCAAGATATTCTTAGAGCCTGTTTTTAAGAACTTAATGCTAAAATAGCTCACTGGATTACTAGTAACAAGTGCTTTGTTTCCCTCCAAGCTAATTCTCTTCTCATAATATTCACCTCAGGATAAAAGCTGCTTTTTGAATCAATGTTGTGGTTGCTTTACCTCAATGTTATTTGGATCTCAAGTCTTCTGGATGATTCGAGGTAGGTTATTTTGTTTAATTACTAATGAAAGCATTTGCATCTGTGTGTGGACTCACCGAGATATTTAAAAGAAGTACTAAATTTGTTGTCTACAGGAGGGCAAACCTACATGACCTTGGCTGCATTCAGATTAAGCAGGATCAAACCTGGTTAGAATTTCAGTGAAAACTATCAGGAAATTCCAGAGCTGTAGGTCAGATTGTGAGGTCAAAAAACAAACATTTTCAGGGAAGGTATGGAGAACTCAAGATGGCTATGCAAAAATGGAGCTGATGACTGTGGCAAAAACCAAAGAACTAGTGAGTAGACTTGGAATCTCTCTGGATAAGGAGAGCATAAGATATTGCCCACATGTACTCCAGATGACTGCTCCTTGCAAGGAGACTGGAATATAGTAGTCTTCCATGGTTTTGAGTGCCAGGAGACTAAGGGATTAGCCATCTTGTTCACAAATGTGGTGGAGAATTTTAAAGGACACTGAGTTTGCAAACCTCACTTTTTAATCACTTTCACAAATGGCTGATTAACTACTTGGATGTAACAGCGTTCCGTGCACCTTTGGCATCTAGTCATGCCGGCCACATGACCATGGAGACGTCCTCAGACAAGTGCTGGCTCTTTGGCTTTGAAACGGAGATGAGCACCGGCCCCTAGAGTCGGAAACGACTAGCACGCATGTGCGGGGGAACCTTTACCTTTACCTTTATGCTATTAGAGACCTTCAGAATGACGATTTAAAAAGTCTTTATCTTCAACTCTGAAAAAAATTATAAGCTTAAGAATTTAAGAAATCTGAAATAAACAGCAAAGAACTATATAAAATTTTGATCTTAGTTATAAATGGAATAAAGGGTTCAGATAAATTTGGAATACAAATGTCACAGCCAGCTCAGACTCAAAAGATGAAGAAGAGTTACAATCAGTCTGAGTGGGTTTAGTTGGAAGAGTTTTAGGCAGAGAAAACAGTGTTTCCTAGCCACCAGGATAGACAGGTATTGCTAGCCTCAGAAGACAGAGGTGGAACTAAGTGTAAGTGTCCACCACGAATAGAGGAACAAAAGTGCTGCACAAGATTATTAGCCAGAAATAACCCTGCCAACCAAAACAACAAATTGGGGTCATGCTGCCCTAATATAAGGGGAACCTCACAAATTTGTGGGTGAGGGCTCTCCATTTACCTCAACACACTGTTTGTCAACTCCTTAGCATGCCTTCTCAAGTAGTGAGCCTGGACCTTCATAATGTGTTTGTTTGACTCTCTAGTATTGTACCTTGTTTATGATTTGAATTTCTTCTTGCCTTTAAGCTAGTTGAATTGTTCTGGGCTGGATATTTGGAGTGTGAGGGTTGGTAATTGTTTATTCACATTTTTTTGCCATTAGGGTTCTGTTTTAAAACTTTACCTGTGTGTCTGTGATTTCCACAACTGAAACTTTTACAATAAGATTTTAGAATTGATTATAAAGAACAAAAAGCTTATCTTGGAAAATAGATTAGTTCTGGTATTTGGAATATATGACAGAGATAAGAAATTTAATGATTTAAAAACTAGACAGTAAAGAGGACTAAAGATTTTAGGTAGAGGAAAAATAAGCCTATAAAATGCAAAAGGGGTGATGAAAAAAATGCTTGTTTTGATGAAGTTTGGAAATAATTTCTTTATATAATTTTATCTTCTTTTCCTTGCACATTTATTTTTTTCTTTCTTCCCTATTAGCTTAATTTGTATTAGATTTTACTATTATAATCAAAATTCTTAATACAATTACATATGCAACCAACAAACAAAACCATCCTGAAAATGGAGATAGGGTTGTTCATAATTCCAGAATTTCACTTTTGATGTTTCCTTGCCAGAAGAACTATGAGAATATATATAGAAATTTATTTATTTATTTATTTATTTATTTATTTATTTATTTATTTATTTATTTATTTTTATTTATTTATTTATTTGGTTTATATACCGCCCTACTCCCAAAGGACTCAGGGCGGTTTACAAGGCAAAATTTAAAAACAATACAATATAAAATTAAAATTAAATTAAATTAAGTCTGGCCGCAAAAATTAAAATCAAAATTTAAAAACATTAAACCCCTCAGTCCAGACCAGATAGCTCAAAGAGCCAGGTTTTTAGGTCCCGGTGAAATGAACGAAGGTCGGGGGCAGTCCGGAGTTCCGTTGGCAGTTGATTCCATAGGGCAGGCGCGCCCACAGAGAATGCCCTCCCCCTGGGGATCGCCCGTCGGCAATCCTTGACCGGTGGTACCCTGAGGAGGCCCTCCCTGTGGGAGCGCACAGGACGATGGGAAATTGAAGCTGGCAGCAGGTGCTCCCTTAGATAATCCGGGCCCATGCCATTTAGGGCTTTATAGGTCATCACCAGCACCTTGAATCTCACCCGGAGGGCAACTGGAAGCCAATGCAGCTCGCGGAGAAGAGGTGTTACATGGGAGTATCGGGAGACTCCCATCACAACTCACGTGGCTGCATTCTGCACCAGCTGAAGCCTCCGAGTGGTCTTCAGGGGCAGCCCCATGTAGAGAGCATTGCAGTAGTCTAGCCGGGAGGTCATGAGCGCATGGGTGACTGTGCGTAGGGCATCTTGGTCCAGATAGGGCCGTAACTGGCGCACCAGGCGAACCTGGGCAAAAGCCCCCCTGGCCACGGCTCCTATATGATCTTCCAAACTGAGCCGTGAATCCAGGAGGACGCCCAAGTTGCGGGCCCTATCAATGGGGGGTAACACCTCACCCCCCCCATAGTTAACGATGGAAAAGATTGGTTAGTCTGAGATGCCGGTATGCACAGCCACTCAGTTTTGGCAGGATTGAGACGAAGCCTGTTTCTCCCCATCCAAACCTGGACCGCCTCCAGGCAATGGGACATCACGTCGAGGGCATCACTGGGTTGGTTCGGGGTGGAAAGAAAAAGCTGGGTATCATCAGCATACTGATGATACCCCACCCCGAAACTAAATTAGCTTTTAGTAAATATTCCAACATAAAAAGGATAATAGATTTACAAATAACAAATTGCCTTTTAATTTGATTTCAAATGTTAATCATAGAATGGGTGGAACTGTTTTCTGAAAATTGAAAATCTCCAAATAACTTTTATAATTTAAATATTGCATAAGATGGATAGATGGTTGGATAGATAAACATTTTTCCAGAATAACAGTAATATTGCACTGAAATTAAAATAGCCATGTACTCAATTTTCATCAGATATCCATATTTCACGTCATTCTTTTTATGAACAATTTTGAATTTCATGTCAAATATTGTTTACCTTTCTGCGTTACTTGTCACTTGCTTTCAGATACCAATCTCTGTGGAGAATAACTAATGGCGCTGTAACAAAAAGCAAGCTGCTGCAACAGATGTTCCTGTTCCCATCCTTTCTTTTGCAAATTCCCTGAAAGGTCCTCAAAGAGTACTTGGGGGACCTCTTAAATACTGTAAGCTATGTTTTAGGAATCCAGTAAAGAGGCAAAAATTACTAAATATGATTTTATAATACTTCCTTTTTTTATTGTCACCCTATAAGGCACACCTGACAAGGTTTAGTTGGTTCCATCTAGCCCAGGGGTGTCAAACTCAATTTCACTGAGGGCCGCATCAGCATTGCGGTTGCCCTCAGGGGGCCGGGTGGGTATGGCCAGGGTGGGCGGGGCCTACTGCATGGGCATGGCTAGAGTGTGTATGGCCTACTGGGTGGGCGTGGCCAGCTCTACATCATTGGCATCAAGGGTGCCTATGGGGGCCTGGGCAGGAGTGGGACAGATCTGAGGGTCTCTGGGCCAGGGCCAAGCAGTGGGGGGCGTTCCCTCACTGTTTCCAGGATGGCTTCACGGGCCACATGAAACCACTTCGTGGGCCGGATCTGGCCCCCGGGCCTTGTGTTTGACATGTCTGATCTAGCCCATGGGAGCTTTAGTGATAATACAAGAAACTGCAGAAGGAAGAAGAGTAAGGGGAAGATCCAGAGCACTAATGCCCTTCGATTGCCATAGTGCAGGATATAATTTATCTGTTACCTATAAAATACCAGTTTATGCTAGATAAATATTATAGTAAATTACAGGTAGTCCTCAACCTATGACCACAATTGAGCCCAAAATTTATATTGCTAAGTGAGGCAGTGGTGGTTCAGTCAGCTTTGCCCTATTTTACAACCTTCCTTGCTAGAGTTGTTAAGTAAATTACTACAGTTGTTAAGTTAGTAATACAACTGTTAAGTGAATCTGCTTAACAGAATGTGATCTCATGACCCCGGACAATGCAAACATCATAAATATGGGCCAGGTGCCAAACTTCCCAATTTTGTTGACGTGACCTTGGGGATGCTGCAATGGATACTGCAATGGATGCTGTAAATGTGAAAAATGGTCATAAATCACTTTGTTTCAGCACTGTTGTAACTTCAAATGGTTACTAAATGAATGGTTGCAAGTTGAGGATTATCTGTATAGTGCAGTTAACAGTTTTCAAAATAGTTTACATTCTCTTCAGGTTCCGGAAGTTTCACTGATTCTCAATGGCACAGATAACACAATTCAAGTTTTCCACTACTGTTAATTTGCTTATAGCATATGTAACTGGAGGGGAATGTTGAATTTGCTCTAAGACACCATTACAATTTAAAATTTACACTGGACCATATGAAGCTCAATCTAACTCGTAAATCTTACAGTGTAATTCTCAGCAATGTAGTTTCTGTGGCTGACAATGTCTTTTTCTTTGAGGTAGACATTAGAGTAAAAATTGGCCTAAACAATGAGAATAATGGAGCCCCATTGATTAGTATTAGTATTATGCAGTGATTTGGATTCCAAGGTGGTTCCAAGAACACCAAAAGCAATCAGGATGTATGTGTTGTCAACTCTTTAAAGAAGTTAGATTTTTTTTCTTAGGCCATGCAAGCCCAGGAAGATATATGTTTGCTGTAAGTAGGTTCCAAATAAATAAATAAATGGTCTGATGATACTCATGCATATTCTGAGTAATCTTTTACTCTTTGAATCCAAGACAATCTATCCCCTTCAGTTGGGAATTTTTAATTACTTCTCACTCCTATAATTCATTCCAGAACCTTAGGAAGAATGACAAGGAAAAGATGTAGAACTATTGTGATGGAGTGGGACTTTGTGCAAACAGCACTTTTTCACTTGCCCAGCTCTTGCATTATAATAATCCATTGTAAGGTTGTGAGAGGCTATGGGATCCAGATAGTGGATGAATTCAGTGGTAGTGAATTAGAGGCAGTACAGTTCAGAGGTGGGTGATATGAAAAGGAAAAATTTCAAAGAGGCTCTATCTCAATTGGTTTCTATAAGTCTGCCTGGGAGCTTCCATATACAGATTGTGGTTTGGTTTGGTTTGGTTTTTTACTCTAACTAGCATTAAAATGCCTTCCTGAAATCAGTGTGGTTCTCGCTTGAGTTTGCAAATAATAGTAAATGGTGTCTGCTGTGTTTTAAACTGTTTTGTGGAAGGCAGTTGGAAGGAAGTCAAGCTATTTCAATTGAGAGGATGTTCCAAAGAGGCAGTATCACTACCAAGAAGAGGTGCCTCTTGGTTTTGGCCACCCAGCCCACCCTGTAGGTAACCATATGTTGCTTCTCTTGGAAAAAATGATATGGATCAGGGTAATTCTACCAGGAGAGTCCATCCTGGAGGTACCCTAGTGCCAAACTGTAGAAGACTTTACGGTACTTTAAATTGTATCCAGAAACCTATGGGTAACCAATGCAGGGTCAACTGGTTTGTAGCAGAGATGTCATTTGCTCCTAACTTCTGGGTTCAGTGAACACAAAGGCTGTTGGATCATTTGTAGCTCTGGGTGGTTTTTAAGAGCAGCCCTAAGTACAGCATGTTATGGTAGTCCAAATGGATAGTGATAAGGGCATGAGCCACTAGAGCAAAGTCCTCCCACCTCAGGGAAGCTGGCCAAAAGCCCCCTGGTCACTGCCTCCAATTACTGTTTATGCAGAAACTATGAATATAAAGTAGTAAGAATGAGTAATTGTGTTCTGAGAGAGTGAGTCATAGCCAGTAGGGGGCATACAGTGGGGTAGAGCAATTAGGCTTGATTTATTTTAAAGCAATAGCCTGAGGTCTTCAAGAGTGCATCCCCATTTGGCACTTAGTGTTACCCATAGTGAGAAATACTGAAATCCTTCAAGGTCCAGAGACTCTCTGTCCCTGATCTTGTGAAGAAGGGGAATGCCATATTTTCCAGTTTCATTTAGAACCAAAGACAATTTCATTTTTAGCACCAGCCAGCAATATTCCAAGAGATCAGCAGGATTTTCTGTTGATTCCTCTGCAGTCAGTTGAATGATGGGTGACTGACAATATTTGCAAAGGGGGAATCAGAGGCCTATTAATAAGGGTGTTTCAGTGGCATCCTATCTTGACAACATCTTTATCCAAAGTAGAGGAGAACATTTACTTTAGCTAGGTATGATGTGTTGCCTTCTGCAGGATTAGAAGACAGATTTCATTGTATCCTTATGCAGGAAAGTTGCTCTCCTGTCCGTTTGGAAGAACTTGAACCAACTGTTCATGTCTTCTTTTACTGTCCTTTTATTCAGTGTAATGTGGGACTTAATTATACTTGCATTACAAAACTATCCAGGGAATTCAGAATATCCCTTTATCTTCTTTTATTTGATAAGTGAATGACAGTTTCTAGGAGAGCTGCAATATTCTGCTCTCACCACTGCAACATCAAATCTTCCACCTTTGCTATGTAGTGTAATTAGGACATTATTTCATAGAGTTTAATGTTATCAATCAATCAGAATAGAGCTGGAAGTGACCTTGGAGGTCTTCTAGTCCAGCCCCCTCCTCAAGCAGGAGACCCTATACCATTTCAGACAAGTGACTGTCCAGTCTCTTCTTAAAAACCTCCAGTGATGAAGCACCCACAATGTCTGAAGGCAAACTGTTCCACTGGTTAATTGTCCTCGCAATTAGGAAGTTTCTCCTTAATTCCAGGTTGTTTCTCTCCTTGATTAGTTTCCATCCGTTGTTTCTTGTCCTTCCCTCTGGTGCTTTGGAAAATAAATTGACCCCCTCATCCTCTTTGGCAGCCCTCAAATACTGGAATGCTGATATCATGTCCCCCCAGTCCTTTTCTCTAGACTGGCCATACCCAAATCCTGCAACCGTTCTTCATATGTTTTACTCTCCAGGCCTTTAATCATCTTAGTTGCTCTTCTTTGCACTTTTTCCAAAGTCTCAATTTTTTTTTTGTAATGTGGTGACCAAAACTGGATGCAGTATTCCAGGTGTGGCCTTACTAAGGCTTTATAAAGTGGTACTAATACTTCATCATTATTTATTATTTATTATTTTAAACTTTAGATTGCAGGAACTGTGTGTTATATGATTACTGAGCATGAATAAATAAACTAAAAATACAAGATGCAAGGCCTCTTTGGAATAAAAACTCTATTCAATAGTTAGCTATATATTTGCATTACTAGAACTATATAAGGAAAAGCCTACACACATTAAGGAATAAACATCTGAAGCAGGCTGTCTTCTTCATTCTGTTAGCCTCTCTAGATTATAAAAGGATATGAAGCAGGGTGTCTGCAAGCTTTGGACAAAAAATTCAGGATAGCCAGTCCAATGTACTATAATCTCAACTCTGTTTTTTAAAATGCATTACACAATAAGAATGTGTGAGACCCATGGAAAATATACAAAAATTAAAATATTGAGAAATCAGAAGAATAAAAGTAAGAATAACAAGTTGAGAAACAAGTATTGTGGAAAACATTTGACAATTGGAAAATGGATTTGAAATTTTGAGGTAGAGTCTGGACAATTCAATCTGGAAAAAGTCAGTGGAACCATTTATAGTAGAAGCTATGTTATTTGGCATTACAAGTGTGGGATGGAGATAACAGTATCCATTATTTAGGAAAGTTGGGTTTGTGAAGTTGAATGGGCAGATGACTGGGAATGATGACTGATAAGAAATATTAGCTACAAGGAAGGGCAAATTGCAAGTAACCTATGAAACTAAGGAACACACCTTTTTTCAGCATCAAAAATCTGGCTACTATAATGGTGAAACCATGTTGTTCTGACCACTACATTTTCAGTTTTTTAAAACTTTTTGTGGAATTTGATTTTTTCCAAGGGTTGTCAAGCTTTTTAGAAATTTAGATTTTTTATTTGGTTTTTGAAAATTTCACTGGTATCAACCTTGGAAATCTGAAGACTTCAGCAACTTATTCCATGGGTCTGAAGGTTTAGTTCATTAGCTGATTGGGCTACTCTTCCCAAGAGGTCAAACTGGAACAAGATTTAAAAGAGAGTGTTTTTTTCAGAAAGTGATGATTCAGGTAGTAAGTGAAGAATCAACGTAGTTCTGGAGTTTTGTAATTTACTGGCCAGGAACACTACAAAATTAAATTATTCCATGAAATAGCCTGCCTGCTAATAACCATTGCAGTACTGATACAAGTAGTATTTGAAGCCATCTGCTATATATAGTGCACCCTCTCTTTTAGTGAAATTTTGGGATGTGAGGGAAAAGTGACATAGCGTAGGTAGACCAAACAGATGAGCAAATCAGATGAGCAATTTATTCTTTACATTCAATCTATAATTAACAGAATTTTGCAAATCTAAATATACTTCTCTCCCCCATTACCTTTCACAAACTGTTCTGAGTCTTTTGCCCATCCACATTCCTGCTGCAGATTCAGCTGCCTTTATCTGACCGTTCTCTTGGCTGGGTGTTTTTGTCATGTCTCCCAATGTCATTCTCACATACTATTTACACGTAGTAAATTGCGTCTTATATTCTTAAATGGGTATGGCCATCAGATATTTTGAGCATATTTAGATTGTGGTATTTAGATATTAATTCCTAGGTGTTTAGGTAGAATAATAGAATAGAATAATAACTTTATTGAATGTACAGTAATGTACACTATTTATTGAATGTACACTAATGTACACTAATTAAAATGAAATTTCATTACATTCAGCTCTCAAAGGGTCACCAACTCCGATATACGTTACATAAATATGACAAAAATAAATAAATAAATAAATAATAAATAAATAAATGCAGAATTATGCATATACGCACATATATTATATGACACAAAGAAACAACAGTCTAGTTCAGGTTATGTATACATGTGCATGGCGAGAAAAACGAATCTTTCAAGTTTACCAGACTTAGGGAACAAAGCTATTACAGAATCGCATAGTCCTGCTAGAAGGTAGTGAGAAAGCACTAATTTATTTATTTTATTTATTTATTTTAATTCCATTTATATCCCGCCCTTCTCCGAAGACTCAGGGCGGCTTACAAGCTTAGCAGTAGCCTTCATTCTATGTATATGCCTGCTTATTAGGGCTTTCACACACACACCCAAGCGGCATTATTACAAAGTCAGCTTAATTGCCCCCAACAATCTGGGTCCTCATTCTTTTTTTATGGTTTGTGAATTCGTCTTGCATTAGATTTTTGGAAGAATTTGAAAGAACGTTCCTATATCTAATTTGGACATTATTCATAAAAGATTGGAAATGGAACAGCATTTCATTTAGAAATTTGCCCATTAACATGACAAGATCTTCAGAGGTAATTGTAAGAGGAGTGCTATTTGTGGTCAAATATGTTTGTCACATATGCACTATGTGTAGAAAGTGTGCAGAAAACCATTATTTTAACTGTCATTTTCATTTTTAAAAGATAAAAACTCAGATTTAACTGTCATAACTTCTTAGAATTTTGACTACTTCTCTCCAGTGTTCAAGAATTTTGTTCTACTGATTTAAGTTAGAATATATGCCATGTTTCAATTGCTTCGTGTGACTTACAGTAGATAAAATATGTTAATTTGTGTAAATGCTTTTCTGAGTGCAAATGGTTATGCTGAAAGCACACTTATCTTTAAAGCTGCATGTCTTTCATTCTTGGTTTCTTTTATATGCACATTTTATGTTTTCATGCATGTCTTAATATTTTAGGAGACTTTTTAAAGAGAATATTTGAAGCTACGTAGAGTAGTTCTCCTAACTTCATAAATATTCATGAATTCATAGAAAATCTTGTTTGAATTGCGAGTTTTCTTCTGTTTTTATGCTAGTGTTTTTGTGCTTTCTTTCATTGCCATAAATTAGCAAATCTGGGAAACTGGTTCTGCTGACATGATAAATCATTGTGTAACAGAAAAATAAAACTATTTTTATGGTTATCATCTGTTAGCGCCTACATCTTTGAATCAGTAACTCTCAGGTTCTATTTACCTGACAAGCTTAACTAGATTAACAGGGTTTACCATATCATGGCAACATTTAGACAAACCATCAGTGAACTAGAGGAGGGTTATCTGTAGAGCTGAGTAGCTTAACAGGGCATTATTCTCTGTCCCTTCTACTGAAACAGAGATAAAGTCTCAGGATGGCTAATGTGTATGGGTATGTATGAGGGAGAATATATAGAATGGCAAAAGAAAAAAGAAAAATGAAGGTGGTTAAACTTTTCTGTGCAGTCCACAGTACTGCCAAATGCAGTTGAGGCCTATGAATTTTAACACTTTTAAAAAAAATTAGGATAAAGAAAATGGGAAGGATGTTACAGTTTTGTAGCTTTCTTTAAGGCCTATGGGAGAACTTGGGAAATGGTTACGCACTCCTGATGAGTTGATTAATTGTGGGAGCAGCTAAATTAATTATTTTCATCACAGACAATTGCCATAAACAATGCTAGTATACAGTTGGCTGCAATTATTTCTCTTCAAACATTATTATTAAAACAGATACTTAAAATGGTCCAGATATTCTGGCATAAGAAGAGATCTGAGACATTTTTCTCTTTGAAAGACAAAGCATTCATTCATCCGGTTTATGCACCACCCAAAATCTTATGCTTAATAGGATTTCTAAAAGAGAACATAGTACAGAAATCAGAATTATGTTTAATTAAAATAGTACAATTTAAAATTAATTCACCAGATTAAGTATTAAAATTAATGAGGTAAAATGTGTTCAGCATAGCATGGTTGGTGATAATTAATTTGCATATTTATTACACCTTGCCCTGAAGAGGTACAGTAGGTGACCTTTCCCTCTGCTTTTATGTACTGTAGATTTTGAGTAAGATAGAGGGGAAAAAATGATCCTGAGTGCCAATGGGTTTGTCTTCCCCTCTACCCTACAACCATCATTTGAACATACCTGATCAGTAGGAGTGGGACCTCCAGCTCAAATACAATTTAAAGAGCCCTCCTTGGCCAATTTTATCAGCAAGGTGAGTCAGAGGACCAGTTCACAAGTGGTGGAACTAACATTTCAGAGGACTCTGTCCATTTGCTTCACAGGATGGGTTCAAAAACATCCCAGGTAACAGCCCAAGATGTCACCCTATCATCTTAGTAGATTCTGTACATCCAGTTTTCAATTTGAAATAAACATGAACAATTTTATCCATGAAAAGCTCAGCCAGACAATTGCAGTTTTCTAGATTGTGATTATCCAGAGGTTACAACCATTTGTTCAGTAACTATTCAAAGGTAGGAAAGCACTGAATGGATGATATTTACAACTGGTCCTTGAAATACTGACCATTGCAATAGTCTTGTGGTCATGTATTTGGATTTGGACACTGGGCAACTGACTGACACAGTGGTTGCTGCATTCCATGTCATATAGTTGCCATTTGTGACCTTCCCTGCCAGCTTCCCACAAGCAAAGTCAATGGATAAGCCAGCAGGGAAGATTGCAGATTGTTTGTGTAAGCGAATTGTTTTCTAAGGAGTCTCACTATAGAGTAAAAGCTTCTTGTATTTTGTAGTGTATCCCTGCTCATAGCATCCCCTGTCTGCACTCCGTAGTACTCACCTGTCCAGCTTTACTTGGACCACACCACACCTTCCCTACCTTATCACACACATGTCACCCTACAGTATCCTTCCTTCTGCCCAACTGCGTTTGTGCCAGAATACCCACCTGTGCATCTGGATACAGTCCATAGTTCTCATTGCCTTGCCCCTCACTTAATAGCACATAATCCTTATTTAACAGTGGAAACTGGGATTGCCATTTCTAAGTGATGTGGTCACATGATCTTGCATTTTACAACCACATTCCTTAATAACAAGAATTCTGGTCAGGTGAAATTTACCCTTCCTACTGCACTCTTATTGTCCTCAAATTCTGGACTGTAGCTCTTCTGGAGAATTGTTGGGCAAATAGAGATGGTGCAAAGTGAAAAATCCTACTGTGTCAGACAAAACTTTGTTACCCAACAAGTTTTAGAAAAATTCTAAAAACAGAAATGCTACACAAGATATTTCTGTTTCTTAACAGTCACTGAACATTTATGCATCCCTTTTCAGTTAATTACTACATATATTAAACCTTTATATGGCTTCCGGTTTTTGATCATGGTGCTGGCAGATGTGTGGGGAGACCATTCCCTCCACTGTCTGGTTTTCTCCCACCGGGGGACCCTGAAAAGGGTCGAAAGTCACCCTGTAGGGGCGATGAGCGTGAAGAGGACCCTTGAGTGATCGTGGAACTTAACAAGCACTTGAAAGCAACGTGAAGAAATTGGGTGAGATTTTATCTTCTCTGCATCCCAAGTATTTTTTCCGTTAAAAGCTTTTTGAAAATTTATTTCCTGCCGAGGAGAGAGGGAAGGGAATTTTTTCCCTATCCCTCTAAAATGGTGGCATTTGATTACTTAGAGGAAACAAAGCTTTGAAAAAATCAACTTAAGACAACTGGATATTTACTTTCTGTCTGAAACTTGGCGACCCAAAAAAATTCTATTCTTATTGGAATCTTTCATTTTGTTTTATTTGCAAAAAAAAACTTAAAGTGGATAAGATTTTAGTCTGGGATTTGAAAAAGACTAAATGCTATCGGGGATATTTTGAGGCGAGCTTGGCACAACAGTTTTATTACTTATGAGAAAGAGACTTGTTTACAGCCCAGGTTTGACCTTGGTTTTATCTACCACAAACCTAGCTTTGAGAATGTAGCTGGGCAGTGAAACTGTCTTCTAGGAATGGTGGAGGTGAACATTCACTGACCCTTAATAAATAGCCTCCACCAGAAAGATCATTTTTAACTACGTCAGAAATGGAGGACGATTTCCAGATTCAGGATATGTTTAAACCTATACTTGAAGCTATTCTTGTAAATATTGAGAAACTTAAAGATAATTTGAAAGATAAAGGTGCCAGCTTACCTCCGGAAGGTGAACCCCTGATTGCAGCTAGAAAACTACTAATCCAAAAAACAACAGAAGTGGAACAAGTGAACGCCAATGCAGAGGGCTCTACGGAACAACAAGCACAGTCTACTGAAAATCCAGATAATGACACAGTAATTTCAAAACTGGAAATAACCTTCAACGAAAACCAGAAGAAGAAACCTGAGAAAGAAAAAGACCAGATCGAATTGAAGACAACTATACCAGAACAAACATGGGGATCTGGGAAATCAAGGTGAATTAATGATTATAAATGGGCCAGACCTCTTAGAAAATTAGCAACTAGATGGTCTCCTTTAATCCACATAATATACACAAGAACAAAGAGAGACCTATCTGATGATTTAAAAGCATTGATATGGAAACCTGGCTGGCATAAGAAGAAAGCTAGAATTAGGTTGAAAAAATGGGCCCCCCTGATTTATTAGAGAGGATCCTAAACTGTCAGTTAGTGGGCTAAAGGGAGATTTTGAAATAAAAGGAAATTTGAGTACTAGATTTAAAATAGTCAGAAAATAGTAAAAAAAACAGGGGATTAATTGGTTGAATATTGAAAGTTTAGATTAACAAGAGAAATTTAAATTAACTATAAGAAAATAGGTTTGAATTATTGATTAGCCCAGTGTATATAGACGATGGATCTGAATTAATAAAAGATACTCTATTATTAAGGAGGGGATCTATTAATATGGGAAGTAGAAAATGTTTATGGAATGGAATAAGAACATATTTAAGTTTTAATAGGTGTATTTTAGATATTATAATTTTTATGAAATCAGATAAAGGAAATTTGGGTTACCTGAAAGTTAAATACTATGGATATTAAAGATTAAATTGGAATACTGTAATTAAAAATTAAAATTGGTAAAATTTTGTAACAGGACATTGATTGTCTATTGAGAATTATTAAGATATGTATAAGCAAAAAGAAAAAAAATGTATTTATAAATGTGATAATGAAATTTCTACTGAATTTTGATATAATTAGAAATTTATTAGCATAAATATCAAATAACAAATGTTAAGGGAAACTGAGAAGAAATATTTGATGGTGTAACCTGAGATACTCTCTAATGATTGTATTACTGATCTATTGTTTAACCCAATTACCACATTGCCTTCTAAAATGTTATTCTTAACCCTATAAAATCTAATAAAATCTTTTTTTTTAAAAAAACCCTTTATATTACAGATGTTTCCTTCTTTATTTTAAATGAGAAGCTGATACTAAATTTAAAATTCTTTCTTTAGAAATGGTGTTAAGAGTTTACACAGTTTTTCCAAGAGGAGACAATGTTCCTTTTCATTGGTTTAACCAGCCTCCACATATAACAACTTTATCTGATAAAATTTTACCAAATCAGATTGGTTTTGTGCTGAAATCTTCATGGAAAACAAAATAAAAATATTTATTTAGTAGTGTAAATTCTGTTCCGCTATTATCTTTGCATATCCAGTTCAACATGGGAGAGCAGTCAGCAGATTTTCTCTTCTCTCTTCTCTTCTCTTCTCTTCTCTTCTCTTCTCTTCTCTTCTCTTCTCTTCTCTTCTCTTCTCTTCTCTTCTCTTCTCTTCTCTTCTCTTCTCTTCTCCTCTCCTCTCCTCTCCTCTCCTCTCCTCTCCTCTCCTCTCCTCTCCTCTCCTCTCCTCTCCTCTCCTCTCCTCTCCTCATTGTGCTGGTGACATAAGTGAAGACATGGTTTCTACTGTAAGAGGGAGATTGTCTCCCGTAGGAAGCCTTCATGTGCATGGGAACATTTTCATATGAGCTGGAACCCTGGCTACTGCTTCTGTTGCAGTGGCTATATGTGGAGTTATAGATTTAACTGAGCTGTATATGAAGTGATTGGCTCTTACTTAGATTATTAGATGAAAAAGAGAGGCAAAGAAAAGACCTCCTCTTTTCTTGTATTAAAATGAGTGTGCAAACACCTGAACCAGGCTAAAGGTCATACTCAAGACTAGCATTGGTTAAATAATGCTCTCCTCTCCTCTCCTCTCCTCTCCTCTCCTCTCCTCTCCTCTCCTCTCCTCTCCTCTCCTCATTGTGCTGGTGACATAAGTGAAGACATGGTTTCTACTGTAAGAGGGAGATTGTCTCCCGTAGGAAGCCTTCATGTGCATGGGAACATTTTCATATGAGCTGGAACCCTGGCTACTGCTTCTGTTGCAGTGGCTATATGTGGAGTTATAGATTTAACTGAGCTGTATATGAAGTGATTGGCTCTTACTTAGATTATTAGATGAAAAAGAGAGGCAAAGAAAAGACCTCCTCTTTTCTTGTATTAAAATGAGTGTGCAAACACCTGAACCAGGCTAAAGGTCATACTCAAGACTAGCATTGGTTAAATAAAGTGTTAACCAAGACTAGCATTGGTTAAATAAAGAAAATAAAATTTCTGTTCTGAGATAATAATTCATTGTGCATTAGCAGGAATAAGTGATTGGATTAATTTGACGCAAGGGAGGTTATTAAATCTTGAGGGCCATGATTTGTTGTTTGGCTGGCATGCATATTTGTTGTATGATAAGAAGGTAGACAACGTGTTTAGGGTGCATATCTTAAGACAGGCATTGCTGAGAGTTTGGAAGAAGTATAGACATAAGTTAAGTTGTAAGATACCATTGTGGGCAATTCCAAAACACGCAATAGAAAATATACATGCTGGCTTCAAACATGATGTGACCACGTATAAGGAGATCCTTAGCTTGGAAAGGAATGTTTGGTGTTTGAAATCATATAGCCTCTTGCGAGAAGAGAAGGTGGTTCAAAATTGGTTTCAATATACTCAGTTACGGGCCAGGTGGAAAGAAGACCAGAAAAATGGATTTACAATGATTGATGAAAATTTGATAAAGCAAATTAGAAATCAGGGACCAGCACATATCAAACGGATATATCTTGCATTGATAGAGATTGACTCAGAAACAGAGCTTGTTAAGGATTGTATGATAAAATGGGCCCAAAATATCCAGGAAGTTATCACAATGGACACCTGGGAAAAGATTTGGGTGAGGAACGTAAAATTTACTCAAGCTCAAAATCTAAGGGAGAACTTCTACAAAATGTTTTATAGATGGCATTTAGATCCTAAAAAGCTTGCAAGTATGTATCCGAATTATCAGCCTAAATGTTGGAGGTGCGGAGATGAAGATGCAACATATTTTCACATATGGTGGACATGTAAGAAGGTTAAGGCTTTTTGGATAAAAGTCTGGTGGAATATGCAGAAGATTTTTAAACAGAGGATAAAGTTTTGTCCGCAACTTTTTTTGTTGGGAATAATTGCAGACGCTACAGTTGTGGACACTAAGTTGATGTTGAACTTAATTACGGCAGCAAGACTTTTGATAGGCCAATATTGGAAGAAAGAGGAACTGCCGACTATAGAAGAGTGGACTTTAAAGGTTTCCGACCTGGCAGAGATGGCGAAGATTTCGGCCTACTTGAAAGATCACTCGCAAGAACGCTATATTATGGAATGGAGAAAATGGATTGAGTTTATCCAGAACAAGTATAGGGTTAAGAAATTTTATGTAGCATTTGAATAAGTCTTCTTTCGTTTTTTTTTTCCTCTTTTCTTATTTTAGTTTCTTTTTATACATATTCAATATTATTAAGGCTAGTTTTATCCTATATAAGCTAGAGAGTGTTGGATTTTAGAGTTTATAGTTGTTAGTATATGATTGTTTATGATTGCTTTTTATATATATACCTTGTATTTAGCTTTGGGAAGTCGGGGGGGGGGGAGGGGGGGAGGGGGGGAGGTAGGGGGGGGGAGGAGGGAGGGGGAAGGGGGGATTTTTAAAGGAAAATTGTACCTTAAAATTTTTCAATTAAAAAAAAATAATTCATTGTGCCTGATCATTTATAAGATGGAATGAATACCATGTAAAGGGAAAATGAAAGTCATGTTCACTGCTGTAGAATTTACAGAGTTTAGAGCCAGATGATAATAAATGCCCAGTCAACAGTAATACTAGTCTGTGTAATGAGAGAACATCAATGTAGATAAATCAAACATTATTGAAAAAAAAATTCTTTAGTAAAAGGAAAATAAAATGTGCTAGTTGGATATTATTCACTGTTGTTTCTTCACATGTAGTAATTGAGTTTAGCATGTTGGCCATTTAAGCCAACAGTTGTGAAAATGGGGCTTTTGTAGATTATGTTTTAGTGTTTTACTCTATTATATTAAATGATAAGAAAGGATATCAGAAATATAGTAAAAGTCTCAGAAATTTGAATTGGAAATTATTTCATTAAACTATATAAAAATACATGCGGTTATTACAGTTTCTTTGTAATTTAAGATCTTGTAATTTAGATCTTAAGTCTCATAGTTTCCACAGTTCAAATACTGAAATGATTTGCCTTTAAACCATGAAAAAAACCTTGAATTATAATGTGGGTCACTTTTGCCGTGGATATCCTATGTAACAGCTTGACACTGGCCATTATAAATTCAGCGTTCTGCCCTTACTCTGTTATTGTCGATGCCATCCTTATAGCTTTTCAACTCCAACAGACAAAAGTATCTCTTCACACCAAGCTGCAATTAAATTTGTGCTGCTGCATCTTTTGTTTTGCTACGTTAATCTGGCCTTATTGACTGCCAGGGTCTGCAGCATGCCCCTTCTGCTGATGCAGGTGGGCCTGGGTAAGGGTGAGGTAGTTCCTCAAAGAGCCTAGACCCATGCTATGAAGCGCTTTAAAGGTGATAACCAACACTTTGGATTGAAATACAATTCCAGTTTAACTGAATAGTGTTTCTTCCTCCTAATTTTCTGGTCTATTCCACAGGTCTGCAACCCTGCGGCTCCCAGTCCTCTGCCATGTGCAGTCCAAAAAAAAAGTGGGACTAAAAAAGTTCAACCAATCAATTCAAATATGCAGGATAGGTGCATATCTCGCCTTGGCTCCACTCTTCAGTCAAACCCTGTTCTGCGCATGCGCGCACGTACACACATGCACACACAGTTTTTGCAGCTCCCAGTTTTTCCTTTTGTGAGGGAACCGGTTCCGATTGGCTCTTTCACTGTTTCAGATTGCTGACCCCTGGTCTATTCAGAGGATGTCTGGTGCAAAACCTAAGAGGGATATGCAGCAGATCAATACTAGATGCGGGGAGAGGGAAAATCTTCATAACTGGTTTCTGCTGATAATTCTAAGATAACACATGGGAAAACAGCACTGCATAGAATTGTTGTCTGTGGGTTTTTTTTGCTCTTTCTAATTGGTGAGAGGAAGATTACCTTAAACTTAATTACCTTTTTTTCTGTAAACATGTCAGTATCAATATACACATACACACGCACAGCGTGCTTGATTTATTCACATTTTTTTTAAAAAAATACGGTTTTTGTAATTAAAATGTCCTTCCTGTTAGTTTTACGCTTAATTTTTCTGTTATATGTAAAAAGAGTAAATAGCAAAGTAACTGTTCTATGATAGACCAATCATGGAAACATGAGCCAGCAGGATAATTTATGAAAAATAATTTTCTGTATACAGGTTGTCCTCGACTTAGGACCATAACGGAGCCCCAAATTTATGTTGCTAAGTGAGTCGTCTGTTAAGTGAGTTTTGCCCCATTTTATAACCTGTCTTGCCACAGTTGTTAAATGAATCAATGCATTTGTTAAATTAGTAACAGGGTTGTTAAGTGAATCTGGCTTCCCCATTGACTTTGCTTGTCAGAAGGTCACAAAAGGCTTTCTAGATCAGGGCTTTTCAACCTTTTCAGACCTTGTACCACCTTTATGATATGGCAATATTCGAGTACCACCAGTCGCCTAGCAGGTGGGCATGGCCTGCTCGATGCCACTGACTGGACACAGCTGTCTCGAGACAGCTGGGTCAGAACAGAACAAGTCGCACCGGCTAACTCAATGTGGGGACAACTCGGTGCCCCAGAAACTCCTCACCTCCCCGAACTGCCAGCAGCCAAGCGCATGTGCATGCACACACACACACACACACACACACACACACACACACACACACACACATATCCCGCATGCTGGGTTTGGGGACTTTTATCCACAGAGGAAGGAAAGGGCCTTCTCCCCAAGCCTAGGCATGATTGGCAATTTGCTAGCTCAGATGTGGATACAAGTCTCCAAGCTTGGAATGTGTGTGTGTGTGTGTGTGTGTGTGTGTGTGTGTGTGTGTGTGTGTGTAGCACACTAAAGAGATGTTCTTTTCCCAACCTCAGACACTGTTGGTGTTTCCCTGTCTGGTGCCCCCTCCTGGCAAAGCAGGAGGTGGAGGACATTTGCAAGAAGCAGTTTCCTCTGAGTCCAACTTCTATCTTGACAGATCTCTGGAGAGGAGGAGGAGGTGACAGGGGAGCAGTGCTCCTGGGTCTTGCACAAGGGAGTCTGGCCCTTCTCGAAAGTGAATTCCCATTTCCAACTGTGCGTGGTAAGGATCCTTGCTTGTTGGGGCAGCCTTCCCTCACACAGCTCCCCTGCCACCCTATCCTCCTCTCTAGAAATCTGTAAGGGAGACAGAGATCTGGCGGGCAAGGTGCAGCCTCCATATTGGTCACTTCTACCTCTCCAAGCCCTCCTCGATTAAACATACATTATATATAAATTAAAACACAGCCAAAAAGAAAACATAGTTAAATCACTAATTACAGCTCTTCACATATTTTCTGTAAAAAAACCACTTTTACTGATGCTAGGAAGGAAGAGCAAACCTTGTTAAGGAAAAGAGTTCCTTAACAGGAAGGGAATTGAAGACCCGAAAAGGTCTTGTTCTTTCTAATTTGCCTTCCCTTTGAGCCTTTAGTACTCATTATTTTATTAGTATGTATTTAAGAAGATCAAAGGCCTCCGTAGCACAGGATACTCACCTTAAAATCAGAACCCTGAAAAATTTAGTTAATCCATAATACCACCCTATGAAGAATGAAGATAATTTTTGGGCCCTGAGAGCATGCAGGTGTCCAGTCAGAATATTAGTGGCACACCTGTCAGCAACTGGAAGTGCATATGTCCGTGCACTTCCCTTCCCTGTCTCACAACTCAATCCATACATCTTTTAATTTTCAGACACATCTTTTTCTCATACTATGCTCCTTAAAATACCCACAAGGTATGCTGTAATTAGCAGGAAAAATAAATCTAACACTCCTGAATTCTTTCCCCAAGGGGGAAAGAAAACTTCTCAGCCTGCAGGTTGTTAGCAAAATCGTTAAAGAACGTAGTTATTGTTGCTAAAGGCAAGAATAAGTAACGAATCGATTTTGCAGCTCTCTCCTGTTACTACATCCTCTTACCTCCAGAATGTGGACTGGGATTGCACAAGGAGCTGGGCTAAAATCCGGTTGAGTAATTTTCAGCCAGGTCTTCAGTACAGACCTTGCCGATTTGATTTTAATAGCCCAGGGAGGGATAGGAAAACCCAAGGCAAACTTTGCAATCAACAAATCATGGTGGACTACGCTTGCTTTGCCCTATTTTGATTCTCCTCCCCAGCAGCAGCCCATGGATTTCAGAACTGCATGGCCACAAAAATAGAGGCCTTCAGCCTCCCAATCCCTGCTTATAGAGGGATTTGCATTTTATTTATTTATTTATTTATTTATTTTATTTATTAAACTTATATACCGCCCTTCTCCCGTAGGACCCAGGGCGGTTCACAAGGCAATTAAAACAACATTACAATACAAAAATTAATAACAATTAAAATAGATTAAATTTTCCTTAATTAAAATCTAAAGCCCCTATAACTCTGATTAAAAACCCAATTACAATAAGTTAAAAAATTAAAAAATCCTCAGTCCTGGCCGGAAAGCTCAAAGAGCCAGGTCTTCAGGTCCCGGCGGAACGAACGAAAATCAGGGGCAGTCCTAAGCTCTACGGGTAACTGGTTCCAGAGGGTAGGCACGCCCACAGAGAAGGCCCTCCCCCTGGGTGTTGCCCGCTGGCAATCCTTTGCTGGCGGCACCCTGAGAAGGCCCTCCCTGTGGGAGCGCACAGGACGAAGGGAACTTGATGCCGGCAGCAGGTGTTCCCTCAGATATTTTGGCGAGGATCGGGCCATATACCCCCAATCAAAGGAAAACCCTGAATCCAGTGGGCCAGAAGGCAGCCCAGCCACCATGCCCCTCTGTTTCCTTCTTTCCCCCTGGGCACAGACTCATTCACTGCTCCTCGCCATAGCTGGGGCGGGACTTGCAAGTACCTCCGTCCGCTTTGTCCTGCAAAGCGGTGCTCCCTTTATTGATATTCATTGATTATCACTGGCATAGATCCGCCAGCTTTGTTCTACAAAGCGCGGCTCACCCGGCTCTCTTGCCCGCCACCATGCCGGCAGGCCTGTCAGAATCAGGAGGGCTCCGAGAAGGTAGCTGCAGGGGGGGGGGAATCAGGAGGCTTTTCAGCAGGTGCCACCAGGCCTGCAAATGCGGTGCTTCCCCTCCCCTCCCCTTTCCAACCCCGAAATTCTAGAGTAAAGCTGGGCAGCCTTTGAGCACCACTGACAAGCTGCAAATCTGCTGTAGTCTCAGCTGCTGCCTTCTTCCTTGGCAGGGCGAGGCTGGAGTGCATGGCCTTTAGTTCGGGCTGCCGGCTTGGCAGCAGGTGTGAGCACTGGGGGAGCACCATGTTGTAGGATGGAGGTACTTGCAAATCCCACCCCAGCTATGATGAAGAGCAGCAACTGTGTCTGTGCCCACGGGGCAAGGAGAAGGAAAAAGGGTCGCGGTGGCTGGGCTGCCTTCTGGCCTTCTGGATTCGGGGTTTTCCATTGATTGTAAGCTGGGGTGGGCCGGCCCCTTGCTGTCTCCAGGGTGGCCCTGGGCCAAATGTAAACACCCTGCGGGCGTGTCTATTCCCTCCTCATCCTTTTGTCTTCAGTGTAGCTGCAACTGACTCCTTTCCCCAGACTGTGTGCAGCTTCCGGAAGCGCCAGTCAGCTGGAGCCCGGCACAGATCCTGGGTGCTCAACAGAGCCCTGGCAACACCACGGCTCCAGCTGGCTCTCCCACAGGACTGTGCTACATTGCTGTCACTTCAGCTCATCCTCACGCTATACTTTTACAATTTTTTTAAAAAAACCATTTTTTACAGTGCTTTGCAACCCATCGTAAGCATACCATCTGCCAGGTACCAATGTACCATCAGTGGTACCCGTACCACCAGTTGAAAAGCCCTGATGTAGATGACCCCAGGACACTGCAACCATCATAAATATGAGTCAGTTGCCAAACATCTAAATTTTGATCATGTGACCATGGGGATGCTGCAAAGGTTGTAAGGGTGAAAAATGGTCAAAAGTTACTTTTTCCAGTGCCGTTGTAACTTCAGTCACTACATGAACTGTTGCAAATGAACTGTACTGTATACTGTTTGTAAGATTACAACTGCTATGTAGAACTTTTGTCTGTAAAGGTTTCCTCACAGTTACTTCCTGCTCTAAAAACTCTTTTCATGTGCTCCTGCTGCCACTAAAAAGCAATTCACTTCTCTCAAGTGAAGGTGCATTAAGTTATAATTGCCAGTTTATTCAATGCCCTTTTTCATTTGATTTTGTTTCAGACTGAATGTTTTATTACCAACTAAGAGGAATCACAGATTGCATTTGCAGCTCCAGGTTATTCCAAAGGACACCGTGTGTTTTGCTATAATAAAAAGAATGAATTAAAGGAAAAATATGTGCTGTTCTAGTGTGATACAATAAAAAATGAAGTAGTGAAAGGATATATTTTTGTGTGGTTTGAGAAGATGCACTATGTCTACTCTATTTAGTGGCATTCCGTCTTTTTGGTTAGACTGAAGCAACTTAATAAGTATTGCAGTTGTCCCGCAGATACACTTCATGTTCATTCTTATTATATGAGTAAAGTTCTTTATTATTATTATTATTATTTCAGCTCTTGGAACAAAGAGAAAAAAACAAGAATCTTTTATCTGGATGAATATCACCAGGTTTTTATTTGCTTTTCAAGTTCTGAAATTTTTAATTACTCATCAGTTAACATTTCTCTTTTCAGCTGTTATGTACTGATGTCTAAATGAGCTTTGCCAGGGGACAAGATGTCCAACGATGCAGGATTTCCTGATCTATACCTCTGAAACATTGGGGCACCCTACCAGTCCCTAAGTCTTCAGGGCAGTGGGTTGGGAAAAGGTTCAAAGGATTAGTGAGAATTTTTTCAAATTCCAGAAGTTTGAAACACAGGGATGACAAAATGAGGCAGCTCCCTCAGGTGACAAAGAAGTTGTAAGGAGGAGCAAGCAATCAGAGGAATGGAGAGATTGTTGTATAATGCAGTCTGTCTATTTATATCTACACAGCCTTGTTTGTTTTGGGGCACCAGCTTGCCTTCCATCTCAAGATGGAAAACAACTAAGGACAACCTAATGTCGGATAAATATTTGCAAAGCTCGTAATTATTTTGTTTATTTAATGTCATCCTATGCCTGTTGTTCTCTAACTTAGAGGTTAATAATTTGATTATAAGTTATTGTTTGCATGTTTCTTTCAAACAGGTTTAAAACAAGCTTCCTTTTCTGACCTATATTCATGTCCCCTCCCTCATCTTTCAATTATAAGATGCATCCTTTACATGTATACATTAGAAAAACTTTTAATTAGAATGAAAGCAAGCATACTAAGTGTGATGGAAGCATTTTTGATGTATATTCTTTGTGCGGAATTCATTGTCTTATATGTCAGTGAGATGTTCGTTTCAATTAAATCCACTGTGGAATATCAATGCTTGACTTCATCAATAGTAATTCAGATAGGTCTATTTGTTTGAACTGCTGATTGCTTTGATCTGATTTTTTCAGTTCTTGATGTTAGGACTGCCACCAGACTATTAATAGTTTTAGTTTTATTTAGCCACCTGATTTTAGAGTAATTGGCAGAGAAATGGCAATTAGGATCAATTTAGAAGTTCCATTCTCTCACAGCCAGTGGTGACTGCTTCCATGACAATCCTGTGATAGCAAACTTTCTTGACATAATAATGATCTATAAAAAGGAAGGAATAATCCTATTCTGATTCCCTTTCCCTTGTGGGGACAGCAACAATATGCTCACACTGCCAGTATTATGCTCTGATTATCAAAGGACGAGGTAATCATTTGCAGGAATAAATGCCATTTAAAGATAGATGCTGTATCATAAGATGTGGAATGGAAATAATTGTTTAGGTAATTAACACACTTAGTTGCAGATAATCTACTAATCCAACACCAATGAAAGAACAGTGGGCTTCATTGTTTCATTTTAAGCATTGCTTGCTGCATCTGTTTGAAGTGTTTTCTCCTTGGCGTGACATTATAGCATAATCCTGATTGTTATTTATCTATGTGCTTTTTGCAGCAAATAAAATAAATGCTAACAAAATGGGTTTAAAAATAACTAACAATCTATCAGCTAACACATGTAGTTTTCACATCCAAAATAAAATGAAAAGAACTGATTGTTTAAAGCTTTGTTATATTATTATAACGGGAATTGGTTATATTTGATATTTGGGTGGGTTTCATGTGTCCTCTAGTTAATTTCAAAATCCTTCTGTAAGAGATCAGATTAGAATGCTGATAATAATGGCACTAGTTTATTATGGTCTTCCACCAGAGTATGTTAAGAGCATATAGATGCTTTAGGGAGAAAAAGAGAAGACAGCAATAGAAAGACAAATAAGGGACCGTTAGACAAAGGATATGGGCTGTGGCTTCAATTACTGCTTGCTCCAACCATGCTGACTATGTATTACTGCTAAGCTTGTAAGCTGCCCTGAGTCTTCGGAGAAGGGCGGGATATAAATGGAATTAAAATAAATAAATAAATAAAATATTTCAGCAAAAGTCACTTGTAGGGAAACATGGCCAATGTTGTAACAAAATTCTGTACAACTAAGTGTCTATGTCTAGCAGATAGCTTGGTTGCTATTTGTAAAGTTCAATTTTTGAGATTTATTCAGACAAAATGTAAAACCCCGATAAGAAGGGAAAACTACATCATACATGTGTAGTGACATGTGAGAATGATCTTAAGGGAGCAAGGGAAGATATGCTTATCAGGAAATAATCAGTCAAGAGAGAGAGGAGCCCTCAGTAGCTTAACAGCCAGAAGTAGAAACTTTGGAAGAACTTGCCATAATTGAAGTTAAAAAGTGATGGTGGAAGATTTGTAACTTCAGATTTGCAAAATTCTGTTCAAATATCCTACAATAAGGTAGATTTCGCACATCTCTTTGTGTTTCTTGTCTGGTTTACCTGGGAGATACACCATTTTCACTGTTGAATTTGCTATAATGCGTACATAGCCTGTAAGGTGAAGTGGTATATTATCTTTGTTAAAAGGAAAATCAGGTTCATTTCAAACTGGGAAAAGAAAGGAATACAGAAACATGCAATTGTTTGTTTCTTTGTTTCTTTGTTTGTGAAATTTATTTGCTGCCCATCTTGCCATGGGGCCTTCTCTGGACAGGCTACAACAATAACATGGGAAAAAATGATTTTAAAAATGTAAAAATAACAATAGTAAAGTAATAAAACAGTAACAGTAAACAATGGATGTACAAGAATATGAAATTTTAAAAAATGAACAGAGGGGGAGGGGGACCAGGAAGTGCAGGGGGGAGGGGAGTCAGCTAGTTAGTCCAGCAATCACCTCCAATGTGGAAGTCCCTCATTGGGCCTTCAGGCCAACCAGTAGAGGCAGGTCTTCAGGCCCTTGTGGAAGGAATCGAGGGTTGGGGCTAACCTCATCCTGGGGGGGCAGAATGTTCCAAAGGGTTGATGCTATAGCAGAGAAAGGTTAGAAATTTAATTCAAGAGCACAGTACAAGCTGATCAGAGGTGATCATGAGTCAGGTTTCTCACTGTAGTCCCATTTATAAGAAAATCCTACCTTTGTTTCTTGAAAGCCCAAAGAAAGAGTGCTTGTCCTCTGGGAATCCTTAGAAAGTATAATTGACTGTGATCAGGCACCATGCTGAACTCTGGTTTTCTTCTTATTTTAGCATTGCAGCCATGGAGGTGGGTGAAAGGACCTTTTTTTATCAGTGGGGCAACTGGCACCTTGAAAGTAATGTTTACCTGAATAATCTTGTACCTTTTGTAATTTCTAACCTTTTTTGCTCTGGAAACTTGGGGGGGCTCAAAAGCCCTAATAAGCAGGCATATACATAGAATGAAGGCTATTGCTAAGCACATTGGTTTGTGCTTAAATTGTAAGCCGCCCTGAGTCTTCGGAGAAGGGCGGGATATAAATGGGATTAAAATAAATAAATAAATAAATGGTGAGAAGATTGAATAACATGGAGTGGAGGGGAGGTGAAGTGGTGGAGAGGGTTTGATCTTCTTTCCACATCTTTATTCTGCTCATAAAGTTGTTGTTGTTTTAACCGTTTAGTCGTGTCCCACTCTTGGCGACTTTATAGACAAGTGCTCTCCATTCTACCCTGTCAAGCACAGCTTCTTTCATTTATCGAATGTTGATCTTTGTATCAGTTTAATGTTATCAAGCCAGCGTCTGCTTTGCTTGCCCCTTCTTCTTGCTCCACTAACCATTCTTAGTATCAGTGACTTCTCCAATGAATTTGCACACATGACATGGCCAAAGTACACCATTACCTTGTGATTTTGGCTTCTAATGATGTGTCTGGTTTTCTGCGATTCAACACCTCTCTATTGGTCGCTCTGGCGGTCATAAAGAGCTGAGAATATAAAGATATCATAAAGAACTGAGGATAAAAGTACAGTGTGCTTATTAATTTGTGTCAGTTGCGATGCAAGTAATATATTTTTTGTCAAATGCTCACCTGTAATAGTATGTGGGAAAGCCCTTGGGAGACTAGGCAAAGAGATGCTGCCTACATATTGGTCAAATAAGAGATAGTATAGCCTCCTCCTAGATTGGTGACTAGGGCATGAGACTGAGAAGACAGGATTGTATTGTCATACTTGCAAGTTTTTGTCACTGTAGCTTTACAATAAAGTAGATTTAGCTTATTTGGTTGTGATTCCTATCTAGTTTAACCCACAAGGCTGAAATCAGTCTTGCAAGTATAAGTATAAACTAATGCAAATTAATATAAAGTGAGGAAAAGAAAAAGAAGAAGAAATAAATCAATCAGAAAGCTAAAAGGGCAAGAAAGGGGAAAAAGTAAAAGAAAAATAGGGGGAAAAAGAAAAAAGGTACAAAGAATTGACTTCGGATCTTTACAGCAGTTTCTAAGTACAATTACAATTTTACCTCTTGTTCTATGGTTACAGTATAGCTGTTTTCTTTCTATATTCTGTCTAATCATCAAAAACATAAATCATAAGTTCATTTTTTTCTGTTTCATGCAAAAAAATCTATAAGGGGATTCTAGTCAGCAATAAATGTATTTTCACAAGCCTAATCAGTAGAATGTGGTATGAATAGAATGTAAGTCAGTCAGAATTATTAAGAAAAAAAAATAGATGTCACCCTGAAAGGTTGTTCATTCACATAGGCAAACACACAAATTCATATATCTTCTCTGCCTTTTCTACATATATTTCCATTTCTATAATTTCAGCGGCCTTGCTAGCCTGCAGTGATATGTGGAAAGCTGTGATCAACGATCAAACTATGCACTTCAAAATGGATGAAACACTGAAGGTTACAAGGATGCTTTTTTGAAAACCTGTGTGAAATTAAAATATTTTAACTATTCATGAGTAAATGCAAATACTGTAGCCCTCCTGGTTACAAAACTGACAGCTGTCATGAATGCTACATTCTCTTGTTGATATATGGCTTCACTTACAGGCAGTGCTACTAAAAAGATTTATTAGGAAGTGAATATTTTTACATAAACTGCATATATTAATAAGGCTTTCTATCTCATTCATCAAAGCTATTGTTCTAGGAAGCCTAGCCTACATACATTTTTATTCTTCAGCTCAGTATAGAAAATACCAAAATCAAAGCTTTGCTGATAGCTTCTGTTTCTCTAAATATGTTGGGCGTAAAGAGGAATTGAGGTAGGCACATGTAAAAACAGACACATTCTGCCTTGCTCTAAGGGTGATAAATGTGACAGTGAAATGCACAGATCAAGGAGGTATGCTTAGTCTATAACTATGCAGTTCTGGTGAAGAAGTCCTAGAAGCATTAATGTTAATTTGTCACGATTGAAGAAGTTCAGCTGCCTATTTTGTGAAGAATGAGCTGTAAGTTCCATGTGAGGAAAATGATTGAAGGAGGACTGCTCATTTAGTATAAGCAGAAAAGAAGCAATTGTCAGTCAATTGTTGCATATATGCAACAGTTCTTATTCTGATAGTTCCTCAGCTGGAAAGATGATGGGCTGGCTTTGGTGGTCTTTCATAAATACAGAAGGCAGGTTTATGCACATAGGGTGACCCTGCCTCTATTAATTTCTCTTCTCCCCCAAAGAATTACATGCCACATTTCACGTCATTGCCTCATGTTTCCAGAGCAATTAGTTTGAGTGCAATGTGCAAAGCATGAAGAAGGTTGGAAATGAAGTCTCCTGTATGAGTGATTTTTTTAAAAAAGTGTAATTGGCTTTTTTGTAGCTTGTTTAAATTAGATCCTGGATAAGGTTCTTCACATTCCATCTGGAATGTATATGTCTCTAGCATCTTTCACACAAGTTCTATTTCCATTAATATTTGTATTTATTGTATTTTATTGTTGTTAGCCGCCCTGAGTCCTTCGGGAGGTAGGGCGGCATACAAGTCTCATTATAAATAAATAAATATAAAAGATGCAACTTAAAGTAGTCTTTCATGATCTTGAAGCAACGGGTTTTACTTTGGGATATCCAAATTTTTCATTCAAATTTAATCTCCTCACCCCAGTCCTTTGTTTTTTAAGCAAAGCTGCTTCATGAACAGAGTTGTCATGTTATCTCTTTTTCTGAGAAAAAGATCATTGTGCAATAATTACAATGTTTTATTTTCAAGTATTTTGTATTCTGAGTTCCTTTGGTGAACATATTAGTTCTAAATAATAATAGTGGGTTATATTTGATTAATTAATACTAGATATATTTGATTGACTAAAATATATAATAATATATATGAAATTGTTTTCATTTTAACACTGATTGGGATGTGAGGAAGAAATATTTAAATCAAAACAAAAAGAGTAAAATTGTTCATTAAATGGCACTGATTTGGGAAGTGCAGATCCAGTGAGTGATGAAAAGTAAGAAATACAAGTGACATATATTTAAGAGGAGAGAGCCACATGACTAATTCTGATCACAAAGCTTTTATTTGATGTCACACAAGCTTTTTGGTTGATACTTGTAGTCTCTTTTCTGACATTTTTCTGCCTGTATTTTTTATATTACAATATTTGATACTAAGAGGTTTTCAAAAGCTAAAATGTTTGAAAAATTCATCTGTATTCTGATAAAACTATTTTATACACTCCGTCATTCCCTCCAAAAAGATAGATTTGTAATTCAATCATAATATTTTTTCTTCTTCAAGAAGTGGCATATATTGGTTCACAATTTATCGAACATATGAATGTTGGATATTTTATCTAACTGGAGAAGAGTTTCTAGGAAATCACACAGACTATTCCTCAATTGAGCACTATCAAAGGAAAACAATACTGTTTCTGTTGTTCATAGGTGACAAATCAGTATGTGCAATACAATATAAATGGCCTTAATAAGATGATGTTTATAGAAACAAAATGGAGTAGTCTTACCACAATATATTATCATATAAAGTAGTGTAGAGTTAATTGTTTTGTTTTATAATAGAATCAGCATAGTTAAGCTAAATATTTTCATCATTATTATGATGATGTTTTTATCTCACCATTTTAATATATAAGTTAAGGCGGTGAACATACCCAATACTCCTGCCTCCTCTTTTCCCTACAGCAACAATCCTGTTTAGCAGATTGAGCTAAAAGAGAGTGACTGGCCCAAAGTCACCCAGTGAGCTTTCTTTCACCCATAAGAAAGACCTAGAACTCACATTCTCCTCTCTCTGTGTGTATGTGTGTGTGTGTGTGTGTGTGTGTGTGTGTGTGTGTGTGTTTGTTTGTATATGTTTGTATGTGCTCTTCGGCTTTGAAACGGAGATGAGCACCGGCCCCTAGAGTCGGAAACGACTAGCATGCATGTGCGGGGGAACCTTTACCTTTACCTTTTTATGTATAAAGATATAAAAACAGACACATAAATAAAATAAAGAATTTGTTCTGTGAGATAAAGATGAATGGATGATATAGATTCTAGTCTACTTTATCCTTCAATAAATATTTATTTTAAAAGTGACCCAAGATTATTTATAAAATTATAATGATATACTATTAAAGTTAGACAGAATTTGGAGAATGTTGATCGGGTTATGTACAGTACATATTGAAGTCTGGATGATTTTGTGTATTGTCATACACTGTATAAATTACATATTGTGACCAGAAATACTGGACAATGTCTCTTTATGGGACTTGTCTATTTGTCTATTTCTACTCTGCAAAATTGCATCTTTCTTGAAGTTTATAAACCATAATTAAGTATATTAACTTATCAGGTAAAATATCTCAACAAGTGACACATATTCAATCGAGCAAAGTGCATTAGTAAGTCATATTAATATACATTGCTGATTAGCAGAATATATGGAGTATCTATTTAGCCAAGTATTAGCTTGACAAGGACAACTTTCAGGTAGGTAATTAATATGAAAATATAGTATTTTCTTTGGTGTCATGGTACAACTCCATCACATAATACAGTTATGACATTGTTGGTATCTTACACTTTCTTAATTATGTTTATTCATTCCTTAATTACAATTACTTACATCCAACAGTCATGAAAAATAATAATCTCAAAGAACAATATAAACAATTGTAAATAAAAACATAATAAATATGACTTAAAACCAACAACTCCTAAAAGTTCTTCCCACAGAGCTGTTAATAGTAGATAGTCCTGCGGTGGAGAAGGGGAAAGTCCAGTTGGGCAGAGGAGAAATGATACAAATTACTTTCTAAGCAGTTCCAGACTATGGAACATGTCAACACACATATAATGAGAGAAGGACATCTTGCTATCAGGGAATGGTAATTATAAATATACTAAAATATCCCCAACAATTTTTCAGATTTTTGTAACTGATTAGTGTACAAATCATATATGTAAATGAGGGACTCTAAACTCCTTGACTGTATGGTTGTACTTAAGTACTGAAGCATTGTTGTAGTGAAGGGATTCCCCCTTGGACTTACACATTTACAAAATGACAGCTGTGGAGTGTATGATCACTCATAAGACACTCGTATCAGAAAAGCCAAAATGGTACTATGAAAGACAAATAGCTGGAACCCAATGTAAAGTGTAAAAGTGAAGTCTGAACCCACAAAACCACTCTTTGAAATCCAAATTCATATTTTAACCGGACACCTATTTCTTAGCGGACAAATTTCTCCTTCTTTGTTTTTTTCCTCCCAAAATGTCTCCACCAAAATACAGGCCTAGAGGGAGAGAGAAAGAAAAAGAGAAGACCTTTACCCAGACACAGAGACCCACCTGCTTGGAAGAATACATTGAAGAAATGAGGAAAGGGACCCTTTTTATAGTTACGTTAATCCAGACTAATTCCCTTCCAATCATTGAAGCGTATCTATATGAAAAAGAATGGACAGAGGAGGAAGAGCACAGGCTTCTACACTTACATTGAACTTTAAAGGCACCGTTATTCACATGGACACTATAAATAGTTCTGTCAATCGAAATTTGGATTTAATTGCCCATTTTCGGTGTTCTGGGAATACATCTAAATAATTATTATTTTGGTGTTGCAATGTTAAATGTAATTTACAAGTGGTTAAGTAATCATAAGCATATCAACATTAGATTGTATCTTGTGATCTTCCCTTGTCATAGTCTTTCTAGAAGCTATATACCAGTAATAGATAGAAAAAAGCAAAAAAATAAAAAATAGTCTATTCCGTAATACATGTTCACAGCTACTTGTACACTTCCATACCCCTTAATACCCAGCATTTGTAATGTAATCATAGATAGGTAAAAGGTAAAGGTTCCCCCGCACATGCGTGCTAGTCGTTTCCAACTCTAGGGGCCAGTGCTCATCTCCATTTCAAAGCCAAAGAGCCAGCGCTTGTCTGAGGACATCTCCGTGGTCATGTGGCTGGCATGACTAGACGCCAAAGGCGCACGGAACGCTGTTACCTTCCCACCAGAGTGGTCCCTATTTTTCTACTTGCATTTTTACATGCTTTCGAACTGCTAGGTTGGCAGAAGCTGGGACGAGTAACAGGCGCTCACTCTGTTACACAGCACTCGGGATTCGACCCGCCAAACTGCCGACCTTCTGATCAACAAGCTCAGCATCCTAACCCACTGAGCCACCGCGTCTATCTAGATAGTCAAGTATATAAATCAGATGAAATATCCATACACACATTTATTTAAGCTTTAAAGGTTTGACTAAAGCCATGGAGAGGCTAAGGGCAAAACTGGAGATCCAAGATAACGATTCCTGTAGTGGCAATCCCCTAGCTGTCAGATCACAGTGGCCAACTAGGGATGTGTAGCTGTTTAGATTTTTGAGAAAAAAAATATATCCATGGTCTTGATTTGAATAATTTTATATCCATATGTCCAAACCTTTTCTTTGCTATTGATAGCTTTTCTTTAGAATTGTAAGAAACTGTACATTTGTCATTTTGCTTTATTGGAGATACTAATTTAAAAATAAGTGACCTCATATTTCTTCATATACTTAAAATTTAAAATCTTTGATGCTTAATTAACCACCACTACAATAGCAACAACAAAAAGTTAAAGCATGGAAGTAATCTATCAGATCTGGATGATACTCATAATAAATATTATTGTACGAGTAGTTACATACATTTTATTCTATGGTTTTCTTGAATTTAGGAATGCAGGTGAAAAGAACCGATTATGGAACTTTGAGCAAAAATGCATTAACTTGAAGAGACCAGGGGTTAATAGAAAAAAATATTTGCCATTTTTTGCCATTATGGAAATAAATATTTGCTATCTACTCAGAAAAAAGACAACTTTGTTCTTTCTTTATTGGTGTGTTCTAAAATATAAGGGAAGTTCACTGGTACTAAATAAGAGCAAAGAGTAATTTTTGATACAGTGGTTTGAGATGTAGACAAATGAGCAAAAATACAGTGGGAAACCATTTCAATTCATTATATACGTAATTAATGGAAGTAGTAACTTTTAAATTATACATTATGTTATTGTGCATATCGTATTATGAACATTTGGATTCAAAAGTATGTCTCTCAATGATTACCCAAGCTCCACCATCACCACGACTTTAGTGCATGTCAGCTATTTCTGTTTTAACATTGTGGAGATTTATTTCCACAAATCGCAGGAAAGGAACTTTTTACTGTTTTCAGATTTAAATTACGGTGAGAAACAAACTACATTTTACCTTATTAAGGGTACATGGCAGCTGTTGCATATTGGCATTTAGAGTCATATTGTGTTTCCCTTAGATAAGGATTTTTTTGGTCCCTCAGCAAAATGTAGCATTTGAGAATTTGCACAATTAACATCTTTCATATATTCCATGCAGAAATAGAAAAATAGGTACTGTAGACTGAATACTAACCATTGCATTTGAACTGAAATAAGCAACATAAGACTGCAGATTAATTAAAACCATCCAATTATTTCTCCTCATCATAGAAATTGCTATGTTTACTTTAGTGGTTGTTGTGGCAGAAAGGAAAAGTCCAAATTTATGTAAGAGGAAGGATAAGAATATTGGGCCCATGGACTCAATCTTTATTTAATTTGGGGGAAAAAAGCCGAGTTGTTTGCTAATGAAATTCATGCTGTATTTAACAGTGGTGTAAGAAAACCATGTGCAAGATGAATGATCCCCCACATGTTTAAAGAGGCTATGAAAAGTATATCCTTTTCGTACAATAGATCTTGTTTTGGGTCATACTATATGTTAGTTTAGGAAGTGTTTTTCTGTGGAAAATTGAGAGAGACCTTTAGAATATCCATAGATAAAATTAATTATCGTGGAGAAGAGAACATTCACAGAAATACCAGGCTTTTATAATATTTGCTACTAAGTAATAGCTGGATGTCTTATGTTGCTCTGAGTTTCCAATAACAGATTTTGTGAGATTAACTATTTATCTAGTAAGACCATCTATTGGTTTTTTTTTTCTGTTGAGGTGCCTGCATTCTAGAATGGTATCACCTCAGAGATTCCCATGTGTGCCATTATTATGACACACATGCTAGCACTGGTGATGTTACCTAGATCAGGGCTTTTCAACCATTGGGACATGTACCACCAGTGGTACTTTAGCACCTGGCAGGCGATACACGACCCCTAGCCAAATGTAGCAGGTAGGGAACTAGGTAAAGTGGCACTACATAGGCCTGGAGGAGATCAGCTGGAGCTGCAGGGCTTGGCAGAAGCCCCAGGATCTGAGCACGCAGCTGCCTGCTGGTTGGAGTTTCCGGAAGAGAAGAGAAAAGAAGGAATAGGGCAGAAAGAGGAGAAGCTATAAAAGGAGCAGGTTTTGGTGGGAGAGGGAGAGAGAAAAAACTCATGGAGAAAGAGAAGAGGAGAGGAGAGGAGAGGAGAGGAGAGGAGAGGAGAAGAGAAGAGAAGAGAAGAGAAGAGAAGAGAAGAGAAGAGAAGAGAAGAGAAGAGAAGAGAAGAGAAGAGAAGAGAAGAGAAGAGAAGAGAAGAGAAGAGAAGAGGCTTTTGTTAGCAAAGCGGTGAGTGAGTGAGGGGCTTTTGGGAGCAAAGTGTGATTGAGAGAGTGAGTGAGGGGCTTTTGCAAATGAAGGGTGAGAGAGAGGGGGGTGGCTTTTGCGAGTGAAGGGTGAGAGAAAAAGGGAAAAGGGAAGGGAGAAGGGAAAAAGAAAAGGCATTGATTTCTGACTTCCTCTGTTGCAGTAGAAGGAAGCATTAACTCTGAACCTCAACTTTTACTTTTCCATAATATTATAAACTAGCCATTTCTATAACAACAAATGAACCTAATCAGTAAAGTCCAAAATCCCTCTCCTTTTTTTTTAGTCATCAAGTTTTTGACACCTTACTAAGCACTTGGTGGTACTCAAATATTGTTATGTCCTAAAAGTGGTACAATCTGTGAAAAGGTTGAAAAGCCCTGACCTAGATAATGAAACATCTGCAAGAAAACCACCAAATTGAGAGCCCCAAGGAACTTGCCTGCTTTTTCCCCTGACTTGGAGTAGAATGGTATTGAGCCTCTATAAGATGTGGTTTGGTTTTGTATGGAACTTCTTTTTCAGATACAAATCATTTCTTTCCTCTTTTCATTTCATTGTTTTAGCTTTTTTATAGTGTAAAGAACTCAGAGATATCACAGATTGGGCATTTTTAAACCTATCAAGTAAGTAGGAGAAAGAGAGAGAAAGAGAGAGGGAGGGAAGAAGGGAGGGGGAGAGAGAAAAATGTAAATTGGAAGAAGTCAAAAGCTTCTACCTCCATTCAGTTTTAAAAAAGCAAAAAAATAATAAAAGTTCCATCTTTGTCTGGTGTCTATATGAAACACAAAATCTGCATTCCTTTCATTCTGCCTTCAAGAATGTTAATGTCTGAACTCGGCTGCATGGAACCATCTCATTTACAGCAAACCCCCCCCCAAAAAAAAAGAAAGAAAGAAAGCTGAATGTGGGCTTCACTGAACAACACTTGGTTCTGTAACTCTAAGTGTAGTTCTTCCTCAGTCAACCACTTATCTACTCTGATTTCTTTTTTCAAGGGACCTCACTACACCTTTGTGTTTACTGGGTTAGTCTTCAGAACTAGATCTTGCTCCTAAGTTCTAAGCTTCGTTGGGGAGCACTTCTAGAAAGTGTTTTATTAAACAATAATAATAATAATACAGCTGTTTAAGCAACAACTCCTATGGGACTATCTGCTTCAAAAAGAAGGCTATGTTTAGAAAAAATAACTTCAGGAAACTTGTCCTAGTTTCTAAAATGTCTGCGTTTAGAGAAGAACATTGGTAAACTGGAGTCCCCAGAAAGATCAACCATTGGAACGTAGGGAGTGGAAAAAATCCTATGAGGAGGAGGTCAAAATGGGTTGAAATTGTTGCACATGCTTAGATGGCGCATTAAAAAAATAAAACAAACATGGAGATACCCAAAAGCTATCAAGCAAATTGTTCTCAGGGTAGGACTTAAATCAGTGGGTAAAAATTGTAGTAAAGCAAAGTTTGATTAAACCTTAAGACAAACTTTCTAAACATAAACAGAGGAGACATCTGATTGGGGACCCGGAGAGCTCAATTTTGCTTGAAGTATTTAAATAGAAGCTATATAGCCACCTTTTGAAGAATGCTGTATACTAAAATTTAATACTGCATACCTTGCACTGAAGAGAAATTGGAGTAGTGTAAGTGACCTCCAAGATTTCTTCCAGGTCCATGATGTAACAATTCTGCAAAGTGGGAGACCTTGGATAAAAGTCTAGATGGAAGACAATACATTTTAGAATTTGACACACAAAGAATCTCCTTAATTTCACAGGTAATATTAGGAGGAAAAATACAATTCGAAAAGTTAGGTGGGAGGGGTTGGATTAATCTGTTATTTTCTTAAGTAGAATCTAGCTGTGCTTGTCACCACTATTGTCTGTTCATATTGATTCTTTTTCATTAGAGAGATGTTTGCCAGGTCTGGCAGCCATTTAGTATATGAACACCTCCAATGCTTCCCACTGTCTCAAAGCAATTTGCTTCATGACTGTGAAATTTGCTGATCACACGTAAGACTGAGCTTTGTAAATTGATGACAAGTGAAATTTCAGCAGTTAACGCACAGCCTTAATAGATCTAGACTTAATATTCTGTGAGGGCAAGTTATATCAGTATTGTTCCTTGGCTTCCACCACTGAGTTTAGCAATACCTCTAAAGTTTCTCAGCTTGACTGCCTGATTTGCTATCTGCCAAATCAAGCAAATCTGAGCACTATAGCTTGTGGTGTTCATTTGAGCTGCCATACATTTGAGAACTTACGCTTGAATAATAACTATATTATTATGAACCTTATAATAGTGTGCACATTTCATTTTTTAGAATCTATGGGTTGAAGCCAACATTAGGTCTGTATAAGCTCAAGCCTCACAAAGGAGAGAGAAAGAGAGAGAGACAGAGAGAGAGAGAGAGATGCCAGAAAACAGCTATTGTATATGAAATAATAATGAAACTGTTTTAAGTAATTTGGACTCCAACCTCCATGAGCTCCAGTGTGTATGTCCAATGATTATGAATGTTGCCTATAGAACACCCTTGGAGGGCCCTGCTCAGAAGAAATGTGCCTGAAGATTGGGTGTGGAAGTAAAAAGAACAAGATAAGTGTAGCTCATAAACTAGAATCAAGATAGTTTCTGCCTTAGATGAACAGCTTTTTGGCCACCAAGACTAATAGAATTAGATGCACCTAGAAACAATTAACTTTTAATTAAACACCTAGCACCTAGAAACCATTCATAACAATGACAGTGGTAATGTATTACACTAAATTGCAAAGTGTTTACAGGTAGTTCTTGACTTACAACCACAATTGAGGCCAACTTGATTGATAAACAAGACAGTTGTTAAGTGAGTTTTGCCTCAATTTACAACCTTTTTTTGCCACAACTGTTAAGTGAACTGCTGCAGTTGTTAAGTCAGAAACACAGATGTTAAGTGAACCTGGCGTCCCCATTGACATTGTTTGTCAGAAGGTTGCAGGAGGTGATCACACGACACTGCAACCATCATAAATATGAACCAGTTGTCAAGCATATGAATTTCACATGACTGTGGAGATTGTGCAACAGTCATAAGTGTGAAAATGGTCATAAGTCACTGTTCAGTGCCATCGTAACTTCAAACAGTCACTAAACGAAAGATTGTAAGTCAGGGACTACCTTTATGTCATACTCTTAGAATATCTGAGGTCTGGTGCATAAGGCAACATGTAGCCATTCAGGGAATTATCTAAAGACCCACCAATCCTCATTGCTAAGAGACTCTTTTGTTTGTGTCAAGGTAGAAATGTATTAAATCAACAAATCAACCAACTATCATAATTACATGTGCAGGAAATTGAATGTCAATCAGAAAGGAAAAGAAAACAGAAAAAATCAGAACTGTTTCTGTTTTGTCAATAGTTTAATAAGAGGTGTTTGATTTGTGCTGATTCAGTTTTATTTCATTCCTTGAGTATTGTCCCCTTTGGCTGCCTAATCTATTAATGTCTTTTAGCAGGGTGTCTGATTTTTGGTTGTGACATACTGTGCTCTGCTTTATGCAGGTGTTCTTTGTAATTATGCTAAGGAGTTGGATCCTGGACCAGATTAGCTTTTTTCCTCTTTTCATTTCTGTCTTAGATACTAGAATAAGATAAATGGACAGAATCAATATTACATCTTCTATGCATTGTTTCTCTTTTCTAATCCTTTGTATTAAACAATGCACAAAATTTGCAAGGTTCCGATGACCTTTGACCTCTCTGATTGTATTTTGCACAGACTGATTTTATTTTACCTCAAATGCATAATTTTATATTGCTACATCTGATGCAACTTTTTTTTCAAGAAGTCCTATTTTAATTTCAGCTGTTATGAATTAATGCTCCACCAATATAAGAGTAGATGATGATGCTGTCTTTACAAATTGACATTATTGGATCCATTCATTGTATTAAAACAAATTACATGATAGTGAGGTAAACAAATGCTGTGTGCTATATTGTCTCTTTTCTTTTCTTACTCTGGTTTCTATCAAGCTACTACCTGAGGGTAGAATTTTTCTACAGAATTATTGGCATGTAGATATAAACTTTTTCTTTTCCTTAAAAAAGGATTGGAAGACACCCAATCTTAATATGCTTTATGATAAATAAGTAAGTAAATAAATAAAAACACCTTCATTTCTGAATTATCACTTAATGCAGGTTCTTTTTATTTAACATTATTTTTAGCCAATAAACTAAAATTTCTATGCCTCTGCTTTAAAATACATACTGAAAATATAGAGAATTATTTTAATATCTTCATACAGATGGAGAGTCTATTGAGGCAAGTGTTACATTTTGTTGTGTATCAATTCATTTACTTACAAATGTAGTCACAATTATGCAGTGTATTTCAGCTCAAGAGAACAGCAGAAATGTCTTTACGAAATGTAAAAAGCTATTCTTTAATCTTGTTTAAATTTTCCCATTGGTTACATAGTCTTTTATTCTTTGTATTTTTTGTCATCCAATAGTCTACAGGATTTTTCATTTAAGGTGAAGTGTCAACTCCAGTAGAAAATAAGTGAAGAATTCTCTTTTGTAAGCTATAATTGAGGTTATGGTATAGAAGTTTGCCTTTGGCAGATTTCTATTACTGAGAAATTGAAACCATGATTTTGACTGCAGAGTAAGCAAAATAAATGAATTATTAGAGACATAGGGAGAATTAAAGTGCAGTAGGAAATTATTTGAAGTGAAATTCAATATATCAACATTTTTAAAGACACACGATTATTTCAAGCAATGTAACTGTGAATAACCTAGTTTTCTTTAATTATTTTTATTATCACATGAACAATCTCTGCTCAAAACATATTTTCCCTATTGTGCAAACTGTTAATTGAAAGTTAGCAAATTACCACAGAGTGTGACAAGCAGGGTAGCCCTGTGTAGAATGTAAATATTATATAATATTTTCTTTGATAACAATCCATAATTAATCATAATGGGGTTGATTTCCAGTTACTAAAAGTGAACATCAATAAGAAATAAGTATAGTTTGTGAAATGTTAATTAGAAAGAGCAACACTCTAGCAGAACTTTTTTTAAAAAAGTCTAAATATCTTTAAACAGCTCAAATAAGTGTTGTCTGAACATTCATAGTGATTCTAATCTTCGCTATTGTTCCTATAATGCCATTATGATAAGAAACTGAGGGGATGATTGTGTTAGACTGTTGTAGCCCAGACACAAAATTATCTTGTTATCTGAAAAACACAGATGTAATCTTAGTATTTCTGGGACTTATGGTCCCAATACATAATGGTGGGCAGTGTGTTAGAGAAACAACCCTAGCCCTACATGTCTATAAAATCTAGTATTTAACTGAAGAGGATATTTTTGAGAAAACAGATATTCTTCTCTTTTTCCATCCCCCCTTCCCCCCCATTAGTTTTGTGAGGTGTCACCACAGCTTTTTTTTGTTCATGAGCTGATAAAAGAACTCATTAAGATTAGATTTCAGTGGAATAAATGAATAACAGTGAAAGACTGCATTTACTATATATATTTTTAATTCCAACAATTCCAAGTTTTGAGAGTATTGATACAATCAGGCTTTTTTTTCCAGAAACAAAGATTTAAATGGAAAGATAAAGTTAGTTAGCAACAAGATGGACTGAAGTGTTTTTCATTACTTAGTATTCTTAGCAAAATGTTTGGATAATGTTATTTAATTGTATTAAAAGGGATACTGGCCTTAAAGCAATCGTTCTGTTAAGTATTTCAGTGGATGAAAATTGCATTTGATATGCAAAAAAGTACAATAAATGAATAATTTCAGTATGGAAGAGTGATGGATAGATGGAATAACAAACTTTTAGTGCTGAATAAATATGTTGTATAGACATGTAATTATCTGAAGCTAAAACAAAAATATATCCCATGTTTTCTCTTTCAAGAATATACCTTCAAAATATTTAAAAAATAACTGAAAGACTGTAATGCAGTCATTCTTTTTCTGTGCAATTATTGCTATTCCTTAAGTACACATACCAAATGATTTGGCAATTACATTTGAAATTAACTGTTGAGCAGCTGTGTTTTTGTCAAAGTATTGAGAAAGGGTTAAGGGGGAAAGCTTTCCAGGTGTGTTTTTGTTAATAGCCTTAAGAGCCAGGAATTGTCAAAAAGATCTCACTGAGCACCTGGCTATATTGAGAAATGAAGAATGATTAATAGCTGCCTTGTTTAGAGTTGCCATTTTTCTCTATGGACAAGGATAGAGAGATGCACAGTGCATTCAGTAAAGCATTATGCTGTGGGGGTGTTTTTCAGCAAGAGGGACTGGGAGACTGGTTAGAGTTGAAGGAAGGGGGTCAGAGTTGAAGGAAAGCTGAATGGAACAAAGTACAGGCATATCCTCAATGAAAATCTGTTCCACAGTGCTCAAACCCTCAGACTGGGCCGAAGTTTCACTTTCCAACATGACACCGATCCTAAGCACACAGCCAAGGTCACACAGGAGTGGCTTAGGGACAACTCTGTGAATGTCCTGGAGTGGCCCAGGCAGAGCCCTGACTTGAACCCTATTGAACATCTCTGGAGGCACCTGAAAATGGATTTGCAAGGAAGAATGGCCAAAAATCCCCCAATGCAAAGCTTGTTGCATTATACCCCAAAAGATGCAAGGCTGTAATTGCTGCCAAAGGTGCTTCAACAAAGTACTGAGTGAAGGGTCTAATACTTAAGCTAATGTGATATTTCAGTTTTTTCTTTTTAATAAATTTACAGACATTTCTAAAATTCTGTTTTCACTTTGTCATTATGGAGTACTGAGTGTAGATTGATGAGGGAAAAAAAGAATGTCAACAACTGTAGAATTACACTGCATTATAAGAAAATTGACAAAAGTGAAGGGGAGCTGAATACTTTCTGAATGCACTGTGTAACCGAAGATTCATTCATTGGCCCCTAAATCCTTCCTTCTCATGTCCTTAATTCCATGACTTCTTTTGCTTGCACTTATGGGCCTTGCCAGTCAACTGCAACCCTAGGCACTTACAAAATAAAACAAAAAATGAGAACATGCCTAGCCTAAAAAAGTAAAAGTCTAATAACACAAACACACTCTAATTGTTGAAAATATAACACAAGGTCTGTATAGCATTTTCAAACCAAGAAACCAAGAATAACAGAATAATGTGGTTGGAAAGGACCTTGGAGGTCTTTTAGTCCAACCCTCTGCTCAATCAGGAGACACTGTACCAGACATGTCAAACTCATGATGCCTCGTGACGTTGCACAATGTATTGGGACGGTTTTGCCATTGCAATGGCAAAAGAATGGGGTGGGCGTGGCTTCCAGATGACGCATCTGGCCCATGGGCTGGCAGTTTGACACCCCTGCCCTATACCATTTCATACAATTGGCTGTCCAGTCTCTTTTTAAAAACCTTCTGTGATGAAGCACCCACAACTTCTGAAGACAAGCTGTTCCACCGGTTAATTATCCTCACTATTAGGAAGTTTCTCCTTAATTCCAGGTTGCTTCTCTCCTTGATTAGTTTTCCTCCATTTTTTCTTTGTTTTGCCTTCTGGTGCTTTGGAAAATAGGTCGACCACCTCTACTTTGTGGCAGCCTATTTGTGGCAGTGTATATCAATTGTTCCATCATTTCAATGAGAGTTATCACCCTAGCTTTCCTATAATATTTTAGATTTGAAGTGAAAAGTTTAGAAGGGGTAAAAATTACTTGCACACTTGTCATTATTTCTATTTTATTGCACTTTGGAGAGAATGCTTATAATAAGCATTAGTTGCATGTTTTTGGTATCGTGGTATCTGATACCTATGTATTATTTTCTTTAACCCGCAGCCTCAAGAATTCACTGTGTCCCAGGAAGCTCTGGCTTCTAAAAATTTTACAGAATAGGGGTTTGCCAAGCAACTAACTTAAGAATATTTTGCCTAAACTGATATAGTTTTGAGAAAAAGTATATTCTATATAACACATTATAATTCATGTTAATAGTATGTTACACTTCTTCCCTCCCTTGCCAGTTTAGGCTGAGCTTGTATTGCAAATGGATACATAAAGAATATATAATTCAATAATTCAACAATTTCTAATAATAAATTGAGATTTCATATTAGACATGTTTTGCAGATTCAGAATAATGTGACATTTTAGCAGGGCTTGTGGAACCTTCAGTGTTAAATTGGAATTTAAATTAAAAACTCAGCCCTACTTATTTATATATTGTAGAAGAAATTAAGTAATGTCCAAGATGAATATTTTCTGGCATAAAATTTTTGGGGAGAAAAGCATCATTGCTAATCGAAGAATTGAATGCTCCCCATAGCTAAAGCTATTACATTTATTTACATGCACTTTACATGTATGGCATTTTTTTGGTAAATATAGTACTTATCTCCTTATATACATTGTATTAAATGTATTACATTTTTTATAATTTTTTCTTTTGTTTTTTGATTTCTTTTTCTTTTCTCTGTATGTGTCTTGGATTTATATAAATGCAGTTATCTGCTTTTGTTTAGTAAAACTAATAAAAATAATTAACCATATTAAAAAAACACTGGGCTATTTAACTGAAAGCTATATTTGTGTTTTAGCATCTGAAGAGGACTATTGTGACATGAAATTCTGAAAAAAAACTTTGCTTCTATGAAAACAGTGTCAGTTTTGCATTAATTATAATGAAATTAATAAAGGCTATGTTTTTTGATATCTTCAATAGGTTATGTTGCAATAATAAAATCCAGGTGAGATCATTTGTTGGAATTAGTCCCCCCCCCCCAAAATAGGAGCTATTTGCTCAATGTCAGCCACTTTACTGGTTTACTGAGATAATAATATTAGCTTGTCTTACATAGTTTTCTGCAAAAAATAACAAGAAGATATTATAAAGAAATAGTTTTAACATTGCAGAATAATTATCTTTATATGACCTTTCAGGTAACCGTTCAACTTTCACTTTGGTTTCTTTCTGGTTTTTTTTTTTAAATATGTACATACAAAAATAATGGCCCTTCAATTAACAAACAGAGATATAAATGATTTAAATAAGTAACTGAACACTGCTGTGCTCTTAATATGTGTATGTGTGTGTGTGTGTGTGTGTGTGTGTGTGTAATAAATATTCTTAACTGATATATATGATCACAATGTCCTTTCCTTGTTGTTTTGCTAGGATTTACTATTTACTACTATGTGTATGACCAGCAATTCTAATGCTAAACTTTGAAATATAAATTCATTCTTTTGGTTACATTGTCTTTACTATTATTGATTGAACTTTTTTTGGTCTGCCTGCAGTTTAGCAAACAAAATAATATCTGAATGAACAAGTCTACTAATAGCAATAGCAACAGCACGTAGATTTATTGCATCACAGTGCTTTACAGCACTCTCTGGACAATTTATACTGTCAGCATATTGCCCCCCCCCCCACAATCTGGGTCCTCATTTTACTGACCTGGGAAGGATGGAAGGCTAAGTCAACTCTGAGCCTGGTGAGATTCGAACTGCCAAACTGTCAGCAGAATTAGCCTGCAATACTGCATTGTAACCACTGCACCACCATCACTCTTCCCATAATATTTCCCATATTGCCAATTTTATGAACATTTTCTATTCCTGTGACAAGAAAGGGTGGCGGGGGGTGGGGGAATAAAGGGCAGAACGTTTTTTGTAATTGTTCCAGAACTATGATACATGATGCTCCTGGAGAGATAGTAGTGCTTTCACTCTTAATTGTTTGTTTGTTTATTCATTTATAAATTGGTCTTTGCTGCCCTAGACAACTAGTTGATAGGAATTAGACAACTCTCTTTACTGTGTTGGTTGTTTTTACCAGTGGAGTGGGAGACATGCTTTGATAAATTGTATGTATGAGATACTGTATATCTGTAAGGACCCACTTCACTCTACATCTTAAGAAAACAGAACTCTTGGAAGCGGTTTCTTCTAACAGGAATTATTTATTAAGAGAAATTGATAGTAGGCATGCTAGATAGGATCTGGGGAATTCCCTCCACCATTCAATGTTTTAAAGTGTTCTCAAGCGCCCCCCTACTCACAGTTCTTCCAGACAATTCAAATTGGAGCTGCTCGGACATCACCCCTGAATTGTATCGGAAGAGGAATGGGAGGGAAGAAAGGAGAGGAGAGAGGGAAGAGAGTAGAGGAGGGGGAAGGAAGTAGGAAAGAGGAAAAGTGGGGAGAAACGGGAGGGGAGTGCTGAGGGAAAGAGGAGAGGAGAGGAAGAAGAGGGAAGTAGGAAAGAAAGGAGAAAGGGAGAAAGAAAGTAGAGAAGAGGGAAGAGAGAGAAGGAGGGTGGATACAGCGAAAGGGGAAATGGACGAGCAGCACCCAAACTTACGTGTATGTATTTATGTATGGTGATATATAATACCTATAGCATTACTGATATAATAAATGTTAAATACCTGAAAAATGTTTATATTTCATTGGTTAGTTTGTGGTATATTAAAGGAACTGTGAAAAATAAAATAAATAAATAAAAGATAAAAAAGGGCAGAGACTACACTGCTCTGAATTCCTTCGGGGATAAGGTGAAAATCAAATAACTTGCAACCATCCATGGCTGTAGGTACTAATACCCTACTTATCCACAGACATGGCCTGCTAATCTCATAACTATCTTACTTTCAATATTTGTTGCAGTGTAATGTATTAGCACTCTAATCAGTTCTTGCTCTGAATTCAAAGTTAGATCTCTCTCTGATAGTCAGTTCTCAAATATGGGCAGGTCATAAAAGCTACAAGTCATTTTAAACATCTTTGAGATTATGCAGGAAGTGTGCATTTCTTTTAATGTAAGTTTGACTATTCCTATGTTATTTTTCAAACTTTGATTGTGATACACAACCCAGAATTGGTGGACTGGGGATTATAAAAGCTATGGATAAACTAAAACCAAATAAAGATTTTGATTCTGTTTTGTTAAAAAACAAAAAAAACAACAAAAAAACAAAAAAAAACATTTCACTTGATCTTGATTCTATCCCTCTGTTAATGCAGCCTAGCACTGTGTTGGCTTTTTTGGCAGCTGCAGCACACTGTTGGCTCATATTTAAGTGATTGTCCACTAGGACTCTGAGATCTCTCTCACAGTTACTACTATTGTGCAAGGTACCACCTATACTGTGCCTGTGCATTTCTTACCTAAATGTAGAACCTTACTTTTTTAGGTGTTACATGTACAACCCTGGGAGGCCAGAACTGCTTGAGCTGCTGCATTCTGCATAGTTGCAGCTTCCAGATACACTTCAAAGGTAGACCTAGGTAGACCATATTGCAGTAGGTCATTTTGGAGATGACTAGGGCATGACTGACTGAAAGGAGGGCATCTTGATCCAGGAAGGGTATTTGTTAGTTGCGAAGTCGTGTCCGACCCATCGCGACCCTATGGACAATGTTCCTCCAGGCCTTCCTGTCCTCTACCATCTTCTGGAGTCCATTTAAGCTCACGCCTACTGCTTCAGTGACTCCATCCAGCCACCTCATTCTCTGTCGTCCCCTTCTTCTATTGCCCTCAATCTTTCCCAGCATTAGGCTCTTCTCCAGTGAGTCCTTCCTTCTCATTAGGTGGCCAAAGTATTTGAGTTTTAGCTTCAGGATCTGGCCTTCTAAAGAGCAGTCAGGGTTGATCTCCTCTAGGACTGACCGGTTTGATCGCCTTGCAGTCCAAGGAACTCGCAGGAGTCTTCTCCAGCACCATAGTTCAAAGGCCTCAATTCTTTGGTGCTCAGCCTTTCTTATGGTCCAGCTTTCACTGCCATACATTGCAACTGGGAAGACCATAGCCTTGACTATACGCACTTTTGTTGACAGGGTGATGTCTCTGCTTTTTAGTGTGCTGTCTAGATTTGCCATGGCTTTCCTCCCAAGGAGCAAGCGTCTTTTAATTTCTTGGCTACAGTCCCCATCTGCAGTGATCTTGGAGCCCAGGAAAATAAAATCTGTCACTACCTCCATTTCTTCCCCATCTATTTGCCAGGAATTGAGAGGGCCGGATGCCATGATCTTGGTTTTCTTAATGTTTAGTTTCAACCCAAGTTTTGCACTCTCCTTCTTCACTCGCAACAAGAGGCTCTTTAGTTCCTTTTCACTTTCTGCCATTAGAGTGGTATCATCTGCATATCTTAGGTTGTTGATGTTTCTTCCTGCAATCTTAATTCCAACTTTTGATTCATCTAGCCCTGCCTTTCTCATGATGTGCTCTGCATATAAGTTAAATAGGCAAGGCGACAGTATACAGCCTTGCCGGACTCCTTTCCCAATTTTGAACCAATCAGTGGTTCCGTGTCCAGTTCTCACTGTTGCTTCTTGGCCCGCATATAGGTTTCTCAAGAGACAAATAAGATGGTCTGGTGTGCCCATCTCTTTAAGGACTTGCCACAGTTTGTTATGATCCACACAATCAAAGGCTTTAGCATAGTCAATGAAGCAGAAGTAGATGTTTTTCTGGAACTCTCTAGCTTTCTCCATGATCCAGCGTATGTTAGCAATTTGATCTCTAGTTCCTCTGCCTCTTCGAAATCCTGCCTGTACTTCTGGTAGTTCTCGATCCACATACTGCTGGAGTCTAGCTTGTAGAATTTTAAGCATAACTTTACTAGCATGAGAAATGAGTGCAATGGTGCGATAGTTTGAACATTCTTTGGCACTGCCTTTCTTTGGAATTGGAATGTAAACTGATCTTTTCCAATCCTGTGGCCACTGTTGAGGTTTCCAAATTTGCTGGCAAATTGAGTGTAGCACTTTTACTGCATCGTCTTTTAAGATTTTGAATAGCTCAGCTGGAATACTGTCACCTCCACTAGCTTTGTTGTTGCTCAGCTTTTCTAAGGCCCACTTCACTTCACATTCTAGGATGTCTGGCTCGAGGTCAGTGACCACCTCATTGTGATTATCAGGGATGTTAAGCTCATTCTTGTATAGTTCTTCTGTGTAATTTTGCCACCTCTTCTTAATCTCTTCTGCCTCTGTTAGGTCCCTGCCATTTTGGTCCTTTATCATGCCCATCTTTGCATGAAACGTTCCTTTCATCTCTCCAATTTTCTTGAAAAGATCTCTGGTCCTCCCTATTCTATTGTTTTCTTCTATTTCTTTGCATTGTTCATTTAAGAAGGCATTCTTATCTCTTCTAGCTATTCTTTGGAATTCTGCATTTAATTGGGCATATCTTTCTTTTTCTCCCTTGCCTTTCGCTTCCCTCCTTTCCTCAGCTATTTGCAAAGCTTCCTCAGACAGCCATTTTGCTTTCTTGCATTTCTTTTTCTTTGGGATGGTTTTGGTTGCTACCTGTTGTACAATGTTGCGAACCTCTGTCCATAGTTCTTCAGGCACCCTGTCTATCAGATCTAATTCCTTAAATCTATTTGTCACCTCTACTGTATATTCAACAGGGATATGATTTAATTCATACCTGACTGGCCTAGCGCTTTTCCCTACTTTCTTTAATTTAAGCCTAAACTTTGCAACAAGAAGCTCATGGTCTGAGCCACAGTCAGCTCCTGGTCTTGTTTTTACTGACTGTATAGAGCTTCTCCATCTTTGGCTGCAGAGCATATAGTCAATCTGATTTCTGTGTTGACCGTCTGGTGATGTCCATGTGTAAAGCCGTCTCTTGGGTTGTTGGAAAAGAGTGTTTGCTATGACCATTGTATTCTCTTGACAAAATTCTATCAGCCTGTGCCCTGCTTCATTTTGTACTCCAAGGCCAAACTTGCCTGTTATTCCAGTTATCTTTTGGCTTCCTACTTTAGCATTCCAATCCCCCATGATGATAAGGACATCATTTTTGGGTGTTAGTTCTATAAGGTGCTGTAGGGCTTCATAGAACCGGTCAATTTCATCCTCTTCAGCACCGGTGGTTGGGGCATAGACTTGGACTACTGTGATATTGAATGGTTTGCCTTGGATTCGAACTGAGATCATTCTGTCATTTTGAGGATTGTATCCCAGTATTGCTTTTCCTACTCTTTTATTGACTATGAAGGCTACTCCATTTCTTCTGAGGGATTCTTGCCCGCAGTAGTATACCTGATGGTCATCTGAATTAAATTCACCCATTCCTGTCCATTTTAGTTCGCTGATACCTGTTGTGACTCAGGGCCAGCCTGTGGGTCCGACAGCCGGCTCCGATGTATCGGATGACTCAGATGAGGGGGAGGAGGGAGACGAACCGGCTGATGATGGTTTGGAGGCTTTGCAGAGCCCTCAGCCGGGGACCTCTTCTCAGCTGCGTGAGCCCGATAGTGCGGAGGATGATGACCCACAGCTGGCCCTGTTCAAGGACGCCCGACGCAGGAGGCAGTCGAGCAGGAACAAACAAAGAAAGGCTGTGGGACTCCTCGGGAGGAGGCACAGGGAGACCACGCCCTGAGCTCTCAATAAAAGGAGTGTTTGGGGAGGGGCTGGTTGCTGAAAGCAACCCTTCCGCTTGAGGATTCAAGTTCCTGTGTTTTTGTTTCTTGTTTTGTTAATTGACTAATAAATCTTGGCAGACGCTTTTCAGCCTTGGACGCTCTCCAGTCTCTTCTGTTAGAATAGGGGTTTGCCTTACTACAAGGCCGGAAGAGGGCTGGTTCAGAACAATACCTAAGATGTCAATGTTCAGTCTTGTCATCTCTTGTTTGACCACGTCCAGCTTTCCTTGATTCATGGATCTTACATTCCAGGTTCCTATGGAGAAAAAATCTTTACAGCATCGGACTTTCCTTTCACCACCAGACATATCCACAGCTGAGCGTCCTTTCGGCTTTGGCCCAGTCGCTTCATTCTTTCTGGCGCTACTAGTACTAGCCCTCTGCTCTTCCCCAGTAGCATATTGGACGCCTTCCGACCTGAGGGGCTCATCTTCCAGCGTCATATCGTTTTGCCTTTTGGTACTGTCCATAGGGTTTTCATGGCAAAGATACTGGAGTGGGTTGCCATTTTTTTCTCCAGTGGATCACGTTTTGTCAGAACTCTCTGCTATGACCTTTCTGTCTTGGGTGGCCCTGCACGGCATAGCTCATAGCTTCATTGAATTACGCAAGCCCCTTCGCCACGACAAGGCAGTAATCCATGAAGGGGAGGAAGGGTATTGCTGGTACACAAAAAAAGTAGCAAAGACCCTCCTAACATAGTTGCCACCAGCTCCTCAAACAGAAGTAGTGAGTCCAGGAAAACATTCAGATTATGCATCAGTCTGTCTGGGGCAGTGCAACCCCATCCAAGACCAAAGATGATAAACCCTCAGTTGTACTGCTTCCCATAGCCACTCTGTCTTACCAGGGTTCAGTTGAAGCCTGGGATTTCCCATCCATATCCCTATAGCCTCCAAGCATTGCGAGAAGACAGCCACAGCAAAGTTTACTGTCTAGATTCAACTCCATTGTTAAGAGCTATAGTTAAGAAGATTCAGGGAGTGGTTAACAGAAAATTAGAAAATTAATATTTGATCATTTCAGTTGCACACAATTTTTGTTTTTCCCCCCCACTGAAAACCTACAATAGATATATTTAGTAAGAAAATTGCCCTGGGATTGTTGCACTCATTTCACATGCTAGTAAAGTTATGCTTAAAATCCTACAAACTAGATTCTAGCAGTATGTGGATCGAGAACTACCAGAAGTACAGGCAGGATTTTGAAGAGGCAGAGGAACTAGAGATCAAATTGCCAACATACGCTGGATCATGGAGAAAGTTAGGGAGTTCCAGAAAAACATTTACTTCTGCTTCATTGACTATGCTAAAGCATTTGATTGTGTGGATCACAACAAACTGTGGCAAGTTCTTAAAGAGATGGGAGTACCAAACTGTCTCTTGAGAAACCTATATGCGGGTCAAGAAGCAACAGTGAGAACTGGACACGGAACCACTGACTGGTTCAAAATTGGGAAAGAAGTCCGGCAAGGCTGTATACTGTCACCCTGCCTGTTTAACTTATATGCAGACCATATCATGAGAAAAGTAGGGCTAGATGAATCAAAAGTTGGAATTAAGATTGCCGGAAGAAATATCAACAACCTAAGATATGCAGATGATACTACTCTAATGGCAGAAAGTGAAGAGGAACTAAAGAGCCTCTTGTTGCGAGTGAAGAAGGAGAGTGCAAAAGTTGGGTTGAAACTAAACATTAAGAAAACCAAGATCATGGCATCCGGCCTTCTCAATTCCTGGCACATAGATGAGGAAGAAATGGAGGTAGTGACAGATTTTATTTTCCTGGGCTCCAAGATCACCACAGACAGGGACTGCAGCCAAGAAATTAAAAGACGCTTGCTCCTCGGGAGGAAAGCCATGGCAAACCTAGACAGCACACTAAAAAGCAGAGACATCACCCTGCCAACAAAAGTGTGTATAGTCAAGGCTATGGTCTTCCCAGTTGCAATGTATGGCAGTGAAAGTTGGACCATAAGAAAGGCTGAGTGCCAAAGAATTGAAGCCTTTGAACTATGATGCTGGAGAAGACTCCTGCGAGTTCCTTGGACTGCAAGGCGATCAAACCGGTCAGTCCTAGAGGAGATCAACCCTGACTGCTCTTTAGAAGGCCAGATCCTGAAGTTGAAACTCAAATACTTTGGCCACCTAATGAGAAGGAAGGACTCACTGGAGAAGAGCCTAATGCTGGGAAAGATTGAGGGCAATAGAAGAAGGGGACGACAGAGAATGAGGTGGCTGGATGGAGTGACTGAAGCAGTAGGCGTGAGCTTAAATGGACTCCAGCTAATGGTAGAGGACAGGAAGGCCTGGAGGAATGTTGTCCATGCGGTTGCAATGGGTCGGACATGACTTCGCAACTAACAACAACAATCCCCATAGCCTCCAAGCATTGTGAGAAGACAGCCACAGCAAAATTTACTATCTAGATTCAACTCCATTGTTAAGAGCCATAGTTAAGAAGATTCAGGGAGTGGTTAACAGAAAATTAGAAAATTAATATTTGATCATTTCAGTTGCACACAATTTGTGTGTGTGTTTTTCCCCCACTGAAAACCTACAACAGATATATTCAGTGCTTTTTTTGTAAAAGAAAAAGGTGCCGGAACTCACACATGACATACAACCCGCCTTGCCTACCCTACAAGGTTCCATCCAAAAAAGGTGCCGGAATTCCGTTCTGAGCGTTCTATGAGAAAAAAAGCCCTGGATATATTTAGTAAGAAAATTGCCCTGGGATTGTTCTTTCAGATTGCCTCCTAAAATGCTAATTACATTGCTAGGGGGTGGAACATTCTTTTTAATGTTTTTAGAAATGACAGCTCCTGCTCACCCATGCCAAGTGGGCCTTTTTTTGTTAATGCTTCCTTGTGTTGTTCATACTCTGCTCGTAAAAGATACATGTCTACCCATTTTACTTTTCTTTTTCTTTTGTTGCAGTCAAAACACTGTTTTTGATTTGATTCTTTCGACGCTGCTAAATTATTTGACTTGGTTTTCAAACCTCTGAAAGAATACATAGTAAAAGCACAAAGTAGTATCTCTAGAGCCCTCATTTTATAAAAGATAGAGGGAGAAGTGGAACCTGTTGGTTGCATAGCCAGGCTTCATTTCTGCCCATCCAGTTGTGAAGCCCCTTTCTGGTGGCCATCAAGCCGGGGTGCTTTGTTTTGTTTTTGTTTTTAATCACTTAGTCTCTCTGTCCAATTACCAAACCAATTTCACACTCCTTGGCTTTTGCCTGCCAGGTTTATACACACCTGCTGGAATGGCTGATCTTATAAGCAAGATTTTCTGGCTCTGTCTGAGCCAATATAACCCCCCCCCACCCCCACCCACCCCAAATGAAATGTTCGGTATCTCACTGTCCATCCCTTAAGCTAGCTGAGCCATAGAAAACTAGTCCGATAAATCATAAGCATTATCATTTCAAAGGCTGGGTTTTCTCCAAAGAAATATGAATCAAGTCTATATTCGATGTACCTGGGATTTGAGTAAAGGGTGGGCTATACAGGGCGTGAGGATGAAATATTTGTCCTTGTAAAAATTAGAGTAGATTTGTCAGAAGAAAACAAAGGAACAATCCCACATACTGGGGAAGGAAGCAGGACTTTCTTTTAAAAAAATGAATTCATGCTGGTGTACTGCCATTTTTTTTAAAAAAAGCCTGAACTATTGAGATTTATCTATTGTTTTCTTAACCAAATCATATGATTATTGTCTTAATGAAAGCTTGTTCAGTTTTCTTTGAGAACAGATAATTCAGGCACTGTCATATATTGTACTTTGTGAAATTTTAAATGGATAGTAGAAGTGGACATTATATGTTGGTTATACTTGAAAGCTGCTTGTTTGATCATAATACATATTGTGGAGGGGAAGCTGAAAAACTGAAGGGAACTTTTCAGATCTTCCACTAGTAATTTCCATTGTACTGATATCTTGGCTTCCAGTTGCCTTCCGGGTGAGATTCAAGGTGCTGGTGATGACATATAAAGCCCTACATGGCATGGGTCCGGATTACCTACGGGAGCACCTACTGCCGGCGTCAACTTCCCTCCGTCCTGTACGCTCCCACAGAGAGGGCCTCCTCAGGGTACCACCGGTCAGAGAATGTCGACTGGTGACCCCCAGGGGGAGAGCGTTCTCAGTGGGCGCACCAGTCCTTTGGAACCGCTTACCGGCTGAACTCTGGATGGCCCCCGACCTTCGCTCCTTCCGGCGTGATCTAAAAACTTATCTATTCGAACAAGCCGGCCTGGTCTGATGGGTTTGGGGTTTTAACATTGTTTTTAACTAACTTACTACATTGGGCACAAACATTTAACTTTAAATCTTGTATCCTGTATTCTTATTTTTATTGCCCTGTACACCGCCCTGAGTCCTTCGGGAGAAGGGCGGTATATAAATCAAATAAATAAATAAATAAATAATAAATCTTGACAGTATTACTGGGGCATGAGTGTAGTTCATTTTTCAAGTCTTCAGTATCCTTTCCCCTGATTTCCTACAGCTGTAGCTGTAACCAACATTTTTTTTAAAAGTTTCTCTTTAAGCACCTTTAAAGGATTAAGTTCCTATCCCAGGGGTCTTCTTTGAAAAGTTTTTTTTTCACATTGGAATCTCTTCCTTTAATAAGGTGTTTTTTGAAAGCTGCCAAACAATTGAATCTCCAATTCCACATAATTGGCTTGGCTTAGAAATTTGATCTTGTAGCTCAAAAAATTGACACACTCCTCATGAACGGTCGCTCTCCTGTTAGGGTCATTCAACTGCAGGTATCCAGAACAGAAAAGGAGAAGAAATAATTATTTCTCTCACCCACACCTTCACAAATGTTGCCCTGCCCAAGTGGCCTGGCAGCTGTCATTCCAAAGGCTAAATTCTCTTTAGGAACTGATAAAGAGAAATCCTATCACCTTCTTTCCTACAATAAACTTGTAGAATAAGAAAATGAACCGTACAGCAACTTGCTGTTGCTCAAGTATTATTTACAGGGGTTCTTTTCTGTTTCTTGATTCTGTTTAGTTTTGCTGTTGATCATCAATTATCTTTAATATTTCATTGTTCCTTTCATTGTATTTTATACTATGTTCATTTTTTTGGTCATCTTGCTGTGAAAGCAAGTGGAAGGAAAATATAAGAAAAAAGTAATTATGGAAGGAAAAAAAGTAAGGTGGACAATGTTATTGATACTTTCTGTTTGTTTTTTTCTCTTTCCAAAGTAAAGTCTGCCTATGATCTTTGACCTAATTTAAATTAGATTAAAGATTGGTTTTCTCTCAAGGTAGCATATATTTACAGCAAGTATCTTGTCTAAATCTATCAGGCCTAACTTCTTTTACATTTTTGAATAAATGCTGTGACTTAAGTAAAATTAACAGTAGTGCTATACCACACAGCTCATAAGACTACAACATGATACATAACATGATAGTGTATAAAGTTGATATAGGTAACAAAGTGGAATTACAGTAGCTTTTATATTCTTCCTCCTTTCGGAAGCAACCTAAATGAATGAAGGGAAATAGTTATTGCAGAACAGAGGATTTTATTTAAAGCAACAAATATTTTGTGATGGATTACAGTGAAGCAGCAGCTTCCCAGAAAGGATGCTGCAATGGTCATGAGGATTGTTCATAATTCACTTTTTTCATTGCTGTTGTAACTTCCAATAGTCGCTAAGAGAATGGTTGTAAGTGGAGGACTAACTATAGTTTCCTTGGCAGTAACATGTGCATACGTTTTCACAAGCTTTCTTTCTGCATTCAGTTTTCTTACTTTACAGTTTAACCTACAGCCCAAAGACTTTCTATTAGTATTGCATCATAGTAATAGCCCGACAATGCCATGCTTAGCCTTTCAGAGATCATCCAGGATCATATAATGCCACTTTTTGCTTTGGCATGCATCCTAAAGGTCAGTTTGACTATGATGAGCATTATTAAATAACGGACAATCATCTTTGCATTATTAAACATACTTTTAATACTGTAAGTCATTTCAAAATATACATTTGACTGAGTAAGCAATCCATTGAATTAATTGTGAGATTGCAAATAGTATAATTTTTGGAACAACCCCCTCCCCCCCAAAATTCCATGTGCTCAATTCTCTAGGGCTTCACAGAAAAGCACATGCCACTGAAGTTTTAAGTATGTGAATTACTCAGCCTACTTTATGAATTACAATGTTCCCTGAAAGCAGAAGATTTGCCATTTTACTTGCTGTGAATCACTTATGCAGAACTACATCAAAAGCCTGGTAAAAAGGACTTGAATTTTGATTAAAAAGAGAAGATAAAGGAATTGATTTCTGTCATCCCATTATTCCATAAGAAAGGATCTAAAAACATTCCAGATTCTAATTAAAACTGTCTTTTCTCTAGTGGTTGGGGTGGGGGAGAATTATATAATTTTCTTTGAAAAAGTGTTGACACTTCTAAGCAATTATTCACAGCCTTTTAGAAAACTAAAATGCTATAGAAATTACTTTTCCCATCATAACTGGTTAGAATGCATCACTATTGTTTTCTGAATAATTTTAAATCCAATAATTCAAAGTGTTAGTTTTTTATTGTTAAAACCTTAGGTTATACTACAGATCTACTTTAAATTGTCAGACCATAAATGAGAAGACTAGAGCATTTCTATTGGGTCAGACAAATGATCCAGCATCCTGATCTTCATAGAATCTACTAGACACAGCTATATAGAAAATAACGTCATTGTATTGAGGCTGTAAAAAGAAGGTAGGATTCGGATGTTGTGTTTTTATTTAGGAAATTGCAAACATAACTTTTTTCTCCTGTATATTAGAGATGTAGAGAAATCCTTAGTATATAGTGTTTCAGAGAACTTAAATTATTTATACAATGTAATCCAGAAGTTAATATTGAGTAACAACTTGCAGCAGCAAGCTTTTAGGAAAATTGAAAGATCATTCCTTAAAATGAGCAGTCTTAAGAAAGACTATCCAGATTGAATCTTCATTGTTCCCACTAATTAGTTTGGTATTTTCAGCTTTATACTACTTTGCATAGCTTGTAGTAGATGAATGAAAACTGCATTGAACTTAAAACTGTCATGTTCGTAGACAAATAAGGTCCCCTTTCATAGTAACATGATAATCAACCTCTAATGTTTGCTACTTTGCTAAAGAATAATGACAATGATTATGTAAAACAGTCTGCTGCATCAATTCTGTAGAGTCTGAAATACTCTTCATCATATTAAAATCCTGATGTGGAAGAAACATTAAAGAACCAGAACTGAGCCTGGTATTTTGATTGTAAATTGTTGTGGTTGTTAAGTGAGATACCCAGGTGACTGTTTCACTCAATGACCACGATCTCAGCTCTCCCTTTTGTGTAATTAAGCAACCATGCATGGGTGTCTCAAGAGATTGGTAAGGCCTTGGGAGGCCTGGCATCCACCAGCACACGAAAACCTGCCATGGGTTGGGAAGTCTCAACCCTTTAGGCCTACTGCTGCATTGGCCTCCCTCTCCCCTTCACCACTCCTGAGAGGTCTGGGTCTTTTCCCTGGCCCACAATGCTCAGAAGGAGGCAGTTGTCACATGGAAACCTGCCACAGGCTAGAAAGCCTCAACTAGCTAAACCCACCAGCACATGGGACTCCTCCTCCTCTAGTCTTGAGGAAGATTGGCCTCACTAGAAAGGCTCTTTCCAGCCTTGAAAAAGATTGTCTTCACTAGCTTTTTGACCAGAAAGCCAGTGAAGGCAATCTTCCTCAAGGCTAGAGAGGTCATTTTTCTCAAGGTAAGCGAGGAGCAGGAAATCAAGTCAGTAAAGTTTCTGTTTCTGACCACCCTTGGGAAAGATTGCTTCTCTAGCCTTGAGGAAGATTCCTTTGGTGGCTTTCTAGCTGAGCCTCACCACACTAGCCAGGCCTCTCAGGAATGTGTATGTGTAAGGGAGACAGAGGAGGCCCATTTACTGGTGGGCCTAGCCAGCTGTGGCCTCTGAGTCCAAGGGGGGGAGGTGCAGCACTTTTGTGTTCATAAGGGTGTGCATGCTGTCAAGCGCCCAAATTTTGATAACACTACCACAGCGATGGTTGGAACTTCAGACAGGGGCATAAGCACTGTCATTATTTCAAAAGGTTGCTGAAGGAATGGTCACAAGTTAAGGATGACCTGTACCAACCTCCCCCCCAAAAAAGATAAACTTTAATATAATATTTTATAGTTAATTGTTTACATCATTTTAATTTGTTTTTTAAATTCTTTGTGATATTTTAGGTTTCTTTGTTTTGTTTTGCTTTTTTTAACTTTGTCATTTAGTGGCATGTGAGATGGGCAGCTGTATAAATTTGCCAAATAAATAAATAAATAAATAAATAAATAAATAAATAAATAAATAAATAAATAAATAAATAAATAAATAAATAAATAACAGGATCAACTAATCCAAGTTTCCCCCCTTAATGAGCTAAATAATGTATTACCTTATACATTTTTAAAAAGTTATTAGACTTTATTTTCCTTGTTTTGTCACACACCTTTCTTAAGTCCTCTTTGTCACTACAGCTGAAACAGGCTGGGTAAGATTTTTGTAGGGGAACGCTGCATAAAGAGAAAAGTGTTAACTGTTTCCTAATCCCTATTCAGAATGACATGGAGATTTTTTTTCTTTTCAAGTGATTGTGTGAGCATGTGTAAAGTTCAAAAATTATTAAATATAAAGAAAACAGTTAAATTACCTGCATATAGTTACGGTAATTAAATTTAAACCCTAAGTAAATTATATCTATTATATCTTAGCTATGCCAGCTTCTTTTATCCTGGCCCTGTGTGTATTGTGAAATGCAGTCCCTGTTGTGCTATTCCAAGAGCTTCTGTGCCCTCACCTTGAAAAATGTTATATGTTCCTGCTGAATCCTCTAATATAATCTTCTGGGTGGCCTATAAATAAAAAAGAAACAACACATATTAGAAAGGTCATGGCCGACCAGAAGAATACCAACTATAAACTACCCTATTTCAAGGGTACTCCTTAAAAAAAGGATATAGGTTAGTCTGTAGCTACCCTAATTTAGCTAGAATAATAATAGATAGATTATTTAAACTATATCCCCTTATTGGAACTACTATTAACAGGGCTAGCAGAACTGGGCCAAAAAATTCAGATGATCAGTAGATGGCCACAAGGAGTTATTTGTATCTGCTATCTAAAAAAGGTCACCAGGATTTCTGCAGCCCAAATCTACTATTGAGACCTTCGTCCCAGCCTTCCTTTGTGATAAAAAAGAGATAATAAAATAAATAAATAAATAAATAGCAATACTCCTTGTTTGTTTTTTAAATGCTATGATAATGCTATGATAATTATGCTTAGAATAATCCAAAAGTATTTCAGTACTCATAATAATTTAATAATTTTATGTGCAGCGAATGTTTCTAATATAAACCATAAAATGAAGAGTGGTTTTAATTGATTATACTGCCATATTTCAGTCTTAGGCAAACAATTTCCTCTTGAATTTGCTCAGATGTTTTAAAAACTTGATTGTTGGCAAGCTGATCTAAACATCCACTGAAGCCTATATAAATGTACCTACTTTTTTCAGATATGGTTTGTCTGAGAGTTCAGTTTGTCATATGAACGTCAAAATTATTCTTTCAACATCCATCTATCCATCCATCCATCCATCCATCCATCCATCCATCCATCCATCCATCCATCCATCATATTTCACTTTTCTGAACCATCCATCCCTCTCACAGAGAGAAATATTAAATATTAATATTAATATTAATACAAGATGTATAGTAGATATGGCTAAAATGGAGTCAACCCCCATCCATTATGTCAAAAGCATTATAGCATTCAGTGGAAGATTATGCTGCCCCCCTACGGCCCCCATTAAAGCATCCAAACCACTTTAATTGTAATTATTATTTTAAAATAATTAAACATATTTGTGTGCATGATTAAGGGAACAGAATAGAGTATCCTTTGCTGATATTAATTTAGTTGAATTATCTGTCTGCCATTGGTGAAGAAGATTTATTTATTTATTAAATTTTTATGCCTTCCCTCTCCCCTATAAGGTGAATCTGGGCAGCTATAATTATGTATAGGTTCTGTGGTTCCAGTTGCATTTTGGGTCACCATAAATTATCTGAACAGCCTCTTTAAGGCTTCTTTCATTTTCATTACAAGATCAGAAGAGACTTGTTTATTTTTATTTAAAAGACTTATATTGCCTCTTAAAATATGGACAATGGAAAGGTTGGCTACCTGGAAGGACCCCAGCAAAGTAAGCCAGTAGTATTAACTCCATTTTGCAGAAGCACAACTGGGAAAAAAAAAGGGCCAACTAAAGTCATCACTTTAATCTAGAATGTTCCTATCTGCCTACATGAGAGAATATACAGTAATGTTTAAGGATTAATACCAGGTAGTAACAGATACTAGAAGTATAAAGATTTCTTGCAAGCAAAAGAGCAAAGTATTAACTGGGGAAGTGGAGGAAGAAATATACACACATGAATGGCAGTCTGAGAAGTTATGACAGAGTATTAGAAGAACTATGTTTAGCCTTCAAAACTGAGTTGATAAACAGTAGCAAAACATAATCAGACAGTGTCATATAACAACTTAAAAGGAGTAATTTAAAACTGAACTAAAATTATAGAGGTATTCCATAGATTCCTATGCTTACAAACGTACTCCTGTTAGTAGCTTGCTTTTTTTTTACAAAATGATTGTTTAAAGGTTGAGAAGAAAGGCTAACATTTGCATTTAAATGAAGATTCTTTGTGCAGAAATGGTGATTGCTGACCTTTGCTCTTGCCTCAAGTATATAATTCCATGAGTTGCTAGGTATTGTTGTGGTTGTCATTGGAAGTTTGGGGACTCAGACATCAAAGCAATCAGATAAAAACAATGTAAAATGAAATAAATCAGCTAAATGCTTATCAGTGGTTCCCAGACTATACTTGATTAGGTTTCATTATCCATTTTGCAATAATTATTTCTCCTATATTTCTTTTTCTTTTTCTTTAGTAGCTGGTCTTTACCAAAGAAAATTTGAGGGTCATGATAGCCTTAGCATCAGTTGACAATGAATGTTAATGAAAACTCTATGAATTTGTTAAAGAAGTATTAAGAATAATTGGCAATTTGCAAGTATAAGCTTTTCATTATACAGGTCAAAGCACATTTTAATTTTCCGTAGGAATCCCAAAGCCGATTTCAATTCCTACTGAGTTGAAGTCAATGGGAAAAACTCAGTTTCAGCCACCATGGGCTCCATTCCAGCTGTGACAATTTTCAGGTAATGATAGAAATGCTTTTCAGATGATAGTGCAGAATTGACTTAGGTTAATTCCAGAAGGTCAATTTTATGGGTAGTGTGCATGGGATATAATTAGTTAACCATATGTGGGTGTCATCTTTTTCTCATCAATCAATGTTTTAATTACCATTTTTCTCTTATGGGAACAATCTAGGCCCCAAAACAGCAAACAAAAGAAAACAACAACATAAAAACAAAAACAAAACCCAAACCAAACAACAACACACAACTTAGGAACATGAAATATGAATGTTTCATTACTTCTGTAAGCTTGGCAGGTTCATTTCAATATCAGTAATAACACCTATGGCCTTTCTGCATAAATTATTACATTTACCAATGTGTTTAGTGAAGTAAACTAGAACAGGGTGAGAGAAAAAGAAATGTCAGATTTCTGTATTTTTCCTATCAAGCTAACAACATCCATTGTGATCAACCCTGTATTGTTATTAGTGTTTAGTAGGTTTCTCTGACACCAGTATTTAAGGCAAACCAACTATGTGAATGATATATTGCAGTTCTGCAAGTGATGCAGAAGAACAGTCATAATAGGATAAAAGGCTTGTACCTAGATAGTCTTCATGTGCAAGATAAGATGAAAAAAAAAGAAATGTCAGGTCAAATCCTGATCCACAATTTTCAATAAAATTTGCAGTGTCTTCTTTATCATTATGTCAAATGCTAGAGAAGAAGTTGTTTGTGCTGTACAACCTTCTCCCTTAAGACAGTCGGTTGGCCTTAGAAATGCCCTAAGTGAACATTGTAGAATGTTCTCTATATGTTGTGTGAAAAGGATGGTATCTTCAATTTTTTTTCTTCAAGACATAAAGTGGTTTTTGTCTGAATGAACTATGTATTTAGTCAAACGAATGAAAAGAAAAAGGTAGCATTTAAATCTGGAGGCATATAATTTAACATTGATTGGCATGTCTCTAGAATCATTTCTTTTAGAACTTTGATCTAAAAACAGCTTTTACCTATACTTGATGGTGTGATAGAAATAGTTTGACCCATGTATTTATTGTGTTCAAGACAGGATAGAAAATAGTGTTCCAAACATAATGTTTTTCTCTTTTTTTTCAACATTAGGAAGCAATTAAATTTACTAAGATAATTTTTGGTTTGTTCAAGCACCCCAAAAGTTTTGATCAGATGAGCCAAATTTGGGGCATTTGTTTAATTGTGGATTTTAAAACATCATCGCAATTCCCCAGGTTGGCAGCTCAATGAGAGAGCTGCTGTTATTCTTTAGCATGGAACTTGCAATACCTCAACCCCAGTATGGGTCAGAAAAAGGCAGAAACGTCTCTAGACTTGGCCCTGGAACTCTACATGTTGTAAAAGCTGCTAAACAGCTAAAAAAAATCAATTTAAAAGAAACTCTGAAGCCTTCAACTCCAGTAAATATTGCAATTGCTTCTACAAAGCAGAATTGTTTGTCTCTTATACTGGAGTAACAGAGACTGCTACATACAGTTTGAGAAGTTAAACTTTAAATAAACCAGTATTGCGTGAAGTTATTTTATTGTTCTAGTTAGAGTCTGACAATTTCCTGTAAGAAATTACAATTGTCTTATGAGAGTTGGTGACATTCTATTCCAGAGGCAACATTCTGATAAAAGAGCATCAAGAGCATTGGTGGTTGGTGGTTTTCCCCCCACTTCTCTTTGGTGTAAGTTCCTCATTTTTTTTTATGTAAGGATGCATTTATACAAGAGGCAAAACATAGTGGAAGGAAATAACGTTTGAAGAATTTCAGTTAGTTGTACTTTTGAATGCCTGCTCTTGAGAGGAAAGCCTGGTCATATTATTATTATTATTATTATTATTATTATTATTATTATTATTATTATTATTATTATTATTATTAGGATTTATATACTGCCCCTCTCCCGAAGGACTCGGGACAGTGTACAGGGCAATGAAAACACTATATACAACACATAATATACAAAAATTAAAATAAATTAAACCAAGTAGCCCTAAACAATAAAACACGTTCTAAAATTTAAAATTTAAAATTTAAAATCTAAAAACCCAGTCCCTCAGTCCAGGCCGGCAAGTTCAAATAGCCAAGTCTTCAGGTCGCGGCGAAAAGAGTGAAGGTCAGGAGCCATCTGGAGCTCAACAGGGAGCTGATTCCAGAGGGTAGGCGCACCCACAGAGAATGCTCTCCCCCTGGGGGCTGCCAGTCGACATTCCCTGACCGACGGCACCCTGAGGAGGCCCTCTCTGTGGGAGCGCACAGGACGATGGGAAGTTAATGCCAGCAAAAGGTACTCCCATAAATAATCCAGGCCCATGCCATTTAGGGCTTTATAGGTCATCACCAGCACCTTGAATCTCACCCGGAAGCCAATGCAGCTCACGGAGCAGAGGTGTTACATGGGAGTATCGGGAGACCCCCATCACAACTTGTGCGGCCGCATTCTGCACCAGTTGGAGCCTCCAACTGGTATTCAAGGGCAGCCCCATGTAGAGAGCATTGCAGTAGTCTATCCGAGAGGTCACGAGTGCATGAGTGACTGTGCGTAGGGCATCTCGGTCCAAATAGGGCCGCAACCGGTGCACCAGGCGAACCTGGGCAAAAGCCCCCCTGGTCACAGCTATTCCACCACTGCTACTGACCCCCCCCAGCAGACAACCTTCTCTAATTTCCTGGCATCATCACCTTCTTCCTCCTTTTCCTCCTTCTCAATGTCACTTCCCCTTCCCTCCACTGGATTCATTTATCCTGGCTGATCTCAAGCCCCACAATGCAGTGGCTCTATGAGGCTGGGCCCAGCGATGATGATGAGGGGTGGGTAGGCAGCAGCCACAAAGTACAGTAGTGTCTTCATCTTGGCCATGCTGTGCAGAGTGGCCAAAAGTGCAGATATTGGGGTGGGGGGAGATAGATGGGTAAGGGGAATTGAAGTAGAGGAAGTTCACGCAGGACTGGAGAAACTAGTTGGCTTAGTGATCATGCCTGTTGCCTTGGAAGAACTGAGGCTCAAGGCTGGGAGGGACCAAGCTGGGAAGGTCTTGGATTGGTGTGGGAACTGTTGGGAGATGGGAGATGTGATTATCATTTGCAATCTTTCCAACTGGTTTCCATCAAGCAAAGTCAATGGGGAAGCCGGCAGGTGGTTGCAAGTCAGCCATGCATCCCAACAGTCTCAAGCGGGATTTCCAGATTTGCCATCATTAAGCAGCAGAGTCCTATGATGATTCACTTAATGATTGCTTTGCTTAGTGATGGAAATTCTGGTCCCAATTAGAGTTATAACCCGAGGACTACCTGTATTTGGCAAGAACAGAACAATATTTTGACTGCAGTAATGTAAGATATGGTTTCTGGTTCATGGTGAATAGAGTTCTATATTGAATTGCAATTAAAATAATAAAAAAACTAGGAGCACAGTTTGGGGCCAGAAAATTAAAGGAACAACCTTTTTGAGTAAAAGAGCTACAAACCACTGGAAACTAATTGATTAGATAAATGTGGTATTGAATTGCAAATAAATATTAGGCAAGCAAGATTTCTGAATCACTCCACTACAATGATGCATTCTTAGAAATAGCATTCTAGGATTTTTGCCAGAGGGGTTTGTTGCTTAAATTCAGTGGCTGCCATGGAAGAGAAGGATTCCTCTTCCTAATATGACTATACTGAAAGGACATTACAGAGGCAAGGAGCATCTCAGCCAGGACTGGGCATGTGTGTGGCTGTTTCTAGCTAATACCCTCTGCATAAATACAGCCTGTTGACATCTGAGGAACAATTAGCAACATTCATGTTGCAGTAACATTTGTGCAAAGCTGATTGACGAAGGATTCAGAGATGATCTTAATACTTTACAGTGTTGATAAATAGTTGTATGGATCAAAACACCCTTTGGTTTTGGTCTGTCAAAAATAGTTCCTTACTTTGTTGCCAGGTAATAGCATCCTGAATCAATAGCTGTGCCTGCCAAATATGAAGTTATTGATAAATCTAAAGGTTTCAGAAAGAATGTTTATCAAGTTCAGGGTTTATTAATCACTTTCCCAGTCAAAGAAACAGAGGTAACAACTAGTTGTTGAAGGTAGCAAGTAGGCTCATTTAGAATGTGACATATAGTATATTGCACATAGAAAGTGGGGAGCAGAGTCTGCAAAACCTTGGGATATTGGTTTATGCTGTTCCAGTGCTAATCTAGTTCTAATATGTAAATCCTTTGTGTAGCTGTGCATTGTAAATCAATATACTGTCAATATCAATATCAATATCTTAATCAATTTGTTATCAGTCTTTGTTGTGAACTGATGACCGACAGGCTGGATCCATCTCTACAATTAATTTTATCAGGACCTTCAAACTGAAGAAGGTGGCAGTTTAGTGTGGGTTAGTTTCCACCTAGAAGATTTGAGTGGGTGGATTATGTCTGTTGACAGCCAGTGTAATTGAAACTGTCCTGTTTGCCCTTTAATATCAATGTGTTTTTTTAAATGTCACATGGAGAAATATCTTACTATATTATTTTATACACATATGTATGAATGCATGTATGTGTACACACACACTCACAGTTCTCATATATTTTGGTCTCAGAATTCTTAAAATGCTTGAGGACTCCAAACAGTATTGGTATATCTGTCAATATGTGTCAGGTGTAAAGGATCAGAACCATGCAATAAGTTACAGTTTGAAAGATTTATTACTGAAGCCTATACACAGGAAGGGGCTCGATAGTTCAGTAGTTAAAGATGTTGAGGTTGTCAGCTGAAATGCTGACAGCCTGGGTTTGAGTGCCGTGTGACAGGGTGAGTTCCTGTTACTTGCCCTGGCTCTAGCCCTCCTAGCAGTTTCAAAACATGCAAATGTAAGTAGATAAATAGGTACCACTTTGGTGGGAAAGTAATAGCATTCCATGCGCTTTGGTGTATAATTGTGTTGCTTACATGACGATTGAAATGTTTTCGGACAATACTGACTCCCTTGGTTAAGAAATAGAGATAAGTACCTTCCCCTAGAGTTGGAAATGACCAGATAGAGGAAACCTTCAGCTTTACCTTTATAAACAAGAATCTAGTCAATTAAAGTTCATTACTAAATTGGCACCAAACAAGGGTCAATGGAATTCAAGAGGGGTTGGACTTGGTCCGTTTGTGGGAGCATAACGACTCTAGGCTGATGTCACCCTTAACTACAGCCCCCCCGCCAGCTTTGTCTTCTCTTCTTCTACAATATGTACCGAGTTAAAAATTAAAACTGAGAACTGTTAAAATATTAACACAGACACACACATGGACATATATGCATATATTTACATAAACATACATAAATACATACACACCATTGAAATTATCTATCTATCTATCTATCTATCTATCTATCTATCTATCTATCTATATCTATCTATCTATCTATCTATCTATCTATCTATCTATCTATCTATCTATCTATCTATCTATCTATCTATCAATCTTAGTGAAATGTCACAAGTAAAAAAAGTTTCATATTTATTATTTTGCAATGTGAGCTGGCAAAACAACATAGCACATACTGAGTGAAATGTGAGATTGGACTATGTTGAGTCTTAAGAATTAGTTGTAAATTGGAGTACATCACAACCCAACTATGTAAAGCTTTTTCTTTTTAAGTTGCCAAAATTAAAACATTGTGGCCTCAGCTATGTTATTTTTATTTTTTATTGACTAATATGTGAGGAATAGGAAGTGACATAGCTTTGTTGTACATTTCAACTTTTGGGTTTTTTTTATAGCAAGGCTGATATTTAAATAGGATTGTCATTTGGAAAAAATGCCAGTGAGGAATGTGTCACTGAATGCTATTTTACTGAAATAGTTTTTGTTCAAAAAGAAGCGAATCTTGCAAATAAATCCACTAATGCATGAACAAAAATGGAATTTAAAATTATTACAGATTTTAGAGAGAGTAAAAAGCTGTTGAAAAGCTAAACATTATGCAATATTACACATATTTTCCTCAGCCCTGTTTTTCTCTTATTACCAGTGTAAAAAACATTTAAGATCAAAAGAAATCAATTAAGGAAATGTTTTCTTCAAAATATTATAAATGTATTGTTTTTGCTCTAACCCCCCCCCCCATTAAGTTAATGTTCTTGTCTGAGGTGATACTAAGGAATATTATTTACATATATCAATTTTGAGACTTGTACAACTTTTCCATTACAGCAGAGAAGGCATATGCTAGTGAACTTCAATTACAAACAAAGCAGGTAACTTGGCATGACAGAATCCTGTTGCAGCTTATTGTCATGATCTTTCTTATTGTCATTAACCTTTTCCAGAAGAAAGAAGTCTGATAAAATGTGCAAATATGATTTCTTCTATGCAAAAACATTGTGAGCAATTTTTCAGTAGTAACTTTTAGAAATCCCCAGAGAAAAGGGCTCAAACCTGAAGAAATTGAATTCTAGCACAGATCCTTTTTAAATAAGACATCCCCTCAAATGTCTGCAAATCAAAGTCAGTTTTATGAAAAAGGAATAGAGTATTAGTTCTTTGATTCCTAGCATCAGGGGCTACCGAAAGATAAATAATCTATCTCTTCAGGCAATTTCCAACAGTCTGTCATCTAATTAAACATAATCTGCTGAGTTTTTAACAAAGCGCTGAGACACATAACCAGTAATCCTGACCAATGAGAAGATCCATTACCTTTGCTTTGAATACCCATCTGAATTTGAAAGCAATGATTGATTCAATAAATAAAAGGGGCCATTCAACATGTACTTGCTTTCCCTTTCTTCCCTTAGAGGATTAATTATCTTAGTCAGATCATGACTCTGGAGGAAGTGAATGATGATTCACAACATTTAATGGGAACAGGATATTATGATCCTTCATTTTTGTGCCTGAATTTGGCAGGCAAGAACAACAGAATGGCCAGAAAACTCACCTGCTTGTACATTTCTTATTGTCTCTGGTAAACTTCATGAGTAGATCAGGTTTTGTCAATACTTTTTAATATTCTGCCATATAGATGTTTGTTTTCACCTAGAGTACATACAAAGTAGGCTGAAAAAGTTTGATCAGGCAGCAATGCCTTCATTCCATTGTATGACTGTCACTTTCCTTTTCATGTAAAATTGTAGCAGGTCTTAGATTTTGCTGTTTGAGTATAGATATTCACATGTAACACCACATTTCATGTTAAACGCAAGTTTAAATTGTACTACCGTGTCAAAATATTGATAACTGTCCTTCCTGCCTACATAAAGAACAGTTTTCTGAAATGGATTTTAAAAAAGTACAACTGAAGTGAGCCACAATAGAAATAAAATGTTTTATCACCCTGGCAAAATCTAGAAGGTAGCCATATTGTTGAAATCCTAGTTTATTATTATAATTCCCCTCTTTGAACTTTTTAAAAATCATAACCTAATATAATACAGAAATTCACTTTGGCCACTTATGATCAGTGAAGAAACATTTCTAAAGTTGGTAAAAGGAATATACGTTCACTGCCTTTCTCAATAATTGCGGCACGTTTGGCAATATTCTCACTTTGGATTGAGTGATGGATTAATTAAATTTACTTTAAAAATAGCAAGTATTTAAATTCTAAATATCACCACTTGCCTCCAATCCTAGTTTTCCTCAGATAAAGGCGAAGGTTTCCCCTGTCCAGTCAAGTCAGATTCTAGGGCGCAGTCCTCATGCCCGTTTCTTAGTAGAGGGAGCCAGCATTGTCTGAAGACACTTCTGTGGTCAGGTGACCAGCATCATTATATCCTGAGGCGCATGGAATGCTGTTACCTTTCCACTGAAGTGGTGCTTATTTATTTACTTGTATTTGCATGCTTTCAAAGTGCTAGGTAGGTAGGAGTTAGGGCAAGTAACTGGAACTCAGCCCATTGTGTGGGGCTCAGGTCCTGAACTTAGGCCGTCAGCTTTCTAACTGACAAGCTTAGCATCTTTAACTGCTGAGCCATCATAACCCCCCCTTCCCCCCCCAGATTATGACATCTAATTGTGCTCCTGGCCTTTCTCTGATTCAATAATGTTTCTCAGAAGCAAGCTTTGATATATACATTTCAAAACAATGAATACAGGCTTTGGAGAACAACAGAGGGGTCCCTGCCGTTACATTTCACTCTGTACAAGAATAAATGTTTATGTAACACTTTGTAGATTGAACGTAACTGTTTTCAGTTTGGTCTTGCAATTATTTTAGTTATTCTAATAGGTTGCTTTATATATTGATGCCAGTTTAAAGATAAAATAGCCTTGTTTTAGAGAATTATTCATGTACTCATAGAAACGCTGGAAATTCATTAATTTATTACCTAAAAATACTTAGTGTGTAGTTCATTTATTCAAAAAGACATTTTTTTAAAAAATGTGGGCACAATTTAGCTGCTGAATATCAGATGGGGGAATCCAGATTTGTTTAAAATATCTTTCTCAATGTCTGGTCTAGCCTTTATATGTACTATTATAATCTTTTTCATTTGCTCTGTTTTGTGTGTGTTTGTGTGCGTGTGTGCGTGCATGTTTGCACATTTGCCTGTGTGCATACCGTCAATTCAGTGTTGACTCCTGATAACTGCCTGGATTAGTCCCTGCAGTTTTCGTGGGAAGATTTCAGAATTAGTTTTCTATTGCCTGCTTCCTAAGGCAGAAAGTAACTGGTCCAAGGTCACCGGACTGGTTTTATGCCAAAAACTGGAGTGGAATTCGCCATCTCTGGGTTTCTAGCTTGAGGCATTAGCCAGTACCCTAAACTTTCTCATTTTGCTATTTACTCTGAGTTAATTTTCATGTAATACTTGCCTCCACAGATAAATACTTATGTGTATGTGTGTCTCTCTGTGTGTGTGAACATGTGAGGAGGGAAAAGGCAAGTGCTGAGAACTCATCCGGGAGCCTTTAATTCGGTAGTCCTTGACTTATGAACATAATTGAGCCCAACATTTCGGTTGCTAAGTGTGTCAGTAAAGTGAATATTGCCCTATTTTATGACCTTTCTTGCTGCAATTGTTAAATGAATTACTGCCGTTGTTAAGTTACCAACATGGTTGTTCAGTGAATCTGGCTTCCCCATTGATTTTGATTGTCAGGTCGCAAGGGGACCACTGCAGCTGTCATAAATATGAACTAACTGTCAAGCATCCGAATTTGATCACGTGACCCTGGGGATGCTGTAATGGTTGTATGTATGAAAAATGGTCCTAAGTCACTTCGTCAGTGCCATTGTAACTTTGAATGGTCACTAAACAAATGGTTGTAAGTCAAGGACTACCTGTATAGACTACATTGCCAGTCCTTCAAGTAATCCATCTCAAGTACCAATTCATTTCCATGATGTCCTTCATGATGCAGTTATTGTTAAAGCACATAATTTGGAGGATCTTAGGGTGAATGGATTAAAATGGTTTGCTTTAGCTGAAGAATAGTGTGGGTTTTTTTTTCCAGACCAGGAGGGTCTGTTTTTACATTCAACTAGTCTGCTAATCAGTCAGCAGATCAGCCTCTTCCAGAACCTTCCATGATAAGTGGTTATTCTGAGATGGAAGCCAAATACGCTTCCCACTAAGTGACCCTATAGGACTTGTGCTTAAGTCATAATGACCTAGCTTTTAGAACAGACATGTCAAACACAAGGCCCGGGGGCCGGATCCGGCCCGTGAAGTGGTTTCATGTGGCCCGCGAAGCCATCCTGGAAACAGTGAGGGAACAGCCCCCGCTGCCTTGGCCCTGGCCAAGAGACCCTCCTTCTGCCAGAGACCCTCAGATCTGTCCCACTCCTGCCCAGGGTCCCATAGGCACCCTTGATGCAAACGATGTAGAGCTGGCCACGCCCACCCAGTAGGCCACGCCCACCCTGGCCATATCCACCCGCCCCCCTGAGGGCAACTGCAATGCTGATGCAGCCCTCAATGAAATTGAGTTTGACACCCCTGTTCTAGAACATAGGTGACTTAACAACGGTCTAGCAATCTAGTAAATTGAATAATAGTGTTTATTTGGAAATATAAAATGGGCAATATCTTGGATCATTTGATGTGCTCCTGATTTTTATCAACTAATATTGTAAGGATGTCGTAATTTGGTATCTTCTATATGGTATGAGAGAAGGGTAGTGTAAAGGGCTCTTTCCTAGAATTATTTTCTTGCAAATAACATATTTTTATCAATCAGCTATTATGACAATATTTGGCTGTTGTAAAGGTAATGTATCAAGCTCTTAGATATAGTACTGCAATTAAAAGTGATTTGTGAAGTGTTCCATAAAATTTTGATTTCTGATACTCCTTTTCACAGCATTTCCCCCACTCCTCCCAAGGAAACTTAATATTCCAAAACTTTTAGTGGTGCTAAAATCATTAACTGATCATTTGAAAGGTTGTCAATCATTGAAGGTGTCCCATATACACAGGCCTCTCTGTACCTACATAGAACTTTAGAGTAAGATTTTTAAAAAGAGTAAAGAACAATGACTGAATGTTTGAATTTACTACAAGTTTGTTAGACTGTGTTTAAACAAATATTATGTAGCTTTAATGTGGTTGCGTGAAGTTGATAAAGTCTGCTTATCACAAGGATTAGATGAAATAAGGAATAAAGACATTTCAGGTTTTAGTTGACAGCTCATCTAGTAATCTTTGAAATTGGGTTGGTACCAGTGATATGATATGTTACCTAAAATTATGGTAAAAATGATTGGAAATTAGAACAAGAGAGAGGAAGAGTAATTAATAGGAGACCCATACAGTGATATCCAATCCAAACACAAGATGTGTCCTAGTCAATTTGGTTTTGTCTTGGTTTAGAAACTTCCTCTTCACTATGCCCCCACCCCCATCCCACCACAAACTAACTTTACACAATATCAGATAAAATGCTTATACATTAACAGGATGCATTTGAGGGCATCATATTATTGAAAAATAAATTGGTTTATCCAACAACATCTGAAGATTAGATAAAGTATTATAATAAATCCAAAAGGTTGTGGGTATCATATTGCTAGTGTACTTTATTTCTTAGTCTTTCGAAGGCTTTAAACTAGATCCATTATTGATTTCCTTTACCTTGAAATGCTATCCACCGCAGTGGAACAAGCAAATAGTGTATTCATTGTAATTGCTTATAGAAAATATAAATTCTATCCATCCATCTACCATCCATTCACTGAAGGTAAAATTATGTAATATAGAAAACTATGCATGTTGCATTCATAGATGCTTATAATCTATGCTACCATAGACCAAGAAATTTTTGTTGGTATTTTCTGAGAAACGAGAGGGAATGCAATATTTGAGAATATGCAGCTTTTACATGAACTACATTTACAGTGATTTGTTCATCAAAATATTCTTCTGTAAAAGTTCTTAAATCTACAGACAGACAATTTGGTTTTGATGTTTCGACTCCCCATCTGTTCTGAAGAGCATCATCAATTTCTGAACTTAGATTCCTAAGGAGGGAAATGAATTTACAAAGTAATTATTTGGTTTCCAAATATAATTATGCGTTCATTTCACATTTATTTATACCACTGGGTATATAGCTTGATGAATTTAAGTTTTAAATGGTTTTCCTTTAAGAAAGCTTTTTGATTCTCTTTTCAGGACTCATGTATGCAGGTACTTAGTGAATTAATAAGGCAGGTTGGAGGCATACTTTGTTAATTATCATCAAAGGGGGGAATGAATAAGCTATTATACTGCTCTTGCAGAAGCTACAGGAATGAGAGCATACTGAAAACAATGTATAGTAGTTTTATGTGCAATTATACATGCATTGGGTTATTTTGAGTAGGAATTCATCCCGAGTTCAATCTTGTGTAGGCAAAAAATGTTTTCCATATTTGCTAGTTAGCGGTTCCTAAAAGATAAATGAAAATATGCATAATACTTTTATACAAAATAAATACATTTTGTTTCATATTCAAAAGAGAGCTTAATCAGATTTTCACACTGTAAACCATAATGAATTTATGAACAACTCTGTCATACCTGTGGTGAAGACTATGTAAATGAAATCAATGAATATTTATTTATGTATTACTTGTGGGAATTTTATAATGGACCCATAAGCTTATATCTGAATACATTATTTGGAAGAAAAATTATGCAAAGGCTCATCATCCCAGGGGTGGAATTAAAGTAAAATGAACAAATAATTGAAACTATCTTTGATCATGAGCCTTGATTCTCTTTCCCCCTTACTTTAAGGGAGAAAATATATTTTCATGTTTAGTTGAGCAATATAATACAGCACAGAGAAGTATAATGTTAAATTTCCATAATGATGTTTGTAATGCAAATGAGAAACACTTCAAAACAGGTTGATTGGTATTTTTTTTAGAAAAATGTCAGCTTTCCCCTTTTCCTTTATTTATTTATGATTATTGGTTTACTCTTCTACATTGCAAATTCAGATGGGTTTCAAAATGCATAGCATTTGGCTTGGTTTCTATAATTATTTTAAAGTGGACATAGAAGCATTACACTGTGTAATTAATACAGTTTTCTATTATGTAGATATAATCCTGGATTACTGAGCATCATCTATATTTGATGCTCAATTTAACTCAGTTTAGAAACTAGCCTGTGTTCTATTGAAGTATTTTCAATTCCCTGCCCCTTCAAATGACCATTGAGGAAGGAGGTGAATCACTGTAACATAATGATCCCACCCCTAACCCCCACAGCCAGGCCAGAAGGATACCATGGTTAATATTATCAAAAGCTGCTGAGATAAGGAACTTAAGGTTGAATTCACCATTCACATCCTGGCTCTGCATAGGCCATTGACAAGTGCAATCAATGTTTTCTCCATATTATACTCTGTCCTAGCTGAAATAGGTCCAGATAGTCCATTTCTTCCAAGATCCTATCGGGATTATTGTCTGACCACCTTTTCTACAAGCTTCAAACACAAAGAGAAACTGGATGATAACTGCCCTAGATAGCAGAGGGAATGGCCTTGAGGGACAAGAGGCACTACCGAGGCAATAGTCAGATAAAAGAGGACTGAGTCTAGGTCAGGAATGTAACCTGAGTAAATGTTTCGGGCATGCTAGTGCCAACAAAGATAAAGGGATAAAAAGGGGAAGCTCATTCAGACTTTCAAGATCTGTTGCTATGGCTTTATAATAAAGGTAGCAATGCCTACATGGCATTGGATTTCTAGTTTGATCTACCTTGAAGGGCTGTCATGTCCAAAATGGAGGGCTGCAATGATGTTCCGTGCTGTATTACAGCAAGAGACAGGTTTTGTGTGGGTGTGCATAACAGTCTTACTAAAAAAATAATTTATATGAAAAAGAGAACAGGAAACATTCCCTTAATTTCAGTTGATATCATAGCCCTGCCACCTAACTAAGTGAACATTGCTATATAATGGCATCATAATGACATTGTGAATTAAGTCTTTGTTGCTTTCATTCTAGACATGCTCTTTTGCCATTGTTTTCAGTCTCCATTGGGAAGGACATTTTTATTTTATTTTATTAAATGTATTACGGCTGCACATTCCAATAGACTTAGTGTCTGAAACAGAATTTCTCAGGGTGCAAAATGACAACAAAAATAGTACTTCATTCGGCTCAGCTCTATAAAAACTTCTGAACAAATTTCCTGTAAAAATAGGAGTAATAGAATTTACATCACAAATGGAAACCAATTTCAAGACTAAACAAATATACATCTTTTATCTTTTATCACTGCAATACAGTAGATACAGAAATTATATTTGTTATAACATAGTATACTTAAAAATGTGTTGTTTCCCATGTTATTTTGCTTCTGCACAATATATAAATATTAATATTAAATAATAAACATGCTGCAGTTATAAGTATTATGACCTTTAAAATGCTTTTCATTTGTATAGGAGTTCACGCTTCTTGAAAATCAGTCAGATTGGTGATGATATAATGGAAGTGTATAAAGCTGTCTAACCCCCTTTGTTCACTTATGACACTCAATGTGATATGAATAATTATACTGGAAATGGAATAATATAAATCCACATCCCGAAACTATTTTATTGCACAACTCTAGCCAAGGTTGGAAAAGCTGACAGGAATGGAGATTGACGTGGAATTGTGAGTGTTCCATGGTCTCTTATTAAAATACCTTCTTGAATAACAAAGTATCTAATATGCATTTGGTATGTATGAATTATGCTCTAGAGACAAGATTGTCCAAATATATATATGAAAGTAATTTATATTTCTGAACAGCATTCACTTGTGGAGTTCTTGTATTCTTAAGTAGCTTTCTTGTTTGCAAATTATGTTTAAAGAAGAATCCATCTGGTTAGCATTAATTGGGTGCTTGAAATGTTTGAATGGATATTTGCTTATGGATAGAGAACTACTAATCATATAGTCATTCAGTCATACAGGTGAATAGATGGATTAACTCCCTCAAATGACAGTTTAGATTCCTACTTGTAGGTAGATTTTCTAGGGGACAGGGGAGTACAATAATTTCATACAAAATGGACACAGAAAACAGAGAATGCAATAAGCAGGATGCTGTAGAACAGCCTTGATATTGAGGGCGAACCAACCACTCTAAGGTATTTAAAAGCAGGCAAACATTTATTGTCTTCCAGTTGGCAGAAGATCTAGCAAATAGATATGGTTTATGGCCTTCCCAGTTTAAATTAAAAGAAGGAAATATGGAAGCAAAAAAAATGGCAAGTTTGTATTTCCTTTCTGATGATTTTCTGATTTATCTTAATATTTTGGCTTAATTGTGGAAGCTATAATCATGGGAGGCTGTTGTAATTAAAGAAATACATCTCTGCCTGGAGACGCAATGGCTCAGCTGTTAAAGACACTGAGCACGTGCAGCACGGTGAGCTCTCACTACTTGCTCCATCTCCTGCCCACCTACCAGTTTGAAAGCATGCAAATGCGAGTAGATAAATAATACAATTTCAGTGGAAGTTAACAGCATTCCATGCACCTAAGTAAATGTACAGTCATGCTGGCCACATGACCATAGAAATGTTTTTGGATAATGCCTAAGAAACAGAGATGAGCACTGTCCCCTAGAGTCAGACAGGGGAAACCTCTATGTTTATATCGGTCACATATATCAGCATCTCAATAGCTTCATAATCAGCAGGTGAAGTAAATATGTCTGGAGAAAAAGACAGCCACCATTATCCTGATTCTGATGGTTTCACCAGTGGTGGTTTCCAAAGGCAGTGGAATTAGACTCATAGTGGAGATATGAGTAAGATGGCTCACAGGAGCAGCACTGAGACTGCAGTCCTTCAGGAAATGCTACATCACGTGGTGATGCTATCCTGCAGGTACAGGAAGATATGCGTCCACACATACAGTATCCTCATTTCTAATTTCAGTTTGTTCTTGCCATTTTTCTCGTGGTACTGGAGTTGCAGCCTACATCCTAGATCTTTGAGCTTATATGAGCCTTCAGAGGATAATGAGTAAACTTATCATTGGAACAAATACTATGTAAGGTAGAATGTATATGTTGCACTAAGGTTTCTGAGAAGTTCATTTCACAAAACATGTGATAGCCTCAAAAGTATCACAGGATTCCACAGTCAGAACATTTTTATGAAGAAAAAAATGCGTTCTCCTTATTTATCACAATGGCATTAAATGCTCCAGTTTTTAGAGACTCTAGGGTCACTTGTGACGTAAGTTCATTCCTTGCAAAGGGATGTGTACAAGAGACAAGGGTTTGGGTTTTTTTTTTGTGATGAAGCTGTTCTGTTGCCTGTGTGAGCTAAAGAAATTCTTAGGAACGTTCCCTTTTTGTTTTTCTATTCTAGAGCACATAGATTTATGTTTCATATAGCAGACCTGCATTAATGCTTCATTGCCCCAAACCAGGATGTTAATTGTGACACTCCAACACAACTATCTTTCTTGAGATACTAAACTAGGTTGCGTTTTCTGTTCGGTTCTGAAGTAAGGCAAAAATGCCAGTTTATGAGGCAGTAGGAGAGAAGTGGCTTAAAAGCAATGCAGAGTCCTGTCTCTGCACGGAGCTGCAATGACTTTCCAAATATTCAGTGACTAAAAGGGGGGGAAAGGTTTCAGTTAATGAGGGCACAAATCCTTCCCCTTCATTTATATAATGATGACAGCCGTATATATTCAGGTAATCTTTAATGCTTGGGTTGGATAAATTGCAAATAACATTATTCCGGAATCAGATAAACAGACTTTCATTATCACCCTGAATTCTGACAGACTAATTATTTCATCTTTAGAATATTCCATTCCATCCCCAGGGAAAGTATAAATCCAAATACCTCTAAACAACAACCCCCAGTGTTCAATTATTTGCACTCTGGATTCTTGCACAGGAAGCAAACCCAGCAGAGTCTGGACAGCTGCAGACATCATTTTACTTGACCCCACGTGGGTGGGCCAGTGGAGCTGTCAGACAGCATTTCACCCTAGAGCTCCTCCGTAGATCCTTTAAATAGACATATTAAAAGCAGCAGGAGCAAATCCTTTGGCTTACCCAAGCCAGCATATTGAACTAGGTTGATCCAGAAAAAGAAGGTGCAACATATTGTTCCTGACATGTTTTTGTCAAGGGCTAAGAGGATAACATAGCCCCTGGAAAATTTGGCGACCTTATCTGGTCCACAAGCTATTGTTAGTTTTCTAAGCGTATGTCTCAAGCTGTGCTGTTTCATTTGCCAGACAGCAGTTCTCTTGTCTATGCTTCATCATTAGTGTGACTTAAAAGCCAATACAACTCCTATTGAATTCAATAAACATTGTGCAAACTGGTTTTCAGCAGGTGGAGAATTAAGAAGGGATTGCCTATACACAACATATAAATAACATCCAGTCCCTGAGTTATGATGATCTTATCTTGGTGACTATTGAAAGTCTATAGATTGTGAGTTCCTTAGAATACTCTTAACAGAAAAACAATATTTTTCAGGATATTCATTATCCTGAAGTCCTTCGGGAAAGGGCGGTATATAAATGTAATAAAATAAATAAATAAATTATTACTTTTATTTACTTACATCCTGACTTTATTATTCTGATAAATAACACAAGGTGGCTAACCTCTTCTCCTATTTTCCCCACAACAACAAACCTGGGAGGTAGATTGGGCTGAGTAGAGAGTGACTGCCCAAAGTCACCCAACCGACTTTCATGCCTAAGAAACAGGACTAGAACTCAGTCTCCTATTTCTAGTTTAATGCATTAATTTTTTATTGTTCAGAGAATGCTCGAACCTTTCCAGTATAAGTCCATTCCATTACCGAGGTACAAATCAGCAGTCGGACACTTGAGAGTTAAATGGCACAGCAGCTGTAGCAAACACATTTCAGATATTCTACAGCTAATGAAAACATAATTATGCTCCCACATAAGGTACAGAAAGAAATCTGTGTGGATGTTGATCTTTGATCTATATCAATGAAAAGCAGGATTTCAGTCAATACAAAGGAGTGATGAATAGGCATAGCTAATTGGCAATAGCTCTAATTAAGGGGATGAGCCGGTGCAGGATTAGAAATTCTCTAAAAAGAATTCACTTCAGCTCAGATGGAGCTTGCTTGCCCATTTTGTTTCCTTTTTATTTGAAGGCTTTGTGTTAAGCTTTTCTTTTTTTAAAATGTTTTCCTTCACAAGATTTGGTTAAGACTTGGAAAAACCCATATCTGTACAATGTATTTGGGGCAGAATATTTTTTTTAAGGAAAGCATGTTGGACAAAAAAAAATAAAGAAAGAAAAGAAACAGAAAATGTCCATAGGTCACATAATTTGAGTGGGTAATAATAATTTAAAGGCAAAGAAGAATATAGTGGCCTCAGTGTTTGTGTGGGTGGGTGGATGTGGGTGTCCAAAATTGGCAAGATGGCGCCACCTTTTCTACCTGTGACAGTCCTGCTCACACATTCAAGAGAGGTAAAACATTGCAATGTTTCATCTTGTTGTTTTTGACACCCCCATTCAGGTCTCTGCCTTTTTTGCGCAAAAGGTTGATAAAAGTCTGGAGCATGTGGTTGGAGATTACATCTTTTATTTATTTATTTCTTAAATTATGTTTAAATATTTTATTTGATAGGATAACTGTAGTGTTAGAACATTAATCCAAACTCCCAAGAGATACAAAAGATTGTTAGATATTAATTTTTAATATTCTTCTAGTGATTATTTTCCTTATGAAACACATGAGAATCTATGTTTTAAAAAGGGACAGATTATTATTCATATACCAAAAAAACCCCTTCCCCACTCCCACAAACCATATCTCTCAGTGAAAATGCTAAGCACTTTCTTTTACTATTATTTCTTTGCATATATACTTTAAAATATTTTTAAGCCCTTCAGCCAAAGCGCTTTACATTTCCTTGCTCTGATATTAATGTAAGCAATCTTTCACTAATTCCTTTACCCTGCCGGGTGTTTGAAAGAATGAAGCTGGGAGAGAAATAAGAGGAATCCCATAGTAAAAGAGTGTCAATAGGCCATGTTGCTTGTAGCCATAAAAGATCTCCCAGTTGTTTTAAGAGAGAAGGGTGGGGGCAATACAGAGGGGGTAAGTGCTCCTTTGGGTTCCATTTTTGATTAGATGGCTTGAAAGGTTTTGTAAATTTAAGGCCTTTTATCATTTGAAGTTTTCTGCTTTTTCCACTGGCATAGTAAGTTGGTTTTGGAGGTCTGCATTATTGTGCTCTACATGAGCTATTTGGAATATTACTTTGAGAATTGAAACAGCTCTAGGGTACTAAAGCTGATTATGAGAGTTTACTTTGCTCAGCAAGATGAGGGAATCCACATGAAGTGTGTTGTATTGTATATGAATTAACTACACACTACTTTCAATCACAGCTTCAAGTTCTGTTTTGCTCATTTTTCTGGACAGGCTTCTCCAGTTAATTGCAACCCAAGCACATCTTAAAATTAATTTCTAGGAAATGAGTTCATGAATGCATTCATAACTTGCATGATCACTCTTTCATAGAAGCATAGATTTCAGGTATTTTTGTAGATTGGTTGAAAACCATAAAATTTTGAAGGAACATACCTTCAAGTTACTAAAAAAGCAAAAAAGCTGCTGTTCTATAGATTAAGTGTTATTGTACATATACTGCATATTCCATTAGCTTTTATTGTGCTCTTTAAAATATTTGTGTTAACATGTAGCTTCCCCTGTAACAAAATGATAGAAATATTAGTGGACATATATAAGTGGCCATGTTATCATGATCAAATGTTTTCCAAGCAGGAATGGGGAAAAAGACATGATTATAGTTACTGTCAAAATAGGAGTGCTGACACAACATCATCACTTTTTAATCATGTCTTTGAATTAAACTATCTAAATAGTTGTTTTTGGAAGACACCCATGAAAAAATGGGAGGCACACCAATACCATGATTTGACCCGTGTTAACGATACTATAGTGACTGAGGCATGTTATTAACTAGCAGCCTTAAGTGAGTGCCAGCAGCTTTCAGTCTAGATCAGGGGTGTCCAATCTTGGCAACTTTAAGACTTGGAGACTTCAACTCCAGCATGCTGCCTGTGGAATTCTGGGAGTTGAAGTCCATGTCTTAAAGGTGCTAAGGTTGAACAACCCTGGAGTAGAGGAACTTACGGACAGCCCAATTACCCTATCAGAATTAAACCACCACCCTTTGGCAAGGAAATAACTAGAGGTGTATGGGAAAGGAATAGCTTTAATCAAAATCTCCAGCATTAACCAGCATTAACTAATGATTAGGAAGAGCCATGTGCTTATGGAATGTATGCCAAAAACTTCAGCCAGCCACCCAGCATAACTTTCAAAACCCAGAACTTCCTTGCACACATTGAAAACACCAACTCAGGAAATCCTCAGCATAAGTATTCAATTGGAGACATCCAGTTAACATGACTTCAAAGACTACACATGGGACAACCTCTCAGTTACATTCTAGCTTTAGCATCCTTGCGTGAAATAATGATTCTTGGCTTGTAATTCCTGTTCCCAAGGTTTACAAACATTTGTGACAACTCCCTGAAACCAAATTTATTTTATTGAAATTGTTTCTGTGATTCTGGCAAAAGTCTCTAGGGACAGACAAGCACACTGGGCTTCTCCCCATGTCCCTTTCCACAAGACCATTAGCTGCTTAAAGTGCTGCACATTCATTTCCAGAATCATTGCCTTTAATATGCCATTTGGTATAAAGTGCATCCTTTTCTTAATATGCAGTAGAATATAGAAACCATTTCTTTAAAAAAAACACCATGGAGTTGTCCAGAAATTCTTTAAAATTTAGTGAAGAAATCGACAAATACTTGATAGATTTAAATAATTGTTTTCCTTATAGATTTTACTCTGGACCGGTGAAGGTGACTGCAGAGGGATTATTTTGTTTCACTAGAACAGTCTTTAATGGAGCCATCTGAGAAAGAAAGCTGCCTTTTCTACTTTTTGCTTTTCTCTTTTGAAATGTACTTCCTTTTATCTGAAAAAAAATGAGAGCTGGAATATTTTCAGTTCTTTTACTCACTAGAAATGTTAAAGGTATTTCCTGTTACAACCGATTCCTACTTCAGGTGTTTCATTACTGATGCAATCTTGAAGTGGCATTATAAAATGAAGCATTATTTCCTCTTATTTTTACTAAGAAGCAATGGAAGGGGGTAAGATTTTAGAAGTCCAATGTCAAAGATAGCTTTCTAAAGATTGGGAATGGGGGTAAGGAGGAAGTTGAGGCTTATTGCTATTTTGGAGTGGATTTTGAGACCCTAAACCCTATATCCACAACATAAAATGGATAAAATCTTCATAAGCTTTAGGAATAATAGAATGAGGCTATGTCTGAATACAAAGGGGCCTTTAAAGATCAGCCTTTATCTCTGAAGGCTTATTTTTAATTAATACAAAATGAACTTCCTAGCATATCCTCAAAAAAGGCAATTATAACACTGTCCATATTATTTAGTACTTTTAGCTTTTAGACATACCGGATTTTGACAGTTAAAGAAAATCTTATTTCCTAGTAAATGAATTTTGCTAAGATGAAAAGAGCACTTTCCTACTCCTGTATATAATATTTAGTAATTAAAACTAGTCTATTTTTGTCTCGAGAAGCCCAAATCATGTATATCGTTGAGACTTCATCATCCTTGTACACACTATCTTTTATGAAGTATTGATTTACTTTTTTGTGCTTTAGAGATACAGTACATTTTATTATGTATTGGATATAGTTCACTTAAGGTTGAGATCCCAAGAAAAATATGTGCACAAAATACAAGCAAGTTACAAATAGATCTGTAAAAAAATGTTATATTGTAGAGAAGGTTGAAAAAGAAATACCTTTGCTTCATATGTCAGGATGCAATTATCATTTAGCACTTGCTCAAATGACATAATGACCAGAACTGTGTTAAAGGCTACTATCCACACATCAACATTTTGCAACTCAATTACTTTTGCATACAGGTATTTAATAGTAAATGTTGCTTTTAGAAAAGCTATAGACTAGACTGGACTTTACAGTATTGCATAGATGTTGAAAGGAGTAGATTTCCCAGAATATGCTGTTGTTGAAAATCATTGTCCTCTGGACAAATGCTCAAAATGTCTAAATGTGATATTTTCCACACACAAAAAGGAGCCTGGTTGGTGCCTGGGAAGAAACTCCATATCCACAGTTAGATAAACAGTAGAGGAAAAAATTATATTTGTTATAAGTACAGCTAAACAAGGCAAGACCTAGGGTTCCCCAGCATATTCAAACTGCCTTCCTAGGTTATTTAATGCTCATCTTTTTTAGAAAATAAATACACATGGCTGTGTAAAAATGATACCCCTGCTTGTGTCAGGAACTATTCCAGTTTAATGCAGCATTTTGAAATGGATATAAAAATACATTTGTGCTAGAGTGGGGCTTTATGCATCACTGAAAAAAAGTTGCCTTGCCCAAAATGATTTGCATGTAAAGTTCATAAATTGATTTACCTTAGATGATTTTTTTAAAAAAAATACAATTTTAATAGAAATATTGCTTATTTTGGCATAATGGGATGACCTGTGGTCAGGCAACCCTCATACCTGCCCAGCATGCTGTCCAGTTTGTAACTGTTGGTGGTCACACTCAACCTCTGAGTTTTGTGTTCTTAAATTTCTTCACTTACACAGAGGAAACCTTTGAAGAGATGCTATCTATAGTAGGCCTGATTGTTAGCCAGTGCTAATGATATAAAATCTCAAAAGATAAAGCAGAACCGGTTGACGGAAGAGAATCACAAAGAAATCTGTCAGCAAAAATGGAGCAAATGAAAGACAGGCACTCTGCTGCCTGTTATTTATAAATAGATCCAATCATGTTTTCTTCCTTCCTTTACCGACTTTAATTCCATTTCCCTGAAGAAATACGTTTGTGTGTATGTTCAAGTAATAGTGATTATGATAGTTTGTACTAATTTAAGGAAAGATTGCTTAGATATGTACACCTGGGATCCCTGCAGGTATTTTAGGGCAGTTTCATTGTAAAGAATTTTAATCATTTAAAATATTGTTTAAAAGCCTTTATTTTAGCAAACCCAGCAAGATGAATGAGTTATTCTGTCTTTCACAAAATAACCAAGGGGATGTTTTGCTAATGAGAGTGCTGACAGCTTTCCTTGGAAATAAAATGCTGTTTTCTTTGACATCCTTGGCTGTCACAGGGCTTAGAGTTTCAAATTGTTTCTGTAAATTAGATTTCACAAGCAAATGCGTGCCAGAGCACTGCTAATTGTTGGATGGAAATTAATAATTGACCAAGGTGTTTTAAATGGTGTATGTTATTTAGAATTCCACACAAATGAAGAGTCAAGAGAACAGTGTCTAATACTAATTATCTTTTAAAAGCTATAAACAACTTTATGGGACAGATATGTTGGTCAAACTTCCTATCAAAACTCCAACTGCTAATATTTTATGGTTGTTTAATATAGTGTTATTGTGCTATGGATCATTTTTTTTTGCAAGAGAATGTTTCGTAAATGTGTACAAGTAACAATGTAAAAGACTGAATTCAAGGTATGTTGAACTCAAAGGTTAACTAATAAACATTTAGAGGCCATCACTTGTTAACCTTATAAACTTCTAGAAAAAAAAATAGTGTGTTTCAATGACTCTGGCTATGTTGGAACCATATTAATCTTTCCTTTCCATATGAGTAATCTTCTACTCTGCCTATACTCAGAAAATCTCACTAAAGCAATTTAGAGACTTTGCTTTAGACAGTCCTTAGTTTCTCTAATCACAGCCGCACATTGCATGTGTATCTATGTATAAACATAAGTCTATGTACAATTTTGTAGCTTTAGAATTTCATTTAAGGCATCCGCTTCTAACATTTACTTCACTTTATTCAATTTTTGAAAGTTTGTTTAGAAAAAGAATTACCGTATATACTTGAGTATAAGCCGAATTTTTCAGCCCACTTTTTGGGCTGAAAAATTCCACTTCGGCTTATACTCCAGTCAACAAAAAAACTTACCGAGGACTTGTGCGCGGCCGAGGCTTTGGTGCTTCCGGGATCGCGCGCACCTCTCCCAAGCCACCGCCGTCCGAGACCTGCCGAAGTTTGGGGAGGTGCGCGCGCACCTCCCCAAACCTCCCCAAACGGCAGGTCTCCGTTCCTCCGCGCCCTGCCTGCCTGCTTCTTTCCGCAGCGGAAAGAAGCAGGCAGGCAGGGCGCGGAGGAACGGAGACCTGCCGACGTTTGGGGAGGTTTGGGCACCTCCCCAAACCTCGGCAGGTCTCCGTTCCTCCTGCCGACGTTTGGGGAGGTTTGGGCGCCTCCCCAAACCTCCCCAGGTCTCCGTTCCTCCGCGCAGACCTGCCGACGTTTGGGGAGGTTTGGGCGCCTCCCCAAACCTCCCCAGGTCTCCGTTCCTCCTGCCGACGTTTGGGGAGGTTTGGGCGCCTCCCCAAACCTCCCCAGGTCTCCGTTCCTCCTGCCGACGTTTGGGGAGGTTTGGGCACCTCCCCAAACCTCCCCAGGTCTCCGTTCCTCCGCGCAGACCTGCCGACGTTTGGGGAGGTTTGGGCGCCTCCCCAAACCTCCCCAAACGTCGGCAGGTCTCCGTTCCTCCTGCCGACGTTTGGGGAGGTTTGGGCACCTCCCCAAACCTCCCCAGGTCTCCGTTCCTCCGCACAGACCTGCCGACGTTTGGGGAGGTTTGGGCGCCTCCCCAAACCTCCCCAAACCTCCCCAGGTCTCCGTTCCTCCTGCCGACGTTTGGGGAGGTTTGGGCGCCTCCCCAAACCTCCCCAGGTCTCCGTTCCTCCGCGCAGACCTGCCGACGTTTGGGGAGGTTTGGGCGCCTCCCCAAACCTCCCCAGGTCTCCGTTCCTCCTGCCGACGTTTGGGGAGGTTTGGGCACCTCCCCAAACCTCCCCAGGTCTCCGTTCCTCCGCGCAGACCTGCCAACGTTTGGGGAGGTTTGGGGAGGCGCCCAAACCTCCCCAAATGTCGGCAGGTCTGCGCGGAGGAACGGAGACCTGGGGAGGTTTGGGGAGGCGCCCAAACCTCCCCAAACGTCGGCAGGTCTGCGCGGAGGAACGGAGACCTGGGGAGGTTTGGGGAGGCGCCCAAACCTCCCCAAACGTCGGCAGGAGGAACGGAGACCTGCCGACGTTTGGGGAGGTTTGGGGAGGCGCCCAAACCTCCCCAAACGTCGGCAATTCTGCGCGGAGGAACGGAGACCTGGGGAGGTTTGGGGAGGTGCCCAAACCTCCCCAAACGTCGGCAGGAGGAACGGAGACCTGGGGAGGTTTGGGGAGGCGCCCAAACCTCCCCAAACGTCGGCAGGTCTGCGTGGAGGAACGGAGACCTGGGGAGGTTTGGGGAGGTGCCCAAACCTCCCCAAACGTCGGCAGGAGGAACGGAGACGTGGGGAGGTTTGGGGAGGCGCCCAAACCTCCCCAAACGTCGGCAGGTCTGCGCGGAGGAACGGAGACCTGGGGAGGTTTGGGGAGGTGCCCAAACCTCCCCAAACGTCGGCAGGAGGAACGGAGACCTGGGGAGGTTTGGGGAGGTGCCCAAACCTCCCCAAACGTCGGCAGGTCTGCGCGGAGGAACGGAGACCTGGGGAGGTTTGGGGAGGCGCCCCAGGTCTCCGTTCCTCCTGCCGACGTTTGGGGAGGTTTGGGCACCTCCCCAAACCTCCCCAGGTCTCCGTTCCTCCGCGCAGACCTGCCGACGTTTGGGGAAGTTTGGGGAGGCGCCCAAACCTCCCCAAATGTCGGCAGGTCTGCGCGGAGGAACGGAGACCTGGGGAGGTGTGGGGAGGCGCCCAAACCTCCCCAAACGTCGGCAGGTCTGCGCGGAGGAACGGAGACCTGGGGAGGTTTGGGGAGGCGCCCAAACCTCCCCAAACGTCGGCAGGAGGAACGGAGACCTGCCGACGTTTGGGGAGGTTTGGGGAGGCGCCCAAACCTCCCCAAACGTCGGCAATTCTGCGCGGAGGAACGGAGACCTGGGGAGGTTTGGGGAGGTGCCCAAACCTCCCCAAACGTCGGCAGGAGGAACGGAGACCTGGGGAGGTTTGGGGAGGCGCCCAAACCTCCCCAAACGTCGGCAGGTCTGCGCGGAGGAACGGAGACCTGGGGAGGTTTGGGGAGGTGCCCAAACCTCCCCAAACGTCGGCAGGAGGAACGGAGACGTGGGGAGGTTTGGGGAGGCGCCCAAACCTCCCCAAACGTCGGCAGGTCTGTGCGGAGGAACGGAGACCTGGGGAGGTTTGGGGAGGCGCCCAAACCTCCCCAAACGTCGGCAGGAGGAACGGAGACCTGCCGACGTTTGGGGAGGTTTGGGGAGGCGCCCAAACCTCCCCAAACGTCGGCAGGTCTGCGCGGAGGAACGGAGACCTGGGGAGGTTTGGGGAGGTGCCCAAACCTCCCCAAACGTCGGCAGGAGGAACGGAGACCTGGGGAGGTTTGGGGAGGTGCCCAAACCTCCCCAAACGTCGGCAGGTCTGCGCGGAGGAACGGAGACCTGGGGAGGTTTGGGGAGGCGCCCAAACCTCCCCAAACGTCGGCAGGTCTGCGCGGAGGAACGGAGACCTGGGGAGGTTTGGGGAGGCGCCCAAACCTCCCCAAACGTTTGGCAGGAGGAACGGAGACCTGCCGACGTTTGGGGAGGTTTGGGGAGGCGCCCAAACCTCCCCAAACGTCGGCAGGTCTGTGCGGAGGAACGGAGACCTGGGGAGGTTTGGGGAGGTGCCCAAACCTCCCCAAACGTCGGCAGGAGGAACGGAGACCTGGGGAGGTTTGGGGAGGCGCCCAAACCTCCCCAAACGTCGGCAGGTCTGCACGGAGGAACAGAGACGTGGGGAGGTTTGGGGAGGCGCCCAAACCTCCCCAAACGTCGGCAGGTCTGCGCGGAGGAACGGAGACCTGGGGAGGTTTGGGGAGGCGCCCAAACCTCCCCAAACGTCGGCAGGAGGAACGGAGACCTGCCCACGTTTGGGGAGGTTTGGGAAGGCGCCCAAACCTCCCCAAACGTCGGCAGGTCTGCGCGGAGGAACGGAGACCTGGGGAGGTTTGGGGAGGTGCCCAAACCTCCCCAAACGTCGGCAGGAGGAACGGAGACCTGGGGAGGTTTGGGGAGGCGCCCAAACCTCCCCAAACGTCGGCAGGTCTGCGCGGAGGAACGGAGACCTGGGGAGGTTTGGGGAGGCGCCCAAACCTCCCCAAACGTCGGCAGGAGGAACGGAGACCTGCCGACGTTTGGGGAGGTTTGGGGAGGCGCCCAAACCTCCCCAAACGTCGGCAGGTCTGTGCGGAGGAACGGAGACCTGGGGAGGTTTGGGGAGGCGCCCAAACCTCCCCAAACGTCGGCAGGAGGAACGGAGACCTGCCGACGTTTGGGGAGGTTTGGGGAGGCGCCCAAACCTCCCCAAACGTCGGCAGGTCTGCACGGAGGAACGGAGACCTGGGGAGGTTTGGGGAGGTGCCCAAACCTCCCCAAACGTCGGCAGGAGGAACGGAGACGTGGGGAGGTTTGGGGAGGCGCCCAAACCTCCCCAAACGTCGGCAGGTCTGTGCGGAGGAACGGAGACCTGGGGAGGTTTGGGGAGGCGCCCAAACCTCCCCAAACGTCGGCAGGAGGAACGGAGACCTGCCGACGTTTGGGGAGGTTTGGGGAGGCGCCCAAACCTCCCCAAACGTCGGCAGGTCTGCGCGGAGGAACGGAGACCTGGGGAGGTTTGGGGAGGTGCCCAAACCTCCCCAAACGTCGGCAGGAGGAACGGAGACCTGGGGAGGTTTGGGGAGGCGCCCAAACCTCCCCAAACGTCGGCAGGTCTGCGCGGAGGAACGGAGACCTGGGGAGGTTTGGGGAGGCGCCTAAACCTCCCCAAACGTCGGCAGGAGGAACGGAGACCTGCCGACGTTTGGGGAGGTTTGGGGAGGCGCCCAAACCTCCCCAAACGTCGGCAGGTCTGCGCGGAGGAACGGAGACCTGGGGAGGTTTGGGGAGGTGCCCAAACCTCCCCAAACGTCGGCAGGAGGAACGGAGACCTGGGGAGGTTTGGGGAGGCGCCCAAACCTCCCCAAACGTCGGCAGGTCTGCGCGGAGGAACGGAGACCTGGGGAGGTTTGGGGAGGTGCCCAAACCTCCCCAAACGTCGGCAGGAGGAACGGAGACGTGGGGAGGTTTGGGGAGGCGCCCAAACCTCCCCAAACGTCGGCAGGTCTGCGCGGAGGAACGGAGACCTGGGGAGGTTTGGGGAGGCGCCCAAACCTCCCCAAACGTCGGCAGGTCTGCGCGGAGGAACGGAGACCTGGGGAGGTTTGGGGAGGCGCCCAAACCTCCCCAAACGTTTGGCAGGAGGAACGGAGACCTGCCGACGTTTGGGGAGGTTTGGGGAGGCGCCCAAACCTCCCCAAACGTCGGCAGGTCTGTGCGGAGGAACGGAGACCTGGGGAGGTTTGGGGAGGTGCCCAAACCTCCCCAAACGTCGGCAGGAGGAACGGAGACCTGGGGAGGTTTGGGGAGGCGCCCAAACCTCCCCAAACGTCGGCAGGTCTGCGCGGAGGAATGGAGACCTGGGGAGGTTTGGGGAGGCGCCCAAACCTCCCCAAACGTCGGCAGGTCTGCGCGGAGGAACGGAGACCTGGGGAGGTTTGGGGAGGCGCCCAAACCTCCCCAAACGTCGGCAGGAGGAACGGAGACCTGCCGACGTTTAGGGAGGTTTGGGGAGGCGCCCAAACCTCCCCAAACATCGGCAGGTCTGCGCGGAGGAACGGAGACCTGGGGAGGTTTCGGGAGGTGCCCAAACCTCCCCAAACGTCGGCAGGAGGAACGGAGACCTGCCGACGTTTGGGGAGGTTTGGGGAGGCGCCCAAACCTCCCCAAACGTCGGCAGGTCTGCACGGAGGAACGGAGACCTGGGGAGGTTTGGGGAGGCGCCCAAACCTCCCCAAACGTCGGCAGGTCTGTGCAGAGGAACGGAGACGTGGGGAGGTTTGGGGAGGCGCCCAAACCTCCCCAAACGTCGGCAGGAGGAACGGAGACCTGCCGACGTTTGGGGAGGTTTGGGGAGGCGCCCAAACCTCCCCAAACGTCGGCAGGTCTGCGCAGAGGAACGGAGACCTGGGGAGGTTTGGGGAGGTGCCCAAACCTCCCCAAACGTCGGCAGGAGGAACGGAGACCTGCCGACGTTTGGGGAGGTTTGGGGAGGCGCCCAAACCTCCCCAAACGTCGGCAGGTCTGCGCGGAGGAACGGAGACCTGGGGAGGTTTGGGGAGGCGCCCAAACCTCCCCAAACGTCGGCAGGAGGAACGGAGACCTGCCGACGTTTGGGGAGGTTTGGGGAGGTGCGCGCGCACCTCCCCAAACTTCGGCAGGTCTCCGGACGGCGGCGGCTTGGGAGAGGTGCGCGCGATCCTGGAAGCACCGAAGCCTCGGCCGCGCGCAAGTCCTCGGTAAGCTCTGGGCGGTCACTTGCTTCGCGTCTCCTGAGGGAAGGCGGGGCAACTGGAGCGGGCGTGTTTCCTCGCCTGCTGGGCGCCGCGATTTGCCCGGGGAACGCGCGGGCCCCGAATGGCAGCGTGGAGCGAGGAAGCGGACAGCCAGGGCTTCCCCGAGAGCCGCGGCCACACAGGGTATTCCTGTGTATTCAGGCTTGCAAAATGGCGGATCGAGCCTCTGCTGGCGGCGGAGGCTTGCAGAACGGCGGATCGGCTTATACTCGAGTCAACAACTTTTCCCAGTTTTTGGGGGTGAAATTGGGGGTCTCGGCTTATACTCGAGTCGGCTTATACTCAAGTATATACGGTATATGTAATTTTAAAACCTCTGAAATCCATATATGATGTGTATTTTTGCACATTGGGAAAATATTGGGTGACTATCATCCAAATGAATACCCTATTTCAGTTCTCTGCCAAAGTTTCTCCTAGATGATTTCTTGTAATCATTCTCAATAATCCTAACATCCAACGAAACAGAACACTTAACAAGGAGAAGAGGAAGACATTAAAGAAACTTAGAAAAGATAAAGACATCATCATACTGCCAGCAGACAAAGGCAAACTAACTGTGGTAATAGACAAAACTGATTACATCAAGAAAGCTGAGAATTTACTTAATGATACTAACACCTACCAGGCAATCAACAAAGACCCAACAAAACAATTAGAGAACAAAATAAGAAAGACCTTGATAAGAATGGAGAAAAGAAAAACAACTAACTTCAACAGAAATCAAAGTTTTACTAGCACAAGACTCCACTATACCCAGAATCTATGGACTTCCCAAAATACACAAAAATGAAATTCCTCTCCACCTCAAAGCAGCGCTACCCAGAGCACCAACCTATAAATTGGTGAAAACTTTAAGAAAAAGACTTCACCATCTCATCAGCAATTCGGCTTATTTTATAAACTCACCTGAATAATTCCTCCAATTAATTAAAAACATCAACGCATTACTCACATTTATAAACGTTGACCTGTCCAAACAAACCATCTATGATTTACTCACAGAAAATCAAAGCCATAATGAAAAGACTCCTAAAGAACACTCCATGTCCACTGATGCTACCATGAAACTTCTGGAGCTATGCCTCATGACACACTTTAAATTCAGTGGCAAAATCTATCAACAAGTACACCTAAGGGATCACCTATATCTGGCCTAATAGCAGAAGCAGTCATGCAGAAACTTGAATGCACAGTCCTGCCAACCATCCAGCCAACATTTTGGGTACGTTACAAGGATGACACTTTTACCATCATCAAATGCACCAGACTAGAAGAAACACACCATCTATTCCACAACATATTCACTGGGATCAGTTTTACATATGAGGAAGAAAAATAGCAAGGACTCCCCTTCCTAGATATTGACATAAGGAGACAAGATAAGTGTGAATTAGCAACCTGTGTACCATATACTGAAAATCCAGGCATACAGACCAAATTCCAAATTTCACAAGCAACCACCCAGCTGCACACAAGAGGAGCTGCATCCAGACCACTTTCAAAAGAGCCAAAACACACTGCAGCACCGAATTATTACGATGTTTTCCTCTGCAATGGCTATCCCCAAAATTTCATAATACAATGATTATTGTCCAAACCCCAACAAAATACACAGCCAATCGCAACATAAAAACGAGTCTTGCCATACATCAGAGGAACAACCGAAAATGGCTGGCGGAGTGCTGCAACCCCTAGGAATATTGGTAGCTCACAAACTCACATGTACACTCAGAAAAGAGCTATTTTAAGTCAAAGACAAAATACAGAAGGAAGACAACAGCAACATAGTACACAAAATCATTTGCAACAATTGTAACCAGTTCTATGTGGGACAAACAGGAAGGCAATTGAAAACAAGGGTTGATGAACGTCAACTAGCAGTTAAACAGCATGACCAAAAATCCCTGATTTCCAACCACATTGACGATAAACAACACCAATTTGATTGGGAAGGAACGGAAATCATTGGGCATGCCAACATCCGTCATGAGTGTGAATTTATTGAGGCCTGGTATTCCACCAAAAGAGCAATTAACAAGCATATTGATCTAGATCCAGCATATGAATATGTAAGAAACCAGACCATTTGAATTGCCAATCAGCAAGAGAACCAATCAGCTGCTCAGAATTCAAATGTAGTTCCTAACAAACAACCAGCCACATGACCAACTGACCACACTGGTACACAAGACGCTTATGAGCTAAGGAGAATAGGACAAGAAAAATCCTGCTGCTGGTGTTACCTAGTTTGGTAAGGAAACGTTCAGAAATTATATTGAAACAAGCTTGGAGAACAAACCACAGCCAAAATCTAAAACCCAAGCTACAAATATTTTCTGTCATTCACAATAAAATCTATTGAGAATAACTGTTGGTCTAAACAATCATTCAAGGAAATCTTGTAATTATTTTCAGTGATGATTCAAATTGTTCCTTAATGGTTTCCTAACCCCGCTTTTAGCCATAACTTTCTTACAAAATAGTTTGCTACACAGTAGATTTTGAGAGGGTTTTTTAAATGATTGTTTTCTAATTATTCTGTTTTGAATCATGAAATACCCAACTACAACTGACTTTGGCTGATCTCAGTAGATTTAAAAGGATTAGACCACATTAGTATTTGGATGAGATGCTGCCATAAAATCTCACAGTGGTAGATTAGACTGGGAGGAAAGAGACAATCTTGCTGTAACATTATTATCTCTAATGTTAAAGCTTTTCTCATTATTGGGAATTCTGTTTGCGAATGGACAGAAAAGTCCAGTTGCTTGAAGTGTTGTAACAATTGAGTGCTTTGATCACTCTTAAAGATCTTCCAGATGTCAATTAACTGGCCAGACATTGAAAGGAAGAATGCTCATTTTGCTTCCCTCCAGAATTCCTGCAAAATTCCCTTCCACTGCAAGCAGTGGAGGAATTAATTTAGACGGACCTTAAACTGTTCGAAATTAAAGGATGTGGCAGAAGGCCACAAACCTCAGGATGCACAGGATTTGCTGTCCTGCGCCACATGTTTCTTTGAAGGTTTCCAGACTGTGATTCCCTGATTTAAGAAAGAATCGCTTTCAAAGGCTGGTACTCAGACAGGAAAGGAAATCCGGATTGGATTCTCTGTTTTTGAGGCCTGGTAATGATTGTGTGCGGAATGGGAGACAGAATTCAACAAACTCTGTTTATACCTTTTATCAGGGCTTTTTTTTTTGTAAAAGAAAAAGGTGCTGGAACTCACACACGTCATACAACCCACCTTGCCTACCCTACAAGGTTCCATCCAAAAAAGGTGCCGGAACTCCGTTCTGAGCGTTCTATGAGAAAAAAAGCCCTGCCTTTTATGCTATCATGCCAAAGGAAGGTGTTTATGCATGAGTATACCAGCGCCATTGAGTCTGCATTAAGTTTGGCAGGATTTTGTTTGTTTACTTGTTTAGTGAAAAAGTTTAATACAGAATCATAGGATTGATTGGAAGAGACTTTGGTGGTCTTTTATCCAGCTTCCCTATCCTGGTAAAAATCTTCATACTATCCTAGACAAATGGCTGTTCAACCTTTTTTTAAAAAAACTGCCAGTGATGGAGCACCGATGAGTCCAGGAAGGTGGTCTTCCATTGGTTAATAGCATTCATGGCGGGAAAATTCCTGGCCTTATCTGAAATTTGGATATTATTAAAATAAAGTGTTCATAAGATAGGCTTTATTTTTATGCACTGAGTTTGGTTGCAATTTGTCCGTACATTATATTCTCCTAAACATGCATAAAATCCCCTCTGCCATTTTAGGCATTTTATGCCTGAGTAAAATAAGAAAACCATGCAAAGTATGCATCAAATCCCATTTAGATTCAGCATTCTATTTGACCCAAAATGTCTTCCTGTATTGGTCTGCTAAACTGAGGAATTACTATAAATTTATAATATTATTGAATCAGAATGCTTTTATGTAAACTCTGCATGGCAGGTGTAGGAAATGGGGTTCTTTGAGACTCTGTGGATTTCTTCAGCGGTAGACACTCTTCTATTATAGGGTTATATTTAGCAATTTTGTCATAATATTCTTCTCAATGCATACTTCTCATTTTAAAGAATTGATTTCATTAAGTGCCATCAAGTCAGTGTCAATTCTTAGTGATCACATAAAGTTTCTTCAAGACAATCTTTCCCTAACATGGCCTACAGGTCTTCCAAAGATGTACCCATCACAACTGTAATTGAGTCCATCTAGGTTTGCTGCCGAACATTTTCTTTTTCTCTTTCCACCTTTCCCAGCATTAAAGCCTTCTCCAAAGAGTTGGGCCTTTGCATAATATTGTTCTGTTCCAGCCTACGACTGGCCCTGTTTGTGTGTCAGGCACAAACCCTTTTTCCTTTTTACAGTCAATAGACTGGAAAAATCCAACCCAAATTTATTTACAGTTCAAACAAAAAAGCAATAGAATATTTCCTTCAATAAATAAATCAAAATATCAAACAAGAGTCAACAAATAAGAGTTAAACAGAAGTAGCCAGAACAGAGCAGGATTCTTTTAGAATGTCTCCAAATGGTTGCCTTCAGCAACCAGCCCAGCCCACACCTTCCCCTTTTATTATCAGTCCTAAGGCGTGGCTTCTCACTGCCTTCTCCTCCTCTCACTGAGTTGCCTCATTGATTTTCTCTGCTGTGCTCTGCTGGATTGCCTTCTGTTTCTAGCATCTCTGAACAGATTCAGCTGTGACTCTTCTGAGTCCGACGCCTTGTACTCACGCAGCTGAGCCTCATGATGAACATGACTGGAGGGGCCAGGCTGAGAGTCCTGCAGTACATCAGAGCCTCTCTCTGACACCAAAGGCTCTCCAAACCCCTCCTCAGATTCATCAGACTCAGCTGCTGGGAGCACAGGCTGACAATGAATCACAACAAATATGTCCAAAGTAGAATAGTTTGAACTGGTTCTTAATACACGCAAGCTGTCCTGGATAGAACAGACAGGAAACAAACCAAGTGAGCTAATTCTACTTTATTTTTTTTTTTTTTTTTTATTGAAAAGTTTTAAAATACAATTTTCCTTTGAAAAACCCCCCTTCCCCCTCCCTCCTCCCCTCCCTACCTCCCCCCTATCTCCCCCCCTCCCCCTCTCCCTCCTCCCTCCCCTGCCTCCCACCCCTCTACTTCCCCTCCTCCCCCCCTCCCCCCCCCCCCGACTTCCCAGAGCAAAATACAAGGTATATATCTAAAAAGCAATCATAAACAATCATATACTAACAATTATAAACTCTAAAATCCATCACTCTCTAGCTTATATAGAGTAAACCAATCCTTAACAATACTAAATATGTATAAAGAACTAAAATAAAAGAAAACTAGCATCATTCCCATCTATGTTCTTCCACAATTCACTATTACCTAGACATATTCTCACTTACACATCACAAGCACCTATCCCTATTAACCTCTCTAGCCAAAATAGGCTATAATAGATAGTTCTTACACAAATTAACCCGCATTAACCCACAAAATTTTCTTCCTCTTCCTCTGTAGTAAATTGTCCATTAATTCCAAATTGAACATTCTGTTACCATAGATATCATCCCAAAACTCTTAAAAACACAGCTACCACTTGACTATAAGTATATTGTGGAAGTTCCATAGATTTCTACTGGTCTTATTTTTTAATCTTTTTTGAGCGTTTTAAGGCAGCACGCGTCACCCTCTGTTCTCTAGGATCATCCAAAAGAGTTGCAGCTTGATCTCCTCCTGTACCCTTCTCGTCTATCTGTCCATCTTCATCCTCTTGATGTTCTCCTTCTCCAGAGCCCTCTGCAGCTTCCAGAAGTGTTGATGGGGTTGCTTTTAAAACATTGTTGTAAAAATCATGCGCTTGCTTCACAGTACCCAAACAGTACCTTTTGCCATCATACATGAAGCTCAACCCAGCTGGGATCTCCCATCTGAACCTTATATCTCTTTGCTTGAGCTCTTGCACAAGAAATATAAAGTCCTTCCTTCTCTTTAAAATCTTTGGAGGAATTTCTTTTAGAACCAAAACTTCTTGACCAGCAATCACAACTTTAGTATCATAGGCAGCTTGTATAACTTCATCTCTAATTTCCCTTTTTACAAAATAAACCACCACATCTCTAGGCAACTTTCTCTGCTTAGCAATCCAGGAATTCACACGAAACACTTTGTCCATGCCTTGTTTTATTTCAGATGCTGGATGGTTCAATACCCCCTCAAAAGCCTCAGAAACCAGCTGCTTTAAATCTTCCTTAATATTCTCTTTTAGGCCTCTAATTCTAACAGCAAACTGCATCTGGTAAAATTGAGCCAAACTCTGTTCGCTATCCATTTTGTCTTTTAAATCTTCAATTTCCAATACTTTTGCTTCTAATATAGCATTCTTTTGAGTCAAGTCTTCCACTTGATCATCCAGCACCTCCACACATTTAGCTACTTTATGCACTGAGGACAAAATGTCTACCTTCATCTCTCTAAGTTTCTGCTCCATCCTTTCTTCCATTCTCTGCTCCAATTTCTCCAATTTCTCCTCCATCTGTGCAAATTTAACACCCATTGACTCCAAAATTAACTGGGTATGTTTTTCAAGATCCTTCGATGTCAATACATCAGGAGAATGCAACGCCTGCAGTAATGATTGTTGTTGCACCGGAGAATTTCCAGCACTCCGAAAAGTTCTAGGGGGAGGTTTAGCCGCCATCTTTTACTTACAATTGTGACGCACTTGCACTTTAAGTTTTAAGCATAGTCCATCAAGCTTGAGAGTAAAATAAAATAATCCTCTTCATCTCTTCACCTTTTCCTCTTGTACCGCTCTGCCTGCTCCTTTAAATCATAGTCCTTTCTTCAGGCAGGGATGGTTCGCAGACGCCTGGCTCTGCTCCAGGAAGTTCGGAGCAGAGACGACGGCCAGCTGGGAGCAACCCAGGCTTCGGGGGAGTTCGATCCTTCAGCCGCCCAAGCTCGAAGCTCAGGCGGCCTCGGAGAACTCTACCCCTACCTGGGGCCTCACCCCCTCCTCTTCTCCCGAGGAGGGGGCTTCAATTTCGCCCGAACAGCTGATCGGCGCTGTTTCGGGCGAAAAAACAAACAGCTGAGCCGCGGGCAGCCAGGGGAGGCTGTCTTCGGCGCCGCGCCACCAGCGGAAGTCCCGCTAATTCTACTTTATTATAAGGCTACATTAACAGAATGCTTCAAGTCTGAAAGTACAGATCTCCTGCTCTCTCTTTTTATGGCCTGAGTGTTTTCTCTGCCCATACACAGTTATAGGATTCCCCTCTTCTTATCTGATCGTTCCCTATGCAACATCTCTTCTCCCTCCTCCTCTCTGATCTCTGAAAGTCTTTCTCACATACTATCTCAAAATGAGAACCCTGCATTGATTCGTTTATCTATTTACTTGTTTTCTTGACTGTCCATGGTATTTTCAAGAGTCTTCTCCAATCCCATAGCTCAAAAGTGTCCACATTCTGTATATCCTGCTTTCTCAAAGTCCAACATTTGTTTCCAAAGGATATCACAAGGAATATCTTGGGGAGCCAGTATAAAATAAGATGTATTTGTAGTAAAGATACGTAGATAATTACTATTCCAGATTCCTACATCCTAGAATCACTGTTAAAATTATTTTTAAAAGCTAGAAGGAATTAATTCAAGAGTTCATCATAGTTTAGCAATTATATATTGGCTTTCTTCCAGTTTTTAAGTAATCAAAGGCAGGAAATACAGAACCAGGGATTTTACATCATGAAATAAACATTTCCTGTCCAGGTTTTACATAAATAGGGAAGTCTTGGTCAGCTTTACAGGTCCTAAAAAGATACTAATCTCAGTCACACTTCTGTGCAGATGGCATTTTTAAATGCAGACCTTTGCATTCAGCATCTTAGCTCTGAGTTAATTTCTCCTATTATATATTATTCTTGATGATTTCAGATAGCTGACCCCACCTGGTCACACTTGTCTCATGATCCATCAGGAATATGTTAGAGAAATAAGGAGGCAATATAATGGCTATTCTACCAAAGAGAGGCTTGCCTCCTATTATCAGTAGCTGCCCACTAAGGAGTTAATAGAAATATTGTCTTTCTAAAATTGGAGTCCTTAACTGATTGTATATCTAAGGATTTTCTAGATTGCATTAAAATTAATATGTTTTGCAAGATGTAAGTAAGATATGTGGAAGAATGCAGGCATTCAGAAGAATCTTCTAGAGCTTCCTTTTTCTAAGTGAAATATTGGGTCTGAGTGCAGATTTATATAAACTGTATTTTCTGCCTGACGCTTTGGGACTTAGCACAGATCATACCAACATGAAAACTAGTTGTAGTAATTCATAGTGACCTCGTAATAGCAAAGAACCCCACATGGTACTCTTATTATTGATAGCAGGCTTTATTTGGTGTTAGAGAGAATTTGTATCCTTGGCCAAGCAAGAAGTACTCTAAAAGCAGGTACCGTAGTTTCCGGCGTATAAGACGACTTTTTAACCCATGAAAATCTTCTCAAAAGTCAGGGGTTGTCTTTTACGCTGGGTGCTGAAACTTTAGGGACAGGGCTGGCTGGAAAACCTGGAGCGGATCTCCCATTTGGTCTGCGCAGGGAAAGCGGGACCAATTGGAGTAGAAGCTGCAGTCTGTGATTTTTTACAGGCTGGGGTCTGGGCGTCTTTCCTTCTAAAGTTGAAGAGCAGCTGTAGGCAGGTGGGGAATGCAAGAGCAACTTGAAAGGCAGGTGGGGAATGCCGTATCCAGAGCAGCTGCTTAGCTCTAAGGACACATTTGACTCAGGAACTGGGCGGGCTGGCTGGAAAACCTGGAGCGGATCTCCCATTTGGTCTTTTTTTTTAATCCCATTTATATCCTGCCCTTCTCCGAAGACTCAGGGCGGCTTTCAATTTAAAGCACAAATCAATGTGCTTAGCAATAGCCTTCATCCTATGTATATGTCTGCTTATTAGAGCTTTCACACACCCCCACAAGCAGCATTATTACAAAGTCAGCTTATTGCTCCCAACAATCTGAGTCCTCATTTTACCTACCTCGGAAGGATGGAAGGCTGACTCAACCTTGAGCCTGGTGGGATGAGAACCTGCACTAATTGCAGGCAGCTGGTGTTACTTAAGGCTCTGCGCAGGGAAAGCTTTAGAGTGAATTAGGAAAAGTGAAAAAGTGAATTAGGAAAATAGGAAACGGTTGCTGGAATTGGGTATGTGTAGTTTAACGAAGAGAAGGGTGACGGGTGACATGATAGCAGTGATCCAATATCTCAGGGGCTGCCACAACGAAGAGGGAGCCAAGCTATTCTCCAAAGCACCTGAAAGCAGGACAAGAAGCAATGGATGGAAACTAGTCAAGGAGAGAAGCAACCTAGAACTAAGGAGAAACTTCCTGACAGTTAGAACAATTAACCAGTGGAACAACCTGCCTCCAGAAGTGGTGAATGCTCCAACACTGGAAGTTTTTAAGAAGAGACTGGACAGCCATTTGTCTGAAATGGTATAGGGTTTCCTGCCTTAGCAGGGGGTTGGACTAGATGACCTCCAAGGTCCCTTCCAACTTCTTCTTCTTCTTCTTCTTCTTCTTCTTCTTCTTCTTCTTCTTCTTCTTCTTCTTCTTCTTCTTCTTCTTCTTCTTCTTCTTCTTCTTCTTCTTCTTCTTCTTCTTCTTATTATTATTATTATTATTATTATTATTATTATTATTATTATTATTAAGTTTAATCCACTTGCACTGTTTTATGTTTACATGTTTGATGACAAACAGCCTTATGTTTATAAGTGACAGTTTTCCTACTAAGTACCTGTATGTCATAAGCATTTGAATTAAAATTACCATATTAAAATCAAATCTGATGTTTTTTAATTTTTATTTGGTGTGCGTTGGAAAAGGGGTAGTCTTATATGGCGAGTATAGCTCAAACCCTATAATTTAACAGGAAATGTAGGGGGTCGTCTTATACGCCCAGTCGTCTTATACGCCGGAAAATACGGTATTCCATTAGAATAAATTTCTCAAAATCCTTTCAAAGCAAGGAGGGAACACATTGAAAACTACAGACCCAAATAGGTTGACATACCTTCAAAAGGGGTTTATTGGATGGGTATTACAGAGAAAATGGGTCCTTAAGTAGTCATTAATCCAAATTATTCTTTCTTCTGCTGATCACTCATAGCAGTGTTTTTTCATCTTGAAATTCTCATATGGAAAAAAAGGGATAAACAGTTTAGAGCAGTGTTATTTTTAAGATAAACAGAAGGAATTATACCATGGTCACTGACAAGATTCTTAATTTCCCAGAAAGCTTGCTCATTCCTGCCCTAGATTTGAAGTCTGAATAATATTTAGGATTGTGAATAGTACAATATATTACATTATAATATTGCTATATTGCATATTGATTTTTAGAGAGGTTGAACTGGTTAAATAAATAAATAATAATAATAATAATAATAATAATAATAATAATAATAATAATAATAATAATAATAATAATAATAATAATAATTAGTAGTAGTAGTTGGAAGGGACCTTGGAGGTCATCTAGTCCAACCCCCTGCTAAGGCAGGAAACCCTATACCATTTCAGACAAATGGCTGTCCAGTCTCTTCTTAAAAACTTCCAGTGTTGGAGCATTCACCACTTCTGGAGGCAGGTTATTCCACTGGTTAGTTGTTCTAACTGTCGGGAAGTTTCTGCTTAGTTCTAGGTTGCTTCTCTCCTTGACTAATTTCCATCCGTTGCTTCTTGTCCTGCTTTTGGGTGCTTTGGAGAATAGCTTGACTCCCTCTTCTTTGTGGCAGCCCCTGAGATATTGGAACACTGCTATCATGTCACCCCTCACCCTTCTCTTCATTAAACTACACATACCCAATTCCAGCAACCGTTCCCTATATCTTGTAGCCTCCAGTCCCCCAATCATCTTTGTTGCTCTTCTCTGTACTCTTTCTAGAGTCTCGACATCTTTTACATTTCATATGACTTATACATTTCATATGACTTATAACTTGTAACTATATAAATATATTTAAACCGATCTTGTAATTTCCTTCATTTTAAGTTTAATTCTTGTGTAAAATGTTTGTCCATGACAAAGTTTGTAATTCTATGAATTCTGAAAAAGTACTGTCAGATTATTTTACTATTCTATTGTACCTTCTGATAATGGTAGATTTGCAATTTATCTTTAAAATATCTCATAATCCAATGACAATTTAGTAATAATGGTCACCTACATGGTTTTGCCTGACAGTCATGCTGTTCTGTAATGAGAACTCCTTGAGTTTTATGAAGCCTCCAATTAATCATCATAGTACCAATTAAAAAAGCCATTAAGAATGCTGTTGGTGTCCATTAATCCTGTGTATGTATGTGAGTGCGTGTGTATATGTATATGCACATGTGTGTGTGTACGCATGCATATTTATTTATTTATTTATTATTGGGACTTATATGCCGCCCTATCTCCCGAAGGACTCAGGGCAGCTAACAACAATAAAACACAATAATACAAATGTTAAAAAAAGATTAAACGAACAAGACCCAGTGATAAAATATTAAAAACATTTTTAAAAAATCCCTATCATCAGTCCAGGTCAGCCTGATGGAAAAGAAATGTTTTGAGGTCGCGACGAAAGGACCGGAGATCCGGGGCCATCCGGAGCGCAAGGGGAAGCTGATTCCACAGGGCAGGTGCTCCCACAGAGAAGGCCCTCCCCCTGGGGGTCACCAGCCGACATTGTCTAGCCGACGGCACCCTAAGGAGGCCCTCCCTGTGTGAGCGCACTGGGCGATGGGAAGTCATTCCTGGCAGCAGACGGTCCTGCAAGTAACCCGGGCCTAAGCCATGTAGGGCTTTATAGGTAAGAACCAGCACCTTAAATCTCACCTGGAGGGTAACCGTTAACCAATGCAGCTCACACAGGAGGGGTGTAATATGGGAGGATCGGGATACTCCCATCACAACCCGTGCGGCCGCATTCTGCACCAGCTGGAGCCTCCGGGTGGTCTTCAAGGGCAGCCCCATGTAGAGAGCATTGCAGTAATCTATACGGGAGGTAACAAGCACATGAGTGACTGTACGTAGAGCATCTCGGTCCAGATAGGGGCGCAACTGGTGCACCAAGTGAACCTGGGCAAAAGCCCCCCTGGCCACAACTCCTATATGATCTTCAAAACTGAGTCTTGTATCCAGGAGGACGCCTAAGTTGCACGCCCTATCAACAGGAGGTAACACCTCTCCTCCCATAACCAAAGATGGAACCTCTTGGACTAAACGAGATGCCGGTATGTAGAGCCACTCAGTCTTGGCCGGGTTGAGCTGGAGCCTGTTCTTCCCCATCCAGATTCGTACCGCTTCCAGGCAGCGGGACATCACATCGAGGGCATCACTGGGTTGGTTCGGGGTGGAGATGAAAAGCTGAGTATCATCAGCATATTGATGATACCTCACCCTGAAACCACGGATGATCTCGCCCAGTGGCTTCATATAGATGTTGAACAGGAGGGGAGAGAGGACCGACCCCTGGGGCACCCCACAACTTAAGGGGCCTTGGGGTTGACCTCTGCCCTCCTGCCAACACCGTCTGCGAATGGCCCGAGAGGTAGGAGGAGAACCACCATAAAATGGTGCCTCCCACTCCCAACCCCCCAAGATGTCGCAGCAAGATACCATGGTCGATAGTATCAAAAGCCGCTGAGAGATCTAATAGGACCAGGACAGAGGAATAACCCCTATCCCGGGCCCGCCAGAGATCATCCACCAGTGCGACCAATGCCGTCTCCGTGCTGTACCCGGGCCTGAAACCCGATTGGTACGGATCCACTGTTTCCTCCAGGACCAAAGGGAGCTGCCGTGCCACCACGCTCTCAACAGCCTTCGCAAGAAAGCGAAGGTTGGAGACAAGAAGAAAGCTATTTAAAATAGCTGGATCCAAGGCAGGTTTCTTGAGGAGGGGCCTCACCACCGCTTCCTTCAAGGTGGCAGGGAAGCACCCCTCACTCAAGGAAGCATTAATAACTGCCAGGAGCCAGCCTCGTGTAACCTCCCGAGCCGCATAAACCATCCAGGAGGGACATGGGTCCAAAAGACATGTGGCAGCACTTAATCTCCCCATGATCCTGTCCACTTCATTTATGTGTGTAAGCATTCCTTTAACATATCAAACTAATTATAAAATACATAGTAAATCCATATCATGTTTATTAAAAATGTAATATCAATGGGAAGCACAAATAGGAACAATGGAAGCTTTTCCATGTTCATATTTGATGGAGTTGTATACATGATCTTTACTTCTTGTCTTCATATGTTGCTTTAAATATAAAAATAAAAAATGTATGTGTACAAATTCTTGTGCTTTGACCCTTTTTGAGGCAGTCAGAGATCTTAGGAGGGAAAAAAACATTCTAATCGTGCAAGATGGAACTATGTACATGTATAATGTTGGGCATGTGCTTTCTGTTCTGAGCCTGAGATGAATGCATAGAAATTGGAAAGCATCCACAAGGCTGTGAATTCAAAGAACTATTGAAAAGGTTTTAAAAGATTCGTCAATTAAAACTGTAGCAATTGTACATTTTACATAAGGTAGCCTCTCCTGACCTGACACCTTCTCGATTTTTAATCAGCATTTCCAATTGCAATCTGTTACTTTCTTTCCTTACCTCCTCCAAAGTCTGAAGTTTACTTGCCTTTAATGTTTCCCTGACATATATTTTAGAGGCAAATGCTCAGAAAAATAAATTGTGGGAAATGGAAGTTCTTCTTATTGCCTCCTTAAAAACACAGATAGGTAACAATCTGTTTAAATTTATTCATTTTTGGGTTGAACAACCCCCACCAAAGTTAAGTCTTTGTTTTATGATTTTTATTATTTGCATAAATGTAAGTCCATTATTTTTATAACGTGAGCATTATTTGTTCACAATCACAACGTAAGCATATCTTGTTTCTGAGTTCTGTTAGCAAGCATGGATATTAGCCATAATATGCTAAACTGAAGTTGCTGTTTTGACATAGCATATTTGAATCGTTTCCTATGCCTAACTTAAAGAAAGGCAAAAGTCCTCCCTCTCCCCCCCACCCCAGTCACCTCAACACACACATTTTGTGGGAAATATGTATAGCTGAAAGGTAAAAGAAAAAAAGAATCCAGAATTTATTTAATCAAATAAAACATGTTGAAAATGGAAGGATGATTTCAGCTTCAAATCCAGTATTAGAGTTACATTTCAAAATTGGCAATGCATGTTGTGAAATCTTCACATTACATTAATGCCTCAGAGTCACCTTGTGGTTGAGATGGAGAGCACAGAAATTTAACAAATAAAATAATTTAAATAAAGTAAAATAAAATTATAATCTATTGATTGTTTATAAGGTATGCCTTTGTGTCTGATTGCTCCATAAATATGAGTGCAGTCATTTTATATAATTTTTAAGACAGAGAACCATGTTCCTCTCATGGAACATATACCAGACTTGCAAACCTTTGGGGAGTGATATAGGTTGTGGTGAGTGAGGTTCAGTGAGTGAGGTGAGTGGGTGAGGCTGAGGTGAGTGAGGCTGAGGATTAGGGGGGAAAAACGCACCACGATATGTTCAGATCCAACCCAACTTCTACAACATCTCATATTCATGCAATTTATCAAAGCAAGTTTTAACACAAAGACAAGATAGCATTCTAGACTTTGAGGGGCATGTTTTAAGCCCCGTATTTGAACACTGATAGAAAGACTTTTGATCATGGCATTGTTCTGAAGAAAGCTTAGGGACTTCCAGGGGTGTGTATCTGAGAGAGGAAGTATGAACTGTTGGGAGAGCTGAGCCTGTTGAAATGAACAAAGTATATCTGTTTGTACAATGAATTCTGTTTAATAATGAGTTTTTGTTTCAATTAGTGTACTTTCTCTGAATTATTTTATCTTTTGAAAGACCAAGCACGGGTGCTGAAGCCAGAGAAAGCCGACTTCCATTATATACTCCGGTCTCCTTTAGATGATGTCTTATTGATTTTAGATGGATATAAAAGCACCTAACTTACACTAAGCTGAAATCCCTGACTCTCAAATTATCACCACTTTTCTCTATTGGTTCCACCATACTGCAGTCACTGAATTACTTCAGCTGCAAAAACTACCCTAGCAGATATTTAGATATAATTGGGGTCCATTAATTTTGGAGAGTCGACTTCTATTGGGAGGGGTGGTAATATTGACAGCAGCCTTTAAAAGTGTTTGCTGACGAGGTGCATTTGTATGGTTCTTAATTAGCATCAACATCCACATTCTTTCCGGGAGGTGGGAGATAATGTACTTGGTAAACCCCTTCCTGCTGACAGATGGTCACTTATTACACATTAAAATTCTGACATTAATCAGGGTTTGTGCTTTTATAAGTATATAATTAAATTCAAATGGTGTATGAAATGAAGAAGGACTCTCTTGCCACATGTGTGCACACACAGTTGACACACACACTTGATTAGGCCAATGGGATACTGTTGGAGCAATCCCTCATGAAGAGTTTGATCTGGACTGTATGTGGATCTGCCTTTACTCCTTCCTAGACATGCAAAGAGGGCAGCTGCCTGGATCTGTGCCTGAAGCAAGGATCTGAAGATAGATTAGCGATGCTTAAATGTTCAAAAACTCTGCTGAGAGAAAAATGGAAATGAATATCAGCATTTCAAGTGCCTTTCTGTGGAGCTATATATTTGTGAACAAGGAAATGTTTCACTGCATATACTTTAGATTGTATTTGTGGAGATTAGGGCTTCATTCCTTTCAATGAGGGGGATTCCTTGCAGAGAGCATAGTATTGTTTTGTAGCTATCATTCCTCATCATATTGTGCCCTTGCTCATTTTTATCATTCTTTTAATTTGAAAAAAATAAGATTATTTTTTCCACATCATCACAAAACTGGGTAGCCTTTCTAAATGCTAATTAATGCCAAATGCTAACCTAGTACCTGCTGTTTAAAAGGCAGGCAGCTTCTATTCATCATCTGAGTGACACCTGTTTCTAACCTGTTTTAACTCTAAGAAAAGAGAATAAACACCCTGCATGCAAATGAATGCTATACTGACATCTTGGTAGAATGGAACTGAGATAGCAACCTGGGTGGAAAACGTTTCCTCCTCCCATGCGATTGGAGGCTTTGACATTCATGTAGATGAGCTAAGCCTCCAGTCTGTCTGATTTCAATATAATGCAGTCTTATTTCTTCCACATTGCTCTTTCCTCTGCTCCCCAGTGGGTCCCAGGAGAAGAGACTGCAAGATTGTGTTTCTATTTTGCACTGATTGTGTTTAGCAGAATAAGCAAACCTTAAATTCTGGCTATTATGAACTGTATTTTACTGAAATAGGCATGGTAGGTGACAGCATCTAACCAACCTTGTCTGGATTCAAAAGCTAAGCAGGATTGGACCAGATTATTATTGAGATGGAAGATCACCAGGAAACTCTAAGGCAAATTTTAGCTAGAAAAAGAAGTCTAAAAACACCCTAGTAGTGGCCAAACCATTTCTGGATTATTGTTAAGAAAATAAGGGTATGAAGATGCTTACCCAACCTAGGCTAGAAGCAAATGTATGGAAAAACTTCCATTCTTCTTCTTGCAGCTGCATTGGGGGTCGGCCTCTATGAGGCTCTTTCAATTTATGCCAAAGCATTATTCATTTGGTTTAGTGGTGAAAGTGCTGGTCTAGAATCCAGGAGACTGTGAGTTTTGTTTCTGTCTTAGGCATGGAAGCCAGCTAACTGACCTTGGGCCAGTTATTCTCTCTCACCTCAGTCTAGCTCACAGGAAGATTGTGGGGGAAAATAGGAGGAGTATGGAGTATGTTTGCTGCCTTACTTATATATGAAAAAAGGCAGGACATACGTACGTACACACACACACACACACACACACACACACACACACACACACAGACACATTTAGGGTTATGACCCAAAAAAAACCATCATAGGGAGCTGTGGGACTCTTTTTCCCCCAGCAACTCTAAAAGTTGTGATCAATAAGTAGAGGGCTGCTTAAGCCTTTCCTTGCCAATTTCTTGTCAATTCAAAATTTAGAAAATACTATTCTGGCAATTTCCTCCCCCCTCCCCCTTTGGCAATAGTTTAAACGTTATTTCCAGTTCTTCCTCTCTTGTCCTTACAAAATCCAACCTTGCTTTTTTTTTCCAAGTTAAGGTTATCCTTCTCTTCTATTGAACAACAGAGCTTTTTCATTTTGAAGAAAAGCAGTTTGGAAACGACTCTGGATAAGCAAACAACTTGTGTGGGAGAGGCTGGCTAAATCCTGTCCCTTTACTGGTCCCTTTCTTCAAATTTAATCTACCATTGAAGATTTCTTTTTTATATATATAAATATTTTATTAATTTTCTAGTTTTACAGTCAGATGCTTAATGGACAACATGTTGTCTGGATCCATTAGTAATTCAGTGGTATATATTAACTTCTTCCGTCTAGATCCAATATTACACCATCAAATGTTTCCTCTCTTCTTCTGGTAGTACCTGTTTTCCCACACTAGGCCAATACAATTTAGATTTAAGATTTAAGATTTATTGAGATTTTTATACCGCCCTTCTCCCAAAGGGACTCAGGGCGGTTCACAGGGCATAAATATAAACAACAGTACAAACATTAAAAGATAATTAAATTAATGCCCAAGTTAAAACCAGAATAATAAAACAAACCTATAAAAACCCAAGTACCCCCATCAGGCCAGACCCGCTAGTTCGAATAAATGGGTCTTCAACCCGCGACGGAAGGATCGGAGGTCTGATGCCATCCGGAGCTCAACCGGCAGTTGGTTCCATAACGCCGGAGCACCCACAGAGAAGGCCCTCCCCCTGGGGGCCACCAGTCGACATTCCCTGACAGGAGGCACCCTGAGGAGGCCATCTCTGTGGGCGCGCACAGGGCGGAGGGGAGTCGACGCCGGCAGCAGGTGGTCCTCGAGGTATCGCGGACCCATGCCATGTAGGGACCAAAAGATCATAACCAAATTCTTATTGTTATTAATAAATATACAATTGAATATCAACATCTTTGTTACATTTTTCTCATAATATCAGTAATGTCAGTTTTAGATAACTTTTCTAACCAAAACATATCTTAATTGCATTTGCACTTAATATCCATATGTTCAATCAGTATCCTGTTTTTACTTTTTTAAAAAATAATAATAATTTCCCATCAGTATTCAAAATGTCTCTATTATTTATAATTTCAAAGTAAGTTATATTTGGGTAACCAAAAGCTTCCCTTATTCAAACTTCTTAGCATTTTCCTGTTTCCCTTCTTATACCAAAATCTAATATTCTAATTACAAATCTTATCTTTCTAGTTATGGTAATACTTCTATTTCTAGCAATTATCTATTCTCCACCATATTCAAACATCTAGTTAATATATAATATCCCATCTAATGGATCAAAACCTCTATTTACTTTGGTCTTACTCTAGCTTTTTTCCTTTACCAACTATCTTTCCAAGTCAATGCATTTGAATCATCAAGTAATTTTTCTGTTTTTGTGTATATTGTTTGGACTAAGAAAGACCATTTAATTAAAGTATTTTTGGAAGAACGAACCCACTGATATTTATTAAACAACCTCCCTCCTTCTTCAGTTCCCCACAGTTCTCCTAACAGCTCTATCTTCCATTCAGTCAGTTCTTCTTCCTTTTCCTCAAATGTGTTCTGAATTCTTTTTTTTTGTACAAGTTTTATTAATTTTTTAAATTTTGCATTCAGATATTTGTGAAGCAATACGATGGTTGGGTAATCAACAATAGCAAATAACAAATTATTTGTAAATAATTCATGTGTCAACAAAGATTCCCTCTCTGATTCCCTTAGTTATAACAAAATCAAATTAATCGAATTCATATATTTCTAATTATGACATAATCAATTAGAAGAATTTTCAATATATTTTCACTTATACATATCCATGTCCTGTTTTTAAGTTTTACCTAATTGCAATAGAATATTCTAAAATAGCCTAATATATATATATATATATAGGTAAAGGTAAAGGTTCCCCCGCACATGCGTGCTAGTCGTTTCCAACTCTAGGGGCCGGTGCTCATCTCCGTTTCAAAGCCGAAGAGCCAGCGCTTGTCCGAAGACGTCTCCGTGGTCATGTGGCCGGCATGACTAGACGCCAAAGGCGCACGGAACGCTGTTACCTTCCCACCGTAGTGGTCCCTATTTTTCTACTTGCATTTTTACGTGCTTTCGAACTGCTAGGTTGGCAGAAGCTGGGACGAGTAACAGGCGCTCACTCTGTTACGCGGCACTCGGGATTCGACCCGCCAAACTGCCGACCTTCCGATCGACAAGCTCAGCGTCCTAACCCACTGAGCCACCGCGTCCCTTATATATATATATATATATATATATATATATATATATATATATATATATATATATATATACTTAATTTTCAAATAACCCACATTCCCCTATTTCATTAAAAAGTAATTATCCTGTCTATAGAACGTACACTGTTCATTTCAATACACTCTTATTTTTTACAAGTAAATTCTATTTATCATCTTAATAGTTCACCAGTTATTAGAAAAATATCTTTTATTATATCCTTCCAACTACTATAATATAAATGATTTCTAATAGCCAACTTTCCTTTCCCTTAGACATCTAAAAGTTAAATATAAAATCAATTTATATCTGTATCATTACAACAAATATATTCTATATGTCATCTTAATAGTTCATCAATTATTAAAATAATATCTTTTATTATATCATTCCAGATTCTGTAATATAGTTCAGAGTTATATTCTAATAGCTTAATTTAGTTTTCCCTTAAAAGCCTTAAACCTAAATATAAAATCAGTTTATATTTTTTAAAGATTCCCCTTAGCCCATTAAAAGAAATTTTTTAGGCTCTATCCTTACAAATCCCAAATAAGAGACAAGTCTAATTTTTAAAATCTAACTCTCGCCTTCTTTATGTGCCAATCAGGCTTCCATATTGGTGCCTTTAGATTCTCAGATGTGTCTCTCTTTCTTCCTACACACATTGTTTGAATCCAGAGAGACCACCAAAATATCAGTTTTGCAAAGAAAATATCCCCTTTGTAATCATTGAAGTGTTGCTTTAATAGCTCAATTTTCGATGTTTGGTGTAATATAATTGTCATTAATTCAGTCTGGTCTTTTTCTTCTTCCGATTCCATCTGGCTTAGGTAAGAAGTAGTAACTGGTGTTATGGTTATCATTTGATTGGCTGGGTCCTCAGCGTGCTGTATTTGAAGGCCTTTAATATCTTCCCTTTTGATGTTGCTTTCTTCGGGTGCTATTGTTTTTTCAGTTGTAGGTTTTATAATTGAGGTTGAGGTTTGGGCTTCAAGGTTCTCTGTAAATTGTTGTTCTTTAAAGTCTCCTATTTTAATGTTAGTTTCCACTTCTTCTGTTAGTTTTTGGATTGTCAATTCATCATTTAAGGTCAAAGTTTGATTTGGTAGCTTTAAGCTATCAGATTTATCTTGCAGTTTGGCTTTGATTTGCTCAGTCATTGCCAAGATTGTGTCAAGTATCAGTTTGTAGTTAAGTGGTGGGATATATTCCTCCATTTCATTGATGTTTACAGATAGGTCTTTCATGGAGGCTGTTTTAATAAAAGTCAATGATTGTCCACCTCCAGTATTCCTAAAGATTGTTTTCAGTGCCAGGTGTTTCCAATTCTTATCTTTGAAGATAATGTGAAGGACAGATCTGTTATTCAGTCAGCTCTCACAATAATAATAATAATAATAATAATAATAATAATAATAATAATAATAATAATAATAATAATATAAAGTTTATTTGCTATACCAGGTTTTGCCACAAGTTGTCATCAATAGCATATAGAATAAAATGTAATATCTTTTTCCAGATTAATATGAAGCTTTTATTCAATTAGTCCATTTTTCCCCTTAATTCATAGCTTAAGCAGAAAATAGTGTGGTAGAGCCCCACAAAAATAAAAGCTTTTTAATAGGTATAAATAAGGTTGCTTAAATTTTTAGCTTAGCCATTTGATTTCTTTTAAGGCTTTAAGGCTTTAAAATTTATTCCCCAAGTGTGCAGTCACCGGTCTTTCAAAAGAGGGGGAGGAAATTTTTGGAAAAGTCCCAGAGGAAAGTAGTTAGAGAATAAGAAAGGTAAGGTCTCACCCAGGTCCTCCAGATTGCTTTGTTGTGCTAGATGGTGCTTTGGGCTTTCATCAGGGAACAGCTTAATGATTGGCCATCTTAATGGCTGATCTCTTCTTCTTCAGGCCAAAGGAGCTGCTCCAGATTCAAGTGGAGGGCTGCCACCCTTCTGCGATCACAGGGAGGGCTTCCTCGCAGTGGTCACCCTTCCAGGGCAACTTTCAACCCTTTTCAGGGTCCTCCAAGGAAGAAAGATCAGACAGCAGGGAGAGGGCTCTTCCTGCACGTTTGCAAGAGCCATGTGCTCAAACCGGAAGCCTAAATGTGTTCTGAATTCTTGATTGGTAAGATGTGTTTTCCATTTGCGATATTATCGTTCCATCTTCTAGTTCTTTAATTGTCTGAATCTGTCAGTTAGTTCCTTCCTTTAGGTCCTCCATTTTTGGATCTCCTTCCTCTAGTTTTCCTTCTATTTTCTGGGTTGCTAGTTCCTGCTTTGTAGTCATGTTCTGGGTTTGTAAATTTAGATTAGAAAATTGTTCTTTTATGTCCTTTGTTTTATTTCTAATCTCATCATGAGCTACGGCAATAGTATTGATTTCAACATGGAGAGAATTTCTTTCTGATCTTCATCCATATTTTCTTCACATATACATATACATATACATATACATATACATATACATATACATATACATATACATATACATATACATATACATATACATATACATACACACACACACAAACATACATACATACATACATACATATATATACATATATATATATATATATATATATATATATATATATATATATATATATATATATATATATATATATATATATATATGCAGTGCTTTTTTTGTAAAAGAAAAAGGTGCCAGAACTCACACATGTCATACAACCTGCCTTGCCTACCCTACAGATTTTTAACATAACATAAATCATTCAGTAATTTGTAAACAGTATGTTGTCTGGGTAACATTTATAAGACAATCCTTAACAATTAATTTCTATGATCTATATTCCATATGTTAATTTCATTTGATTTCCCCTTTCCCCAAAGTATATTTCTTTGCAAAATATTAAATTAAGACAATTCTCATTATTTTAATTAACAATTAAGTATATAGTTTTAATAATCCTATTTGTCATTTTAGTTGCCTTATCGTAAATCCTGTTACCATGTTAATTTCAGCTTATTTCTCACGCCAAATTCTAAATATTTTTACTAGTGACATTTTTTTCAACAGTTAACTATATTTACATTGGTGGATTTAATTCTGTTTTTTCCATATAAGCCCTCTCATGCTTATTTCTTAATCAATAAGTAAAAAAGTAGAGAAAAAAGAAAAGAAAAGAGGAGAGAGACAAGAAAAAAGATGAAAAAAAGAAAAAGAAAAGGGAAACAAGAAAAAGAAAAAAGAGCACTGAGATACAAAAAATAACATACAACTTAAAATATGTATCCCTCCTAATTTAATATATATTTATTCCCTCAATTTCTTATTCTTTTTGACCATAGCTAAGAATGTATTTAATCTATTTAAACTTTAAGCATTCCATTCAATAGTTTTAATCATCTAATCCTTTAACTCTCATTCAAAACACATTTTTATGCTTTTCTTATCATCACATTTAAATAACTAAAACATTTGCTTTTGTTTAAATCATTTCAACTTTTTTCCCCTTTTTTTAAAAAGAAAGAAAGAAAAAATATTATATTGTTGTTGTTGTTAGCTGTGAAATTGTGTCTGACCCATCGCGACCCTATGGACAAAGTTCTTAAAGAGATGGGCATACCAGACCATCTTATTTGTCTCTTGAGAAACCTATATGAGGGTCAGGAAACAACAGTGAGAACTGGACACGGAACCACTGATTGGTTCAAAATTGGAGTCCGGCAAGGCTGTATACTGTCGCCCTGCCTATTTAACTTACATGCAGAGCACATCATGAGAAAGGCAGGGCTAGATGAATCAAAAGTTGGAATTAAGATTGCTGGAAGAAATATCAACAACCTAAGATATGCAGATGATAGCACTCTAATGGCAGAAAGTAAAGAAGAACTAAAGAGCCTCTTGTTGCGGGTGAAAAAGGAGAGTGCAAAACTTGGGTTGAAACTTAACATTAAGAAAACCAAGATCATGGCATCCGGCCTTCTCAATTCCTGGCAAATAGATGGGGAAGAAATGGAGGTAGTGACAGATTTTATTTTCCTGGGCTCCAAGATCACTGCAGATGGGGACTGTAGCCAAGAAATTAAAAGACACTTGCTCCTGGGGAGGAAAGCCATGGCAAATCTAGACAGTACACTAAAAAGCAGAGACATCACCCTGTCAACAAAAGTGCATATAGTCAAGGCTATGGTCTTCCCAGTTGCAATGTATGGCAGTGAAAGTTGGACCATAAGAAAGGCTGAGTGCCAAAGAATTGAAGCCTTTGAACTATGGTGCTGGAGAAGACTCCTGTGAGTCCCTTGGACTGCAAGGCGATCAAACCGGTCAGTCCTAGAGGAGATCAACCCTGACTGCTCTTTAGAAGGCCAGATCCTCAAGCTAAAACTCAAATACTTTGGCCATCTAATGAGAAGGAAGGACTCACTGGAGAAGAGCCTAATGCTGGGAAAGATTGAGGGCAATAGAAGAAGGGGATGACAAAGAATGAGGTGGATGGATGGAGTCACTGAAGCAGTAGGTGTGAGCTTAAATGGACTCCAGAAGAGGACAGGAAGAGGACAGGAAGGCCTGGAGGAACGTTGTCCATAGGGTCGTGATGGGTCAGAGAAAAAATAAAGAAAAAATCCTCACCCACCAGCAGGTGTCAGCGTTTTCTCATTTTTCAGGTCTTTCTAGTCTTTTTTCTCTCTCTCAAGGGTATGTTTCACCGCTTCCGATAACCAAAAGGGAGGGAGCAGAGTCCCCCTCCCCCTTTCCTTCTTCGGAGATCTCTTATTTTGGGGACTTTCTTTTTCAGGAAAATAAGTGGGATAGAGAAAATCAATATTCTTACCCAGATTCAAGCATGCTGTTTTAAATGTGCTTAATTTTGAAGCTTGTGACTTCTGTTGTTTCCAACTATGGCTGAACCTGCAGTTAGTCTGCCTTTTCTTCTGTTGGTTTCTGGGTGGCTTCTCCTGGACCATTTGGAGAGACCACTGTCTCTCCAAAATCCCTGGGATTTCCTTCCTTCATTCCTGAAGGGGTGGGTTCTGGCCCCTTAGGGTCCCCAACAAAAAGAAATTCCAGCCAAAGAGTTCGGCATTCCGAATCTTCAGACTGCTCGCTGGAAAACAGGAACAGGAAGTCTCCTTCATCCATATTTTCTTGGTGGTATATCAAACTGAAGACTTTTGGTTCAGGCAGTTTCAAAGTAGTTCACTATCTCTGCCACACTGATAAGAAGCCCCAAAGTTGTTGTTTTTCCCTTTTTCTCAGCTGCAGACTTCAAAAGTGAAAGTTTCCAAGGACAGCAAGCGTTTTATCTAAATCTGGGCTTCAAGCGAAGTTTCCTTTAGGCATAACAAATTGTAGTGCCACTAGATGTCATTAGTGCCATTTTCTAGCTTTTTAAATCCAAACTTATATTACAAGCTTTTCAAATCTCTTTAAAAAAGGTCTTAAAAGCACTTTTAGTCTCCAAATTTCAAAGCTGTATATGTGTATTAATTCCAAATTAATCTTGTAATTTTCTCTGTTTCCCCCAAGTAATTAGTTCATTGCTTTTCTTTTCCTGAGGGAATGGGGTGGAAATTCCCCTTCCCTCTCGGGGAGGGTGCTTTGGGCAATTTTTTCAGGAAAAAGTCATAAAGAAAGGATAGAGTATCACCCAGTTTCATCCACGTTGCTGAAAGGTTGCTTGTTAGTGCTTATTGTCTTCTGTTGTCAGCAGCTTTGACTGGCTACATGAATGTAGCCAGTCTTTCCCCCATTGGTTTGGAGGGCTTCCTCAGATCGAATGGAAGGGCTGCTGCCCTCCCACGATCAATGAGGGTCTCCTCCTTGCTTGTCACCTCAATGGGGCAACTTTTGACCCTTTCCAGGGTCCCTAGTGGGGCAAAATTGAATGCAAAAGATGGAGCTCCGTCGTCCTGCACCCGTTTTGCCATGATGTCAAACCAGAAGCTACCATTGAAGATTTCTGTTGAAATGCAGAAATTTAGTTATTCAGCTGAATGCAATATAGTACAAATAATTAAGGACAGTAGTGAAAAATTATTTCATTTCTTTACTGCTTTTTCTCCTGGACTGTCATTTTGCTATTCAAGGTAATTCCTCCTCCTCCTCCTCCTCCTCCTCCTCCTCCTCCTCCTCCTCCTCCTTTTCTGATTGCTTTGTTCATCACATGATAAGATCCATATGGAATTGAGTTTGCCAGCAGAGGTGAACATATTGTATAACTGCAATTTAGCCCTGTGTTAGAATTGTTTGAAGAGGCTAGTTTACCTAGTTGGCTTTTCGTGAATCTGAAGCTCTCTATTGTGGCTTAGCCTTATGTCTGAATAATGCCACCATGGTTTGTTCAACAAGCCATGGCTTAACATTTTCAACTTGGTGTTATATTTAAATGCAACTAAAGTAGGACTCCATTAACTGCTAGATATTGTGGCCAAAACAACTTTTATCTTTTAAATGCTACCTTGTGACATCAGAGAACATTCATTTATCAAAGTAGACTCTTTTGGGCTGGAAAGAATCGCTTGTCTTTTGTAATTAAAAAGGGGCTCAAAGGCATGTCAGTCACCTCTAACATTCCACTGTTTAATCTGAGCAGTCAATAGCATCCATTCTAATGAAGATGTTCTCATTCAGTTTCAGGAGAGGATTATTTAAACTATCTGAAGGGTTGAGCGCATGAGATACTAATTGTGGATTATGTTCATTCATGTGTACACAAGAAGCGATATTTAAGACTATGCTATAATCTCTTTTAAAAAAAACAACAAAAGACCACTTATTTTGGTACTGCACTTTCACCTGATGCTGACAACAAAATAATGGGATCTAATAGAAGAACAATACTGTGATATTTTTATGCTATCATAGGAGCAATTTCTTGTAATGGATGGGTTATATCAGTGGAAGACCTCTGAGAAATCAAATAAAAGAGGGAGGGAGGGAGGGAGAGAAGTATACCTATATGTATGTACGGTATGCATAGCCTCTTTAGGGTCAGGAAATAGGCAAGAAAAGATACTGCCCAGAGTTGCTTTCGGTGAGATGGGTAGCTACATAAATGGGATGGATGGACAGACAGACAGTGAGTGCAGGAACAATAAGAAGAGGATAGTAGGAACTAAATAATGTGTGCAAGGAAAGAAGTTGAGCTATATCTGCTAAATTAATTTTTAAAAAAGATTTGTTTAAAAAGAGATTCCTAAAGGATAAAATCCTAAAGGAAATATACATAATGGTTCTCTCTCACACATGGCACTAGAGGCATTATGCCTGTAATGCTAGCTCCAAAGCACAAGAGCAGTATGGTATTGCTATATTTTTGTGGTAGGATTTCTGCAGCTATTTGGTTGACCACTATGGGAATAATACCCTGAACTATATAGCAATATGACTTATGTACCGCTTCATAGTGCTTTACAATAATCTCTAAGCGGTTTCCAGAGTCAGCATATTGCCCCCAATAATTTGGGTCTTCTAAACTACAGTATGTAGAATTTTTGCCCACTCAAACATGGATCTTTACGTATTTAGACCTATCTGCTCTGGTGAACTTTCTGCATACCTAGCACAGGATCCTAAAAGGATAGATTAGACCATTCTGAAACATGGATGGTCTTCCCAAACCTCATAACTCTGAGTGGAGTCTTTGCATCTATCTGTGTATTTTTTTTATACCTTCACAAAAAAAACTACACACAGAGATATAACCCTTTATGAAAAGATACATCACAAAAAATTTTGGGAAAAAAACATTGATTCTACTATGTTCTGTATACTTAGGGCTTATATCTGTCTTTAAAAAAATACTTTTGATGATTTTTCACTCTCAACTAGAAGGTCCTATGTTACATTACATTATTTTACATTATATTGCATTAATAAAGCAATCGGGAACAATAAGAAAGTACTATACAGTAGTTATTTTTAGGAACTTGCAATATTTTCTATTGGTTAATACGATAATCACAATATCATTTATTTTAAAACAAAAGGAATAAATTCATGGCTAAAGGAGATCCCTTCCTTTGCATGAAACACCCACGTTGTCGAGTACTTCTTCTTCCCTGAAAATAAAACTTAAAAATATTCTCAGCTTGCTAAGGAAAAGAGAGTGCTGATGTGTCATCTTCAAAACCAAGTGGCAGGATTAGACTTAATTTGTTTATCTTTGCAAGCTCTTGGAAAGGAATCAATGTGTTAAGTATGTTCAAGGAAAAACGGCTGTCACTTCTGTTTAAATGCATCTCTGAACAGGGTAAGAGTAAGTGCAGTATTAGTATTTCATCTAGTATTAATTCTTTCATGTTCCTGCTGGCATACAAGTTGGAAGTTCTTACTGTTGGCAGCTTTTGTTCCTTGGCCTGGAACCCTGGCTAATCTCAGAGACATTGTTTATGGCAAGGACTAACAAGGCACCATTTATGATGTGCCACAAAACTTGATAAAGCCACCCAGTGTCAACATTTTTATGACAGGTCGAAAATTATTTCAAAGAGTATAATGTATTTCCAGTGGTGTTCAGAAAGTGTCCTCTATAAATCTTTTTTTTTTTTAAAAAAATCATCCCTCTCAGAAAATTACTGGTGGTGCTTGAAGGTGTAATGGTCAGACAGAAGATTTAAATATCATTGTTTACTGTACTTAGTTTTGAGGCTGAAAGGACTATTTGGAAAGTTAATTAGATGTGACAATAGTTAAAATAACTTAGCATGCCATCAATTTAATTACCATTTAAAAAAACATCAAACTTCTTTGGCCATTTCAGTTATTTTTTATTTATTTGGCTCGGATAAGAGATAATTATCATAAAATGATTCCTTGTAAGACAGACAGTGATATATGATAAAAGAGAGAAACTAGCTAAAGATAACGAGAATTAGGTTTGACACAAACTATTAAATGTATGCATGCATGAAAAAATAAATTCCTAATAGATTCTGATGGTGGTTTAATAAAAATTATATAGCAGGAAACAGATGTAACCTTGGATAAGAAGATCCATGTAGCCAGTAGATGAATAACAAATTCAACCAAAGTAAATGATTCAGTTGTAATTAGTTAGATAAGCTATATGAAATACTGTACCCTGAAAAAATTATGGTCATGTAAAGTAAAAAAAAAGCCATTTCCTTCCACTTAAAATGTGCCAGCCATAAATAAATATAGTCTGTATTATTGTATTTCATGATGTTTTTAAGTTGTATTATTTCTGGCAAGTGAAGGTGCACAACTTAAAAATTACTTGTAAAGGAATTACTACGTTAAGCAGCAATTATTGGCATTCAAGGTTCATAACAAAACAATAATTGAATATTTATTTGAGGCAGCACCATCTAACAAAGCTGCTGTGGCTATTTTGCTTTTGGTGTTCTACTCATTGCCATATTTTTGACAAATTATGTGAATGTTTTCTTCAAAGTCCTACTATCATTTAAATTGAACACCAATATTTTTACAACACTCATATAAAGGTGCTGGCAAAATATCCAGGCTATTTATAACAAAAGGAAAAAAAAGAAAACTCCAAACAATAAAATGACACTTATAAATGGGAAGAGTGGTCTTGCAAATTTGCAGGAGGTGGACCAGTTCCAATATCAAAGAGGTGCTATATTTACCCCAACAGTAAATCCTGAATTTACTGATTCCCTGTCCCAGGAGAAAGTAAACAGGGAAAAAAAAGATGATGAACACCTACAAAAATTCTATATGCTTTCCGTTTCCTTATATTGTCAGTCATCTCCTCCTGAAATCAATTCTGGAGAATTTCTTTCCCCTCCTAAATATGTACAAATGTTGATTTTATGTTATGTGTATATTAAGTATACCAAATGACACATTCACTCCTATGAAGTGATTCACAGCATAATGGCAACATGATGGTGCCTGAATTTGTATTTCTTAAGTCTATCTAAGGGACGCGGTGGGTCAGTGGGTTAGGACACTGAGCTTGTCGATCAGAAGGTCGGCAGTTTGGCGGGTTGAATCCCGAGTGCCGCGTAACATAGTGAGCACTTGTTACTCGTCCCAGCTTCTGCCAACCTAGCAGTTCAAAAACACATAAAAATGCAAGTAGAAAAATAGGGACCACTACGGTGGGAAGGTAACAGCGTTCCGTGCGCCTTTGGCGTCTAGTCATGCCGGCCACATGACCATGGAGACGTCCTCGTACAAACACTGGCTCTTCGACTTGGAAACGGAGATGAGCACCGGCCCCTAGAGTTGGAAATCACTAGCACGCATGTGTGGGGGAACCTTTACCTTTACCTTTAAGTCTATCCCAAGGCAAGAGCAATGGGAGAAGTCTCCTCTCAGACTTTTTTCCAGCCTGTAAGACTTTGGGTTTTACTGGGAAGATTCCAAACTAAGTGACTTTGGCACTTAGTTTGGAATAATACTGGGCATTGTTCACAGTATTTCCTGAAGCTGCCTAATTTGAAAATGTTCAACCTGCTCTAAGAGAATTCCAATCAGGGATACACTGGTGCACAGAGAGGGCACTCACACAATACTTGTGAGTGAAGCTGAAGCTACCTGACCTGGAAATATTTCAGTGAGTGTTTCTGAAGAAGGCTTCATTTAAAAAATTTCCCCCTTGCCACATAAGGTTTCCCTCTGCCTTCTCTTGTTATACTAAGGCTGCAAAGGGGCTGCAAAAACAGTGGAGAATGAAGAACATGACTATTTTGCTTTCTTCTGAGAAGCAAGAAATGTTGTCATTTTTAACAGCATTGACAGGTAAATTATTTGAGAAAAAAACTTGCCTTCTTGTTAACAATAGTATATTGTTATAATAATATTTTGTAACTGCAAAGAGAAGGTGTATAACCTTCATCCATTTGAGAAGCAAAGCAATGCTTCAAAGGTACATTGGAGGAACTGAGAGACACTGAAAAAAATCAAACCTTACTAAGTAGCTCAAAGCACATTTTTAGCTTTTTATTTCTCTCCTTCATTTTGATAGTAGATTATTCAGCCATAATGTCCTTAGCCTAATAAAACACTGTGAGTTAAACAAGCATAATCTGGTATCTCTAAACTTATCATACAGCTACATCTTGTTTTAAAAAAGAGTTCCTGATTTTTAAATTACAATGTTGCACAAATTCTGAGCTAAAGCAGTGTTTTAAATACCTCTTTAAGCAAGGATATGAAGCCAGGATTATCTGAACTAAATCTCACCTGCTTTTATGACTATCGGTTACTCTTTTCTCTATGCCAAAAGGGAGTTTGATCTACAGTCTTTTCCTCAATAACTATTACATCAAAAATGATTTTTTGTAATGGTTCCTAAGATTATTGAGAGTTATTTTTTTTAAGAAGGTGGGTAGAAGAAGGAGAAGCAAAGCAGACAACATTTTTAATTCCTGGTTTTTATTTTCTCTATTCTACCTACCTAATGAGAAGGAAGGACTCACTGGAGAAGAGCCTAATGCTGGGAAAGATTGAGGGCAAGAGAAGAATGGGACGACAGAGAATGAGGTGGCTGGATGGAGTCACTGAAGCAGTAGGCGTGAGCTTAAAGGGACTCCAGAAGATGGTAGAGGACAGGAAGGCCTGGAGGAACGTTGTCCATAGGGTCGCGATGGGTCGGACACGACTTCGCAGCTAACAACAACAACATTCTATCTACTATTTGTTTAAATTACCAGCTCACTCCTTTATGGATAACTTAATTTTTAAAAAGCTATGATTAAAAATAATGGAGAAAAGGGACAAGGAAGCTCAGGAATCCTACACCTACCCTTTGCCAACATACTGCAAGGAAGGGTAATTGAATATAGATTTAACATCTGGCAAAATCAGTCTTAAAATGAAAAAATCCAGCAAAGAGGCAGCTCTTTGGAATGAATGTAGCTTGGATTGATTACAAGAAGGCATTTGATTTGCTTCCACATGATTGGACAATCAAGTGCCTAGAAATAACAAGAGTCAGTAGATACATCAGAAGCTTTGTGAAAAGATCAATGGCACAGTGAAAGACACAATTACTTGTCAATGGTGATAGACTGAGAGAGGTTAATATCAAGAGAAGAATCTTTCAAGGACAATCACTATCATCACTACTGTTTGTCATTATGCTGATTTCTCTGTCAACAATACTGAACAAGTCATCAAATACATCTGCCAGGCTCTTCCACCTCCTTTCCATGGGCAGTCTGAAACTATATGGAAACACATTATCTGAAATAGAATTACTGCTTAAGACTGTATATTTCTCTATAAAGTATGTACAGATATTTTATAGGATGTGGACATACATTTCTCAAAGTTTAGGGTATGGGGAAGTTAGCTTCTGTGCCTTTCCTGGCCCATGACATGCACTCATTTGCTGATTTAGTATAATTCAGCTATATATGGCTGAAGTCCAGGTTCTTTACAGGCCATGATCATTCCTATACTCTGGTTTCTCTTCAGATCGTATAAATCTTTCACCTTTTGTTTACAGGCCATGAGCATTCCTACACTATTAATGTAGGAAAGATAGGGTCTAAATAAACAATCTAGTAAGGGTACATAGTTTGGGGAAGGAATTACAGTAGATTGGCACTAAAAGCTGAGTCGCCATTGTATATATCTTCACTGGTTGTACAGTGATAAAATAAAATGCATTTCTATCACTTATTTTGAAAATTAAGAAATTATTCTTAAAGAGAAAACACAGTGAGCTTCCTTTCTGATGATTGGTGTTCATAAGATGTACTGTCCATTGAAGGTCACTGATGATTCTTTTTTTGGCATGTAGGTCACTAAGTAACTGTAATGTGAATGGATTTCCTTAGCCCATAATATCACTATTGCTATGCATTACGATGTTCCCTTTAAAATCCACATTTAATTGGGCAGTAGCTTCTGCAATCTTATGAAGATGAGATAAAGCTGCTAACACACATTAGCCACCTTTTGACCCCTCTAAATGAAGATGTTATTAGTCTGTGAACTGGTACAAATAGTGTTGGTTCAAATCAAATCAAACTTTTATTGTTGCAGTCCAAGACCAATATACATACAAAAATAGACTAAAGTAAAACTGCAGTAAGACCAGTACAGTGTGTGTTGGAAACATAAGCACTAAAAGTGAACACTGTAAAGCTGTACAAAACAGAAGAGCATATAAAACTGCTAAAAAACAACCGAACACATACTGTAGAAACATCAGTCACAAAACAACTTAAATTAGCCCTACATCTAGGGGAAAGAGTAACTAATAAACACTAAGAGCTTGCTGATTGGAAAATGGAGATTAACATTTAGAATTAAAAGTAGGGGAATAAAAACAATTGTTTCAGATTACAACAATTAAAATGATTATGAGACTGAACACAGAAACACCTTACACCAGCAGGGTGGGTAAGAATCCATACCTGCATACATAATGTCATTGCAGGTTCTGAATAATATGTAGGGCTTGAAGCCTAGACGTTAACCTCAGTTTTCTGGTAATTGATACCTAGCTACAATAATTACCTACAATAATTACCAAAGGCAACCCATGTTCTTTTGAGGCTTATTGGTGTCCTTGAGAGGAAAATGGAATTGTCTATATATAGTGGGATTGAGATGCATCAATCAGGCAATTTAGAAGAGTGAAAATGTGGGTTCGGCAGATGGCTAACCATGCCTTTAATGTAGTAGTTAAACAGAAGGGGAGCAAGTATACATCCCTGTTTCACCCCCTTCTGAGCTGAAACAGCTTTTGAAAGAGAACCTCTAGGATTACACTTGACCTTGAGAGCTGTGTCTATATAAAAAGAATGGATGAGGAAGAGAAGCCATAGATTGATTGGAGAGGCTTCCACCGTGGTTCAAGGCCTAATTTGAGATAAGGAATTGAAACAGCTTTAAGATCCAGAAATGCTGCATAAATGGCACTCACAGCATATAGTTCTGTCCTCTGGGAAGTTTAGCACAACTACTTCCAGGATATGCCCACCCATTTCTGTATGTCTGTATATGCACATCCTCTTTGCTTTGGGAGTAGTCCAAAAAGAAGTGGAATCTATGTATGCGCACATGTGCAAAGGCAATCTTGAAACGCACTTGAAGCAACAACACTTGAGATTTGGTCCACAGTCACCTAGCCAGCTTTCATGTCTAAGGCAGGACTAGAACTCATGGTTTCTAGCCTGGTGCCTTAATAAGGGTATGTGGCTACTTTGCACTTTGAAATGGGCTAAATTACAAAGCGACTTTTCAAATGTTTTGCACAGCTCAAACATCCATATTGATATAAGTCTAAGAAGCAACCGGAGTGAGGTGGGGTGGGGTGAGAATTATGGGAATCCGAAGAGACAGTTTCTACCTTTGTTCACTTCGGAATGCAAATTGTCCTTTTGCCACAATGATCTGCACTCAAAATCTTCCACTGCACCCCAATGTCAAATGCATTTTCAGGACTGGGGAAGGAATTATTGGTTTTCCTGGCTGAGCAGAGGTTTTGACTGAACGGCTTCCTTCTTCCAGTCATTCAATTCTGTGAGTGCAGAATTGAGAGCCATGGTGAAATTTCTTCTCCATGCTTACTACAATCCCCGTAACTGCCTTCCCTGCCCTGCAAAGTTATTATCTACAAACAAATAGGCAGGATAAAAATCTATCATCATCATCATTATCATCAACAGCAATAATGATGTCATGTTCATTTAGTCTCACAAACTAGGAAGAATAATTTGCTAAGTGTACATTTTTGAACAAATGAAATCAAAAGCAGTTAAGATATATTTAGGGCTGTTTTTCCCCCCCCAAAGATGCAAATAAGAAATGCGACATATAGCATCGTTCTTGATCATGTTCTTTATGCTCTTGTTAGTTAAAAGTAAAAGAATAATTAGCTTTTAGTTCTATATTTAGGATATGTCTGTGTGAAAAATGGATTGAGGAAGGATGATGAAATAATTTCACCTAAAAGAATTATATTCTCAAAATCCTTCTGAGAAGTTTAAGATTTGTTCCATTTATATAGGATAGTCTTACGGAAGAACACAATGGTATTTTATTTTTATTTTTATTTCAAATTTCCCTACCCAGTGCTCACTTGGGAACAAATTCATTAGGGCTGAGCTGATCACACTATCTGTTGTTCTGCAGTCATTGCTTCTGCAGCCCTGGGAATTTTTATGCAAACAGCATCAACTATAAACAGTCTCACTACCGACTTGGCCCTGACCTCACTTTGTGCAGAGTTTCAGACAGCAGAAGAGAAGAGAAAGAAGAAAACCACAAAATAGAAAGACCTGCCAATAGAAATAGAATGACTGTGGCAAAAGAAAGCAAAGATAATATGCAATGTCGTGTGGTCGCACAGAGAGACGGACACTTGAGCTGGGTAGTACTACTTTATTGGATCAGGAATGAAGCTGGGGCAAAGGGGTTACCTGGCGTCTCTTTATACCTGCCCAGGTGAATCGCGACCAATAGATTCAAACCTGGGCTTCCCGCCAGTGCAGGTGGCCAATGGATTTAAACCCTGGCTTCCCGCCAGAGCTGACCATGCCCTGGGGCTGTCAACGACTTGCTCTATTCAGGCTTTCCCACCAAAAGCGGTTATAGCCTGGAGCTGTCCAGCCCCCTGCTGTGCTGACATTCCGTGTATGCTTTAAGAGCATACACTACATAATACCAATAGTAATAGCCACTTGGATGCAGTTCCAAAACATCTGGAACACCACTTGAACACCATCGGCATTGACAAAATTACCATCAGTCAATTTCCAAAGGCAGCTGTACTTGGAACAGTTTACATACTATGACAATATCTTTAAAACCATCAAACAACATTTATCTATCCCAGATCCTTGGGAAGGACTGGATAGGTGGATAAAAATTCCAAATCTAGTCTAAATATCTGGCTGACTATGCAATGAATCATAATAAAAATATCATCCACCCAAGCAGCTGCAATATTATTTACCATTAGTTATTTTTCAACTAATATGCTTGATTCTTTGTATTGGATTAGCATTCTAAATAAATTAAACAGAATCATAAAAAGCAATACATAACAAAGCAAACCAAAACAAGCAAATTGGCAATTGAAAATACTTCTCAATATGCCACCTCACCATCTAGAGATACCATCTTGCCATCTTGTATTGGACTCTGGCCCAACGCTGCAGGCATTAAGAACCTTATGAAAGACCAATAGGGGCAGGGCCATCTGAATCTTAAGGGGAAAGCTGTTCCACAACTGTAGCAATGATGGAATTTCTTCAAATCTGACACTGTTTTTCTCTACTGTGCAACATCCTGTATATCTAGAGCTGTTTATCAACATAGTTTTAGCCTAATTTATGAAATGTCTATGATTCTAATATGATTAATTATGAATACAGTATGAGTGTGCACTTAGTGCACTTAAACAACATATTAAAGGTCTGGAAATCCAGCAAGATCGGGCTGCTCTTCCCAAGAATATTTATTTGAGCAGTCAAACTCCCCCTTTTAAAGCAGCAAGATATTTATATCAAATAACCGTCCCCCAAATCCAAAGGGCATTAACCTTAGCGCTCTGCAACACACTTCTCACAACAGTTTTGAAGGGCCGATAGAAAAAAATATCATATGAGCTGAGACTGTGTCCCTATGGACAAGAGGCAATTGAAAGTATAGCTCACGTCCTGCTACACTGTATCTTCTATAACGATTCATGGACTCAATTTATAAACACCTTACTTAATAAAGTATCTGGGAAATATTGATCTTTTTCACATGCAACCACCATGATCGTATCAACATGAAGTAGTTTCTCTGAACACGGCCAAATTGTTATGCTGTATGTAAAATTAGGCAAACTTTGACTGCCCACTGATGGTCCACCATCAATTGGAATATATTATCCTGTCTTTTTTAATGTTATTGTTTTGAATGCTTTTATTTGCAAAGTTGGTCTGTGACAATAATAAAGATTGATCGATGGTTCACCTTTTTCTTGATTCTAATAGCAAAGCAAGGCTGGCATAGATCCTACACTCTTGCAATTGATTTCCTTGCTTCTTATCCAGCCAGATCATGATTGCTTACAATCATTATAACATCATCTGATCATCGAGTAATTCATGACTGGTGGTGCTGTCTAAAGACATCCTGAGACGAAAGAGGGTAATTAGGACAATTTTTTTTTTTACAGTGTGGTCCCTTCACCAAGAGCCAATTTGATATAGTGGATAAGGCAGCAGGTTAGAAACTGGGATACCATGAGTTCCAGTCTTGCCTTAGGTCCAAAGGTGATCTTGAGTCAGTCATTTTCTTTCAGCCCTAGGAAAAAACCAGTGGCAAACCACATCTCAAAACGTGCCAAGAAAACTCCTTAGTATAGGACGATCCGTCTAAACTTTTCAGCAACTCTGATTCTACTAAGTTTGCCTACTTTTCTGCCTTTGTTGCATCTTCACAGAACAGGCCAACGTAGTTCTTCCATAATATGTGGAATTACAGAATTATCTGTATAAAGTCTTGGAGGGTGATGTGTCATCATTCCTTGCACTAATCCTCCTTGACTTTTGAATTCCAGAGTTGAAGGTCTATAGAGTTAAAGCCGGAGCAACACTTTGTCCTATTATTTTGGATTCTTTTAAAGTTTGTTAATCTCGAAGATGTAGATAAGGTGTGTAGAGAGATGAGGTCCTCTACATGCTTACTTGACCTTTGCCCCTTGGCTGCTTAAATTGGACAGGACAAGTCCTGTGATTAAGGGATTGTAATATATTAGTTACAGATGGTACTTCTAAAGGAAAAGGATGGTTTAGAATTTGAGATTTTTTTGGGGGAAAGTGTGATATATTTTGGGGTCACTAGGTGTTACATGATTTGTACATGCTTAAATGTAGAAATTTGGGTGTACTTCATTTAGGTGTGTTTGGTTATTTTTGCAATGATTATATAGATAATATGATTATATGGAATTATCTATTGACATTTTTTTTGCCTATAAGAGGCATTAATTAAAAACAACAACCTAACTTGACCTGAGAGATCTGCAGGTATAGACCAGATCCATTTCTTGGAAAGGTGATTTAAAAAGTGGTCACCTTGTAGCTCCAAATGCACATAACTGATACTTCTTTTCAAGATCCATTTCAATCAGTCTTTCAACTAGGAGAAAATACTGATATTAGTTTGATCACCTTGAAGAATGATTTAAATCCGATATTGGATTGAGAATGGATGGAGAAGTAGTTTTCTTAATTTGGGATTTGTCAGCAATTTCTAATCTTACTTTTTTAATATATAATGTTGAATATCTTCTTTTTTTTTTTTTTTTTTTTTATTGAAAAGTTTTAAAATAGAATTTTCCCTTGAAAAACCCCCCTTCCCCCTCCCTCCTCCCCCCCTACCTCCCCTCCTCCCCCCTCTCTCCTCCCCCCCCTACCTCCCCCCCTCCCCCCCCCTACTTCCCAGAGCTGAATACAAGGTATATATATATAAAAAAAAGCAAACCTAAGCAACCATATACTAACAACTATAAATTCTAAAATCCATCACTCTCTAGCTTATATAGGATAAAACAAACCTTAACAATATTAAATATATATATATAAAAAAACTAGAATAAGAAAAGGACACTCTCTAGCTTATATAGAATGGAACAAACCTTAATAGTATTAGACATATATTAAAAACAAAAAAAAGGAAAAAGAAAAAAAAAACCCTTCTCAACCCTATACTTATCCTAAATAAACTCCATCCATTTTATCCATTCCATGATATAACATTCTTACAAATAATTTTCCAAATTAACCAAGGATCCCAAATCAAAAAACTTTAAAGTCAACTCTTCTGTAATCGACCGTTCCTCTTCCCGTACCACATCTATAATTATTCCAAACACAACAAAAAAGAAAAAAAAAAAATTGCAAACAAAACTTGAACTTTAATCCAAAAAAGCTCACCCTTTCCACAAAACCACCAAATATAGAAATATATTGCGTCTACACCCAAATCTTTTCCCCCCTCCCCTACTTGACTACTTGACTATATCGTAAAAGTTCCAAAGACTTCTGCGATTCCTGCTACTTTCTCTTCTTAGATCGTTTTGCAGCAGCACGCGTCACCCTCTGTTTTATAGATTCATCCAACGAGGTTGTATCTTGATCTCCTCCAACACCGTTGTCTTCTATCTGACCATCTTCGGCCTCTTGATGCACTCCTTCTCCAGATCCCTTTCCAGCTTCCAAAAGTGTTAATGGCGTTGCATTTAAAACATTATTGTAGAAATCACGCGCTTGCATCACAGTAACCAAACGGTACTTTTTACCTTCGTGCGTCACCATCAACCCCACTGGGATCTCCCATCTGAACCTTATATCTCGTTGCTTGAGCTCTTGCACAAGAAATGTAAAATCCTTCCTTCTCCTTAGAATCTTTGGAGGAATTTCTTTTAAGACCAAAACTTCTTGATTAGCAATCATAACTTTAGTATCATAAGCAGCTTGTATAACTTCATCTCTAGTTTCCCTTTTTGCAAAATATACCACCACATCTCTAGGCAACTTCCTCTGTCTGGCAATCCATGAATTCACACGAAACACTTTGTCCATGCCTCCTTTTATTTCAGATGCTGGCTGTTTCAACACTATTTCAAAAGCCTCAGAAACCAGCTGCTTTAGATCTTCCTTAGTATTCTCCTTTAAGCCTCTAATTCTAATGGCAAACTGCATCTGGAAATATTCAGCAAGACACAGTTCCTTTTCCATTTTATTTTCATTCTCCAATACTTTTGCTTCTAATATAGCATTCTTTTGAGTCAAGTCTTCTAGCTTTTCCTCCAATTCTTCCACACACCGAGCCACTTTACACACTGAAGTCAAGATGTCTACCCTCATCGCTTTGAGCTTCTGTTCCATCCTCTCCTCCATTCTCTCCTCCAATTTCTCCAATTTCTCCTCCATCTGTGCAAATCTAATATTAATTGATTCCAAAATTACCTGGGTATGTTTTTCAAGAGCATCTTGTAAGTCCTTTGATGTCAATACATCAGGAGGATGCAGCGCCTGCAATAATGATTGTTGCACGGGAGAAGTTCCAGCACTCCGAAGAGTTTTAGGGGGTGGTTTAGCCGCCATCTTTTACCAAATATGACGCACTTTCACTTCAGATTTGTAATCCAAAAAAGTCCATCAAGCTGGAGAGTAAAACATAGTAATCCTCTTTACCATTTCCTCTTGTATCGCTCTGCCTGCTCCTTTAAATCATAGTCATTCCTTCAGGCAGGGGTGGTCGCAGACGGCTGGCTCTGCTCCAAGAATCAGGAGCAGAGGCGACGGCCAGCTGGGAGCAGCCCAGGCTACGGGGGAGTTCAATCCTTCAGCCGCCCAAGCCATAAGCTCAGGCGGCCCTGGAGAACTCTACCCCTACCTGGGAGCTCGCCCCCTCCTCTTCTCCCGAGGAGGGGGCTTCGGATTCGCCCGAACAGCTGATCGGCGCTGTTTCGGGCGAAAAAAACAACAGCTGAGCCGCGGGCAGCCCGGGAAGGCTCCCTCCGTCGCCGCGGAGCCACCGGAAGTCCAATGTTGAATATCTTCTTGAAGATGTACTTAAACCTCTTTCTCAGTCTCTGTAAAGATGTATTTATTTTGATAAGGTTTTAATTTTTTATTTTTACAGTGATAAAATATTAAAATTCCATAAAATGTATTAATATGTTTTTGAATTTCTCAACTTTTTAGAATTCAGAATTTTTGTTTCTATGTGTCATTAGCCTCATTGACTACTTGCTGGAATAGGAAAAGTATGGTTTAAATTAAATACAGGTAGTCCTTGATTTACAGCCATTTGAAGTTAAAATTGTGCTGAAAAATACGACTTACAGCTAGTTCTCACACTTACAACCACTGGAGCATCCCCACTGTCACATGATCAAAATTTGGGCGCTTGGCAACTGGCATTTATTTATGATGGTTGCAGTGTCTCGGGGTCATGTGATCCCCTTTTGTAACTTTCCTAAGCTTCCAACAAGCAAAAGTTCTGATCCCAGTTGTGGAGAACTACCTGTAAATAATCTTGTTTGCGCAAAAAAGGAAGTTGTTGGACATGTAGATTAAGCTTGCTTAGCCAGGTTTCTGAGCATAGTCCAGAAATACGGTATCACAAACAAGAGTTTCCACAGAACAGTATCTTAAATAAAACAGGGATTAACAAGAGAAGAATGATTTTTGTTCTGTTCTTGAGTAACATTAGTAGATTAAACAAAGCACGTAATTGAAAAGCATGTATTTTTATTTTACAGATAGTTTTTTGTAGTTCGGTGTGCTCTGCGGGCAACAGTTTTTAAGATAATTGAAAGGGATATGACATATTAGATGACTCATTGTATACACAGCCACTTCTTTTATTCTCTTAAGATTTCTGACCAAAGAGACTTTGTAGGGTTTTGGTATATCCTCTGTTTACAACAGCTGGCAATCTAATGAGTATTTTCACTTGAGCAGAAGGAATAGTGATACTTCTGGTCTTTATCAGCTCCTCTTAATAAGCATTATTAGAGAACACTGCATTGGCTATCTTGCATAATTCTGGGAGTAATTTTGTGAAGTATCTTCAAGAATGATTTTTCTTTAGAGTCTGGCTATTTCTTATATGAAGTGGAGTGAGAGGAACAGAGAAGAATAACATTGTTTGTTATTCATTTACAAGATTTCTATGCAGCCATTCTCTTGTGGAGTTTGACTTGCAGATATGCGTTGCTAGTGGATCTTTATGTCAAATTCAGACCTCTTTAGCTTGAGAGAATGATTAAAAACGAAAATAGTTCAGGTTTTTAAAATTCCTACCTAATGCAAGGAAATGTCATAACTAGAAATTCTGCTTCTCATTTTCCCCTGGTTGCTGACCTTTCTGAGTTTCTGGTATAAAAAGTAATTAGTTGGGCTTTTACCTGAATTCCTAAATATTTCAATTATTTGGATATTTTGATTCAGATAATAACATTGGCCACTGCTAGCATAGAAATCTAAATATTTAGTGCCATTGTCTTTGCCATCTGAAGTTTTTTTATCTGGGCTCTTGCTGTGAGCAAAATTAACTAGTATTTTAAGATCCTTCTTACTCAGTATTATTCACAGCAGGTGCTGCAGATAATTTTAAAAATACTTAATACCATTCTCTCTTAATTGACCATATGTTGGCCTGAACCAGAAACAGTGAAGTAGTGATAAATACGTAAGGATGAGGAAAAAAAAAACCCACAAAAGAAAAAACATTGGCTAGAAACTGAGAGCTTATGAAAAATGATGATGATGCAATCCATTAAATTGTGTCTGATTTTTGCTGATTCTGTGTGCCAGCTCTCTTCACATTTTCCAATTTTTATGGCTTCTTTCAGTTGTTTTATGCTTTTCCTGATGTCAGCTCTGATGGTGTCTAGCCACCATGCTTTAGGTGGCCTTGTTTCCTTTACTGCCGGCCATTCTGAGCATAACTGCCTTTTTTCCAGTGAGTTTGATTGCATAACATGGCCAAAATAAAAAAGGTAGATTTTTGCCTTCCAGTTATATTTATGGTTTTGTATGCTCCAGTTCTTGCTTGTTTGTCACTTTTGCTGTCCAAAAAACGCACAGGAGCCTTCTCCCGATACCATGATTCAAACAAGATGATTTCCTTCAGCCTAGTTTTTTTTCCACCTCTAACTTTCACAACCATAGGCAGCTGTGGTAGACCCGATTGTGTACGCTAGTCTGCATTTAGTTATCAGGCTGATGTTCTTTCAGGGCAATTTGACACTTTATTTCTGGATTGCATTCACTGCTTTCATCAATTGGTGGTCCTAGAAAGTGCAACTTTGCGTGCATTTGATCTCTTCATCAATGGTTATTTTGATATTTTCATTCCTCACAGTGGTCATGAATGTGGTCTTTCTGATAGTCAGGAAGAGGCCAAATGTCTCACTTTTCTTCTTTAGTCCCTCCTCTGAACAGATGTTTCAGGCCATTGGTGGAATTGTGTCATTGGCATATTGAAGATTGTTAATGTTCCTTCTTCCAATCTTTACTCTGATTTTTGACCCATCAGGTTCCAGCCTCCTCATTATTACTGGCATACAGGTTGAATAAGAAAGGTGGTATTCCTTTCTTTATCTTCAACCATTCAGTATCTCCATATGGTGTTTGTGCAGTGGCTTCCTGATTTGTGTACAGCATCTGCACCAGTTTGGCCAGATGTGTTGGCATCCCCAGGTCTTTTAGGGACTCTCCACTTCAAATATGATTGGCAGCTTCCACTATCCCTCTTTATTCATCCCAGTGTGCTGATGGAAACACACCCCCACACACTATTCTGTGCTTTTTATGCATAAATAATTATTCTAAATCTCCAAAGAAATCTCAGTGTCATTGTATCCAGTCACCTAATAAGGATGAGTCTTAGAGGAAATGTGTTGCAGTAGTTTGAGAGGAAGTAATTTCTGTTAGAGGGACGCGGTGGCTCAGTGGGTTAGGACGCTGAGCTTGTCGATCAGAAGGTCGGCAGTTTGGCAGGTCGAATCCCGAGTGCCGCGTAACAGAGTGAGCACCTGTTACTCGTCCCAGCTTCTGCCAACCTAGCAGTTCTAAAGCACGTAAAAATGCAAGTAGAAAAATAGGGACCACTACGGTGGGAAGGTAACAGCGTTCCGTGCGCCTTTGGCATCTAGCCATGCCAGCCACATGACCATGGAGATGTCCTCGGACAAACGCTGGCTCTTCGACTTTGAAACGGAGATGAGCACCGGCCCCTAGAGTTGGAAACGACTAGCACGCATGTGTGGGGGAACCTTTACCTTTACCTAATTTCTGTTATGTAGTAAGTGATGATAGTGACAGAGGACCATCAATCAAAATTCAGTTTTTGTTTATAGCTTTAACTTCATTTGATATCTACTATTGAAACAGGCAATTTTGACATTTGGAATAAAGGACTGTCTACAGACATAATAACAGAATAACAGAGTTGGAAGGGACCTTGGAGGTCTTCTAGTTCAAGATACTGTTGATACATAATTCTACTGTTCTTTATTATATAATATGAAGGAAACATAGGCAATATTATTCTGTTATTCTGTATGTAGGCAGTCCTTGATTTAAAATAATAAATGGGACTGGAATTTCTGTTGCTAAGCAATGCAGTAGTAAATTGTGACATCACAGACTAAAGCCATAACCTTCTAATTGGATAGATATAATCTGGGAGATTCTAGGATGTGGCTTACTCTGAATCTTTTCCTCTCTTCACCATCCAGTTCGGGACTGCACATTCTCTTATTTGGGGCCTCTTTCTGGAATGTGCTTCCTCTTCCCTGGGAAGTTGCAGTGAAATTGTCAAAATTCCCCTCACCCCTCCATCTGTGAGAACTTCCTCACAACTTCCTTCTGGCTTCCAATAACCAAAGCCAGCAGTAAGTTTCAAATCCCAGATGGGTTGCAAGCAGACCTGCAGGCAGGTAAGTGATTGTTTCTTAGTGGGGTGGGAAAGGGGTGTGGGAGTGCCTAGGCAGCAGGGGAGGCATGGCTCAAACACAGCAGGGCTGGGAAAAGACGTACAAGGATGCGTGAGTAGCTGGGGAGCCTTAGCCTGAATGTAGCAGGGCTGGAGGAAGAGGGCACATGAGAGTACGTGGGTGGCCAGTGGGGCATGACACAAGCACAGATGATCTTGGACAGAGTGCATAGGTGGGAGAGACTTACCAGAGTGACTTGTGAGCTTCTTTGACATCTTCCCCACTGACTTTGTGGGTGGGAAGCTGGCAGGATTGGTCATAAATGGCTGGCAGATCACATGACATGACATGCTGCAACTGTCATAAATGCCATCAGAACTTTGAAGGGACTCTGAATAAGTCTTGTTAATAAATTGGTCATGACCTTTACCTAGGTGTAATTGGTATGTTTGAACATTGTCGATTGTTGTTTATAAGATGGCTGAAAGTCAGTACTGAATCTAGTAAGATGCTTTTCCTAAATAGAAAGTCAGAGCTTGGAATGCTCCCTGATTTTATGCTATCTTTGGATTTTCAGCTAGTAATGGTGGCAAGGAATCTATTTGAACAATTACATTTAGTCCATTAACTGTAACCTTTGCTAATTAGATGTGACTTGGCAATATTCCTCCATGACTTGCTACAGCATACTTCAGCTATTACAGCGATTTCTCCTTTTACAACCATGTAATCCCTTAATTTGGGGTAGAGTCAAGGCGACTGGATAGAGCTGAGTGTTTACTGGCCAGATGCCCTTCCTGATGCAACAGGGAGTTCACAGCAGATATTTTTTTCTTTGTGCCCAAGGAGAGAAACATTTGCTGCTAACTAGGATTGAACTCTCAACCTTCCGAGTGGGAGGCAAATGTCTTCACCACTAGGCCACCACGCTGCTCATATATGCAGTATATCCTACAAATCTTAGAAGCAAATTATGCAGTGACTGTGTGGTTGGTATGTATTCAATCAGTCACAGATGTTGAAACTTGGTGTCTGCATCAGAAAATCTGTTCTTGCACAGGTCATAGACTACAAACCTGCAAAACTGAGATCTCTGTCGATTTCAGGTCAATTACTATATTAATACCTACCTTTCAGAGTTTGATCACTTGCATATGTACACACATGCAGAAGCAAAGAGGAAACCCATGGCTACATCTAAGCTCAGAGAAGCAAACCTTTAGAGTCCATGGGTCTTATTTATGATGTCCCTGAACCCTGTGGGGCACATTGAATAGAGTTGATCAAGGAAAAATTAATTGACCAATAATGTTCAATAGTTAGATGAGCACTACTGGATACAACCCTTACATGTCAATCACATGGCAAATGGTTGGTTATTCATGCTTTATAAACTGAAATTTGATTTTGATTGCGTAGTTTCATTTCCTTCAAAAAGTTTCAAATGAAGCATGTAATAGCTACTGTTTCGAAGCAATATAAGAAATTCTCTTGTTAAAGAATACAATATTTAGGCCGACTCAGTGCTGGAGTCTACACCAATAGAGAGATCTACATATCAGAGGCTTTTTCAGCTGCATCACACTATCTAAAAGCTGTCACAAGGAATTTAAGGGGAATTTTTAAACAATTTTCCCCTCTCTGAATATACTGTGGATACTTGGCTAACTGGAGAACAGGAAGAGATAAAAGAGATAAAAACCTTCTATTGGTGGCACCTAAAGAAATCAAAGGGAAGATGAATGAATGAGCAGTTTTGACCCACAGTACTTGTAGCATGTTTATTTTGCTGCTTGAAAACATCTAGGTAGTAATATTTATGTGAAATATAAATTTGTACCAGTACCTGAAAAAAGATATTGATGGAAGCAGACAGTGGGCATACTTGTACATAACATACTATAAAAGGTATTAGATGAAACAAAGGATGAAGCTCACAAAGGAAGTAGTTTTCTATAAGGATAGAATCAAAACAGCAAAATCAGTGGCTGAGAATAATAGAAACAAGAGGCAAATAATTTTTTCTGCTTTGTTGGAATTTACAAACAGCTTTGAGATTCTCTCCCCCGCGCCCCTGCCCCCTCAGAAAAAAATAAGAAAAGAAAAAGCAACAGTGCTGAATAGGAGACAGAAAAATGGATACTTCTAGTGAGATCGTGGGGGGGCTGTATAAATTTGATGAATAAATGAATACAAATAAAATGTCTGAAGAAGCGAAGGGACATAGCTGCACCCTGACAGGAAGTGAAGAATACAGTAACTGGTTGGTGACTTAGTACTAAAGGAAACAAAAACCTGCATTACTTGCAGGCCCACTGGTTTGTGAATTGTACTATCTGTCAGAATCTGTTAAGGCATGGATAAATGACATTGTCAAAAACAGCCACAATCCCATCATCATGGATTTTGAATATCTAGGACAGAAATTAGGAGTTTGGTATGATATTCTCATCCATCTTTCCAGTCTACAGAACAAAACTAAAAATGGAAAAAAAATAACTGTGAATGAATAACTGACTGAAGAGATTTCGATTTGAGGGCCATATTCTCATGAATAATAATCGACTGCTGGCAGAATATGTGGTTTACCTCATAAGGATTGCTAAAAATTTTAATGAACTTGAATGGGAAGGTTTAAACTACATTCTGAGAGCTTAGAGAAAAAGAATCCTAAAGTAAGATCCACCTGTACAGTATATAACGTAAGTCTGTAGTGACGAACCTATGGCACACGTGCCACAGGTGGCACGCGGAGCCATCTCTGCTGGCAAATGAGCCATTGCTGGGCTGAGCTGCTCCCTCCTTCTCTGCATGTATGTGCAGCTGTCTGTAGAGCTGTGCATACACACTTTCCGTAGAGGTGCACATGCGCAGCTCTCCGCGCATGCGCAGTCTGGGGATAGGCGAGAGACTAGGTAGTCCTCAGGTTATGATGGACCTTGGGACCAAGATTGCTATTTTTACTAATGCGATCATAAAAAAGATGCACTGAAGCTAGTATACCATCAGGGCTTACTGAGTTCTGGAGAGACCAAATTGGCCTAAGATCAAATGAAGAATAGAAAAGGGACACGTCAAGGCAAAATATCACATGGCCAGTACAAGGAAAAAAACATGGCAGTCAAAACAGATGGCAAAAAATCCTGGCAATGGCTAAAAGAAGGAAAGTTGAAGAAAGAAACAGAGGGTTTAATTCTGGCTGCACAAGACCAAGCCTTAATAACAAATGCATACAAAGCCAGAATTGAGAAGACAGCAACAGATAGCTAATGCCGCCTCTGCAAAGAAGCTGAAGAAACAGTGAACCATCTGGTTAGCTGCTGCAAGATCATACAGACTGACTACAAGCAATGGCATGACAAAGTAGCAACAATGCTACTTTGGAATATCTGCAAGGAATACCATTTGCCTGCAAGCAAGAACTGGTAGGGTCACAAAATGGACAAAGTAATGAAAAATGAAAAAGCTAAAGTGGTCTGGGATTTTAGAATTGAAAGAGATAAGCATCTGTCACATAATACCCCAGATTCAACAACTGTTAACAAGAAAAACAACAACAAGCAACAAAAATCTGGATAGTGAATGTGGAAGTATTTGGAGACAGCAGAAGAGAAGACAAAGAATTGGAGAAGATAACAAAACACAAAGACATGCAGATAGAAGTAGAACAACTCTGGCAAAGGAAAACAAAGCTAACATCTGGAGCACCACTCTTCTACCATCACATTGATTAGGTCACCATCAATCAATTTCAAAAGGCAGCTTTACTGCAACAATACCTTTAACCCTGTGAAACTACAAAACCTGCCTAAGCTAGATTTTGGGAAGGTCTCAATGGGTGCATAAACATGCCAAATGCAATCTAAACATCTGGCTGTTTGACCATCCATAATACAGGTAGACCTCGACTTACAACCACAGTGGCGCACCAAATTTCTGTTGCTAAGCAAGACAGCCAAGTGAATTTGGTCCCATTTTATGCTCTTTCTTGCCACGTTTGTTAAGCAAATCATTGCAGTTGTTAAGTTAGTAACATGATAAGTGAATCTAGTTTTCCCATTGACTTTGCTTGTAAGAAAGTTGCATAAGGTGATCCCGTGACCCTGGGACACTGCAACCGTCATAAATACGAGTTAGTTGCCGAGTGTCTGAATTTTAATCACATGACCCTGGGGATGCTGCAACGGTTGTAAGTGTGAAAAACGGTCATAAGTCACTTTTTCCGGTGCTGTTGTGACTGAACAGTCACTAAATGAATTGTGGTAAGTTGAGGACTACCTGTAATGATGATGATAATGACTGCATAAAAATAGATCATATATAAAATATGAAAAATATCAGTTTTGATATACTTTTTGACTGGAACTGTTGATGCCAATAATAACAAAATAACAGAATTAAAGGTCTTCCTCCTGCCTAAGCAGAAGACCCCATATGATTCCAGAAAAGCGGTTATCCAATGTCTTCTTAAAAATCTTCAGTGATGGAGCACCCACAAGTTCTGGAGGCAAGACATTCCACTGATTAATTGTTCTCACTGACAGGACATTTCTGCTTGATATTAGGTTCGATCTCTCTTTGATATGCTTCCTTTCATTACTTCTTGTCCTGGATGCATCTGATGAGCATCAACAAGGGCACTGGCATTTGGTTGGAGATTGATAAGTTTTAATTGTAAGAGACTGCACTCTTCTAGATTCAGTCTGTTCCTATTGATTCCCAGAAATTTATTGACCTCTTTTTGACTCCAGACATTTATCGACCTCTTGAATAGTCCCTTTGACCCTCAGGTTGATAATGACCCCTTTGAGTTACCCTGTCTTAATGTATACAATTGAAACAACTCTGATGACCTGAATACAATGAAGTATCCTATTTAGGGAAAAGAAACAGAAGCAGTAAAAAGGATGAACAGTGTTGCATACCCAACTCCTTGAAAACCTAGGTAAATGAACTTAAGAATACTAGAGAGAGCATCTGGGTAAATCATAAATACTATTTTGGTGTCTGTTATCCATCCAAAGAAGGCAATGTGTGGACGAACTTTTCTACAAGCAAATCTTTCAAAGCAGAATAAAGTAGTAGTGATGGGAGGACTGCAATTACATCATCTTGTGTTATGAGAAAATCCGCCAAACATCATGCTACTAGAAATTTGTATGGACAAATTTGTCTTTCAGAAGATAGATACAGAAGTACCACCAATTCCTAATTGAATCAAAATGGACAATAAATATGTAGAGCAGACATGTCATACACAAGGCCCGGGGGCCAGATCCGGCCCGCGAAGTGGTTTCATGTGGCCCGCGAAGCCATCCTGGAAACAGTGAGGGAACGGCCCCCAGTGCCTTGGCCCTGGCCCAGAGACCCTCCTTCTGCCAGAGACCCTCAGATCTGTCCCACTCCTGCCCAGGCCCCCATAGGCACCCTTGATGCGAACAATGTAGAGCTGGCCATGCCCACCCAGTAGGCCATACACACACTACCCACGCCCACCCAGTAGGCCACGCCCACCCTGGCCATACCCATACTCAAGGTTGACTCAGCCTTCCATCCTTCCGAGGTAGGTAAAATGAGGACCCAGATTGTTGGGGGCAATAAGCTGACTTTGTAATAATGCCGCTTGGGTGGGGCCGAAAGCCCTAATAAGCAGGCATATACATAGAATGAAGGCTATTGCTAAGCACATTGATTTGTGCTTTAAATTGTAAGCCGCCCTGAGTCTTCGGAGAAGGGCGGGATATAAATGGGATTAAAAAAAAAAACCACCCGGCCCCTTGAGGGCAACTGCAATGCTGATGTGGCCCTCAATGAAATTGAGTTTGACACCCCTGATGTAGAGTGAAAAATGGTAGGAATTTTGAGGGTAACATATGCTGAAATTCTTGATACTAAAGAAAATAAAAGACTAAAGCTGACTGATATGTACCATGTATCATGGCACATACAGTACATACCATTAAAAAAAAGGTAGAGTTGAAAGAACTCAGAGCAGCGATTAACAGAATTCCGTGGCAAGAGGAACAAATGAGAAAAATGTATAGCAAGATGGGTAGGAGTTCCCAAGGAAAAAAAGATACTAAAAAATAGAAAAAAGGCAGGGAAAATGTCGCTACACAAAAACTTTAATAAAAATGTGAAAATGAGAAAAGTCCAAGTCATCGCAAAAGAATACAGAGGTAATTCAATATTGCAGAGATAACATCAGAAAGGCTAAAATTCAGAATAAGCTGTTTTGAAAGGAAACCAAGAACAACAGGAAGGGCCTCTTCAGATAAAAGCAAATATTTTTTAATATCACCTTCTCAATGACAGTTGCAAAAATGCTAATAGGGAACAGAAAAAAAAATACAGGACAGATATCTGAAGATTAAAGTCTGAAATTGACAGCAAGTTTAGTGTAGGGGTTACGGCATCAGTCTAGAAACTGAGAGACTGTGAATTCTAGTTCCACCTGGGTGACCTTGGGCCAGTCACTTTCTCTCAGCCCTAGGAAGGAGGCAATGGACAAAGTATTTCTGAAAACTTACTAAGAAATGTGTGAGGACTTACCCAAGCGGTCTCTGAGAATCGGACATGATTGAACTGGGGGGGGGGGGCAAATGGAAATTTTCAACAATGTAATGATTATTACATATCAATATGGATATGCCTTTCACCACTAATCATAACTCATTTGTGATCAAATAACTCTTTTACTAGACATAATGTATTTTAATTTCAGCAAAATGTACCTCATGACATTCTCATTAGAAAGCTAGTTAATTATGGACCACTTAGCATGCCAATTAAGTGGATACATGGCTGGATCAAAAATCACCCTGAATGATTTTTCATCAAACTATAAGAAATAATTTTATGGGGATAAAAATATATCACTAGGGTGAATTATCCAGGTGTACCATACGAAGGGATGCGGGGGCTCAGTGGGTTAGGACGCTGAGCTTGTCGATCAGAAGGTCGTCAGTTTGGCGGGTCGAATCCCAAGTGCCACATAGCAGAGTGAGCGCCTGTTACTCGTCCCAGCTTCTGCCAACCTAGCAGTTCAAAAGCGTGTAAAAATGCAAGTAGAAAAATAGGGACCACTACGGTGGGAAGGTAACAGCGTTCCGTGCGTCTTTGGCATCTAGTCATGCCGGCCACATGACCACAGAGACGTCCTCGGACAAACGCTGGCTCTTCGGCTTTGAAACGGAGATGTGCACCGGCCCCTAGAGTCGGAAACGACTAGCACGCATGTGTGGGGGAACCTTTACCATATGAAAGTATTTCATAAGAATATTTATTTAAAACAAAAAGCTGGGTTGCATCTATTAGACATTGGGTTGGTGGTTTTTTTGTTCTTTTGCTAAAGTTTGCCAGCCTTTTTTTGTTTTCCAGAAAATTACCTTCTATTTATTTATTAGCATTTGTATGCCACCCCGTCAAATGATTTTGCAACTCTAACTATAGACATCTCCCAGATCAACAACAATAAGAATAAATATCAGGAGTAAGGTATGTGTGGGGTTTGTAGCTCCAGAAAGTAGGGAGCACAATTGTGGAGACTTGCCTTCTCCCATAAATATCCTCATCACCTCACCTGGGGTGGGATCTTAAACAGATCCTTTCTTCATGATCTGACAGGATGGGCAAAGTCATTTAGTCAAGGTGACCTTAAGGTAACCTGACACTGTCAGATAGGGCTTTATAGGCAATAACAGTTTGAATTAGAACAGGAAACTGGCAGAGACCCTTGTAGACAGAAAGTTGGGGAGCTGACTATTGAGTAACAGAAAGGAAACACTGGAATATCCAAGAGATAGAAAACTTGCGGAAGGTCCCCCCCCCAATCCCTTAAACATTTAGGGACAAAGGTTTAAAGCAAAACCAGACTCTTGGGAATCTCAGCTGCCCAAACCAAGTACTCAAAGTAAAATATCCAACCAAGGAAATAAATGGATCTGGTAGCAGTTTGAGGATTATTCTCCTGATCTCACACCACCACTACTAATAAGCTATCCAGCCTCAGCAATAAGTATATGAACAACTCTTTTCTTGAGTTGTTTCTGGTACCTTTCTACCTTCTGGTTAAGACTTTCTACCTTCTGGGTATGTCCCAGCCACTCAGCTTAGTAGGATGGGGGAGTTTGTATATACAGGTCTGATAAGGGTGTTTTCTCTGTAGGCTTCACTCTGTTGTCCTGTGGCATCTTTTGTTCCCCTTCCCCTTCTTTTCCAATCTCCCACACCTGGCCTTTGATCAGAGCAGCCTTTACGCTTAGCAGAGCCCGACTGCCAGTTATTCATACTGTCGTGCCAAGGATAACTCACAAGCAGGATGGTGTTGTCTGAACCCTTCTTGCAGCCGTGCAGTAATCATAAAATAAGCCATTTCACAATGTGGCACCTGCCTGTTAGAAGTCTGGCCATCACATTCTATATCAGCTGCAATTTCAGGGTCATGTTCAAAAGCAGTTTGAGTTTGGCCTGTTAACAAATGGGCAAGGTTCATTTTATACCAACCCAAAATTTCCATATGGTCTTGAAGAGCAGCTCCAGATAGAATGACTTACAGGAATCCAGTCAAGAGATACCAAGGGCATGAGGAATAGTAGAGATCACAATCTGTTGACCTGCCAAAGATGGGTAAAGGCCCTCCAGGCCACAACCTCCACCTGTCCTAGCAGTAGATATGAGTTCAGGAACACCCTCAGGATTCAGGCTTACTCTTTCTGTGGGAGTACAACTCATCGAAAGTCACAAGTAGAACCAGTTGGCTGGCTTCTGGATTAATAGCCACCCCATCTTGCTTAGGCTGTGTGTGAGCCTGTACTCCCTCCCCCCATTACACACCTAACTTCTAAGTATTTAGACCAGACATGTCAAACTCGTGACATCACGTGATGTCACATAACATATCTGGAGAGTTTTGCCATTGCTGGCCATGGGGTGGGCACGGCTTCCGGATGATGCGTCCGGCCAGTGGGCTGGCAGTTTGACACCCCTGATGTAGTGTATTAGGTATACTAAGCTTGAAGTCCCTCCAAGCATTTTTTCTATTAGTGTTGAATGGAGATACAAAGCTTGTTATCATCCATATATTGATGATACCTCACTTGTGCCAATAGATGTACTCTCCTGTTGGATTCCTGTGGATATTAAGCAAAATGGGCAAGAGAACTGAGACCTAAGGCATTCCATACTGGAAAGCTGAAAATGCAATCACCAGAATCCATCAAGCATATTTAAGTATCATTAATGCCAATAGAATTAAGCAGGTACTTCAAGCATTCACACTGAATATTATTTACCAAATGGTGCCTTTTTATATGTGTCTAAGGAGAGAGTGGAAACAAGCTTCAGATTAAATTATTTAAACATTTAATCTGCAGTCAGTTCTGTATCAGGCCATGAATATCATCTCTTTGCCTATCAGAGAAATACAGGTAGCTAGAAGCATTTTTATTTACCTTGCTGTAAAGTGGCTGTTAATAAATATCTGCACACCTAGCATTATATCTGCTTGTTCCTGTCTCATAGGCTGCACTTCATTTATTTGAAATGCTTTTAGCAAAGAATTGCTTATCCATGCTTGATGTATACTGGGTTTCATTTTCTAAGGGAAACAACCATAGGTCAAATGCTGGCAAGATGGATTGGAAACTGTTTCCAGCTGATGGAAATGCCTTTTGTAACTGAATGGGGGGATTTGAAATCTAATCCACTCTCACGGAAAAAAAGCAGCGAACAAACATTCAATGTTTTTAGTGGGAGAAATGGTCTGTATGTGGTTTCAAGTAAGAAATAGATCAGAAAAAAATAAGTTGTACAGAAACCATAATTCAATTAGACCTCAGATAATGTGTTAGGCAAGAAAACATTTTTAATGTAGTATTTTAAGAGCATAACTTAGGAATTTGTTTAATGTGTTTTATTTGCCTCTACTATTTTTTTAGTTTTATTCTTTAATATTGTTCCATCCTGTTTTTACCGGCTAATGCAAATGCTTTTTATCTAAATCTGTTCAGTAAATGATCTAGTATTTACGGCTAGAAAAAAACTAGAAACCAGGAGTCAGTGAGTTCTAGTGTTGCCTTAGGTATGAAAGCCAGCTGGCTGACTTTGGGCTAGTCATACTCTCAACCTAACTCACCTCATAGGGTAGTTGCTATGGGGAAAATAAGAGGGGAAAAAATAAGAGTATTAGGTATGTTTGCCGCCTTGAGTTACTTATAAAAATAATAAAGATGGGCTAAAATAAATATATTTGGTTTTAAGATGAAAAACTGTGTTTGGAAGTAGAAATCAGGAATTAAGGTAATTAATATTTTCCTCATGTAGTGGTTTGCCCCCTGCTGTAGTTGTTTCTCAAATTAGGCTAGGAAAATTATTTTAGGCTGAACTGAAGGCAACATATTCTGAGGAGAGTATACCCTTATTCCCAATTTTGCTTTGTCAGATACAAAATGGGGAATTGAGAATCTTATTTACTATTAAGTTCCATTAATGGTAGAAATGTATGTGTTTTCTATATTCTGTTCTATATTCTTGTGACTGTTTGACCTTCTCTTCTGCATTCTGTTGGTTTGTGGAAAGAATCTGTGACTGGGTTTGCAACTACTATCAATCTTACTTTCCCACAATATGTTTAAATTACAGCTTTTTCTTGGGCTACTGGGTGACCATAAGAGAGAGCCACTTAGGTAGAATTGCAGTAGATTTAGTTTCTAAGGTTGTCAATATATCTTATTTATTTATTTATTTATTTTATTAAACTTATATACCGCCCTTCTCCCGTAGGACTCAGGGCGGTTCACAAGGTTTTTTAAAACCATGCAACAAGTTACAAAAATTAAAAACAATTAAAATAATTACATTGACCTTAAAATATAACCCAATTACAATTAAAAATACAATTTAAACCCCAGTTAATACTCTCAGTCTAGGCCAGAAAGCTCGAAGAGCCAGGTCTTCAGGTCCCGGCGGAATGAGCGAAGGTCAGGGGCAGTCCTAAGCTCTACAGGCAGCTGGTTCCAAAGGGCCGGTGCACCCACAGAGAAGGCCCTCACCCTGGGTATTGTCTGCCGGCAATCTTTTACCGGCGGTACCCTGAGGAGACCCTCCCTGTGGGAGCGCACAGGACGAAGGGAGCTTGATGCCGGCAGCAGGTGTTCCCTCAAATATCCCGGACCCAAGCCATTTAGGGCTTTATAGGTCATCACCAGCACCTTGAATCTCACCCGGAGGGCAACCGGAAGCCAATGCAGCTCGCAGAGTAGAGGTGTTACATGGGAGTATCGGGAAACCCCCATCACAACCCGCGCGGCTGTTTTATATACTTTTAAAAGTGCTTATGAATCTTGAGGATCATACCAGAGCTACATTCCTGACTAAAATCTTCTACTAGATCTAATATAGTTAAAATTGATAAGAAAATTGTGGATTTATAGTTTTTCTTCTCCTACAGAACAAGCTGTTAATGTTAGAGAAGAAATGATCGGTCATTTTCAATTGTACCGTTTCTTATTTTATCATCCTAAGTTTGTTGTGTTCCATTTCCCCATTTTATAATTTTGTTTTTAAAAAGTCCCTAATGGTGGAACTGTTGTGAGCTGCATTTTCTATTATGATCCTTTACGAAACCTAAACTGCTCCATAGTTCCCCTTGGTAAGCACTTTATTATTATAGCAAGGGCAAAATATGGCATTCATTTTTATTTTTATTTTTTCTTGCTGTTTGCCTATAGAGGAAGAGAAAGCAGCTAGTTTCATGGAGAAGAAAAAAGTGCAGTTCTGCTCCGTCAATTTGTTTGCACAGTTTCTGTACAAAAGTAATGTATGCCATTCACTGTCATTTTTGTGTATAGTTAAAAACACAAAATAAAATGTCTAGTGATTTAATATGATGTGTGACATTTAGATAATTTTTGCTTGATTGCTGGCTGGCAACCACACCAGTTGGAAAGCTAAGTTGCTGCTGTCCGATTTGCTTGACCTGCTTCAACAAAATACGTGAATGTGCAATTTAATAGCTAATGTAAACAGCTTGCAGTTCTTGCAAAGCACATTGTTTTCATCAGTTAAGTGATACATGATGTAAGTTAATGTCATTTTAAGGCCATTCCTCTTTATCATTTTTATCTTTAAGTGGACCCTAATCTTTGTTCCTGTTAATATCCTTGGCTTCTGCTTACTAAAGCATCATTTCATTGTTCTTCGTTCTCGTGCTTCTTCTATTTTTCAGTGCTTTTTAAAATATGGTTTGAATAGAGGCCTTCCTTTATCCTCTCCTTATCATTAGATAAGGCTAAAGCCAATATACTTTTAAATATCAGACTTTTGTGCCATTTCCAGATTCCTATCCATGAAGCAATACAGATAAAGGTGGGCCTGAAAAATTCCCACTCAGTCACGAAACTAGGTGGCTTGGAACAATCATTTTTCCTTAGCTTAACTTCTAACATGGATTGTTGTTAACCTACAACTGAGCATGAAAGTCACTTTAGCTCCTGGAGGAAAGGTCAGATTAATATCTGCAATTCTAACCTGATGCCAAATGAGAATGGTCTGAAGTATGCTCTGAGCTGGCTCAAATCAACTGCAGTACATTCAGGAAAGAATCATGGTATTTATATGTTTTCAGGTGGGAATGTTTTATCATTAGAAAAAAATTTACACAAATATACGTGAACATCGATGTGTATGTGTAAAATATTCCCTTTAAACACTTAAGCTACATCTGTGGAACATTAGTCCTTCCCTCAGAACTACCATATGATTGATGTTGACAAATCCCTTTTATTTATGAGTAAAAGACTGAAGCCTTATTTGAACTTAAACCCTACTGCTGGTGACTTCATGACTTCATTTATGCATTGTTCTTGGCAGGAATAAATACTGAATTGGGTAATCATTATCTTCCATGCTATTTTTTGACCTTTCAGTCTGGCCTGCTGCTCTAGCGTTTCCTAGTGGTCTCCTATCAAAGGTCTGACATGGTCAAATCCTGTTTAGTCTTTGGGTTCAAGCAAGATAGGCAGGTACTGCCACCTACTGAAATCAAAGTCAGAAATAGAATATACTATATGTAACTAAATTTTCTATCAGGGACATTATGCTTCTTATTCTTCAACTGTCAGTCTGCTGAATAACAGTTGTTTCAGTATTGGTTAAAATTTCTTCTGATGTGCTAATTCCCAAATATGCAAGTTGTCTTTTTCCTGTTCTGTCTTTAGAAGAATGCATGAATACTGTCCTTAAAGTCAATTGTTTTGATGGTGCTTTTTTGCAGATACGTCAGATTGTCAAACACTGTGATCATACTGGTATTCTAATGAGAGTTGCTTTCATACTGGGCTGAGCAGATGTCTGTTATTCTACAGAGGAGTGTTGTATGCACTTTCTTAGATCCTTCATACCTTAAAAAAATGTACTGAATTTCAAGTTTAAAATTTTCTATGCACTGTAATTTCCAACGCCATGGGGTGTATTCAGTATTTTATTCAACTCCAATGATGAAGCTTCTTCACTCCTTCCGTATGATAATCCCATTATAGAATTAGATGAAATAGTCTTCCTAACCTAAATGTGTCCGAACTGTAGACTGTTCTGCAATTGGTTTTTAAAGGAATTAAAGCTGAGGTGGGGGAAGATAACATTGACCAATTCAACCTTTATGTAGAGTAAAATTCCTTAACTGTTTTACAGACTTTGGAAAGAAAAAGGGTAATGGCGTTTTACAATAAACTTCCAATTTCTTTCATTACGCTTGGTCATTGAAGGTACCTTTAAAGATTTTTAATAAAATGGAGGAATTAAGGCTTTCTGAAAGCAGCGTCTCTTTCTGAAAGTTCAGGGGGAGTCATGTGTAGGAAACATTTGCTGGAGAAGCTGGTTCCAAAAAAGGGAGACAGCAAAAGCAATAAGGTACTTCTGTTTTAGCTGCAGTGGCTGGACACAAAAGGTGAAAGATAGGTGCAAGGAACTGGAAGGGAAAGCAGCTGAATGAATGAATGCATGCTTGCTGGGGTGGACTGGGATAGTTGCAGATTCCCGAGGTGAAGCAATCAGCCCCAGAACCACGTGGTTCTAGGACTGCTTGCTGCCCCACAAGGCAAGGTGCAGGGTGGCCAGAGAGCATATATGAGGGAGAAATAGGCCTGCGCGGGAATTGGAGGCAGTGCCTTAACTTACTGAGTCTTGGGACTTGGAGGGACCTAGCTGAAATGGTTTAAATGGGAGTGGATACTGACTTTTTTTAAAATCCCATTTAATGATCTATGATTCTTGGTTAACGACCGCAACAGGGATGCTGGGATTGCTGTCGTAAGTTGGTGCAGTCACATGATAGCTTGCTTTATAAGCACATTGCTTGGTGATAAAGATCCCAGTTCCAATTGTGCTCGTAAATCAAGGACTATCTTGTAGCTCTCTTAAATGGCTGATACAGTATCTTTTGCCACAAAGTTTTATTCTAGAATAGGTTCTAAACACGCTTAAATGGATACAAAATACATGGAAGAACAGTTTCTACCATTATTAAAATCCAGAAAGGAATCCAATCTAGGAGATTAGTGTAGTTGCTCTTGAGTCAGAGTGGGTAAATTCTACTCCTTTGAAAAAGTGCTAGAGATTTCCTAGATCTAAAAATCATATATATTTTTAATTAGAGGTTTTTCACACTTTACATAATTAAAACAATTGTACATGAAATTATTCCATTTCTTTGTATTTTATTCCTTATTCCTATTTCTACACTGTATGATCTAATTTTTAAGATTAATTTTACTTAATATAAAGCAAAATGGTTAGAGCTTCTTTTTAACAACACTTGAATTGTTTAATATCTAGCTGCTAAAAAGATGGTGAAATCTGCAATAGTGTATTACTTCCTCCAACTGTTAGTGTTCACATGATGTGCTCTACTGCTGTACAATGTCTTCATGGACATGGGAGATGACTAAATGGTCTGTAACTAACCAACTGTGCAAACGCTATGTCACTTGTACATATTTAAGAGACCTTTGTGTGATGTACCATGCCCAAGATGACAATGATATATAGTGGTTCTGCAGTATGGTTTTAAGCAGGGCTTTTTTTCTCATAGAATGTTCAGAACGGGGTTCCAGCACCTTTTTTGGATAGAACCTTGTAGGGTAGGCAAGGCGGGTTGTATGACATGTGTGAATTCCGGCACCTTTTTCTTTTACAAAAAAGCACTGGTTTTAAGTAATATTGTTAAATTTCATTTTCCTGTTTCAAAGAAGTTATCCTGCCCTAAGTGGTAGACTAGGAATTCTTTTGCAATTTTCCTTACAACTGTGAAGTTTGGTTAGTGACAGTAGCCAAATGTTCTTAGGCTGAGCTCTTTCTTGATTCTGTTATCTAAGGCATTCTGGAGAACCAATATCCACCATTTGATGTTAAATAAATCACTGCTCAGACTTGAATATCAGATAGTTTCATATATGACAAAAGAGATCCAATTCCTTGGTTGGTAGATAGCATTGAACTTTTGAGTTTATTATAGACATTTCCACAAAATTGCTGCCATGGAAGGCTTGCCTAGCCTTTAAATATATGCCATGGAAAATATTCATTTCATAAAAAGTAGACTAGTGGAGCTAAAAAGAAAGGACATACAGTATATAAAAATCATAGGTAGAATATGAGTTACAAAACATGAATACTCTTTGAAACCCTTTTCTGCCCTATCACTCATTTCACAGAAGGCAAACAGATAAAGCCCACAGAAATAATGTGATGAAAGTAAATGAAAGGTCCCTGTGGGTGGTTGTCAAAATGGCAACAGCAGTGTTGCACCATCAACTCCATCATATTTCGACATTCATGTGATATTGCACAACACACCTACAGAAAAGGCAGGGCTTGTGTCATGATGCAGCTTTTATAAATAGTAAAGTATTGAACAGCAAGCATAGAGAAACATATGCACTGAAGCAAATATCATAGATCTGTCAAAAGTACATGCAGAGACTCTCAAGAGCTGGCAAAAGTCAGATAAGCTACTATTCCTAAGTAACAGAATATTCTGAATCAAGTCCTGCTCTCTATGTTACTGGGGAAAAAATGCTGCACAACTTTAGCTTTTATATGCTTTGCATTGAATTTTCTCTAAGGCAAGAACATGCAAAGTTTCCCAGGGTATAAGCCACACTTGGCATTTGGATATTCTCTACAACAGAACTTCAGGACAAAGGAGAGAGAGAGGATGGAATAAATCAAATTTAGATTTATATAGTTATATTAATTTGACTATTTTAAATGACTAATATTTCTGACACATTAAAAATTACAGTTCAGTAGCAATTATTTTGAAGGGCTCAAGGGCCTTTATCACTGTACCAGCGACTTTTGAGAATTGCACATAGCTTCCGACAGCTCTCTTGTGTTCTATAGCATTAGAAAGCTCACAAAACATCCTAAAATTGAAGAAATATATCTCTCTAGTGGTAGCATTGAGGTAGCTATTTTTCATAGATTATTTCCTTGCAATAATGTTATGCACAATGTGATGGAAATAGCTTTTTCAGTCTGCAATTTAAATTTAAATATATCTCTCTGAGAACAAAATAACAGTAGGGGATGAAAAGAAAGCAGAAAGGGGTTGTCTAAATTAAACCATTAAAGAATTCATTGAGGTAAAGATTTGACTACATAATCTTAAGAAAACAGGTGCTTCAGATTGGTATGATTTCGCTGAATGTATTATACCACAATATATCTGAACTGTAAAAAAAAATTGGACTTTTTGAAAATATCTTCACTTTCATGTTTTTTTGTTCTTTTTCACTCAGAGTTCTATACCTCTAAAACAGACGTGAGTCTTGAGAGACTGTTTTGTGATTTGCCCGGGTGCCTACAATAGCTAATATCCAGCTTCTGCCCCACTTACACTGTTGCTGCTTTTGCCCTTTTAAAATACATAGCAGCTTATTGGGTCTTTCAGAAGAAAACAGTGCCAAACTGCTTCTGTGTTGCTGCCAAGAAAAGTACCTGGAAGTGTGTATGAAGTCACCAAGGCGCTGACCTGGACTCAAAGATTTTATTATTGTTTGGGCTGTTTATTAAGCCCTGAGAAAGTTAGCAGCCATTTCTTCAGATATTTGGGAAGGCCTCTATTGTTCCTTGAGTCAACTGCCGAAACAGCCGGTCCCACGTGAGCAGGTCTTTTGACCAGTGTTTCTGACTGATCATAGAGCTGTCTCAGGGAGGATGCCAGAACAGCTGCTGATGGGCTTAAGGACTGAGGTACAAGAGTTACAGTGACATCATAAAGCACCAGAATGAGCAAGTAACTGAATGATGAGCAATTATGTAGGAGGATTGAGTTTCTGTTCCTGCACTCTGATCTACCAGTTGGCACAGCACTCATCCTTCAGGACTGCGGATAGGGCCAGAGTGAGATGGTACACTTTTCTCTATTTGTTACAACTTTTTAAAGGGGAAGAAGTCCCAGGTAGGATGAAAATTAGTCACTAAAGTGTGGTGAGGTTGATAGTGAAAACTCAGTTGAGCTATCCCAATGACATATACTGTATAGGCAGCGGTGAAAACCTTAAGCTGATGTGTGAAAAAAAACATGTATCACAGATTCTACAACTCAGCTGATGAAACCAGGCTGCTGTGCCAAAAGCCAGGTTTGAAAAGAAGCCAAACAATACTTCCCACCTCATTTTCCTTATTGGCTTGCTTATCTGGACTACTATCTCACTTACAAGTCTTTCCCTAGTCCAGAGTTAGTGCTTGGTGACCCTGATCTGAGTGCCTCCCCCCAATCCACTGGAACTGAAACTACATGACTCCTTGGTGGAGCAGTGGGCTAATGCCTCCTTAAGTAAGACCAGCTGCCTGCAATTAGTGCAGGTTCGCATCCCACCAGGCTCAAGGTTGACTCAGCCTTCCATCCTTCCCAGGTAGGTAAAATGAGGACCCAGATTGTTGGGGGGCAATAGGCTGACTTTGTAAAAAAATGCCGCTTGGGGGGGGGGGCTGAAAGCCCTAATAAGCAGGCATATACATAGAATGAAGGCTACTGCTAAGCTTGTAAGCCGCCCTGAGTCTTCGGAGAAGGGCGGGATATAAATGGAATTAAAATAAAAAAAATAAAATAAAAAAATGACAGAGGTACAACAGTTATAGTGACATCATAAAGCACCAGAATGAGCAAGTAACTGAATGATGAGGAATTATGTAGGAGGATTGAGTTTCTGTTCCAGCACTCTGATCTTCCCTACTAGATCTCGTCCCTCGGCTTATATATCGCACTTACTGCAGCTGATAAACTCTCCAGAGTGTCTTAGGGGTCTCAAGCAATGCAGTGGCTCTGAGAAGAATGGAGAGGACCAGTGGTGGTTTAAGCACCAGAAAGGCAAGTGAACACTGCAGCCTCTTCTAAAAAGGCAGTAGTACACATAGCAGGCCACTCTTCAGTTCTCACCTGTTGCCTGAAGGATGCAGGGATTGATGTTACAAAACGTTGGGCTTGTGGAGGGGTTAAGCCCTCACACCCCACAAAAATATTACCTTTATCTTCATCATTCAGGTTTCCCACAGGAAAACAGGCAGATCAGCCAATTCTTTTAATTCCTGGGTTGAAATTATGTTGATGTGTTGTTGGGTGCAAAATATTTTTAGGATGATTCTGGGCTGTGAGCTTGAGCCCTCTCAAATAAATCTTTATTTTCCCAATCCTTGTGTTGATAGTTGCAATGTGCTGTAAAAATTACATGCCAGAAAATTCTGATTAATCTTGTCTCATATTGGTTATTTTTCTCTAACAGTCTGGTCTTTTTCTTACCACAAGTACTGTATAACTGTATTTTTTTTTCCTTTTTCACCTCCTCTCTGCTAGAAAGGGGACAGAAATTAGTGAATGTGTTTGTGTGTGTGTGAGAGAGAGAGAGAGAGAGGGAGAGGGTAAAATGCAAATGAGAATCAATTACATTTATAAATGGGGTGCCTTATTTTATAGGCAATTAATTTTAATCAGTAGCATAGAGGAATAAATGAGAATTAATATTTATGCATGCTTCTGTAGTTATTCCTATAGTTTGTAAGCAAAGTATTATGTAACCATTAGTGGTTCATTTTAATTGTAGGATTGTTTACAGCTGTCCAAATGTCCTATTAATAGTCTCATATATCGATAGAATTTATGTGCTTAGTGAAATACAGCAAACTCAAGTATATATAGAGAGCCAGTTTGTTATAGTGGTTAGGCATCCAGCTGGAAACCAGGAGACTGTGAGTTCTAGTCCCACCCTTAGGTACAAGGACATTAGGTAACCTTGGGGCAGTCACTCTTTCTCAGCCCAAGGAAGAAGGCAATGGCAAAGAACTTAAAAAAAAACTTGTCAGGAAAACTGCAGAGTTTTGTCCAGGCAATTGACAGGAATTGACACTGACTTAAAGACACACCTGCACAAGGATGTATAGTGAACGTTCTTTTACTTCTTGTTCCACAACCCAAAATAGGTAGTTGTTTGAGTCTTGACACCTGTTTCAAAGTATGTTATTGTAGTATCTTCACATTTTGCATGATATCTCGCTCTCCACTGGAGTTATTTTACATCCTATTAGTTGTAAAGAGGTTCTTCCTTGCCTCCATAGTATGCATGCATGCATGCTCAGTATTGATCAGTATTCCATATAAAAATCTCTGTAACCCTATGGCTCTTACATCTTGTTCATTACGACAGGGCTTTTCAACCAGTGGTATGGGTACCACCTGTGGTATATTGGCACCTGGCAGGTGGTACGCGACCATCCTAGAAAAATGGTAGCGGAGGAGGGGAATGAGCTGAACCGGTGGCAACACCACACAAGCCTGAGTGAAAGACACCTGGAGCTGCAGGGCTGTCAAGGCTCAGTGGAAGCGCCAGGATCAGTACTTCTTCCGGGCTGTCAGTGCTCAGTGGAAGCGGCAGGATCAGTGTCAGGCTCCAGCTGGAATGTTGCAGCATCTCCAGGGTCTTGTGATTTACATTCAGATGCTTGGCAACTGATTCATATTTATGATGGTCACAGTGTCCCAGGGTCATGTGAAGTGACCAAAACCTGCTGCAACCACCCAGAAGATGGGGGGGGGAATAAAAACCAAACACACCCCCATCCCACCCCCACTGTCAATCCTCAACAGAAATGCTCACAACAATGAAAACCTTGGACAGTAGGAAGAGCGCCGCTTGGCAGGCAGGCAGGCAGGTGTCTTGCTCGGCTGTGGCTTGGGGGCACTTTTTTCAGTGCCATTGTAACTTCAAACAGTCACTAAGCAAACTGTTGTAAGTCGAGGACTACCTGTACTTCATCACTTCCCCCCCCCCTTTTTTTGGTCATCAAGTTTTTGACACCTTGCTAGGCAACTGGTGGTACTCGGATGTTGCCATATCCTAAAAGTGGTACAATGGGTGAAAAGGTTGAAAAGCCCTGCATTAGGGTACAAGAGGCTAGTTGACTTCTTATACCTACCCTGCTAGCTTGAAAGTTGGATCCTCTGCTGCTTTTTGGAGTTTGGGGTGAGTATTCCACCCCAGTAGTTGTTAATAAAAATTAATATTTTTGACCTGCCCCTGCCCTTTTTTGGAAGGTAGTTTCTGATAGCTGGATAAATATTACTGGCTGGTGGACAGGGTTTGATTTTATCTGGAATGGGAAATTCTAGGAGATGTTAAACACTGCATAGGGACGTTTGTCTTTGCCTTTATTTAAGGTCTACTTTTCTGATTTAAAATTTTATTATTAAAGATTACAGTTATATTAATACAAGCTACAACAAATAAAAAACAAAGTGTAGAGAAAGTAATAAAGAATAATGGAAGAAGAAAAATAGAAAAGACAGAAAAAATAAAAATATAGCAAAGGAGAAAGAAATATGTGAAAACAAATGACTTCCCCTTAAATCACAAGTGTAAACAATTTTAGTAATTTATCACCTTCTCTTAAAATACAGTAAATGATCTCTTCCTCCCATATCTCATTTCTTATCTATAAACAGACCCTTAAGCCTGCTCATTCAGGCCTGATCAGCAAAAGTCCATAAAGGATTATACCAGGTATAAATACCTATTTTAATCTTGATCAAATAAACTAATTTTGTATTCTTTCCATTTACTTTTAACAATCTTAATCTTTCGTCTCTTCAAATATTGTTCTAGAACCTTGATTCCATTTCATTTCTTTTGTCGCTTCTTATAAACGTCTTCAAAGTTTTAACAAGTTTCTTTTGTAAATTCAATATAGGAAAGTTATCCAAATCATTCTTCTAGTTATTTGTATATTCCTTAATAAGACAGCCAATTCAATTGTATATCCAATATAGCATCTTTTCTCCATATCATTCTTGCAACCTGTGATTTTTAAATCCATTTTCAGATCAGTCTCAGTCTTGCCCGGTAAAACTTATTTCTCTCTTATAACTTCTTTTAAACACAGTTTGTCTATAAAGGCAGACACTTGTAAAATTAACTTCTGAGTACATTGTTCAAAAATATCCTTCAATATGTCCAATGTTAAAGTATTTTTTTATTCTGTATTAATAAGTCAAATGTAAGTTCTACTGTACATCTTTCAGTTATATAACCAGTATGATACCACCTTCATAATAAATCAATGAAAGGCTATTTTTAAAAATTTACATACATGAAACAATACTGTAGATTTTTTTGTTTCCATTGTTGTCCCTATGTACATAACCTCTATTCCAGTGAACCTTGTATAAAGATTAGGAAGCTCTTGCCCTATAATAGGCTATCCTAAAACTGGGTTTGCATATTTCATTTTGGAAACTACATTTTCCAGCATAACATGTATAAACCCAGCCTGTGACTTATGCAGCAAACTATGATGAAACAAACTATGATGAAACAAGGGACGTGGTGGCTCAGTGGGTTAGGATGCTGAGCTTGTTGATCAGAAGGTCGGCAGTTGTTACTCGTCCCAGCTTCTGCCAACCTAGCAGTTTGAAAGCACGTAAAAATGCAAGTAGAAAAATAGGGACCACTACGGTGGGAAGGTAACAGTGTTCTGTGCGCCTTTGGTGTCTAGTCATGCCGGCCACATGACCACGGAGACATCCTCGGACAAGCACTGGCTCTTCGGCTTTGAAACAGAGATGAGCACCAGCTCCTAGAGTTGGAAATGACTAGCACGCATGTGCGGGGGAACCTTTACCTTTACCTTTTTATGATGAAACAAATGATGGTTTTAAAATTTACTGTCTGATGCTATCAGATATTGTCTTCCCCAGGATCCAGCAATTTCTTCAAATTTCAAATTATGACCTTATACTTTCCTTACTGCCTGCCACTCTTTCTTTGTTTGAACATGGAAACTCTTTGAAGAACAGCTTGAGCTATGCCACTGAACAACAGTCGCATTCCTAATAATTCCCTCCAGATATATGATGTTAAACACCATTGCAAGAAAAACTGATCAAAGCTGATACTAGCCAAGCTTCACCTTGCTGTTCTCTTGTGATTGCTTGGCTTATAATTTATCTAGTTAAGCATGTTGCTGGACTAACGTCTTCAACATACCACAAGCACATTTGTTGCTTTACTGGTAATATATTGTGAACAGCTGGAACAGCTGCTTTCTATATCTCATTCGGACATAATGCTTAGTAGGTTACTTTGGGCCAGTCACTGTTTTTTTCAATCTGATCTCACAGGATGTTCTCATGTCTGCTTCTGAGGATAAAGAGGAAACATTTTATGGTGTTCTGAGTTCTTGTGGGATTAATTTTTTTTAAAGAACTCAAAATAGTAATGAAAAAAGGTAAGCAACCTCAAGTTATATTTATTGTAAAGAAAAATATTTTGGTAAAGGTCATATTGAATCAGAAATTGTGGAAGAAATAGGGTCCCTGGGAGTATTTTCATTACTGAAAAATGAACCAAAAATGACCAGTGGAAAGCAATTAAGCATCTCTTCCCACAATGTTTCTACTCAGATCATCATCTTCTTGAAACTGCTCTTTCTTTGGGGGGGGGGGATAGTAGCTTTTTTCAAAGTAATTTGCAGGTACTTTGCAATGGTAAATTAGCCTGTGAAATATTCTTATTCCATAATGTTATTGTTGATTCAACTACTGTTAGCTCAAGCTCATTTACAACATTTATCTATTTTTTTTAAAAAAATATGTTGATAGAATTAAGCACATTATTTTAATGTAATAAGCTTGTTTATATATATTGATAGTTCTCCGTCAGTTTAATAGCTTTTTTCTACATCTGGTTTTTCCACTGGTTCAACAGATTTTTTTTCTATATCTTCCCTGCATTAATACTGTTCTTTGAATGACTGAATGTTTCAAGACAATAGCCAAACAAATCATGTTTTTCCTGCAGCATATGTATTGAAGAAGGTTAAGTGGAAAAATTATTTCTCCTAACTGCACTGTTAGATTCACCCCTTTTAATATTTTGAAAGTTTTCAACGTTTTCCATCTTCCAAATTCCATGTTTGCTTCTAAAATAATTTCATATTAGCTTGTAGTTAAGTATAACTATGATTGTTCAATGTGTTTTTGAAGTAGCATGTGATTATAAATCCCTACAAAATTTCCAAACATTTTGTTATTTTCATAAAGAATAAAAGGAGACTTTTGGACTTGACTGCTTGTTTGAGATCTCTTAAAAATAGCTTCCATATTAAAATTTCCTGAATTAATTATCACAGAGAGCAGTGATATTGGTTTATTGCCAGTACACCTGCTCATAGTAATGGTGGCAGGTTACAAGTGAATGATGAATATAAATTTATTTTGCATATTCATATGAAAACAGCTGAGAGAAAAATGTAAGGTGAGCAAATGTTGATCAAAAAAATGAAAGAAATGTTTGGCTATTCTTGAATGCCATATGTTGAATATATGTTTTTAATGCTTCCATTATCTCATTAAATATGAACATTAAAATATGCCACAACTAATATGGAAAGCTAATATGTAATTGTTACATATTCTAAATTATTTTTTATTGTTTGCACTTATTTATTTTTAACAATAACAGTTCCTTAATATAGAAAATTTTAAATCAGAAATGTTACTTGTTTGTTTAAGAATTCTTGCTTCAGCTTGGATTAGAACTAAAAATTTCAAGATTAAATTGTATACATTTACTTAACACCAAGCCCCTAAAACAAAATGTGGTCCACTTCTGAAAACATGTATATAATCAGAGAATTACATATTATCAGAGAATTACATTAGGAAGTTTTCCCCATCTCTTTCAACCTCTTAATGTTTAACTTAGTTGTATCTATGTATGTAGGAGGTTAGGAATACCCTATATTTGCTCGAGTCTGATGCTAACTCTTACTACAGAATTCACTTTTCCTTCATATGTCAAGTAATACTAATGTTGCTTTGAGCTTGATGACTTTGGGCCAGTCACTCCCTCTCAGCCAACCTATTTCACCAGTTGATTGTTGGTGGAGAAGAGGAGGGATAATAGATATGTTGGCCACTTGAGCTATTTATAAAAAATTAATACAGGTCTAATAAATAAATGTGATTGTGTTCCATGAGAATCTATCTGGCTTTGTCCCTTGAATGCAGTCAGCAGCGTCCAAAACAAACTTTTTAAGGCACAGTAGAAAGGACGCGGTGGCTCAGTGGGTTAGGACGCTGAACTTGTCGATCGGAAGGTCGGCAGTTTGGCGGGTCGAATCCCGAGTGCCGCGTAGCAGAGTGAGCGCCTGTTACTCGTCCCAGCTTCTGCCAACCTAGCAGTTCGAAAGCACGTAAAAAGGCAAGTAGAAAAATAGGGACCACTACGGTGGGAAGGTAACAGCGTTCCGTGCGCCTTTGGCGTCTAGTCATGCCGGCCACATGACCACGGAGACGTCCTCGGACAAGCGCTGGCTCTTCGGCTATGAAACGGAGATGAGCACCGGCCCCTAGAGTCGGAAACGACTAGCACGCATGTGCGGGGGAACCTTTACCTTTACCTAGAAAAGACAAACAATCTTTACTGAAGAAAATGCCTTGGCTTCTGCTGCAAAAGAATGCCACAGTCTACTCTTGATTCTGTAAATCATCCTGCTTGGTCTTGCCTTCCTCCCCTTCCTCTGAGCAAGGTCAAAGAGGAAGTTTCAAGAGACAGGGCAAGAGCTTCACTCTGGGGTGTGATGCCTAATCAGTTCTTTTGTTATGGACAAGAACAAAATGTTTTATTCCCTACTTTCTATCATCTTCGGCGCATAATATTTTTGAAATTAAATGTATTTGGCACATCACTAAATAGTGGACGAAGAGTTAAGAGTGGCCATCAGCTGTTCTTACATCTGCACCAAGGGAGAAACCATTGGGTAGATTTTGCTATTTGAATTCTTTTTGAGTAGGAATAGTTAGGAAATTCCAGATTATAATTTTTCCTTAGGTATCACACCTCTAACAGAATTTTTGCAGGGTAAATAAAAGCGACTATTACAGATAGTGTGTTACATGAATGAATGAGTGAGTGATGCATGAATGAAACCTGGAAAGTGAACTACAGTTCACATATTGGTGAAGGAGTGAGAGACTTTTGACTCCTGGTGACTGCCAAGATTAGTTCCTGCAGTTTTATGGCAACATTTCAGAAGTGCTTTGTCATTGCTTTTTTCCTAGGGCTGAGAGAAAGGTCATTGAAAGACCAGCTGGCTTTGTGCCTAAGGCAGGTCTAGAACCATACGTGGTTATTTAGAATGATAAAACCACCGATCTATGAAGAAACCGACCCATCAAATCAAGTCAAATTGTTGTAAGATATTTTCAGTCAAGTAAAGTCCCATTATTTTTTCACAGGAATTGGAAGATGGTCCTGAAAAATATCTTTTAAAAGCTTCTGTTAAAGTACATGCTGATGCTAGAGGCATTTTTTTCAAATACATATTTTGCCTTATCCAAGGAATCTGTAAAAAGGGAACTGGAAAGAATGGAATGTGGCACATGTCAGACGTAGCAGCTGGGCAGTTCTCACTCTTTATTAAAAAAAAGATGTGTCTGTTAGATTGTGTGGAGATTACAATATGACTATTAATCATTATGTAGAACCATAGCTACAGTCATTATCATAGAAAGGCAGGGAACTGTTTGTTGAAGACTGGTATTTTATATAATCCAGGTGTCCTCCTGGATTCACGACTCAACTTTGAAGACCATATAGGAGCCGTGACCAGGGGGGCTTTTGCCCAGGTTCGCCTGGTGCGCCAGTTGCGACCCTATCTGGACCGAGATGCCCTACGCACAGTCACTCATGCGCTCGTGACCTCCCGTTTGGACTACTGCAACGCTCTCTACATGGGGCTGCCCTTGAGGACCACTCAGAGGCTTCAACTGGTGCAGAATGCGGCCGCGCGAGTTGTGATGGGGGTCTGCCGATACTCCCATGTAACACCTCTACTCCGCGAGCTGCATTGGCTTCCGGTTGCCCTCCGGGTGAAATTCAAGGTGCTGGTGATGACCTATAAAGCCCTACATGGCTTGGGTCCGGGATATCTGAGGGAACACCTGCTGCTGGCATCAAGTTCCCTTTGTCCAGTGCACTCCCACAGGGAGGGTCTTCTCAGGGTGCCACCAGTAAGAGATTGCCGGTGGGTAACACCCAGGGATAGGGCCTTCTCAGTGGGGGCGCCTGCGCTTTGGAACCAGCTGCCAGTGGAGCTGAGGACTGCCCCCGACCTCCGTTCATTCCGCCGGGGCCTGAAGACCTGGCTCTTCGAGCTCTCTGGCCCAGGCTGAGGATTAATTTATTTTAATTGGGGTTTTATTTATACAGGGATAAATTTAATCTTTTTTAAACTTGGTTTTTTAACTTTTGTATTTTTGGTTTTTAATTACCCTGTAAACCGCCCTGAGTCCTCTGGGAAAGGGCGGTATATAAATGTAGTTAAATAAATAAATAAATAAATAAATAAATAAATAAATAAATAAATAAATAAATAAACTGACTTATTTTCAACAGTATGTGAATTATACTCAAAGCAATACCAAACTATCAAGATTTGTAAAGAACTATATCAATATCGGAAACTTGCTTTACAATGTCGTCAGTTGCCTTAATTTTTCAAAATATAGTAAATCAAGTATCACAAGATTGGATCATACGTTCTGCTTCCTGGATGCTTCCTTTATGAAATAACCTTTAGCTTTTCTAGGTAATGTGCTAATTAGATTTGAAACCTGTGCAGCGCAAATAAAATGGTCTAAGTGTCAGTTTCTTCTAGAGTACCATATTGATCAGCATCGCCTCCATCCTGCAGAAAATAAAACTGATGCAGTGTGATTGCACTTTCACCCACAAATGTATCTGAACTACATTCATTTTAGGTTTGTTAAATTACCGTACTCTGGATGATTCTTGTCAAACCTACCCACATTGCTGCAATCACAACATGAGCTGTTGCAGAAAGACGTCAAGTAGAATTGATCAGAGAAATGGGGAAACGCTTTTCAGGCAGCAAAGCGAAAACTGTTAAGCAGCGAGTAACTTGCACACTATGAGCCAAGTAAACCACTGAAGTTGATGTGTTAAGTTTCACCGTATGGAGTGAATAGAACAGTTATTTCACCTATTGTGCCTGGTGGAGATGAGTGTCCTATTGTTTTTACATCAAGAATGCTGTCTTCAGCAGAACTCAGTTATGCTCAAATAGAAAACAGGCACTCACCATCATTTGGAGAACAATGGTTTGACAACTTTTTCTTTGATCAGTGATCACAAATCCCATTTGGCTTTCCTAAGGCCAAAGTTGACATACTAATGTTGGCAGCACTTTGAATGAAATGATGAGCTTTAATTCTGTTAGTTTTTGATTACCACATTATGTACAGATGGTCTCAGGGATGCGAGAATGGAGATGCTTAATCACATCTATCGTGTATTCTTATCTAAAATATTCACAAGGAGGTCATTTTCCAAATTTCCTATGTGGAAGAATTGCTTATTCATTAACCTTATAGTTTGGCTGCTACCAGTCAAAAACCCCTTTTGTCAACAGAGAGAAGCTATACTTTGAGGGTTGACAGTTTCAGTGCCAAAGTTTCAGTGAAGATTCTCACCTGAACTCTGTGAGAGCCCTCTGTGTCCATGAAGACATGAATCTGTGGCTGTTTATATAATAATAATAATAATAATAATAATAATAATAATAATAATAATAATAATAATAATAATATAACAATAACAATAATAATGATTATGATGATGATGTTCTCGAGAATGAGAGGGTGAAGATCTTGTGGGACTTCCAAATACAGACAGATCGCCATTTGGAACACAACACGCCAGATATCTCAGTCATAGAGAACCGAAACGTACAGTTGATTGATATCGCTGTACCAGGAGATGCCAGTGTCAAAGAAAAAGAACTGAAAAAAATTACAAAATACCACGACCTGGCCATCAAAACTGCGCGATTATGGATGAAACGTGTAACAGTGATACCCATTGTCATCGGGGCACTGGGAACTATGTCCAAAAACTTTGCAAAATACATCAAGAAATTGCAGCTTCCTCTTAACAACTAGATAAAACTGGCTCTCTCATGAGCAGCATCTGTATAGGAAAGAATCCATGTGGACTAGCTGAAAGAATTGGACATACTTACCTAATAGTAATTGACAGTCATTCAAAATGATTGCACTGCTGTGGAATTTTTTCAGCTCTTTTGGTTCATCTAGGGCATGGGTGTCAAACTCACCACATCATGTGACGTGTCACGACGTATCGTGACTTTTTTTGCATTGCAGGAGCTGGGGTGGGCTCAGCCTCCATATGATGCAAACAGCCTGCGGGCCGGCAGTTTGACACCCCTGATCCAGGGAATTAATCTCAAACAATGTGTCTCAATTCACATCACACAAATGTTACTACTTTTTGAAACAAAATTGAATTAAGCAAACTTTGACTCCACCATTTCACCCATGGGCAGATAATCCTCTCACACAAAGACTTGGAGTATTCCACACATATGAAAATTTACTACTCTGGAAATTCTGGCAAGTTTAACAACAGCAATTCATTTCTCATAGATGAGGTTCTTTAACATATTATGTAGATGTTGGAAATTACAATGTCTTATCTATATTTATGCAGACCATCCATTTAAAAGTGTCCAAGGTTCATGCTTTCATTTCTTCCAGGTAGATCTGAAAATGGAGCAATGCCACCAGAGGGAGTTAATATAAGGCCACTATTGATCATCTTTATCAGTAGGTGCATCACCAGTTTCTCTGTGCTAGCAAAGATATCCACTGTACTATATGTACAGAAGGCTTGGATAGGGTTTTTATTCATAACAGCTAGTACATTGTGGTTTGGCAGCCATTTTTATAAATATGGCAGCACTCAGTTTTTGATAGGGATTATGTGATATGCAAGATTTCTTGGCAGCCATTTCACATCCAGAAATGGAGATAAGAATATGTCTCCCAATAGAATTTCCTGGTACTTAAGCAATATTATAATTCAAAATAAAACTATTCCTATCAAGGGATATTGTTATTGAATGAGGAGCACCATGTGAGTACAATGCGTAACTAGCATCAGGGTGATATTTAACAGCATCCTAAAGTTATTAAAATCAACATAAGGTTGTTTTTTTTGAAAGATATGCATTATGTACCCCAAATGATGAAAAAATAGATGCACATTATACCAGACATAAAGGTAAAGGTTCCCCCGCACATGCGTGCTAGTCGTTTCTGACTCTAGGGGCCAGTGGTCATCTCCGTTTCAAAGCCGAAGAGCCAGCGCTTGTCCGAGGACGTCTCTGTGGTCATGTGGCCGGCATGACTAGACACCAAAGGCGCACGGAACGCTGTTACCTTCCCACCGGAGTGGTCCCTATTTTTCTACTTGCATTTTTACGTGCTTTCGAACTGCTAGGTTGGCAGAAGCTGGGATGAGTAACAGGTGCTCACTCTGTTACGCGGCACTCGGGATTCGACCCGCCAAATCTGCCGACCTTCTGATTGACAAGCTCAGTGTCCTAACCCACTGAGCCACCGCGTCCCCTTGAGCCACCACGTCCCCTATACCAGACATACTGATGGTAAATATCTCTTTGTGTGTGGGGGGGGATACTTTTTTCCCACTTCCTGCCGGACTTTTATATTCAACCTTGTTGGATTGTTTTTAAAATGTTGTTGAAAACTTTATGATACTTTGAAGATATTCTGGCTCTTTAACTTTTGACATTTTTTCCAATTAAGATGGTCTGGCCTTCAACTTAAATATCTCTTCTCAGGTGCTGCCAATTGATTTTTTCCCTTGATAATATCTTCTGACTGAAACACTAGCAGAAAGCAACATTTAATCCTTTTTTTCTTTGAAAGTTTTGTTTTCCAGTTACAAAACAAGCAGCATATCAAGACTCATCAGTTTCCTTGTTGTATTGGTGTGTTTGTTTATTGGCAACTACTGTTATGCCTAAAGGGAATTGCTATGTCTGTATCAAATTATAATGCTGATTTCTGCATGAACCCAATTCTGATTTCTGTAAAAACAAAAACAAAACCCAAAACAACAGCAACAACAAAACCAAAATCTACTCTGCCAAAACAACAAAATCCCCCAAATCATTTGAAGACATCAAGAAAACCCAAATACTAATAGAAGAGAATATTTGTAGCTCAGGGTTGAACCTTGGATCCTTGGAGCTCTCAGCTTCATAACCAAACTAGGTAACATCATCAGTGCTAGCAACAAGTGGGGCTTGCTCTCAATTTATATTCTAGTGGCTTTCCCTATCAGTCATGAACCTGTGGTTCAGTAAACCAAACCGTTTCTATTCTCTGACCATATTTCAGAGGTACTATAGCTAACATACTAATCAAGTATGATGGGGTAAATAATGAGGAGGTCATCCAGATAAGTTTATCAAAAACATTCTATTGGGTCATAACAAGGTATAGAGCAGGGGTCTTCAAACCTGGCCCTTTTATGACTTGTGGACTTCAACTCCCAGAATTCCTCAGCCAGGCATGCTGGCTGAGGAATTCTGGGAGTTGAAGTCCACAAGTCATAAAAGGGCCAAGTTTGAAGACCCCTGGTATAGAGCCTATTACTGTGTAGACAGTAGATAAAATGAGAATACTAAGAATATAGGGAGAGCCTCAGTATTTTGTCACATTGTGCACAATGTCTCATATCCTAGTTATGCTATGATTATCATATGTTGTTTAATCCAAAGACAACAAAAACAAACAAACATAGTGCTCTAAGTAGCTATCACAAAGATGGTTGGAATACCAATAAGAGGAGTAATAGCTATCATAATGTGGCTGATCATGGTCTGTAATGTCATTTGGTAAGATATCCAGGCAGCTGTATTACTGATGGTTTATACCAGGGGTAGGCAACCCTGTCTCTTTTATGACTCATGGACTTCAACTCCCAGAATTCCTAAACCAGCATGGCTCAGCATGGAAACCTCTCCCTTCCCCTCAGCATGGCTGGCTCAGGAATTCTATAAAATCAAATTAAAATAAAACAATTGTAACATCCCAATTCATATATTTTCTATGATTTCATATGAACAACATTAATAAAGTCAGGTACTATATAAGCAATATCAGATATTTTTGCAGATAACCATTGCAATCCCCAATGGTTTATTTCATGAGCTTGTTGTAAGCTGCCTTGAGTCATTTTATGTTGACATGGGTGGCATATACATTGAATAAATAAATAATATGATGAAGATCTCAAGAGGTCTTTAATAACAGACATTAATAGAAGATTTGGGACACATAATTATTTTATTTTAATTTTGAGAATCTATAATAGTTTTGCATTTTCATCTTTAATCTTCAGTTTTGAGATCTGAAACACAATGCCATTTTGAAATACCACAACAAGATTAAAACTTAAAATGAAAAGGCTTATTCTCTTTTTGAGTTTAACTTGCGTACATATTGTGTACTTATTTATATTGCTAATTGGGTGATTGTTTTTAATAGCTCTGGTTCACTTGTATAGACTTTGATAATGGTTCAGTAGTCACACTCTATAGCTTTTCAGACCAAGTTGGTTGAGATGAATTTTAAACTCTAAAATTTGAACTCCCACTGTACAAGATCATTAAGCATTATCAACAGCTCATTACCTTGAAAGAGATCTCCATGTGAAATATGTGACATGAGAGATATAGAACCCTATAAATATTTGGAAGGGTCACACAGAAAAAGAAATTTTAGTTTAACCAAATTAACTTTCCTTAGCAAATTTTTGATGAGAATGTCTTGCAGATTGCTTTTTTAATTCTCTGTTATACCTTCTATAAACCCAATGGTTGAGAAATCAATTCATTTCTTGTATTTCATAGGATGTTTAGAAATAAGACATTGCTTATCCTAGGAGTAGGTGTTACCAATTTACAGCAGTTTTCAAAGAAATGCTATCTTTCCACTGAGTTATAAGAGCATTCATTAATTTGTAGATGAAAATCTAAAATGACCAGGGATTAGAAGACCTGCAAGGTCTCTTTCATCTCTATGATTCTATGATTAATGTTTTTTCTTTTCAACTCTTTATTTATCTAAACAAGTTCTTGGAAATTCCAGTTCAGTAAATTATGGTTTTTACTTCTGGTTTGGAGCTTCATATGTGCAGCCAGCATGATATCTTCGGGTCAAAGTCAGTGAGTTTCTAAACAACAACTTGGGGAATGACCATATTGACAACCATGGACAATCAGAGCCAGCATGGTCTTAAAAAAACTAACACTGCATAACTCCTTTCCACTTTCATTTACATTCTTCAAAAGAAAAGTATATATTTCTAGCTGCAAGCATACCATGTATATGGTTATATATCTTCATTTTATTATCTTTAATTAGTACATTTTCCTTTCCCCACAACAAAAGGGTGGTTATTGTTCAGTAACTATGTTTAACATCAGGGCAGCAGAATTGTATATGATTACTGTGCTTATAGTGGTGCTGTACATTTGAATGAATTCTGATTTGAAACCTTGGGAATATCTAGAATACTAACCTTTGAGTCTTAGTCCCAACAATCAAGAATGTGGATGTAGTTCTCAAAATTGGCAGGGCAGTTGCAAAGAAACATATTCGATGTGTGCTAAGTTTCATAATAGTCATGGCTGTCCAATGTAGTCCAGGAGTTCAATTATTTAGTTGTACTATGGCTAACCATAATTTGTTTAGTCAAAATCATGACAGACTACAGTTAATGCTAAAAGGATGTTAGAGTAGGAAGTTATATGCAATTCTGCACGTTCATATTTTGATTATGAATCTTTTTTTAATTTGTAGAGATAGCTGCTGAACTATTCTTTATTTTTGGCTCCAGCTGAGTTTAACATGCTGTGATGCTCTTAATTCTACCTCTTTTTCCTGATGTGCAATTATTTCTATTATGTTGACCTTGTAATCTCATGTAAATGATGTGTGTTGAAATGGCATTAGCATAGTTTGCCTTTTTCTTAGTCTTTATGAAAAGTCGGTTGGATGGTGATGGGGATCATTATCTCCAACTCATTGTTGAGCGAAGGTAGTGTACTTTCAATAGTTAATGATAGGCTAGAAGACCTTTATAACTCAATTAGTAATACAATTATTTATGCAATGTCTCTTGTTCATGGTTTTTTTTCTTTATCCAAAGTATGATTTTTTTTCTGGGAAATGTTGTTCTGTTCCAATAATCTAATAAAAGTATCCTAAAACAACTAATAATACAAGACAGTGGATATCTTCATATTTTCCTGAGCATTAGAGAAATGGCTTCCAAAAGCCTGAGCAGGTTCAACTGAGCACTGGAAGCCAGTGAGGGTCAAGGTGGTCCACCCATTAAACTTGCTCTTCCCTTCTTTTCTTATGTAGCTTATCACATACCATCAGCATTGTGATCTAGAGAATTTACATGCTATTCTGTCAAAAAGTGTTCCAAGGGTTTTTCCAAAAAAGAGCCCTTTTGGCTCAGTGGTTAGAATGCAGTGGTGGAGGCAAACTCTGCTCACAGTCTGGAGTTCTATCCTGACAAAGTTCAAGGTTGACTCCAAGGTCGGTAAAATGAAAACTCAGATTATTGGGGGGCAATATGCAAATAATGCTTCTACATTGTTAACCACCAAGAGAGTGCTGTAAAGTGCTATGGGGTGGTAAATAACTCTAAATGCTATTGTTATTGCTAAGAGCTGTTGCCAAATTATATTTTTTAATGAACATTAGAATGGAAATTACCAGATGCCGAAGGTACTTGTGATTTAACTTTTTCAGTAGCTTACTTTCTGATACATACACCAAGAACAACATAATTTTTCTTCCAATTTTGTATTTACTTCTGAAACAGTTCATCTTATTAGCTTGCAATTATTCATCCAACTACTCTAATCCTAAATAACTTTTAAGCTTAAAAAAATTATCCAGGTTAGCAACTTGTATCTCTTGCTTCCATACAGTATCATATTGTGCTTCCAGTATTATTCTCTTTTTCTACCTGTGTTTTGAAGTTATTTCAGAGATTAATGGCACCAAATAATGAGTGTACATTTTAGGCTGCAACATATTTGAGAACTGTGGTTGTGCAGTGGTTAGAATGCAGTACTACAGGCTAACTGTGCCCATAGCCAGGAGTTTGATCCTGAGGGGGCTCAAGGTTGACTCAGCTTTCCATCCTCCTGAGGTCAGTAAAATGAGAACCCAAATTGCTGGGGTCAATAGATGTTTTAAATTGTTCAGAGAGCACTGTAAAGCACTGTAGAGCAGTATATAAGTCTTAAGTGCTAGTGCTATATTTTAAACAATTGACATTTTTTACCTTTATACCACCAATAGTATGCTATCAAAAATGAATCATTGGTTTGATGTTTTTTTAAGAGAAAGCGTGTCGTTCTTCTATATAGTGTAGAGATTTTACAAAGCTATTCATTCACATAAAAACTAGTTTTTTTAAAGGCTGAAAATATATTATCTCAATAAATGATTTTAAAAATTGATGGTTTACAGTATTTACAAGATATTTGATGTAATACCCCACCTTCTTTTGATTTCTTGAAAAGGTGTTCTTAATGCTGCACCGGCATTGAAGGTTGGATATAAATATGTTAAACATTTAATCATATAAATAAAATAAAATCATATCATGTATATTGAGATATCACCCAGACCTTTTACATCCCTTATTGGTGATCTGAAGATGGAGGCAGCAGAAAAGGGCATTACAACTGATTTATTTGCAGGGGAACAGTTGCCATGACAATCCTGTCCTAAGGGTTCTGTTTGGTACACATATTACAGTAATGTGGTTAAAATCATCCTGCTCCATCTGGCAAATGGTGCTTCTTGGAATACTTCATAGTAGATCCCATTCTTCTTGAATCCACCTTCTGATGACTAAGAATGGTGCTTGGGTTTCCCTGGGATCACCTCCCAAATGGGATTGATCTATCCACCTCTGACAAGAATATCATAAGGATCCTTCCCTACACCCATTAGAGATGTTTGTTTCCATGGTAAAAGCTGTCTTTTTTGGTCTCTTATGGTGTATGTGGTGATAGTTTTGTCAGTTACGTGTTTAGATTTGAAAAAAACGAAGTTTTATATGGGCTGTCTTTAAACTGAAGACAATTTATGTGACTGTGGTGGAATCTGCAGAAAGTTAATAACTGAAGGCAGGCTACCTAAGGTCCCAGGAAACCCAAGAAATTGCACACCTGTAATCCATGGGAATCCTAATACATTGCTTTTCGGGAGAAGACTAATTGCAGTTGCATAAATCATCAGTTAGGATTCACACTATCCCGGACCATTAAAATAAGACAAACATGAAGACAAATAAAATCCCTGGAAATTGTCCCATTTCATAACATTACCACATGGTTGCTCCTTCTACTGTTACACTCAGCAACCCCTTAAAATGATAAAACTATACTGCTCAAAAAAATAAAGGGAACACAAGATAAGACATCCTACTATTAAATACAGTACATTGTGTTGTTTAAGTGTTCCCTTTATTTTTTTTGAGCAGTATATATCCATTCCTGTTTTCAGGGAACATATAAGTCATACCAGGTTTTACCATGCAATGCAAATGCAGCCTACATTAACTGCATTTAGTTCTCCTTGTTGAGCATTTAACTCTCTGGATCCAACCTGGTTCCCCCGCTTTGGGAAACAATCCATGGCAATATTTTAAAATAAATAATTGAGACTGCTCAGAAGATCTAGAGATGAACATCTAGAGCCCCGTCATTTTATGTGTAATGACGTTTCAGGATGACTTTGTTGCTCATCTGAAAGTATTTCTTCACTCTTCCACTTTTCCTTTCCAGAAAACTAAGGAGGGTCACCTTCTGAGACATTTTCTATGCCATTTGGGGTTTCTGTGAGTTGAAACCCCAAATGGCATGAAAAATGTCTCAGAAGGTGACCCTCCTTAGTTTTCTGGAAAGGAAAAGTGGAAGAGTGAAGAAATACTTTCAGATGAGCAACACTGATTTCAGCCCTTTGAGGTAGTTCAGACAAAAAGTGCAAACCATGGAGAAGGCCCCTTCTCAGATCTTTCCACACCACCTCTTGTTTTTTTGTGAACTAAGACACCTTTTGCATGACAGTTGTGCAGTCTGTGGCTCTTTCTCCTGTCTCCCAAGGTCATTCCCTTATACCATCACAACATGAGAAACAAGAGAAGAGGTTGAATGTATGTACTGTATGTAAATGCAGATCCAGTGCAGGCCACATAAATGAGCTCTGACGAAAAAACTGAATTCATAACGTTCAGGAGAGAATATCATCAAACAAGTGAGATAAGCAAGGTTGTTCTTTATGTTTTTTTCTTAGTGGGATTACTCTCCTAAAGATATCAGAGAAAAGCCCCATGAAATTATTCAGTACACATTTCTGGTGAAAATGAATTCTTTAGGAAATTTAACAATTTCCTGTTTTGTTTAATGCTATGGAAAAGAAGTAAAAGGTAAAGGTAAAAGGTATTTCATATCTATAGTGTTATGCAAGTTGGTTTAAAGTTAATATTAACTCTATAAAAATTTCGTTTTATTGACTTAAGCATTTTAATATTGCTTACAATATGTTTTTTGAAATATCAGTTGGCAATATGGTTATATCAGGTTATTAAGCTTAGTATAACACAAAACATGAAATTATTCTAAAATTGTTAAAATAATAGTAGTTGTAAAATTGAGTAAACTAAGTAGCTTTTTTCTTAAATGGTGCTTGTCACTTGGTTTTATATTTACTGTTCAGAAAATGCCACTTTTCCACTTTAAAAGCAAACAGCTAAAATATCAAAATAGAAGCAGCAATTTGTGTCTTTAAGTTCACATGCAATTCCACCCCCCTCCCCAATTCATTTTTATAGTTCTCATGTCTCCCTAAGCTCAGTTATTGGTCCACCAGGCCTCTCAATGTTCAGCTAGAAACAAAAGAAAATAGGTCTCAAGTTACAACTGTAATGGCACCTCCTATCATGGTTGCAACTTGTGATGAACATAAAGTGGGTCGGTTACGTGACCAACCTGATTTTATGACCTTTTTTGTGGTAGTCATTAACTGAATTTTCAGTCATTAAGTGAATCACGATAGGATTGGTTTTGCAAAAAACAAAACAAAAATAAATGATGATTTTTGGCATCATAAAACACTGTCATGTGAATCTGGGATGCTGCAAAAGGCCATAGATGCATTGCGGTTGCTAAGGGCCCAGAGTATGTTCACATGACCACAGAGGAACATGACCATCAGAACGTCGAAACTGAGTTGTAAGTACCTCCCCATAGGAAGGTCACTTCGTACTTTGAATAGTCACTAAGCAACCATTTGTAAGTCGAAGCCTGCCTTATATGAAACTTCAAATGGTATAATGCATTTATTTCAGCAAAGAAAAAAAATCTGTTTCACCAGATTGGTTTTATAATATATCATCTCTAGATATTTTAGAGAATCTAATCATTTGTAAGGTTTCAGTGTCCCATTTACCCTAGAACAATGAGTTGATGGGGCTGGCAATTAATTCAGTATGTTAATCTTTAGAAATAATTGTTTTTCCATTTGCAGTTAAAGCCTGGGACAAACCTGTCTTTCTCTTTCTCTCCCTCCCCCCCCCAATGAGTCGAATATTCCATTTCTGATTTGCTTTTTAGGCTTCCTCCCATCATCCAAGGTACAATGAGTAGTGAATATTAGAAACAAAAACTTTTTAGTTGTGTCACCCATTTCGAAACAGTTTCTAAAAAGAAACTTGTTTGATCTTATTGGTTGAGTTTTTAGGACGTCCAAGTATGATTTCATCGGGAACAGAGGTGGGGGAGCATGGAGGAGAAAAATATAAAATATAACCCAAATGACATATATCACATGGTTCCAGATCAGAAACTACACAAAAAGCTGGCTAGCTCCCTTTTGAACAATCATTCCATCTCAGTTGAATTGAACTGAAAGGGTTATTATTATTGGTATGAGGGAAAGTAGGGGGCTGAGCATTATGTACGCCAGTTTAAGTTGTACAAAATAAAAGTGAGCTGTAAATCTAAGAAAGAAATAATTAAGGATTTAAAAAGAAATTGCATTGTGCAGGATCTCCCAGTAATTTTTTTAACTGCGAAATATCATGAAAAGTAATAATTCAGTTAGTCAGAGGGAATGACAGAATAAAGAGACAGGGTCAGCCTGAAAGATCTATAGGTATATCAGAATAAAATTTTGAGATAGTAATAAACTCCCTTGAAGATCACTAATGAATTAACTTGAACCTAAAGTAATATTAGAGTTAATTAAACTATTTAACTCTTATTTATGATTGCACAGGATTAGCATTTGTAAAGCATGACAAAGTTGAGGAGTGTTTGCAATTGGAATTCATTCTGTTTGACATAATTCTAGGCTGTCTCCAGAAGTGATCACTCTGAATGCAAAGATTTCCCATTCTTGGTACAAGGCCGAGTTAATTAATAACCACCTCATATTTTACCAAAGAACTGAGATTTATTTTTAACCTGATGCGATGTTTGGAGAGTTACAATATCAACATTCACTGATGATTTATCATGTCTCACTTCTTAATTACCTTTGTATACAAAGCTAAATGGAGCAAGTGGATAAGAAGAATGTCCCTCTCTAGTGATAAGTATTTTTAGTCTGACACTTATCAGAACTCTGCTTGGAAATTAGTTCCAAAGATAACAATGAGGATTATTTACCGTCCCCCTGTTTTTGATAATTTTACATGACATAGGTATGGGCAGGACTAGTTAAACTTCCCATTTAGCTATTTAGTAAATATCAAAAATATTCAGTACAAACTAGGCTGCATTATAATCCAGTATTTAAGAACTCAAAGCAAGCTTTAGGAATGAGCATCCCTGAAAGCTTGCCGTGATATTCCAAAGATGAGGACAACACTTTGAGTAAGATGTGAGTTTGGGTGGATTGTCAGTTCCAGATTCATATTTTAATCCATAAACATAGCTATAAAATCAGATCAGAGATTTGGAGTTCTGCAGTCACGTGTTTTTTTTCTGCCCACCTCCTTTTTTTTTGACTGAAAAAATAAGGAACAAAATAATAATAAGGCTGTCATATTTCCAGATGTGTTTGGCAGAAAGTGTGCAGATGATTCCAGAGCAATTAATTTAACATGAGGGGAAACATACACCATTGTACTTTTTGAGTCTTGCTTTGTATGACTCTCAAATGCACACTGTGTAGAAAACTAGGATTAAAAAGAACATGGCACTTTAACAAGTCGCCGGTACTGAAGCAGTTGATGGAGCAGATAATGTAGGAGTGTTTTAATGTGTTTCCCTTTTTGGGCAGCATTTGCACTTCAGATTTCTGCTTCCCATATTTTGTTTTCCTATGCTTCAAACTTTAATTCCTTATGAATCCCACTGTGTTTTGTCAGTATCTCTCAAATCCAGAGTCTTAAATATTAAACATATTAAGGCATATTACATATACATATACATACATACATATATATTTGAAATCAGTAAAAATAAAAACGATGATATAAAGAAGAAAAAAATCTTCTTTATTGCAGAACTTTCGTCAACAAGCTGTCGACATCATCAGAGCAAGGGCTGAATGATAAGGGAGTCAGTACATACACTTATATGGTAATAATAATGGTCAAATTGTGGAATGTGGGTGTGGCCTATTCGTGACAAGCTCGCTCGTGTATAATCACAGTGGTTCCGGCTTTGTTGGAAAAGCAGGTCTCTGGTTGATGTTTAAAAGTCGCACCTTTATCATTCAGCCCTTGCTCTGATGATGTCGACAGCTTGTTGACGAAAGTTCAGCAATAAAGAATTTTTTCTTATATCCCGGAGTTCATCATTTTTATTTTTACTGATCTCAAATGTCTACACCTGGGATTCCAGTTTTATATATATATATATATATATATATATATATATTCCTTGATAAGATTAAAAATACGAATCCCAGGCATGTTAAAATTAACAAACAAATGAACACTGGGATAGAATTAAAAACTAAAACAGTTTTTATTGCTGAAAAATCAAGCTTTCGTTGGCCAACTGCCAACGTCATCAGGATGGAGATGCTGGGGTGGGGAGATTCCGTTTGTACTGTTGGTGTCTGCACTCTGCTCATGGAGCATGCTCAGATCTGTTTGTTGAGGTCTGCCGTATTTCTTTGAGTTGTCGCGCATCCGTTTTTGGGATGTATTTGTCTCTGGGTATCTGTTGTTAAAAGTGAATTGTTTATAGCTCCATGTGTTGTAGCCATAACCCTGGTCATTGTCCGTGTTCTCATGCCAGGGATCTTAAATGGTTGTTGCTCTTCTTCCTTGTGTTCGACATTGCAGAGTGGTTGTGTGCTGGTGCAACCTTGGATTTGATGCAATGAGATAATTTGTGAATTCTTGCGCTGTTTGTCTTCATGTCGCGCACGTCGTTGCTCTTCCCAATTTTTTAGTGCCTGGTATGCAGGGGGGAGGTCTATATGCCGGTTGATGGAGGAATGGTTTGAAAACCAGGCTTCCTTAAACAGGCGGCCGCCTTTAGTGTTGTCACTGGCAATAGCCTCAGTCCCTGCTAGATTAAAGGCATGGTTATGTGTAGCCATGTGCGTCCACACCTGTGAACGTTGTTCTTGTCTTCTAATAGAAGACAAGAACAACGTTCACAGGTGTGGACGCACATGGCTACACATAACCATGCCTTTAATCTAGCAGGGACTGAGGCTATTGCCAGTGACAACACTAAAGGCGGCCGCCTGTTTAAGGAAGCCTGGTTTTCAAACCATTCCTCCATCAACCGGCATATAGACCTCCCCCCTGCATACCAGGCACTAAAAAATTGGGAAGAGCAACGACGTGCGCGACATGAAGACAAACAGCGCAAGAATTCACAAATTATCTCATTGCATCAAATCCAAGGTTGCACCAGCACACAACCACTCTGCAATGTCGAACACAAGGAAGAAGAGCAACAACCATTTAAGATCCCTGGCATGAGAACACGGACAATGACCAGGGTTATGGCTACAACACATGGAGCTATAAACAATTCACTTTTAACAACAGATACCCAGAGACAAATACATCCCAAAAACGGATGCGCGACAACTCAAAGAAATACGGCAGACCTCAACAAACAGATCTGAGCATGCTCCATGAGCAGAGTGCAGACACCAACAGTACAAACGGAATCTCCCCACCCCAGCATCTCCATCCTGATGACGTTGGCAGTTGGCCAACGAAAGCTTGATTTTTCAGCAATAAAAACTGTTTTAGTTTTTAATTCTATCCCAGTGTTCATTTGTTTGTTAATTTTAACATGCCTGGGATTCGTATTTTTAATCTTATCAAGGAATACTACCCGAGAGCTGTATTGCTCACAGCCAGGAGATGGGAGAAACTCGCACGAAAGATTACTTGTGTTTATCGTAAACTAGCCTTTCTACACGACTGCCTACGTAACGATCTACCTCCGAGGTCACTCTGGAAGAAACCGCTTGTGGATTCCATGGAGTGCCGACTTGCCATTCATCGATTCCAACGCCATACTATACGTGCATTGATTAATGACCATCATAGAAAGATCCACACTATGACGATAGCAGCCCACGAATGCCAGGAACATTGCCAACAAATCCTTGCACGCCAGCATTACCAGCTTCTCACTTGCCATATTAGTGAAGATACAAAAAAGATCAAACAACTCAGGACTGAGGCCCTACATCACAAAATGCAACGCCTGCGTGCAATAAGCAAACCTAGTTCTAACAATGATTTGGTACACAATTTATCATCCAAGACGCTTTCTTACAAACAACTTGAACTGTTACAACGTGATGCAGGTTACAACCTAATGGATGCGCGCCCTGTGGACTTTGTGGCAGCCTTTGAATCAGCCATCCAACAAGTGAACATTAATGAAGTGACCAAGGACTCTATCAGGCACCGCATCACAAGCCTACTTATGACTCATAGACGCTGCCAAACATTATCAGTTACTGAAAGAGAAGCCCTAAAGCAATTACAAGAGGACACATCCATCGTCATCCTCCCAGCTGACAAAGGCAGAGCAACTGTTGTAATGGACCGACCTGACTACATCCACAAAGCCCTCACACTGCTCAATGACACTAGTGCTTACCGGACTGTCAAAAAAGACCCCATGACAACCCTCAAGAACCAAATTTCCAAGGTACTGGATAGATTAAAACGGCAAGGGAAAATTGGGGAGGAGGCTTTAAGAACTATGCGCCCCAAAGATGCGCCCACTGCCAGATTTTATGGACTCCCCAAGATCCATAAGGAAGGAGCTCCCCTAAGACCCATTGTGTCTTTTAGGGGAACTCCAACCTCAGGGCTGGCCAAATGGCTATATGGCAGATTAAGATATCTAGTAATGAACAATGACACCACTGTGAACTCCTCTAGTGAATTTTTAGAGAAAATTAGATCCGTCAGCATAGAGGAGGGGGAGATCATGATTTCCTATGATGTCACCTCCCTATTCACCTCAATTCCACAAAACTTAGCACTTGCTGTAATTGGGGACTGCTTGCAACAGCAGGGAGTGGGGCAACATCAAGATTCACTTAACAACGAAGATCTGCTTCAGCTTACGTCCCTATGCCTGAAAACGTTTTTTACATTTCAAGGCACCATTTATGAACAGGTGAAGGGCACCCCTATGGGGTCCCCCATCTCGGGTGTCATTGCAGAAGCAGTCCTGCAACAGCTAGAGACCCGCGTGATGTCCACATGTCGGCCCAAGTTTTGGGTGAGATACGTGGATGACACCTTTGTGATTGTCAAAAAGCAGGACAAGGACAGGCTGATGAGGAAGCTCAATTCCATCTATCCTGATATCCGCTTCACCGCAGAAGAAGAGACCAATGGGGCTTTGCCCTTCTTAGATGTGTTAGTTAGGCGTCAACCTGATGGCTCGTTACACACATCGGTCTACCGTAAATCCACCCATACGGACAGGATACTTCATTACGAAAGTAATCACCCCACAACCCATAAGGCCAGCTGTATCAGAACCCTCTTTAGACGTATAGATACGCATTGCAGCACGAATAAGGCAAAAAGGGAAGAAAGACGCCACCTTTATCGTGTCTGCAAAAACAACGGGTACCCGTCTAACTTCATCAGACAATACAGCAGGCCAAGTGAACCTACCCGCCATGAATGTAACAACGCCTTAACATCACGGATAACACTGCCTTATATCCACGGTGTATCCGAGGCCACAGCGCGCATACTAACCCCTCACAAAGTCGGTGTTGCCCACAGACCTGATCGGACCTTACGAGCTTGCGTCATGCGCCCTAAAGATCCACTCCCCAATGAAGAAAAAGCCTCGGTCGTATACAAGATATCATGCCAGAATTGCAATTGCAATTACATTGGGGAGACAGCAAAACGACTGAGGACTAGGGTGCATGAACACAAGCTTGCTATTAGAAGACAAGAACAACGTTCACAGGTGTGGACGCACATGGCTACACATAACCATGCCTTTAATCTAGCAGGGACTGAGGCTATTGCCAGTGACAACACTAAAGGCGGCCGCCTGTTTAAGGAAGCCTGGTTTTCAAACCATTCCTCCATCAACCGGCATATAGACCTCCCCCCTGCATACCAGGCACTAAAAAATTGGGAAGAGCAACGACGTGCGCGACATGAAGACAAACAGCGCAAGAATTCACAAATTATCTCATTGCATCAAATCCAAGGTTGCACCAGCACACAACCACTCTGCAATGTCGAACACAAGGAAGAAGAGCAACAACCATTTAAGATCCCTGGCATGAGAACACGGACAATGACCAGGGTTATGGCTACAACACATGGAGCTATAAACAATTCACTTTTAACAACAGATACCCAGAGACAAATACATCCCAAAAACGGATGCGCGACAACTCAAAGAAATACGGCAGACCTCAACAAACAGATCTGAGCATGCTCCATGAGCAGAGTGCAGACACCAACAGTACAAACGGAATCTCCCCACCCCAGCATCTCCATCCTGATGACGTTGGCAGTTGGCCAACGAAAGCTTGATTTTTCAGCAATAAAAACTGTTTTAGTTTTTAATTCTATCCCAGTGTTCATTTGTTTGTTAATATATATATATATATATATATATATATATATATATATATATATATATATATATATATATATATATATATATATATATGTGTGTGTGTGTGTGTGTGTGTGTGTGTGTGTGTGTGTGTGTGTGTGTATATATATATATATATATATATATATATATATATATATATGTATATATGTATGTATGTATGTATATAAAATATTTTTCTGACAGAAATAGAAGTCCAAAAAATTTAACAGTTGTTTATTTAAAAAAATCACAAAAAACTGATGTTAAGTGATTGTACAGATATTTTTTATACATTCAATAGTTTTAAATACCTTGATGTTCAGAGTGACCATTTCTTTCCAATGAAGTAGAAAGGGTATGCTGTAAGAAATTTGTCTCACAAGGATTGTTTTGTGTCTATTCTTTTGGGCTGCAAACTAGCAAAGCTACTCTTTGACCATTGTGTAAAATTAGAATTTTCAGCCTCTGATTCAGAATATCATTTCAAAATAAAGTCTGAAAAATGTAAAACAGAGTAGAAAATCATATGAAAAATGAGTTGTTCCTCACTATCAGTTGAAATAATGATGAATTAATGTTTGTTCTGCCACTGATTAATACTAAACCTTAGATTTAACACTATCTTAAAACTGCTGGGTAGTGTAGGTTTATTTCTTGTATTCCATTGATAAATGTTAGTGAATTATAAATTGCAATTCTTCTTACCAACAGTGGTTTAAATAATTTGAAATGAATTATGTATGTAGTTTTGTGCGCCCTGACAATTTAGTAAATCAACAATATATCTATGTATTTTTTATTTAAGATTTGGTGGTCTCTAGTTTTGTTTATTTTCTTTGCAGCTTTTTATTATGTATGTCCAGGAATTAATTCTATTTATCTAATACATGTTATATCCATCCTTTCTACCATATCTGAATAAATATGTTTTAAGTCTCAGCAGGAATATGCTTCAACAAGTTTTCTGCCCCAGTGAAATACAACACTGGACTCCTTCATGATTATTTGGGTTTAGATTTTGGCAATAAGACAAAGAACAATTCCTCCTCAGAAAAATCTTTGCTAGATCAAAACTGGGAAGGGTCAGAAGTTGGAATTGAGCATGGGAAATGATGATAAAACTGTGATGACTCAGCTCTGCTTTATCCTCTATATTAGAGGCAGTTACAGGAATATAATTCTGGATAAGGACTTTTGCTATAATGAATGAACCTTTATTGTCAAAGTACAACCATGTATACATTGAGATTAGCTGAGCCTCCCTTTGTGCTCCCATCCCCCAACTCACAGTGACAACAAACCTCCATCTTATGTGAACTAATTTCACCACACACCGGCCTCGCAAGTCAATTCTGCATAAAGTTTATAAAAATTATTTCCTGTTCAAAAGCCTAACAGCCCACGGATAAAAGCTGTTTTTCAGCCTGTTGGTGCGGCTGGCTATACTCCTATACCTCCTACCCGATGGTAGGAGAGTAAAGAGATACCATCCAGGGTGTGAGTCATCCCTGAGAATTTTCCTCACTCTTCCAACATTATATTGTCCTGGAGACATCTAAGTTGCTATGTATAGGAAACAGAATAGTGCACTACAGTATGTAGTTCTTTTGTGTGATACATCAGAACTCTTTGTAATGCCAGTGACTACTTTAGGATGGAGTCAAAAGGTCATTGTCTAATGTCCATAAAATCTGCAAAGTAAATTTCCTGCAAAGTAATTCTGGGTGTTATTGTTCTACAGCACTAGTCCACTATGAAACATGGATTATCATAAGGATGTTTATATTTGTCCTGATGTTCCATAACATTGTCTCCACTGTGGAAGGTAGTCTACCTTTTGATTTACTGGTTGTTGGCCTTCACAATCTCTTTGAACAACTTAGCTGCAAACAAGAGGTGAGAATTTGGCTGCACATAAACAAAGTAGGATTTTTTTATTTCTAAAGTAAGAGAAAATCACTCTGGAGTGGCACTAGAATATTTTCTGTGTTTTGCAGTAAACACATTATTTGAGAAACAATTAGGAAAAGGATGAGATTTATTAATCAAATTTGTATGCCACCACATCTACATATAAGACAAATCTAATAAGATATAAAAATACATCATTTAATATTCAGAATTAATTCTAACTCTTAAGTTGTGGCAATTCACTTGTTTCTTTGGATTTTTTTTAGGTTTTATCTGAAATCCCTGTATTTCAATATCAAATATGGGAATTCCATAACAAAAGCTAAGGTTGAGTGAAGTTAGAAAGGAGCTGAGGGAACAATATATTTTAGACGGGTAGAATGGGGGACTGTAGCTTGCACACATTTTAGAGTTACAAAATGAATGAGTGTTCAGTAATGTAGGCCTGCAAAAATACTCCTCCCCCCAAAAGTGTCTGCTTTATCATTGGCAACATAATGGATTTAATGGCTTTGATCTGGGTGTTGAATGAAGAGAACTAATTCTACTTAAGTAAAGAGAGGTTTCTAACCTATTAATTCCAAGTACATTTCTTGCCTCTCATCATGTTGCATTCTGCTCTTTAATCCTTGGAACAAATTTTTGAGGCTGCAGCAAGAAGAAAAAAGTGGTAGTACCACTTTGTTAACTGATCCTCTTTCTGTTCACAAAATGGAGGTCAGGATTCATTCTACTGTATGTGTTTTGTGTCCAACTTCCTCTCCCATTCCAGGATTTGTGATTTTTTTAAAAAAAATGTATTTCCTGATTTGAGTTGTTTACAGACTGGGATTCAATAAAAAAGTGTTTTAAAAATAATATAAAAGATTAGCTGGACATTCAAATATAGCTTATAAAGGACACCATACTGTTTTACCTTATTTTAAAAACATTATAGACTCCTGTAGTAATTTTAACAACCACTGAGTTTTGACTAAATGTATTTATTACAAAGGTATTTTGTCCCAATATCAATAATTTGAATTATGTTATCTGTTCATAGTATATATAATAAGCATGCAATTTTACAGACAGATGTTAGAGATTTGTTGAGAAAATGTATTACCATTAGTTGAAAAATTAGTGGGGCTTTATAGTTTAAAGCTTATTTAAAATTTCAGGTAAAATGGTATGTGATCTTTTTATTACATAGTACAATCTTATCTCTTAAAACAAGATCAAACTTACTGTGCTACATAGGTTTTTAATTGCACTTAATTTATACTAGTTACATGGATAAATCAGGCATGTTTCTTTAGACAGTGCATATTTCATTATCTCCTGAAATAATGAAAAAGCTAGTGAAACTCAATATGCATTTTAAAATCTAGTAATAAAATAAGTAATATGGCTGAGGAATGCAAACTGATATTAGTTTTGACACTCTATTTGCTTTATGTCCAACTTTATCTCAGTATGCATTATTCAAGAGTAAAATGCACAGTTCTTTATTAAGTCTTAATCAAATGTGTTTTATCATAAGTGTCAATTCAATACTTTGCCATTGAATTTCTATTTTAAAATACTGAGCTCTTTTTAGAATATAAAGTGGAATGGTTAGGAACAGTTAATGAAAGGTTCTTTTTGAAAGCTTTAAAATTGCTAGTAAAATTAATTTTATATTCTCTTAAGTAAAGGTTGAATGCATGCAGTTGTCCCTTTTCTAATATGCAAATAAGTCCCCTATTACTATTAAAAACTTTTGACCGAACTGGAAGTGAAGTGAAGTAATCATCAGTACAGGTCAACACATTTCTTCCTTTCTTGCCTCCTATATTGTTTTAATATATAATGAGTGGACAGAAAATATTCCATTCCTACCTAAATCATAAAAAGCAGGATCAGAGCCTGTGTATGCTCACTTCTTGTTGCTCCCTGGCCTGGAAGTAAATTGACAGAAAACTCCTGGCAGTTATGAAATACTCAAAGGCTGCTCAACTACAGACCATCTAGTGCCATGTAAAGAGTTTGTCAATTTGCAGGGTGGGTGGCAAGGAAGTGCTCCAAGTTTGAAATTCATGGGTAAAAGAGTCTGACAGACTCTCACAATGGCAGTGAGTATAATAGGTTGTGGAAATTGACCTTGAGGGATGAGGGGAAAAGATGTCACCTAGGAAACAAGTAGACAAGACAATTAGAAAGGGCCTACCTTAACTGATGAAATATTTAAAAGTCGTGGTGGGTGATTTGTGCCTTTAGGCTTGCGAGATTTCTTTAATATAACTTACAATATAGTAGATTTAACTCATTCAGTCACGTTTCCTGTCTGATTTACCAGGGGGCTGGGAGCTGGCAATGGGGCATCAGTTTTTTGTTTAACTTACTCTTGTTAGCATAATTATTTAGTTGAACTGTTTCTGTGAGACTTCTGCCAGGTCTTAGTTTAGAAATCAATTTAAGCCATGTAAAATTGGGAGGTTTGTGATGTGCTACCATGTCAAGTCAAGTCAATATTTATTACAGTCAAAGACCAGAGCAAGTTAAAAACCATATGCTACCACGTCTTAGTTGGAAGAGCCTGACTGGATAACAATACTCAGTTTTGAAGTACAGTATTTGAATATAAAAAGGCAACTCTTCCATGGCATGGACTCAGCTAAGCGCAATGAGTGAATATTGGGGAAAGAGAGGTAATGCTGTGGTAATATTTTGAAACAGTGGCAAATAACATCTCCAGCCTTTTTCAGTTTTCAGGTTGGAAATTGACCAGGAACATGGCTATTTGCATGCACTCATACTCAGCAAAAACACAGTGCCCAATATATTTGTCTTCCCCCCTCTTTCCTAGTGATCATCCTTAAGCATTACTAGTTGTTTGTTTTTATGGGAAAACAGATTTGAAGCAGGATTGTTATTTCAAACCAGTGTATCTAGTGGTTGGCAGGAAACGGTAGCTGCTGTTCTGTCATTAATTGCATCAGCAATCTGTGTTATATATGTAAACAATCCTTTAATAGATATGTATATATGTTAACTGTTCAAATAATACGGCAGCAGCAAAGTGTATAAACTAAAAGCCTCCTGACAGAAAAAACACGCGGGAACTTTGACAGCTGTCAAAGTTCCCCGCACAGCGCAGGCGCCACCACTGACAGCTCGCGGCTGTCAAACTCCGGACTACGAGGAAGCCTGAGCTGTCAAAGCGTCCACCGCACAGCGCAGGCGCGACCACTGACAGCTCGCGGCTGTCAAAACACCAAGCCACGCGGAAGCCGGAGCTGTCAACAGAAGGCGACGCGGATTGGTCCCTGCCTGACACGGCGCCAAATTAAACACCGCTGATTGGTCCTCGCTACCAGCTGCCGGCTATAAAAGCCGGACAAGTTATTCTATGTTTGCCTTGCTCTTAATAAACCTGTTGTTAACTAGCCTGTCGTCCCGAGTGGTCCTTGGCTACTTCACTGGCGACGAGGGTGGGATCGCTCCGGAGCTGAAGTCACGGCTGAGGAAGGGAGTTCCCGGCAAAGAGCTGTCACGGAAGTTTTAACTTCCATCGGAGCAACCCAGGACCAGACGACATGGCAAACTTCGGCCGTGTGAGGGAGTTTGATACCCGCCATCCCGAGAGATGGCAATCACACCTCGGCCAAGTCGAGGGATTCCTCCTCGTCAGTAAAATCACTGACGACCGAGCGAAGGCCGCCGCTCTGCTGTACATCAGCGGGCCCCCGGTGTACGATGCAGCCGTCGGGTTGTTCAGCCCGGTGCCCATCACTGAAGTCTCCTACGCGGACCTGGTGGACCAGCTGAACAAGTACTACATGCCGGCTCGTTCAGAACTATACTGGCGAGTACAATTCGCACAAAAGAAACAACGGCCGGACGAGCCCGCCAACGAGTTCATCGCCGGGGTCCGACACGCTGCACGGAACTGCTGTTTCCCCGACCTGGAAGACCGCATCAGAGACCAGGTGGTGATCGGTCTGAGGGACGAGAGGCTTCAGAAGAAACTGACGTCCAAACCCGACATGAACCTGGCTGAGCTGACCAGGGAGATCATGGCGTACGAGCACAACCACAAGAAGAAGCCGACGATCACGACCCCTGAGACCCCCGCGACCGTCTACCAGGAGAACGCAACCTTCAGCGACAGCGGAGAGTCGGTTGATTTCACCGATGGAGAAGCCCTACAGCGCAGAATGGAGCACCGGCAGCCGAGGAGGGGCAACACATCGGACAGCCGGAGGTCCAGGAACCCCCCACCGCCACCACCTCGTTACGAGCAACGAGCCGCCTGTGCCAGCTGCGGGGGCAACCATGCCCGAGGAAGCTGCCGCTTTAGGAACGCGAAATGCCACAATTGCGGGAAGACTGGCCACATCAAGCCGGTGTGCCGCAGCAAGGGCCGGGACAACATCAATGAGGTGGAGGCAAACCCCCCAGGTAGGCCGGCTGCCCAGGCCAGCAGGGAAACCCCACCAGGGCCCCTGGTAGAGACAATTGACAGGGTAAACAGCATAAGCTCCAAGGTTAAGATTTGGGTCAGAATTCAGGGGGTGCCCTGCCAGATGGAAGTAGATTCAGGGTCAGCAGTCTCCTTAATTTCGCTGACAACCTATCAGGAGATCTGTCAGCAAGGCCGAGGACAAATTCCCCTGAAACAAACTCAGGTACACCTAGCTGACTTCCAGAAAACCCCCATTCCGTTGGAAGGGAAAGCCAAGGTCGTAGTGCAGTACAAGGGGTTCAAGGGTCCCCTGGAGGTTTTAGTTACACCAGGGAACCGTACCAACCTGATAGGACTAAACTGGTTCAGTCCACTAGGCATCGCCTTAACGGGGGTTAACACCATTCAAACACCCAGCCTAGAAGTCGTTTGCGATAAGTACGCCGACGTTTTCGATGGCACTTTAGGAAAATATACGGGTCCCCCCATCTCCTTGCAGCTAAACCCTGCAATCCAGCCAATTAAAATAAGAGCCAGGAGGGTACCTTTTGCCCTTAAAGAAAAAATTGAAAACGAACTGGATCGCCTCGTAGGACTAGGGGTGCTGGAGCCAACAGAAGGGGGAACCTGGGAGACCCCTATTGTCACCCCAATCAAACCTAATGGTGAAGTGAGAGTGTGCGCTGATTATAAGGCGACAGTCAACCTAGCCCTCAGTCCCCATGCCTACCCGGTGCCAGCGGTAAGGGACGTATTTGCTTCCATCCGCTCTGGTGCCCTTTTCGCCAAGCTTGATCTCACACAGGCGTATTTGCAACTGCCTGTCACTGAGGACACTGCGGAGGCCCAGACAATTGTCACCCACCGCGGTGCCTTTAAAGTAAAGAGGCTCCAATTTGGCATATCGGCGGCCCCGGGTATATTTCAGGGCATCATGGAGAAGACCCTGAAAGGAATACCCGGGGTCTGCCCCTATTTCGACGATGTCCTCATCGCCGGAGAAAACGAAGCGAACTTAGCTGACAGGCTGTCAGCTGTGCTGAGCCGGCTCAGAGAAGCCGGCCTCAAACTTAAGCGGGAAAAGTGCTCTATTGGAGTCACATCCACTGAATTCCTAGGGTACAAAATAGATAGCCAGGGCATTCACCCCACCACAGAAAAACTTCAGGCTATTCAGACCGCACCCAGCCCTAGGAATAAACAAGAGCTCCAATCCTTTTTAGGACTGTTAAACTTTTACCACGCCTTCATCCCCCATAAAGCCACTATTGCAGAGCCTCTGCATAGACTCCTAGACAAGGGTACAACTTGGTCCTGGACCAAAGAACATGAGAATAGCTTCCAATCATTAAAAAAGATTATCTGTCACAGTTCAACTATCACCCTTTTCAGAGAGGACACCCCAATATGCATCGCTTGCGATGCCTCCCCCTATGGAATCGGGGCTGTCTTAAGTCACATATTCAAGGACGGTACACAGAGACCCATAGCCTTCTATTCACGCACTCTGACCAAAGCTGAAAGAAACTACGCACAAATTGACAGGGAAGCCCTAGCAATAGTAGCAGGGGTCAAAAAATTTCATGATTACCTATATGGAAGACCATTTACTATATTTACGGATCACAAACCCCTGCTAGGCATATTCACTTGGAACAAAACTACTCCACAAATTCTCTCTCCGAGAATTTTAAGATGGTCAACATTCTTAGCAGCCTATTCCTATCAACTAATACATAAACCAGGTAAAGAATTGGGACATGCTGACTGCCTCAGCAGACTGCCCATACAAACCAGGGACGCAGACCCAGCCCCAGCCAGCCAGATTTTAGCAATCTCCCAACTGCCAGAATGCCCCCTGACTGCAAACGTCATAGCTAATAATTCTGCCAAAGATAAAATACTTGCCAGAATCCTCAAATGGGCCACAACAGGATGGCCAGCTCAAAATCCACAACCTCAATTCCAACCTTATTATAACAGGAAAAATGAGATCTCAACACATAGAGGATGCCTGCTGTGGGGAAATAGGGTCATCATACCAGAGAAAAACATAGACCAAACATTACAAATTTTACACGAAGGACACCCTGGAATTGTAAAAATGAAGGCGATGGCTAGAAGTTATGTGTGGTGGCCAGGCATAGATAAACAAATAGAAAAGTATGTGGGTGGGTGTTATACCTGTCAAGAGACCAGGAATGAACCACCCCAGGCACCAATCCATAAATGGGAGACTACAAGGAACCCTTGGTCACGTATACATATAGATTTTGCTGGACCCATCCAAGGCCAAAGTTTCTTAATTGTAGTAGACAGCCACTCTAAATGGCTGGAAGTCACACCCCTTAGAAAAACAACGTCCCAAGCCACTATTCAAGCTTTACGAAAAATATTCGCTACACACGGCCTACCTGACACCATAGTTTCTGACAACGGACCTCAATTCACCTCTCGTGAATTTCAGATCTTCGCTATGAAGAATTGTATTAGGCTGGTCACGTCGGCGCCGTTCCACCCATCGTCGAACGGAATGGCTGAAATTATGGTACGATCCACAAAAGAAGCGTTAAAAAAATTCGTTAAAGGGAACTGGCAGAGGCGCCTCAGCCAGTTCCTCTTAGCACAACACACAACACCATGCTCTACGACCGGCAAATCACCGGCGGAATTAAGATGGGGGAGAAGGCTAATAACACGTCTGGACAGACTGCACCCCGACACATATCCAGAAGAAAAACAGCACCCCCACCCCGCCCGCACACTCAACCCAGGTCAATTGATTTGGGCACGATCATACACTGATAAAAACAAGTGGGTCCAAGGGACAGTAATAAAACAAACAGGGCCCATCTCATACCTTATAGCTACGCAAGCACAGGGCAACATACGCCGCCATATTGATCAGCTCAGACCCAGACAACCACCACACAATTCTGAGCAACCAACCAATGCCAGCATACAACCCCCACCGGAAATGCTGCCTATCCCAAACCAGGAAGAAGAACACCAAAACGAAGATCCAGGACCAGACCACCCTCCACCCCTTCGCCGCTCAACCAGGAATCGTAGACCACCCACCTACCTAAAAGACTATCAGTGGGCAGGTTCAAACATCCAAGAGGAAGGAAACGCACCAGGGGAGGGGTAAGGGGTGTGTTATATATGTAAACAATCCTTTAATAGATATGTATATATGTTAACTGTTCAAATAATACGGCAGCAGCAAAGTGTATAAACTAAAAGCCTCCTGACAGAAAAAACACGCGGGAACTTTGACAGCTGTCAAAGTTCCCCGCACAGCGCAGGCGCCACCACTGACAGCTCGCGGCTGTCAAACTCCGGACTACGAGGAAGCCTGAGCTGTCAAAGCGTCCACCGCACAGCGCAGGCGCGACCACTGACAGCTCGCGGCTGTCAAAACACCAAGCCACGCGAAAGCCGGAGCTGTCAACAGAAGGCGACGCGGATTGGTCCCTGCCTGACACGGCGCCAAATTAAACACCGCTGATTGGTCCTCGCTACCAGCTGCCAGCTATAAAAGCCGGACAAGTTATTCTATGTTTGCCTTGCTCTTAATAAACCTGTTGTTAACTAGCCTGTCGTCCCGAGTGGTCCTTGGCTACTTCACAATCAGTTTGTTAATCAGTCAGATAATTAATTTCATTTGTCAGCTAAGAATCACCTCCCATTTTTGGCCTGGATTGCCAACTCCTGTTTTTAAAATGGAGTGGGAATTTAAGATTCCAGTTTTCCAGGATCACTTGATTTATTCCATGTTAAAAATTTATTGAGGGCACAGCACTGCTTTAGACATTGGCTCATAATTAATAAGATTTTTGTTCAAAAATTCCAACTGAAACTTATAATTTAATGTGAAAGGAGCTGGTGCAGTTCAAGAGCTCATGTCAGTTTAAGTCCCAATCAGGAATTTTAAATTGCTGCAATATTGTTGAACTAACATACAGTGAAGTTTCTTTGCTGATGAGGCAAGCTTGCTTCAAGTGGTTTCCACATCAATGAGACAACTTGAGTTTGTGCCTACATCTGAAATTTATTTTCTTTATTGTTTCTTCTGCTGAATCAAATGTTCTCTAAATTGATGTTGCATTCAGGAGCTTAAATCACCCAAAGAAAGGCCTAAATACCACCATGTTAGACTCACAAAATTTTGTATCCACATTCCATTTCCTCAACCAGCATTAGGATACAAACTGATTACCCATTAGATTCATAATTCTACTTCTGTGTTATTTTTTTAGCACCCCTTGAAGTTTTCTGCCTCTTAAGTATCACTACAACCTATGGGAATATAAAGTTCTCTTTTTCAAAGCCAACCATTTTAGCTTTAATCACTACTAAACTTTCCTAAATATTATGAGAATTGTAAATGAAAACATAATTATTGAAATTGGAAAAACATGTTTGTGCACAGCACACACACACACACAGACACACAAACACACACACCTCTACCATAAAATGAATGATCTGTTTTTATTAATTCTCTGTTTGTTATCTTTTTCTATAAGCTAGTGTCGTGAGTCAAACTCTGATATAAGCTTTAGACCAGTTATATGGGGGGGGAAATTCAAAACAAATAACTAAAGAAATTATTATGAAAATGATTTAGCATATTCATCTACGGTAATTTGCTAACAGAAGTATTTGAAAATATTCCCCATCTTGGTCATATGATTATTGAGTGTAAAGGATTCCATTTTGGACATTCATGTTGCAGCAACCTAGCTGTCTACCATAGAGAAGTGGCTCTGTTGCAATTATAGATATGTGTGAAGCTGGATGCATTTGATGTGGTATTCAGATCTGTTCAAAGAGGGAAAAATAGTTCTTATTCTTCACTGAAAGGAATAAGAAAGGACTTATTCCATTTCTTAGTCTGGAGTGATTCATCCCTGGCAATATCATTAAATGAAAATATTATTCTTAGTGTAGGACCTTGCATCATAAAAATATTCTTAGTGTTGGATTTCACATCATAAATCATTGAGAACATTGATGTTTATTAGACTTTGAAGAATGCTTTTATTTTCAATAGATATTCTCTTCCCCCCGCCCCCCCGCCGAAATAATAAGTCTTATCACGCCATGCATTACCCACTGAACTCCTGAAATCATTATTGGTTTTCTCTAGGTATCTCCAAGCTAAAGATTTAGTTCAGCATTTTGACTTTTGGCTTTAGTGATACTAACATGAAATGTACATGAAATTTAATTCCACATTGTCAGGCTGTAATGATCCATACAAAGTTCTTAATTCAAATTGTGCTCATATTGAAGAAAAGTTTAATCACAGAAGACTGTATTTGTGTTCCATTACTTTATCCTATTAAACATAAATACTGCATTTATTTTTCATTCAGCCCCATCCTCTGTTTCTTTCTCTCTCTTTTTCATTATTGTTACCACACCACAGCAAATGACCTTCAGATATTGAAATCAATTGAGATCAAACCTCTGAATGTTTTTGGTTGGCTTGATTTGTTTTGTTTCAAATTAATGTTATTTTATTATAAGTGTCATGCCTGAGAAATACACTCAGGATGTTATTATTTGCTTTGATCATACAGTGCTGGGAACCTGGAGGGAAAAAAATGGCCCAAAGTTAAAATTACTTTTTGTGTAATAGTTATATCCTTTCTGTGAGTTAATGGAACTGATAATTTAGAGCTATGAAAAGTAAGAGAATACTTTCTCTTCTCAATATTCTCAACAGTGCAGCCATCCTTGCATCTGTAATAGGTGTATGGATTATGTTAATTCCCAGGTTTTACTGAAGTGAATGTGTCAGATTTGTTTTCCTATTACTACAACAGCCAAGAATTCAAGTTTAGGGTATGTGTTGTATGCTACCTCACGTTGCTTTTTAAAGCAATTATGTCTTTTGCACACTGACCGACCTCTTCCTACAAAAGGACAATCTTTTTTTTAGTCTAGTGCCTATGCCTTTTTCTAGTGCCTCCTGGGATCAAAACAAGAATGGTTCGTTGTGTTGTTAAGTCATGAGGATACCTGAGCCTCAGGTGTTTCTTTTTATTCCCAAATTCTTAATTTTAGATGTGATCTGTGAATCCTTCAACAGCAAATAGGAGGGGAAGGGTAGAGAGTTTTTAAGAAACATTTTGCAAAAAAACGCAAAGAAAAATGTGGTAATGTTGAAAGCATTGGTTGGCCACTCTGGGTATAAGGTATACAGCTATTCCGAATATGCAATGTTGCTAAATATGTTTATCATATCTACTTCAGCATGTATACATAAACAACATCTCTCTGTCTGTTTATACGTTTATTTTAAGCTTAGGCACTGCCCAATTCCAGACTGGCTCACAATCAAACCAAAGAGATAGAAAGTACAAGTTTACTAGGATTATAAAATACAAAATAAGAAAATAAAGTATAAGATGGTGGTGCCTGCCAACAATACCTATACATGCAAGCGTATCTGAACAGGGACCCCAGCCACCTTACATCAAGTTCTACAAGAAGACTAAGGCATTTAGGACTTTCTAGAATACCAACTGGGTGGGAGCCAACCTTCTGGAGGAAGGTTATTCTATTGATATACCTCTTAGAAGCCAGAAGTAGCCAGTGGCCTACAGAAGTCTTACATCACATGAATGTATGGATTTCAGACAATGTAGATTGTCTGAATTCCCTAACGCTAATTTGAATATATGTCATCAGGAAATATTCAATGGACTTACTCAACAGTATTTTAAAATACAGTTTTAAAATAATGTCTATTTTCTTTCCACTTCTAGGATTGTTAGCATGTGTTTTTTTTAAATCAGAAATGGAACAGTCTGTCTGACATATTCTTATAATTGTCACATAAATATTGAATAGAATTCTGTATTATTTGGACATTGAAATCACAATGTACCTTCAAGACAATTATAGTTACTTGTTTACTCATTTTAAATAAATAAATCAATATGTGAAGCAGATGGGGTGTAAAGAGAGGGGATAACCATTATTTCCATACCCTTCAAGAAGCTTTTAATGAAATGGGTGAGATGCAAGCCATTTTAATCACCAAGAACATTAAAATGGGTTTCCAGCAGGTATGTTAATGGAGACATACTGTAAAACCTTTCCCCTTCCACAAAACATTTTCCTGTTTAATGATGTGAAAATGTGTTGTCTAAAAGGCTACATTTTGAAAGTTTTTAGCATGCTGCTTAAAGATAAGGTTTATGAAAGCATTAATTTTCCTAGCAATAAACATGCAGCTCTAAAATATTTATCAAGAGATTGCAATTAAGGGACACCCACAGAAGCATCAGACAGCAAGTAATGAATTTAGACAATGCAGTGATAATGGAAGATTGGATAATATCCATTTCTGATTGCTGACAAACTTTGCTCAAGCAGTTAGAAAGTTAAGGTTAGGATGGCATCCTATCCATCTGAGATTATATGTTTCCATTGGAACTAATGCAATATATATATGATCAGTTAAAAAAAGCTATGAAACATATTTTAGTGTTGTTTTTATAATAAAAATGCTGAATTATGGCAAAAGAACACATTTTCTTGGTGTAAACATACACATGCTCTTACTCAAATTGGAGTATCACTTAATTTAGTACTCACTGAGATGCAACTTAGCTTGTTTCAAAGAACTTAATCTTGAGATGGAAAAGTTGCACCACCAGATGCCTCCCAGATGAATCAGACAACAACTGCCATCATCTCCAGCCAGAATACATATGAGTTATATTTTCAGCTCATCTTTGTTTGCATTCAGTCTTGTTTACTGACAGAGAAAGAAGGGTAAAATATGTGTTAACACTTGTCTTACCATTTTCCCCGGTCCTGGTTCTAATGAAGATGGGCACAAGAATTGAATCTACGCTATATTTCCTCTTTGGAGACATGTAATATTTTATACAGTCTGGATATAGAACCCTATCTCAATAGGACCAGCTTCATGAATGCTTAGTACCAGCACTAACCCATAAATCTATCCTTGATTTCAAATAATACTATTAATGTGGAAATAGTTCATAGAACATTTGAATGTGCGATGACATTCAGTTTGGGGTATTTTTGAATGGATTATATACTTTCAGTCCAACTTGGCTTTCAGGCTTGATCAATTAAGATTTTAAATCGTATGGGGAGCTTACATGAGTTTCCTTATTTCAAGCCTTCCCTCCATATGGCAGCAATATTTGGTGGCTGGAATATATAGTGGTGCTTAAAAGTTGGTGAACCCTTTTGAATTTTCAATATTTCTGCATAAATACAAACCTAAAATGTAATCTGCTCTTCACACAAGCCCTAAAACTAAAACTAAAGAAAACCTAATTAAACAAATGATTCAAAAACATACTTGTTCATTTATTTATTGAGGGAAATGACCCAAAGCTGCATCTTGAGGTGTTGTAAAAGTATGCAAACTTTTGTTTTCAGTAGCTGGTATGCTTTCCTTAGACAGCAGTAACTGCAACAAAATGTTTTCGTTAACTATTGATCAGTCCTGTACATCAGTTTGTGAGAATTTTTATCCATTCCTCCTTACAGATCAGTTTCAACTCAGGGATTTGTTGTCTTCTTCTCATGAACTGTCTGCTTCAGGTCCTTCTCTAGGATTAAGTTTAGGGTTTTGACTTGGCCAGTTCAAAACAGTAACTTTCTTCTGCTTTAACCATTTCTTGGTTGTGCAGCTTGTGTATTTTGGGTTGTCTTACTTTGAGCTTCATTTCACAGACAGATACCCTGATATTTTCCTGTAGAATTTGCTGGTACAATTCAGAATCCATAGTTCCATTAATGATGGCAAAGCCTCCTGATCCAGAGGCAGTAGACCATGATGCTGCCATCATCATGTTTCACAACTGAGGTAAGATTCTTATTCTGGAAGGCAGTAGTTGCCTTTGCCAAAATAATGCTTGTCATGCAATCCACAAAGTTGTAATTTGGTCTCTTCCAATTGCTCCATTTTTACACAATCTGCCTGACAGTGGACTGATGGAGTTCAGACTCTATGGTGAGACTGCTTTTCGAAGGTTCTCAGAAATCTCGATTATTTGAATCATACCTGTGTTGTGAAGGTCAGACTTTGATAACAAACATCCAGAATTCTGTTCTTTAAATAAGGCAGGACCTTTCATAAATCTAATTATCATCTTGTTGATTGAAACATCTGACTCCTCCTCAAATGAATTGATAATCCTAGATGTTCACAAAATTTTGAACCTTACAAATATGTTCTCTTTATCTAGTTTTAAGACTTAAGTAGAGAAAATCACATTTAGGACATGTTTATGTAGAAATATGGATAAATTCAAAAGGGTTTACCATTGTAATGAGAAACAATAAAAAGTGAACATATAAAGACATCTATGATATGTCATTATTCAGATTGTTCTGTGCCTCATATTTCCTGAGCAAAAAGAATCACTGTATAACACCTTGGTTTTTAAATACAGGACTTAGTTAATTTATGGAAAACAGTTTACCTTACATTACAATAAAAAAGTGTGAGTGTACAATGCTCTACACACACACACACACACACACAGAGAGAGAGACAGAGAGAGATAGAGAGAGACAGAGACAGAGAAAGAGATCAATGAAGGGATGGATGGATGGATGGATGCATAATGGTTCTTTCAAGCAACTAGTTCAGAGGTTCAAAAGGAGATATCAAATAAAACATGTATACAGTATTGTTCCAGGCTTTAAAAATGGTCATGAAATCCCATTCTATTTACTCTATGGTGGTAGTCAATATGAAGAATGCTAAGCTTGCATTGTATATAACTACAGCTAACTGCACCCACTTTTTTTTTAATTTAACAAGCTCAAGCATATTTGATCTCTTAAAAATACAGAAGCTTTATTTATTTAACAAATGAAAGAGAATGGTTTGAAGTACAGGAATATTTTATTTAAAGCATGCATCTTTAATGTTGTCTATCTTGGTCCAATTAATTTAGATATGGGTATAGTCAAAAATTTTTTAAAAAGGCTAACTGAAGGGCTACTGAAACCTCCAAATATTAAAGACACCAGTTTTAAATAATTCCATGGTGGAAGCTGGTGAAAGTTTTTTTGCTTTACTTCATTTTTTTAATGAAATGAATCACATAACTTATAAAATCTCAATATATATGACCCTAAACCTAATTAATAATTAATAATTTAATCAAGTTTTCATATATATTTATTAGTAAAATACTTTTAGAATCTAGAACTTCAGAATGATTTAGGTGAAATGAACAGCTTTTATTATTCACTTATGTAAAATTACCTTTTGAGTTTGAATTGGCAAAAAATAATTCTGGAATAATGGCGGAAATGTGCATATAACAATGATTAGATTGGCTGGAGATTATTAATTAGTTAGGAATTTAGCTACATAAACTATATGAACTGCTTCCAGCAGTTATGTAAGTTAAGTTATGTAAAGTTATATCTGAAGACATTAGCATTAATCAGTTTTTCTCACTGCTTTTATTTTCCTCATACAGGTGGTCAAATTAAATCCCACAAACACCATTATATTGCCATGCTTCAGATGAGTTATCTGTGCTTCTGAGCATGCTTGATAGGTATTACCTATGAAAGTAAAATAAATTAGCCGGCTATAAAATGGTTTTTAAGTTATAATGGTTTGTTAATTTCCCACAGCAAAGTCTGTTCTCATTTAACATTTTGACAGAAGCTTTGTGCTCATTGAAGACCTCATTCCTCATTACAATAATAGTCAAAATCTGGTTAAAACAATGGCGTTCCTAAATATGGGGTGTGTGTGTGACATAAATGCAAATGTGTTTTTGTGGAATTAATCTTCATTACCAGCATAAGGTTTTACCCTTTCATTTGTGAGCAGTTATCACTTGATCATGTTGCTGCTACTTCTCCTAGGCAAAAACATCATTGGCCTTTTTAAAAGTGATTCTTCATCTTTTTTTTCCTTTGTAATTTAGAAACAGATACCAATGGTTACTTTGGTTGTTCAGGGATTACACACAGAACCCTCCTGTAGCATCCCCATGCATTCATTAGAGTCCTAAGGGGCTTGTTAGGGAAAGCAAAGCTATACTCTAGCACAGGGGTAGGCAACCTCGGCTCTTTTATGACTCATGGACTTCAACTCCCAGAATTCTTAAGCCAGCATAGCTGACTCAGGAATTCTGGGAGTTGAAGTCCATGAGTCATAAAAGAGCCGAGGTTGCCTACCCCTGCGTCTAGCACATTGCACACATAGACACCTCTTTTTGCTTGAAGATAGTAGAATTTGGGTGTCCAAAATAGGACTGTACTCCTGTTGAGTTTGCTTGAGATAAGTAATACTAGAAAACTAATGAAAATTAGGAGTCCAAATGTGACTAATTGGTTTAGATAAAATCTGAGCTGAAGTGTTACTTCACATTGAACAGAAAATTGGGGTGTCCATGAGAATGCTAAGCTAGACCATTCCCCTTGAGAATTCTTCATATGAGAACTTGGAGATGTGGATGTCAGGAGGTTTTAGTTACATGAAGTGAACTCTGACCTATTCTCCCAGCCCTTCTGGAAGTAAAGGCAATGCTGTAGCCCAGAGCTGCTGCAAGTAGAGTAGTGAGTCTTTGATCATTCATTTGTTTAGAAGATACACATGCTAAAGCCAAAAGGCGTGACTTCTAGTTTCTCTTCAGGCAGTGCATATCTGAAATGAATTCAACCAAGCAGTGAGTCCTTGCCAAGGAATTGTTGTCATGAACCACTAGGCAGTCCCAGTGCAGTACACTTGAGGAGGCACAGGTGTTCATAGTAAAGTAAGACAGCAGGGATGGAGGTTGTAATTTTGTTACTTAAAAGACCAGGAGGGTCACTTAATTTAGCTGCAGGGCAGCAATCTCAGGAGTATATTGTCACATCTGAAAGTAATGGCCCAGATTTTGTTAGTAGTCAATGTTTTTTGGAAACTCAACACAATAGAAGACCATTCCATCTCCTCTATAAGCTATTAATTTGGAAGACTTAAATGTATAGAAGTGTTAGTAGGTAGAGTTTAAGATTTTTCAGCTAGATGGCAACATGAGCATAGCTAGGCAGGCTTTTGTTTGTTTTCATGGGACAATTGAAGTTTGCATATAAATGCCTTTCCCAGCAGAATGCATTATTTATTTACATCCCATTGTATGAACTGAGATTTATCTTCTCCATGTGCAAGAGTTAAAATAGGTTATACCATATTTGTACTGAAATAAATATTCAAAGAAAGCTCCTAGAAAATAGGCAGCTTGTTGAAAATCATGCAGGCATTTCTTATGTTGTGGTATGATTACAAATGTTCGATATGTGGAGTTATTCAATTTATAATCCTGAGCCTGAAGCTCACAATTAGTTTCTTGTCACTTGAAGGCTGATATTCCCTGTGCACAAATGTGAGATACTGGAAGTTGATTATTTGGTCCTCTGTAATGCCAGTCTACTGGTAATATTACAAGAGACAAATTAATATGCCTTGACAGAAATGAATAATGCCTTCATTTTCAAATTGCTTTTCATGTACATTTAAGAGGAGGGTTAAAATGTATATCTGTTCTGATGAGGTTAACTGTTTTCTCAATCTCTTCAGAAACAAAATCCGAGTATCTACTCAAGAATAGGGTTTAACGTTAACACCTTGATTACATCCTGACTTGACTACTGCAATATGGTTGACTAGGGTCTGTCCTTGAGAAATACCTGTAAATTGCAATTAATTCAGAATTTGGTAGATGGGCTATCTAACTAATGCAGTCTTGTCTGTTTGCCAGGTGCTTACTGGACACAATTTGTGATGGTCATGTAAATGACTAATGGCCAAGTTGAAGGACTGGCTCTCCCTCTGTAATCCTATCCAAATATGTGGGCTTGCTTCTCTAGTGTAGAGGGGAAAGTCTTCTCCCATGTAGTCTCAGCTATGAAATTTATTCTCCACGGAGATGCATTGAACCTCCACTCTCCTAGTATTCTGGCTGGTTTTTTTTTAAATTTTTATTACAAATTTTATTATTTAAAACTTTCGACAAGGTGTTGACGGTCTGACATTCCTTCTTGTCTTACATCATTTTTGTGTTTTATATACATTTTATATACATATCATTTATATACAATTATACAATATTCAATCTTATCGACCACCTTATTCTAGTAATATATGAAATCAGCATCTTATGTATCTCTATTGAGACCTTCCTTTTTGTTCCCACCTTAGGTAAAACTTATTCCAAATTTTGTAATAATCTGACTGATCTTTATTTTTTCTTTCCAAAGTTAACTTGTCCATTTCTGCGCACACCCCAATTTTTTTTAATCACTTCACTCTCATCAGGTATTTCACTATTTTTCCAATTCTGGGTGAACGTCATTCTCGCTGCTGTGATGATGTGTATCATTATATATAACTCTTCTTTGGTATGTTTCTCTGTTGTTATGCCAAGCAAGAAAAGTTCTGGTCTATAATCTACTCTCTGTCCTGATATTTCTTCTAGCCATATCCATATCCTTTGCCAAAACTTTTGCATCTTATTACAGGACCACCAAACATGGAAATAAGTGCCTAATTCATCGGAACATTTCCAGCAGCTAGGGGATATTGTTTTGTACATTTTGGCTAATCGTGCTGGAGGGAGATGCCACCGGTAAAACATTTTATATAAATTTTCTTTGTAGGCTGAGGCCAGCATTATCTTTTTATTTCTATCCCAAAGAGTTTGCCATATATCAAGATCGATACCACGTCCCAAATTTTTAGTCCAGATCAGCATTGGTTCTTTAACTTGTTCCTCAGTCATTTTATACCCCAATAGCAGTCTATACAATTTCCTTATTTGTTTCTCATCTGGCCTCACTAAGATTTTATCCAATGCAGTTTCTTGAATATTTATCCCCCACTCTTTCTTATCTTTCCCATATCGTGTTTGTCCCTGTAAATAAGCCCACCATTCCAATTTTATCCCTTGTTGTTCTAGTTCCTGTCTAGATTTCAATTCTCCCACATCATTCATAATATCTTTATACGTAGTGCTGTGTTCCAAATTGAACAAATTTGGGTAAACTATCGCCTTTAGGGTGGACAACCAGACTGGTACTTTAATGTAATTTTGTTTTCTAATTTTATTCCAAATTTTGAGTAGTGCTTGTCTAATCCGATGGTTTTGAAAATGTTGATATAGCCCTTGTTTCTCATTCCATAGGAATGCGTGCCAGCCTAATTGCAAATCATGGCCTTCTAAAATTAATAATCTTTTATTCTTTAAAATTATCCATTCTCTAATGCAGGTTAGCACTGCTACATAGTAATATGTTTCCCAGTCCGGTAGTCCAAAACCCCCATTTTCTTTAGCATCCTGCAAGTGTTTCATTTTAATCCTCGGTTTTTTCCCTTGCCATATAAAATTTAGTGTCAGTTTGTTCAGGTTCCCAAAATTTTTTGATCTAATTGTATAGGAATATTTTGGAACAAGAATAGGATTTTAGGTAGTACATTCATTTTTACGACAGCAATTCTCCCTAAGGGTGAAAGGCTCGAGTTTCCCCATCTTTCCAAGTCTTCTTTTTTTGTTTCATTATTTTGTCATAATTATCTTCTTTGATTGAAGTGCATCTGGCCGTAATAGTAATTCCTAGATATTTTATGTTCTTAACTATTTGTATGTCCATAATCCTAGCCAAGTTTTCTTTCTGTTTATTCATCATATTTTTAACAATCATTTTAGTTTTACCCTTATTTATTTTCAGCCCAGCAGCTTCTCCATATTTATCTAGTTCTTCCAACAATTTTGGTCCCGATTGTTGTGGATCCTCCATAATAAAGACCAAACCATCCGCAAATGCTTGAAGTTTAAAAATTTCTTTTTTAATTTCTAATCCTTTTATATGTGGTTCATTTCTAATTATCTTCGTTAGGACCTCTAGCGTCAGTATAAATAGTAATGGGGATAAAGGGCATCCTTGTTGTGTTCCTTTTTGTATTTGAAATTTCCTGGTTACTTCCCCATTTATTATTATTTTAGCTTCCTGATTAGAGTATATTGCCCTAATTATGTTTATAAATTTTTCACCCATATCTATATATCTAAGTTGTTGATGTATAAATGACCACTTAACGTTATCAAAAGCCTTCTGAGTGTCTAAGAATAATAGCACCATTTGTTGTCCACTATGTATTTCGTAGTATTCTAACGTATCCAATATTATGCTAATGTTGTGTTTAGTTTGTCATTTGGCTAGAAATCCATTCTGATCCACATGTATAAAATCATTTAAGAACCTTTTTAATCACTCAGCTATAATTGTTGTAAATATCTTATGATCAGAGTTAAGTAAAGATATTGGTCTATACAGTGCTTTTTTTGTAAAAGAAAAAGGTGCCGGAACTCACACATGTCATACAACCCGCTTTGCCTAACCTACAAGGTTCCATCCAAAAAAGGTGCCGGAACTCCGTTCTGAGCGTTCTATGAGAAAAAAAGCCCTGGGTCTATAGTTTTGGATTGATGTATGGTCCGTATTGTCTTTTGGGATCAGAACAGTATTCGCCTCTGACCATGACTTTGGGGTTTTTGCTTCATCCAGGACCGTGTTAAACACATCCAATAAAGGTTCTCCTAAGGTGTTTTGTTGTTCCTTATAGATTTCTATTGGAAGGCCATCAGGACCCGATGCTTTATTATTTTTTTGTTTATTAATGGCCATAATCACCTCTGTCATCCTAATTTCTTCATTCAACATGTTTTTAATTTCATCTGTAAATTTTGGTAATGTTGCTTTTTTGAAACATTCCTCTGCTTTCTCCTTATTTTCCTGATTATTTTCCTTGTATAATTTCCCATAGAATTCCTGGGCTATAATTTTTTTCTCTTCTTCTTGATAGTGTATTCTCCCTTTGTCATCTCGTAATTTACTAATCCAACTTTTCTCCTTTTTCAATTTGTGCGCAAGTCATCGACCAGGTTTTTTTGCATTTTCGAAGAAATTCTGTTTTGTACGTCTTATCTGTTGTGCTAATTTTTCTTTTTCTAAGATGTTGAGTTTATGTTTAATTAAGTCCATTTGTTGTTTTACATTCTTTTTTGTGGTTCTTGTTGGGGTATTGTTTCTAATCTTTTGTATTTCCCTTCTAACATTTTCTGTTGTTTTTTCTCCTTATTCTTTTTCGCCATATATGCTATGGCTACTCGTCTCATAATTGCCTTAGCTGTGTCCCAATGATTTTGGACAGAGGTGTCTTCAATTTTATTTTCTTTGGAAAAAGAAGTCCAATTCCCTCTCCATCTTTAGTCTGAAGTCATCTTATTTTAATATTGCTGTTTGTATAGTCCATCCAGATGTTTTTTTTGACCTTTTCCAGCTAAATTTCATGGGATTGTGGTCTGCCCAGGTGCTTGTCTCTATACACACAACTTCAACTTCAGAGTTAATTTCCATTGACTTCCACACCATGTCGATCTTACACCACGAGCTGTGTCGATTTGAGTAGTATGTGTACTGTCTTGCCTCACGATTCCTTTCTCTCCGTATGTCCTGAATGTTTAGGTCTTTGGCCAATTTGGTAGTGTTCTTCTTTTCCTTTTCCTGGTCTTGTTACCCTTGTAATCCAAATTATTATCAATAATAGCATTGAAGTCTCCTAGCACACAGATCTCGTTGTAATCTATATCACGTATCTTATTATGTAATGTAAAACTGTTCTTGGTTTCCATTTGGGGCATATATTTCTACAATCACTACTTTCCTATGGTTTATTCCTACCTCTACTATCAATATTCTACCTTCTCTATCTTTATATATTTGTTTAGCTATCAGTTTCTCATTCACATATAATACCACCCCCCTCTTTTTTTGTTGATCTAATGATACAAATATATTTCCTAATTTTGGCTGGTCTAACAGGTGTTCTTGTTCTTTTATATCAACTTCCTGAATTGCTATTATATCTAATTTTTGACGAAGAAGTTTATTAAAGATTTTCCGTCTTTTCATTGGCGAGTTTAAACCATTAATATTCAGTGACAAAATCCTGCATTCTTCTCCCTTTATTTTACTTATATCTGGGTCTTGTGATTCTTGTTGTGCAGATCTCTTTTGTTTCTTTGTCTCTGCCTTCATATTTCTCTGTAGTCTCTCCAGATTTATTTCCTCTATCCTCTGTTCCTAGTATCTTCCCTTCTTTAGCCATCTGTCTTGCATCCCTTTCTCTTATGTCCCCTCCATCTTGGTCTTCTACTTCATCTTCATTGTTGAAATGCAGCTTATAAAAATCTTCTGCCTTGTCTATTGAGTCTAATCTATACCTTCTATCTTGCAACGTGACTAGAATGCCTTCTGGAGTTAGCCATCTAAAGTTCATATTGTATCTAATCAGTTTCGATGTCAAAAATTGGTAGCCTCGTCTCAAGTCTCTCATTCTTTTAGGTATTTGTTTGAGAATCGTTATTTGTTGTCCTCCATAATCTAGTGGCTCCTCTCTTGATCTATATAGTAGTTCATCCCGGGTTGATTTTTTAACCAATCTCACATGTACTTCTTTCAGAAGATTATGTCTCCTCGCATAGTTAGTTTGAACCCTGTACGTCTCATATATTTCTGCCAATATTTCATCTTTTCCTATGCCTAGTGCTTTCGCCATTAAGTCCGCCATCATGTCCAGCAAGTCTTCACCTTTTTTTTCCCTTAACATTTTGAAAGCACAGATAATGGGCGGCTTTCTCTGCCTCCAGGAAAATCACTGTTGTTTCGAGCTTTCTGTTCGCCAGGATTAGTGTTATACTTAAGTCCTCTACTTTCTTCTCCTCCTTCTCCATTCTTACTTCCATTTCCTGTAGTCTTTGCTCATTTTTTATTAATTGTTGTTGAATCACCTCAAATTTGCCATCAATCGCTTGTATTTTTTCCTTGAGCTCACCAGTATCATTTCTCACTTGGCCTATCTCTTTCTTCATCTCTTTTTTCATCTCTTCATGGTTCTTAGTCATTGCTTCTTGCATATTTTGCAGAAGGGCTTGTAGATCTTTAAAGGAGTTTGACCTTTCCCTTTGTAGAATGTCATCAATGGACTTCTGACTAGAAGGGCTTGAAGACATCCCTAACCCCTGTGGCGCTGTCCTCTTTCCTGCACTGATCTTTGTTAAGTTTGGTATACTTGTCATATTTAACCAGATTTTTGTAAAAATACTCTTTATGGGGTATTTCCACCTTCTTTTCCCCCCTCTATCTCCCTCCACCACTACCTCCTTTTCTATTTCCTAATTCAGGGGAGATATATTGAAATCAATAGCCACCCTACCCTCTATCTCTAATCTATTGTAACTCTTATGATATTAATAAATTCAACAAAACCCCTAAGACATTACTCAGTTAATACCACTCTTTACAAATACTTACAAATACTTAATTCCTTTAACCTTAAATAAACCTTTGTCAATATATCAGTTTGTTGTTGTTGTTAGCTGCGAAGTCGTGTCCGACCCATCGCGACCCTATGGACAACATTCCTCCAGGCCTTCCTGTCCTCTACCATCTTCTGGAGTCCATTTAAGCTCACGCCTACTGCTTCAGTGACTCCATCCAGCCACCTCATTCTCTGTCGTCCCCTTCTTCTATTGCCCTCGATCTTTCCCAGCATTAGGCTTTTCTCCAGTGAGTCCTTCCTTCTCATTAGGTGGCCAAAGTATTTGAGTTTTAGCTTCAGGATCTGGCCTTCTAAAGAGCAGTCAGGATTGATCTCCTCTAGGACTGACCGGTTTGATCGCCTTGCAGTCCAAGGGACTCGCAGGAGTCTTCTCCAGCACCATAGTTCAAAGGCCTCAATTCTTTGGCGCTCAGCCTTTCTTATGGTCCAACTTTCACTGCCATACATTGCAACTGGGAAGACCATAGCCTTGACTATACGCACTTTTGTTGACAGGGTGATGTCTCTGCTTTTTAGTGTGCTGTCTAGATTTGCCATGGCTTTCCTCCCCAGGAGCAAGCGTCTTTTAATTTCTTGGCTACAGTCCCCATCTGCAGTGATCTTGGAGCCCAGGAAAATAAAATCTGTCACTACCTCCATTTCTTCCCCATCTATTTGCCAGGAATTGAGAGGGCCAGATGCCATGATCTTGGTTTTCTTAATGTTAAGTTTCAACCCAACTTTTGCACTCTCCTTCTTCACCCGCAACAAGAGGCTCTTTAGTTCTTCTTCACTTTCTGCCATTAGAGTGGTATCATCTGCGTATCTTAGGTTGTTGATATTTCTTCCGGCAATCTTAATTCCAACTTTTGATTCATCTAGCCCTGCCTTTCTCATGATGTGCTCTGCATATAAGTTAAATAGGCAGGGCGACAGTATACAGCCTTGCCGGACTCCTTTCCCAATTTTGAACCAATCAGTGGTTCCGTGTCCAGTTCTCACTGTTGCTTCTTGACCCGCATATAGGTTTCTCAAGAGACAAATAAGATGGTCTGGTACTCCCATCTCTTTAAGAACTTGCCACAGTTTGTTATGATCCACACAATCAAAGGCTTTAGCATAGTCAATGAAGCAGAAGTAGATGTTTTTCTGGAACTCCCTAGCTTTCTCCATGATCCAGCGTATGTTGGCAATTTGATCTCTAGTTCCTCTGCCTCTTCGAAATCCTGCCTGTACTTCTGGTAGTTCTCGATCCACATACTGCTGAAGTCTAGCTTGTAGGATTTTAAGCATGACTTTACTAGCATGAGAAATGAGTGCAATGGTGCGATAGTTTGAACATTCTTTGGCACTGCCTTTCTTTGGAATTGGAATGTAAACTGATCTTTTCCAATCCTGTGGCCACTGTTGAGTTTTCCAAATTTGCTGGCAAATTGAGTGTAGCACTTTTACTGCACTGTCTTTTAAGATTTTGAATAGCTCAGCTGGAATACTGTCACCTCCACTAGCTTTGTTGTTGCTCAGCTTTTCTAAGGCCCACTTCACTTCACATTCTAGGATGTCTGGCTCGAGGTCAGTGACCACCTCATTGTGATTATCAGGGACATTAAGCTCATTCTTGTATAGTTCTTCTGTGTAATTTTGCCACCTCTTCTTAATCTCTTCTGCCTCTGTTAGGTCCCTGCCATTTTGGTCCTTTATCATGCCCATTTTTGCATTAAACGTTCCCTTCATCTCTCCAATTTTCTTGAAAAGATCTCTGGTCCTCCCTATTCTATTGTTTTCTTCTATTTCTTTGCACTGTTCATTTAAGAAGGCATTCTTATCTCTTCTAGCTATTCTCTGGAATTCTGCATTCAATTGGGCATATCTATGTTTTTCTCCCTTGCCTTTCGCTTCCCTCCTTTCCTTAGCTATTTGCAAAGCTTCCTCAGACAGCCATTTTGCTTTCTTGCATTTCTTTTTCTTTGGGATGGTTTTGGTTGCTACCTGTTGTACAATGTCGCGAACCTCTGTCCATAGTTCTTCAGGCACTCTGTCTATCAGATCTAATTCCTTAAATCTATTTGTCACCTCTACTATATATTCAACAGGGATATGATTTAATTCATACCTGAGTGGCCTAGTGCTTTTCCCTACTTTCTTCAGTTTAAGCTTAAACTTTGCAAGGAGAAGCTCATGGTCTGAGCCACAGTCAGCTCCTGGTCTTGTTTTTACTGACTGTATAGAGCTTCTCCATCTTTGGCTGCAGAGCATATAGTCAATCTGATTTCTGTGATGACCGTCTGGTGATGTCCATGTGTAGAGCCGTCTCTTGGGTTGTTGGAAAAGAGTGTTTGCTATGACCATCGTATTCTCTTGACAAAATTCTATCAGCCTGTGCCCTGCTTCATTTTGTACTCCAAGGCCAAACTTGCCTGTTATTCCAGTTATCTTTTGGCTTCCTACTTTAGCATTCCAATCCCCCATGATGATAAGGACATCATTTTTGGGTGTTAGTTCTATAAGGTGCTGTAGGGCTTCATAGAACCGGTCAATTTCATCCTCTTCAGCACTGGTGGTTGGGGCATAGACTTGGACTACTGTGATATTGAATGGTTTGCCTTGGATTTGAACTGAGATCATTCTGTCATTTTGAGGATTGTATCCCAGTATTGCTTTTCCTACTCTTTTATTGACTATGAAGGCTACTCCATTTCTTCTGAGGGATTCTTGCCCGCAGTAGTATACCTGATGGTCATCTGAATTAAATTCACCCATTCCTGTCCATTTTAGTTCGCTGATACCTAAGATGTCGATGTTCAGTCTTGTCATCTCTTGTTTGACCACGTCCAGCTTTCCTTGATTCATGGATCTTACATTCCAGGTTCCTATGGAGAAAAAATCTTTACAGCATCGGACTTTCCTTTCACCACCAGACACATCCACAGCTGAGCGTCCTTTCGGCTTTGGCCCAGTCGCTTCATTCTTTCTGGCGCTACTAGTACTAGCCCTCTGCTCTTCCCCAGTAGCATATTGGACGCCTTCCGACCTGAGGGGCTCATCTTCCAGCGTCATATCGTTTTGCCTTTTGGTACTGTCCATAGGGTTTTCATGGCAAAGATACTGGAGTGGTTTGCCATTTCCTTCTCCAGTGGATCACGTTTTGTCAGAACTCTCGGCTATGACCTGTCCGTCTTGGGTGGCCCTGCACGGCATAGCTCATAGCTTCATTGAATTACGCAAGCCCCTTCGCCACGACAAGGCAGTAATCCATGAAGGGGAATATATCAGTTAACAAGTGATTAATTAAATTAGCTATTTAATTATTTCAATTCTATTAATTTATCCAATTGTAGCAATCAGCAATCACAGCAATATAGTTATTTCACGAATGTAGCAAGCAGTCAGCCTATATCTTTATATTTATGTGTGTCTTTTTATCTATATTTATATTTCACCTTTATCTTCCTGTCCCATCAGAGTCACTTTCCTTTTTGATTATAAATTTCCAACTCCAGATTTGTAGCTCCTTTTGTATCTTCTTCTTCAGCCAATGGCGAGTAATTATATCACTATCCGAACTGCAGTCCTAAAGTTGCTGTGTCACTTTCTCCATCTTGGATCTGTTATACTCCCGTGGCTTATAAATCAAAAGTTCAAAGTCTGTCTAAACTATTCTCTTTCCTTCTACTTATAGTCCACAGTCGTTTTCTCAAAAGTTCAGTCTCCAAGACTCAAAAACTATTCTTTTCCTGTTACCTTTCTGTCCGTTCGCCTGATCCCACATTTAGTTTACGACCTTCTAACTTCCTGGCTTCCTCTTCTTGTCACTTTCGCCTGTTGCCTTATCTCTCGTCGCTTGTCTCGCCGCTTGCTCCCTCTTGGTAAGGCCCCCTTTTCTGGCCAGAGTCTATTTCAAAAGTGCTCCCTTTCACTTTTTAAATGTAAAATCTTGGGATTAATTTTCATCAGATCTGATACACCGTTGTTCTACTAAGTCGATGCTAGTTCCGTCCTTCTGTCAGATCTTCGTGTCAGCCAGTACTGGCCTCCCTCTCCCCGGTCCGCTTGCATCGGGTTTTTCTCCGGATCTCCAACACGGGCCGCTGCTCATTTAGGTTCTCTGGGGTACCCGCAACTTCGGCTGTCCCTCCAGGACCTCCTATGGCTCCAAGGAGCCCCCACAGACACTGCGTGAGAGGCTGTGCGATACAGAGGAGCCCATTCACACAGCCGCCCGCTTTGACAGCTGCCCCCCCCTGTATTCTGGCAGTTTTTGATAGCTGCATTTTAATAGTTAATTGAACTGAAAAATATTTTAATGATACTGAATTTAATTCTGCCTTGATTGTAGCTGAATTCTTTATTCTTGTTTTATATCTTTATAGCTTTAATAAGCTGTTGAATACACAATAAATAAAAAGGAGATACACATTTAATGAATAAATGCCTCTGAACATTAGAAGAGACTTCAGGAAAAGGCAGTTTGCTTGAGGTATAGATAGAATCAGATAAACCTAAGAGAGCAGATTTTTTTTACCTCTTCCTTTCCAAAATCAGCTTCAAACTAAGGGGAAAACATTACAGAAACTATTAGAATTTCAGAAATAAGTCTCCTCCATCCCCTTTTCCATTTTTTTAAACTGAGTGAATTGCTATTCCAACAGTTGGCAAAATGACATAGAGAAATATTGTATTGATCCCTAAGGTTTATTAAAGTGTACTGTATTGAGGGGACAAGGTATGCCAACTTTATATAAATATAAGCCCTTTTTATATGTGTGTGTGATTGTGGTTTGTGAATTCAACAGTTGTGGGTTTGTAAATGATCATATAAATAATCCTATGGCACAAATTATGAATCTAGTTGATATCTTCCAGCTGGGTACCTAATATCTTTGCTGCACAGGGAAAAGAGATTTTACTGTAAATTGTTTGAGTTCAGGTATGCAGATTTGGCACTTCCTCCCCGAATAAATCACGGTGTGGATTTATGGCTGCCTAAATACGGAAACATGCAATGTGATTGAAAAGCCCTTCTAAAATGTTGAATGATTTAAAGTCATTAAGTAGACTGAAGCTTACACAAAACTAGTTTTTAATGAGAATAAATTTTCCAAGGCAATTTGAACACGATAGGGAAATTTCTTTGTTCAGATAGGAAACAACTGTTATAATGTCAATATAGCAGAACAGAACAAAGAACCTCAAGTGAGTTTGTGAAGCTTTCATATTGCTGAGATTATGTCACATTTTATGATAGGATCTTATCTCCACTGATGTAATGTACAAATTGAATCAAGTAACTATGGATGAATTGTTTTAGGTTTTTTTTTAATAAGGGACAAAGAGCTGAAGATGAGCAGTTCTTCTTACAGTTAATAGGACTCCCATTTTAATCTGCTGCATATTCAATTGAAAATGGACCACAGTAGAAATTCATTATGTGGCTGAAATAGGGCTTTACTGATTTTTCTACTTTCATCTGACTGGTGAAGAAAATAAAACTTTTAAATGTGGCATTCAAACTATCCACTGCTTGCAAGAACAGCATATGATGCATAATTTCATATCAGAAAAGTGTCTGATTCCTCCCCCCCAATTTTTGCCTTCAGTCATATCACCATAAGTATCTGTGTATGGGAATGATGCATAGGTGCAGGGCTTTTTTCTCATAGAACGCTCAGAATGGAGTTCCGGCACCTTTTTTTGGATGGAACCTTGTAGAGTAGGCAAGGCAGGATGTATGACATATGTGAGTTCCGGCACCTTTTTCTTTTACAAAAAAAGCACTGCATAGGTGCATTCACAGAATAAAAAAGGAAATGAAGTCTCTATTGTAGAATGTTTGCTGTGGTAAGACAATGCCACCTCCATTATGTCTTGTTCCTTCATTAACTTAAAACCAAGAGAGTTTGTTTTTTGTCCCACAGAGAGTCTCATTTCAGCACAGGTATTACAATAAGAAATCTTCTAGAGTGATTGGTGAGGTTACAGAAAAAGCACAATAACTTAAATTCAATTAAGTGAACTTTAAGCAAATGCTGATTTAGAACAGCAAAAGAAACTAAAAAAAAATCACATATAGAATGGAAAGACAGTTACCTAAGTGGGCACAGTCTGAAAGAAAGAATCCTGGCTGAAGTTGTTCTTGGTGTGAAGCTCTGAATTGTTTCTTTCAAATTATGTGAAAAGTCTTCCTGAAATTGTTTTGAATTCTTTCTGGATGCTTCTCTCCTTTCCATAAGAACTCCTAAAACTACAGAGCTTCCTGTATTTTATCAACAAAGGAAAAATGTCAGTTAATGCCATTTTACTTAATGGCTTGCCATCATCTCTAAGACTTATACAGACTCCTGACATTTCATTTGTCTCAGTTCTAGATTTTGTAGAAACAGCTTCAGATCCATCAGCCATTCTTATGTTTCAATTGAATTTTTATGAACTTCCACAATCAATTGCAGATTTTAAAAAACAATTTTAATAACAATAATACTGAAAACATAACATTAGCATTGCTGTCAAAGGTAATTAAAAACCAGACATTTAATATTTCTCCTACTGAGCAAATGCTGTCTTCTTCCAAATCACAAGCTGATCTTTGGTTGACAGAGTTCAGTCCACTTATGAAAAGGAGCTAAAAGGTGGCTATGTCAGTAGCATCCACTGGAGGTTAAAATTGGAAAGGGTGAATGAAGTCTGATATTATTTTTATTTTTATGTCAAAAGGCATGGGGAGCATCACTGTATTCCGTCTGCCATCCTGCTGATTTTGACCGTCCTAACTAGGACACCACTAGGCTATAGTTCATTAATAGATCTGATTTTTTTTCTTTTCTGTTAATGCAACTTGTTAACTTTTCCATGAGAGCCATTTTCCAAACGTAACCCATTTGTTGACCTTCCATGCTTCCAGTATTCTGCCATTTCAAATCTAGGGGCTACCAATATAAATAGTATTACTGTCCACACCCAATTTTTAAATTATTTCTCAATATATTAGGTTTATTTGAAATTTTTGTGTGAACTAATTTCACTTTGAAAGCCAGTTTGATGCAATGGTTAAGGTACTTGGCTACAAAACTAGAGGCTGTGCGTTCTAGTCCTGCCTTGGGCACACAACATTTGGGTGACTTAGGGTCAATTATACTCTCTCAGCCCTAGGAAGATGAAAACAATGCCAAACCCTTTCTGAAATCTTGACAAGGAAACTGTATTCAGAGCTTTCATTAAGTGATGCTATATTCTTCAAAAGCTTCATCAAATATGTCCCATGTTATATTTCATGATTTCTTAATGATTGAAAGAAATTTGTCTGGGCTTTCAGATTTGTGAGACTGCCCAACAGTGCTGAAGTTCAGGATCAAGACTACTGATTACTGCCTGGAATTTCATAGTTTTTATGAGAATTATATACCTTGGGAGACAAATTCTAAATTGTTTTAAACTACTCAACGAATAATCCTGGAAACTGTATGATTTAAATTCAAGATGAATGCATTGGTAACCTGCTGTACTAAAAGTATGTGCCATTAATAATTTTACCAGGTATTTTTCCTGCTATTATAACATAGAAAACTGCTATATTTGTGAATGCTATATGTAGTTTGCTTCTTGCAGCTTTACATCCTGATGTGGCTGTTATACCTATTGAAATGTAACATCTGTTTGCATTACATCTGTTTGATAAAAATACTGCATATATTCTTCAATTGGTATCTCATTAATTATCAACTCTTTAAAAAGAACGTACTTTTTGTGGATTTTCTCCTTAGAAATCAATAGTATCAATTTAACTTTTTCATGAGCAGAACAATTTCATTACTGAAATCATAGTCTTGAAGTTTTTTTTTCATTCTCTGAAGTATATTGTTTCTGACTACTTTCTGATTGACCTCAGTTAAACTACATCTTTGAAATTAAGATTAGATTTATTTATTTATCTCATTAAATATTTATGCACATACATAAGATACTTAGGTAGCAGGAGACCCTAACCCTAACCCTAACCCTAACCCTAACCCTCTCCTGCCATCTCTTCAAGGTAGACAGACCTTGGAATCCAAAGTCTGGAGGCCAATACTACTTTTGTTATAAGGGTATGGTAACAAAGTCTTGCAAGTCTGAGTGTGTTTCCCCCTTCTCTTCCTTCAGTTTCATAAAGACTAGGAGACTCTTGACTGAGATGGTTTCTCAGGTTACAGTTCTCCAGACACAGGTTTCTTTTATCCAGCTGTTGTCTTGGTAGTAGCTTTTCCTTCAATTCTTAAAAGTCATTTTGCTTTCTTGCAAAAAAAACAAAACAAAACACACCAATTGGCTTATTTCTTGCTTGCTTGGAAGAGGATCTCAGAGTGAAGATGGTCAGCAAAATAGCCTTACAATGTCTCCCTCTGAGGATTCTATAAATAAAGCATTTTGTGGACCTTTGAGCTCTACCAGATGTTGATATCTAGAAAACACAGAGAGCTTTTCTTTCTTAAAAGAAAAAAAAAGAAACCCATGGCAACATTCTTCCCAAATGTGCAGAAGTATGTAGATCTCATTCATCCATTTTATGTACAGTTTAACCTGACCTGTGCTATCAGTATTGAGCAAATATGCAAACCTTTGCTAAGACATTGTGTAATGCTAAATTGCAAGTTGTCAAAGCTTGGTTGATATTCATTTCATAAAATAACTGTAATGCTTTTTGCAGAACAGTAAGCTTTTAATTTATGGGATGGCGAGCCTTTGTTTTTACTTTACCTTGTAATTTAATTACATGGGTGCTGTAAAAATTATGCGGAGGGCCATGGAAATGAAGAGTGATCCCAAGATTTTTTTTGTAAATAGTGTGAGCCTTGGTCATGACCAGATCTTCAGTGTCTATTTTTTGATAATTTCCTGAAATGATACTTTAATTTAGTTCTAATGCATGTTTTATCTGCTTAGCAGCTCCATCAGTGTCTCTCTTTCACCATCAGCTTTGCTAGCACATCGAAGTAAACAAACGTATTTGTCACCCCTGAGATTGGTAAGTGCTAATAAAGTTGCAGTTGCTTGCATTTTTTTCAGTTTGCTTTGATGACAGACACATTCCAAATTAGCTATGAATCTTTCACTTGCTCCTCAGCACAGCAGGAAAGGTAAAGATTGCAGGGGTTTTCTATCTTAAGTATTGCGCTGAACATTCTCACTGTTATGGACTTGTTCCTGACAGGTGGTGTTCATAAGCAGCCTCATAAATACTGAATCAGCATGAGAGCATCTCAAACAAGACTTTCTGAATTGGTTACTTGCATTCCAGCAGTCCTTCCCCCACCTCCAATTGTATTAGAAATGGGCCCCGCCAAATCAATCCTTTTATGTCACATTGTTACTTCTTCCTTCTTTTTCCGTTTCCTTCTTTAAATCGCCCCAAGATTTATGTTAAATAAAATGGGCATGAGTTCGTCCGTGATTTATGTTGTGATCTGTTGCACATTTATTCCCCTGGGAGCTTCTGGGTAAACATGGTTAGGTATACTAAAAATGTTAACGCATGTGTTTTGTTCTTGTGTCTTCCGAATAGGAAACTTTGCTCTTCAGCCTTAGATATTCTGTCCCCAGAGTAGTTAAAATGCTTTAAAAATATACATTGTTTTGAAAAGAAGAATGGCCTTTGTGAGAATGATAGGCTGTAGCTGAATTTAAAGGTTATGAACTGAAGATGTAGTGGTATATGCAAAATCTGGCAGCACAGGAATTTCTCATTTATCTCTGCCGGAGGTTGGGAGGTTCTCTATTTGTTCATATGTAATTTTCATCTCATACAGCAACATAAAAAGTCTTGTATATCAAATAAGAAGGATGCATTTTCAGTAGGATTTTTTTTTTATGTCTGCACCTCCAGACCTCCAGACAAACAAGATATAGCTGCACAATGTCCATTAACAGCTGAATAATTTAACCCATACATACTGTTGTTTCTAATTGGACATAGGTATGCTGCTCAGGAACAAACTCAAAAACCTGTTATTTGTTAGGTGAATGTTGTATACTATATAGAATTACAGTAATAATCTTCTAGAAGATGAACATTATCAGAATGAAAAAAACCCAACAACAACAACCCAGGAGGCAAACATTCATGAGAGTCAGTTTGCTGTTGAGGTAAGGAATCATGCTGGAAACAGAGGAGTCTATGGGTTCTAGTCCTGCCTTAGGGACAAAACCAGCCAGATGACCTTGGGCCAGTCACTCACTCTCAATGTGTCAAACTATTTCTGAAAAAAATCTTGCTAAGAAAACTGCAGGAATTTGTCAGATGGGATATTCTGGCCATCGTTGAGTGTTATAGATTGTCTTATAAATGGTTAGCAGCTTTTTTTCAAGCTGATCCTGAACTAGAATTCTCATCAATGTGTTGGCCAGAGTTGCAGTCTAATGTGGGCAGCCACTGACATCGAAACAAATCAAGTTGTAGTCCAAAGCATCCAAAAGGCATAGGTTGGGGAGACAGGTTATATAGTCTACTGGATAGTTTGTTTGGGGTTGTTCGGGTTTTTTTTCATTTGAATAGTAGTACCATATCTATGTGTTCCATTTGTGGGTTTCATCCCACCAAGTTGTTTTATGCCTCAAGAAATCCTCTCTGGGCCTTCAAAGGTGGAATTTTTTGCTGCCTGTAAGGACTATTAAGGGATGCGGTGGCTCAGTGTGTTAGGACGCTGAGCTTGTCAATCATAAGATCGGCAGTTTAGCGGGTTGAATCCCAAGTGCTGCATAACAGAGTGAGCGCCTGTTACTCATCCCAGCTTCTGCCAACCTAGCAGTTCGAAAGCAGGTCAAAATGCAAGTAGAAAAGGGACTTCCGGGTGGCTCTCCAGTGTTGCGGATGGTTGGACTCAACCGCCGGCCCTTCGTTTCTGTTTAAACCGTTGAGCAGCTGACAATCAGCTGCTCCTACCTACAATACACAACAGCTCCGCGGTGTGAAAACCCCACTCCTTGGGTGAAGAGGGGAGGGGGAGTTTCCAGGTAGGGGTAGAGCACCCTTAGAGCCCCAGAGCATTTGTTCTGGGGCTTGAAGGGTGAGGGCCCCCCCAAAGCCTGGGAGTCTCTGGAGCGGAGGACTCTTCTGCTGTTAGCAGAACAAGACGCTGAATCCACTCCTGCCGGATTTGATTGACAGCTAGAAACATTGTTACAGCAGGGCGGAGACAGGAGTCGTATAAACAGCAAGTACAAGACTTTAACCCTCGAAAAACAATTCTTTTTTCGTCCTGCTTACTATTTGGAAAAGAAAGGGAAAATGGCGTCTGAGTGAATAGGGAGGAGAGAGGGGAAGAACTTTTTTTCCTTTTTTATAAGAGGTGAAGGGGTTTTTCTTTTTCTTTTTCTCCCTCTCTCACTTTTTTTATAGTGAAAGTGTTTGCTGGGAGATTGAGGAGGAATTGGACTTTAAATTTGCTCTGCCTGAACTTACAAGATGTGGTTTTAGTTCTTAAAGGAGAAGAGAAGTGAAAGTGTGAACGGAGAGTTAAGTGCCTTTAAAATGGCTTCTAAGCCTCCTAGAATCCCTGTTACTAAAAGTGCAGGGACATTGCCTGTTCAGCAATCTGGACTGCAGTCTTTGACATCATCCCCTGCAGCTTCTCCACCTGTAATGTTAAAGGACCTGCAAGATGCCTTAAAAGTGGCTTTAGCCACTCAGTCTGAAAAAATAACTGAAAAAATAACTGAACAGGTGGCTGAGCTTATTGAGGAGAAGAACAAGGAAATGCGGGAGGACATTCTCTTAGCACTTCAGGGGCTGGCAGGATGTATTGAGACTTTGAATGAAGGGGTGGAAGAAGTGAAACAAAATAATTTGTTGTTGGCTAAAATGGGTGAAGCTGAATTTAAAATGGATAAAACGGAGGAAGAGGTTCTGTTGATACAGTATAGAGATATGGAGTTTGCCTTAAGGATCAGAGGTTTGAAAGAGAATTTTCAGGAGAACTTGCACGAGATGCTGGTGGATGCTTTGGCACCTATTTTGGGGTTTAAACCCGAAGAATTCTTTGGGGAGATAGATAAAGTCTTCAGAGTTAACTCTTGGATTGCCACGCAGAGGAAATTGCCAAGAGATGTGGTGGTGTGTTTTACGAAGAGGAGGATAAGTTTCGAACTTGGCAGACATGGCTAAAATGTCAGCATATGTGAAAGATCACTCGCAACAGAGATATATAGTGGAATGGAAAAGATGGATTGATTTTATTCAGAACAAATATGGGACTACAAAGTATTATTTAGCATTTGAATAGTTATTAGTTATTGTAATTAGAGGCTATATTATTTTTCTTTTCTATGGTTAAGGAGAGTTAAAGTGCGATAGGGTTTAAAGAGTAATTATAGTAATTAGAATATTTTAGAGTAAGATTGTATGATGTAATACCCTGTATTCGGCTCTGGGAAGTTGGGGGGGGTGTTGGGATGGGAGGGATGGGGAGAGGGATGGGGTAGATGGGGTATATGTTTTAAAAATGTATTTTAAAACTTTTCAATAAAAAATGCAAGTAGAAAAATAGGGATCACTACGGTGGGAAGGTAACAGCGTTTCATGCGCCTCTGGCGTCTAGTCATGCCGGCCACATGACCATGGAGACGTCCTCGGACAAGCGCTGGCTCTTCGGCTTTGAAACAGAGATGAGCACCGGCCCCTAGAGTTGGAAACGACTAGCACGCATGTGCAGGGGAACCTTTACCTTTACCTTTTACTGTATTTTTTGCTTTGCTTATTGCTAGTTGTTAACTGCTGCTGCCAAGATTCAGCAACATGCAGCTTAGAGAAGCTATTGATCTAACAATGCAGAACACTTCAGCCTGTGAGTCAGTAATGTGATAGGGTAGCCTTTTGGTTTATGTGAAATTAGGAATAGTGCTTAAATAGCTGACAAATTGCTGAAACTACCCTGCTTAAAGCATCCTTAGAGTTAAAACATTAATTTCCCAAACTTACTCAGTTGTGCAATGCCAATATAGAAATACATACATCTTTCAGACATTGGACTGCTTTCTCATCAGTATGCACCAAAGGCTTGGAAGTTCCATGCTGATCCATCTGTTTAATTTAGGAAGTTTAAAATCGGCTTTGCAGATGCTGGGAGAAATGGAGGGCACTGTTTATTTTCAGTTCAGTTTCATCATGCCTCACCTGCTATGCATGAATATATCCATCATCCTGGCATATATATATATCTTGTACACATTGGGAGTCCTTTTATATTCTGTACAATCAGTGGAGAATCAGCAACAGTTTTACGCAGCATTCTTTTTTTTGGGGGGGTAGGTCTTCACAGTATAGCTACCAACAATTCCTTCTTAATTTATAAATCTCAAAAAACAAAACAAAATTCCTTGAATAGAAGAATGAATAAATAAACTCTAAGACAAAAATAAATGGGGAAGGCTCTTTCATTAGTAGTAGCACTGGTTATTTAGAGGGGTGGAATATGCTTCAGAGAAGCTTTTTTTAGAAAAGTAATCTTCAACAAATCAAAGGAAACAGAATTTGTAAGTGTAAAGGAATTCTGTTGTAGCTTTGTTAATTACAATTAGTTGCCTATTGAGGTGTTAAATTGCTTGATTAGACTAGAACAAATGGGCTCTTCATTTAGCATTTGAAATTAAGGGAGCTTTGCAATCTGAATTAATGTCTTCTGTTCCCATTGTGTTCTATGAGTGTACAATTAATTTTTAACATTTTAGCAATCTAGATCACTCTCCACTTCATTCATGGAGTGAGCACTACAATGTTTGCTATATAAATATTTGTTAGCAAATGTTTCAGATGGATTTATTTTTTTCAGATCTGCAATTCACCTTTTGACTTTTTGTCCTGTGTTTTCTAAATGCTTCACAGCACTGAAATCAAACTGAGGAATGTCAAGTAATGCAAAATAGCTACAAATCTTAAATACCATCAAGCTGATGGCTGCAAAAACTATGAAGTAAAACAGAAATACACAACAATTATATAGGAAAATTATGAAGAGTTGGTTCTGGTTTGGTCCTTAAATTTAAGTTGCATTTTAACTATAAGCTTCTTGACTTGTTTATGGTGGCATGATATAGAAATTTTGTATGTGGAAAGAAAAAGTTGGGTTAAGTTAGGATTTTTATTTTTTTATTTTTTTTTTATTTTAATTCCATTTATATCCCACCCTTCTCCGAAGACTCAGGGCGGCTTACAAGCTTAGCAGTAGCCCTCATTCTATGTATATGCCTGCTTATTAGGGCCTTCACACACACACCCAAGCGGCATTATTACAAAGTCAGCTTAATTGCCCCCAACAATCTGGGTCCTCATTTTACCTACCTCGGAAGGATGGAAGGCTGAGTCAACCTTGAGCCTGGTGGGACTCGAACCTGCACTAATTGCAGGCAGCTGGTGTTACTTAAGGAGGCATTAGCCCACTGCTCCACCAAGGCTCTTTCTTTTTGACAGATCTCTCCTCCAATATGGGTAAAGCCCTGAGTGACAACTAGAATGAAGGGCTTGTAATCCATCCTGAGGAATTTCTTTGTTAGGCCCCATTTATGTTTAGGTCTCATGTGCTGTATTGAGGATAATCCAGACTGGGATTATAACGTATTCATCATAAATGATTTATCTTTAAACTGACAGATTTAAACTGACAGATTTAAGAACACACTTTCCAGTATATGTCTCCTTCTTTTCAGTTCCATCTGCCCGCCTCTGGCAAGCAACATATAACTGGCTTTGAGGTGGGCAGACTCTGTGCAAATGTCCCTTCCGATCTTCAAAAGGAAAATAATTTGGGTACCTTTTTATATGGAGAAAGCATAGTTGTTAATCCATTACATTTTATTTATAACTAATCAATTATCTCCATAATTTTTAAAAGCATTTTGGATACGCATGCCAGGGAAACAGAAACAATTGCCCATATATTATTTTATTCCAAATTGGGAAATAAGTTTCTTTTCTTATTTTTGTTGTTGTTGTTGTTAGTTAGTTACCAGCGTTTAAACCAGAATTTCTGGAGCTGCTTTTTCATTTTAAAGCTGTTACATGGGTCTTTATCCTGAAGAAATTGATCTATCACATGTAGGAAATCTTTTAAAAATATATATGTCATATATCATATATCATATCATATCATATCATATGGATCAAAGTACAGAAAAAGAGCAGAACTAAAAAAACCTTTTAAATAAGGCAGATTAAGCTTTCTGTTTCTGTAGCTTTGAACTGTCTTTCAAGCTAATGCAACTCATCCTGTTAGAAAGCTTCTCCCTCTTCCCCAAGGAAAAAAATCTTCTTGGAGATGAAGGGAATTGAGAGGATACCTCAGCACAAAATGACTGGAGGGGGGTTGTTTGTTTGTTTGAAAGAACTTTTGTATGAATCAGAACATGGCCATGATTATGGCATAAATATGGCAAAAATAATTTATTTTATTTTAGTTATTTTATTTGAGTTAACAGAGTGCACATACTTCCTAATCAATGAGAAGCAGGTAACAATGTGTTGGCTTACAAAATGATCTCTATATTAGAGATCTGTGCCTTTATAGGTAAAGGTAAAGGCTCCCCTGCACATGCGTGCTAGTCGTCTCCAACTCTAGGGGCTGGTGTTCATCTCTGTTTCAAAGCCGAAGAGCCAGCGCTTGTCCGAGGACGTCTCCGTGGTCATGTGGCCAGCATGACTAGACTCCAAAGGTGCACGCTTCCCACCGTAGTGGTCCCTATTTTTCTACTTGCATTTTTACGTGCTTTTGAACTGCTAGGTTGGCAGAAGCTGGGACGAGTAACAGGCGCTCACTCTGCTATGCGGCACTCATGATTCGACCCGCCAAACTGCCGATCTTCTGATCGACAAGCTCAGCGTCCTAACCCACTGAGCCACCATGTCCCTTTAGTTGACTTCGGTTGCATGTGGTACCTTGACCAAAATATACCCAAAGTGGCTAGTAATATCCTTAAAGTTAGCAGGGATTGCTGTGGCCTAAGTACAACTAATGTTGGTGACCTAATCTAGCCTTTCTCAATCTTATTTTTTTAAAAAAGGCATGTCAAAGCCTTGTTTGACCAAAGCCATGATGGGACTGAAGATGAAATGTCAATGGGGCTTGTCAGGTGGTGACCATACCATATGGAAGGTTGCAGCATGGAATGTCAGAAAATAATAATAATTATGAATTAAAGAAAGAAATGAAAGAAGGACAAGCACGTGAAACTAAGGAAAGAGGAAGGATGTAATAGTTCTGAACATGGTGCTAATTAGAGAAAATATATGAACTGAATCAGTTTGAATGAAAGGACATTTTTATAAAGGTTGACTGCTGAACATGGCAAGAGTAAAGCATACATGAGAAGAGATAGAATGCTTAACAAATGATTCAACATTGAGCATTGAGCAAGATGTAGATGCTCAATATTTTTGGTTGTTTAATATATTTATGGACAAATATGTAAATAATGCTTGTTTAAAGTCAAACGTATGCTGGCTGGGGACATGACTGTATGAGTACTTTTTATGTAGATACAAATGCATATTGTATGATTGGTTTAAAGCCTAAATGATTTGCAGCAACTGTTAGATGAACTGATACAATAAAGGGTGTGCATTTGAAAGTCAGTGTATCAAAAGCCAACACACACACACACACACACACATACACACACACACACACTCTTTGTTGGTTGCACTGATTCATATGGCAGCAATTTCAGTCTGATATGCTTTATATAGAATGATTATATCGACAAAGTTTATAGTCATTCAAGTATGAGATACAAAAAATGTATTTGCAGTGTTTAGGCATCTTTTATTTAGTTACCCTCTTGGCAGCTGCAATAAATCTCTCTCTCTATCTTAGTTTGTGTGTGTGTGTGTGTGTGTGTGTGTGTGTGTGTGTGTGTGTGTGAGATAAATCTCAGAATATCAGAATCTCAGATAAAGGGTATGACTGACTGATGAGAACAAAATAAGTTCGAAATGGCCATATCAGCCTCCCTAATTCTTTATTAGCAATTTGAATAATTTACACAAATAATGAACTGTCGTAAGTTGTGACTATAGCCTGCGGATAGCCTTGGGTTAGGCTGAAACAGGAAAAAAGATTTAACTAGCAAGGTATTCAAAAAGACTTGACAAATACTTCACACACACACACACACACACACACACACACACACACACACATATATATATATATATATATATATATATATATATATATATATATATATATATATATATATATTACAGATGTTTTAACTTACTTGTTCTCATTCTGCATATCCCATGTGATCATAGCAACAAATCTTATTAAATTAGTTCCAGCACTATATGCAGTATGTGATTTTACAAGATAAGCTTGTGTATGCCTGCATATAAATTGTCATTCTCACTGCCAGATTTCTTTCAGATTGTTGACATTGGCAAAGTCATACTTTCAAAATATAAATTATATTTAATGTCAGTACATTTGCAGAAAGCCTGGTGTAGGGTAGTGTTAACCTGATGGACTAGCACTGGGGAGACACTGTCCTCAGCCATAAAAGTTCACTGGATGATTTTGGGCTGGTCATTATCTCTCCAGCCTACAAACCGCACTGCATTGTTACTGTTATTAATAGGATTAATAATATTGTGTATACAATCCTGCACTTCTGAGGGAAAGCTGAGATATAAATCTAATAGCTACAGTAATAAATTTGGCTCTCAGTTTCTATGTATAGATTTTAAAATTCTTTTTAAAATGAAGTGTATTACATATAATAACTGTTTTATTTAATATTTCTGGATCATAAGTATGTTTTCAGCTTCTGTTTTATAAATTATTATTAAAGATCAAATACAGTGTTTTAGAGATTTCCTAAAGATTGGAGCAGCACAAGGTTTGCAGTAACACATTTCAGAGCTTGGAAGCAACACGTCTGATAGCCAGCCTCCGGAAAAATATCCCTTAGATGGATAGGACCTACGCTAAGGGCTTTAGCTTAGTTAACACAATTAACACACCTGTAGCCAGAAAGCGATTGAAAATGAATACTTCACTGGGATTACTGCTAAGCTTGTAAGCCACCCTGAGTCTTCGGAGAAGGGCGGGATATAAATGGAATTTAAAAAAATTACATGTTTACATTATCTTTTGCTAGCAAGCTGCTTAATTGTTACATTTTGCATTGGTTGCCCTGTCTGGATACTTTTGGACACTGGCAGCTCCATATAGAATATATTACAATAGTGAAGATGGGATATAACCACAATATTATTGCCAGATCTGACCAGCTCTGGAATTGTCATAGCTGGCTCAATAGCTGTAATTTTACCAAAGTGAATGTAATGAATCTGAGGATCAAACAGAAATTTCCAGTCTATGAATTCCTGTTTTGAGGAGAGTCAACTCCATCTGGAACAAACTGGACCTCAAATCCTTAGTTTGATTTCCTACTGAGCAACAGCACCCCCATGTTATCAGGATTGAATTTCGACTTGCTTTTTGGCCATCAATTAATAAACTAGTAGTGTTTAAGGATACTAAATGGAATTAGATGGCAAGGAGCATTGGAATAGCACATAACTCTAAGTCTTCCTATTACTTTTTCTGGAGATTTTCTATCTGGAATAGTTTAGGGGTGGGGTTCCCAAACTGAATGCCACAGCATTTCAGAGTGCCCCAGCAAACTTGCAGAAGCACCACAGCATATTTTAAATTTTTACAATATCAGTTTGGGGAGTTGGCTTTTGCAATGTCCATTTGCAACATCGTATCTTTTGACAATGAAGAAAGTTTTAGAACTTTTGCCTTAGCCTGAACCTAAGCAGTACACTCAAGGTCCAATATCAATCAAAGTTCCAAAAATACTATGTTTAATATTCTAAAAGTTGCTAAGAGGTCCAGGCTAAAAATGTGTGTGTGTGTGTGTGTGTGTGTGTGTACACACACACACACACACACACACACACACATATCAAGGAGAGAACCAAAATTAGCTTTGCTGCAAGGCTGAACTTGAGGCTCATTGGCTCAACTGAAATTACATTACATTTTTTCCCATTGTATGCATCCTGTAACTTACATTCACACATTTCAGAGTGAGAGGGGCAGCATATAAATTTAATAAATAAATCATTGCCTTTCGGTGTAGTCTGAGTCTGATGAGCTTGTCTTATATTCACTTTTAAAAAAAAAAACTTTCTACAGACTGTGGAATTAGACTTCAGTTTCTACAGCAAGGGTGTATTTGAGATTATCCTGCTATTAATCCCTTCCAAGAACAGCCTGCTACAATACCATCAGATGGATGGAGAATCTGTCAAATATGCCATTCATCTTTATATAAGCCTAGACAGCATTCTCCTGTCTAGCACCCTTGAGATGAGATTTTGATTGGTTTGCGGAATTCCTGCCCAAGATGTCTGTTGAACTCTGGGACAATATTGCAACCCACTCTTTATAAACAGTTTCTGAATTTCTTTTTTTGGGGGAGGGTAAATTTGGGGGAATTTACTGTCCCACTCTTGGCGCTCTTCTATACTAAGCTTTCTACACAGAAATGTCTGCCTTTTGGGGGGGGGGGCGTTCAGTGGACAATTTAGTTTATAAAAGAAGCTTCTGAATTACAGTGTCATAGATTTGTTACATACAAGAGCTTGATGCTCAGAAGTGACTACATTTTCCCAAGGGATTCTGAACAGTAATAAAGAAAGATGTATTGCAGCCCCTATCTGTATGCAGTAGATTAAATGGAGTGAGGCTTTATTCTGTATAAAGATTCATTTCTTATGCTGCTTTCTAAAATGTTATGCTTGCCAATTTAAATAAAAGATCTTTAACTTAGTGCTGGTTATAAATCTAGATTTAAAAAGAGAATAACTCTTAAAAGGTGCTTTTGTATAATATGTATTAACTCACTACCTTCACACAGTTTTCTTAACTCTATATTTAAAGATTAATGTGAATGTTGATTTCGGGGGAAAAATAGTATTTCACTGACAAGCCACCTGGGAGTGATAGAATGATAGAGCTTGGGAAACTGTAAAAGCAAATTAGATTTTGTTTAGGTTTTAGCCTTTGATTATAGCTCATTTACGAAAGCACTGAACTCAGTTAGGTACGTTACCAGAATCAGGCCTATTGCCACAGCAGAGTAAGCTTATTTATTTAAAACATTTGTATGCTGCCTTTTTTTCTAACATTTTCTTTTATACTTATACACTGTATGTCGAAGATCTGAGTTTCCACTATCCAGCTGCCAGTTGCCTTTCTTGATGCTGAAAATTAGAATGAGGCAATGCTTGGTAGGCTAGTGGCTCCCCAAACTTTTGCTATACTCTCAGGAAACGTTTACCTCAAATTGTAGCAGGAAGAAAAAGTTAATCCTCCTTTGTAAATAACCTTTGAAAATATATTTTAAAAGTTAAAATTTGCTCACAGGTTCTTTGCAAGAACATCAATAAAACAAAACACTATAGGCCTTGCATAAGCAAAGACGGAGATTAATTTTATATCTAATCTATATTTAGCTTTACTCTACATAGAAATGCTCTATTGATTATTTTGTTCATAATAAAAATATTTATACTAACAGCTATGGGAATGGAAATAAATATATAAAAGCAGAGATATATATTCTTTGTGTAATGTATTTTAAGCACAAAAACATTAATAAACCTTCAGTTTTTCCTTCTAGTTCCACAGCATTGCAACCCTTTGTTTGGAAGATGAGATAAACTCAATGGATATATGCAAATAAATATTTTAATACACTCAAATGGAAATGATTCTTAAAGAGTGTAAATCAGACTTCCCTGCAAAGGAATGTGTCTTTTTTTTCTCTACTACAAATACAAATACTTTCTTCAGATTAACAAAATGTCCTTATTTTAGCACTTCAATCCATCTCTTTGCCTTTTTAATTTCCCTTTTTGCTTGTGAAATAATTCTGTCACTCTGAAATGGCAGGGATTGATCGTTAAATTGCCATTGCATAATTTGTCTCATCACTTCACTGGAGGCAAGATATGACTGAAAGTTCAGGTTTTCTGAAACCCACTGCTAAGAATAACTTTTAAAGCACTGGACAGTTTAGTTTGCCATTTAACCAAGTGGCATTTTAATTAATAACTCTAAATTATACCCGAATTGAAAAAAAAAGTATTTTTAGTAATGTTCTTACCACATTCCTGGATAGAAGTAGCCCACATACTGCTTGGTTTTGGCTGCAAGCCATTCCACCATTGCTCTGGAGTTTGTCCTGTTGAGCTGAATGGGTACACTGACATTTCTCCAAAATCCAAGATCTGGTCTGCATTCTTTATGGCCTTAATGAATTGCATGGAAAGGCAGATTTTTCCCCCCAGAGTATTGTTTTTGACTGTGCTAGATTGAAAAACAGTTTGAAAACTGAGCGTATTTATAAACCTAGAAAGGGCTGTTGAAATTGGGCCTTGTTATCCGAAAGGAAGGAGATATTTGAAAGGTGCTATTTCAAAAGGCAACTAGACTGTTTTTTTGTCTTGAGAAGGAAGAAGAAGACATTTCGCTTTTCATCCAAGAAGCTTCATTGGTTCTGGCTAGAGCAGGGCTTTCCAAACTTTTCACCCATTGTACCACTTTTAGGATATAGCAACATCCGAGTATCACCTAGCAAGGTGTCAACAACTTGATGACCAAAAAAAAAAAGGAAAAAAGTGATGAAGTACAGGTAGTCCTCGACTTACAACAGTTCACTTAGTGACTGTTTGATGTTACAATGGCACTGAAAATGTGCCCCCCAAGTCACACCGTGCAAAATACCTGCCTGCCTGCCCGGCGGCGCTCTTCCTCCTGTCCAAGGTTTTTATTGCTGTGAGTATTTCTGTTGAGATTGGCAGCAGGGGTGGGGGGGTGTTTGGTTTTTATTCCCCCTGTCTGCTGGGTGGTTGCAGTAGGTTTTGGTCACTTCACATGACCTGGGAAACTGTGACTGTCATAAATATGAATCAGTTGCCAAGCATCTGAATGTAAATTACAAGACCGTGGAGATGCTGCAACATTCCAGCTGATCGGCGCTTCCACTGAGCCTTGACAGCCCCGAAGAAGCGCTGATTCTGGTGCTTCTGCTGAGCCCTGACAGCCTTGCAGCTCCAGCCATCTCTCACTCAGGCTTGTGCGGTGCTGCCACCAGTTCAGCTCATTCCCCTCCCCCATTACCACTTTTCTAGGATGGTCGCGTACCACCTGCCAGGTGCCAATGTACCACAGGTGGTACCCATACCACTGGTTGAAAAGCCCTGGGCTAGAGGGTGGGGGCGATGGAAAAATTAGTTCTGACAGGATGGGAAGAGATGGAAGGATGATATTTCTTTCTAGTCCTCTGGTCATTAAGGACTGCCTGAGAGCTCTTGAGGCCACTTGGGGGTTTATCTCTGCCCTCAGGGTCACTTGTATTAGTGTGTAAATGGGGGTGGAATGTTCTTGTTGCTGTTGTTAACTGCGAAGTCGTGTCTGACCCATCGCGACCCTATGGACAATGTTCCTCCAGGCCTTCCTGTCCTCTACCATCTTCTGGAGTCCATTTAAGCTCATGCCTACTGCTTCAGTGACTCCATCCAGCCACCTCATTCTCTGTCGTCCCCTTCAATCTTTCCCAGCATTAGGCTCTTCTCCAGTGAGTTCTTTCTTCTCATTAGGTGGCCAAAGTATTTGAGTTTTAGCTTCAGGATCTGGCCTTCTAAAAAGCAGTCAGGGTTGATCTCCTCTAGGACTGACCGGTTTGATCGCCTTGCAGTCCAAGGGACTCGCAGGAGTCTTCTCCAGAACCACAGTTCAAAGGCCTCAATTCTTTGGCGCTCAGCCTTTTTTATGTTCCAACTTTCACTGCCATACATTGCAACTGGGAAGACCATAGCCTTGACTATACACACTTTTGTTGACAGGGCTATGTCTCTGCTTTTTAGTGTGCTGCCTAGATTTGCCATGGCTTTCCTCCCGAGGAGCAAGCGTCTTTTAATTTCTTGGCTACAGTCCCCATCTGCAGTGATCTTGGAGCCCAGGAAAATAAAACCTGTCACTACCTCCATTTCTTCCCCATCTATTTGCCAGGAATTGAGAGGGCCAGATGCCATGATCTTGGTTTTCTTAATGTTAAGTTTCAACCCAAGTTTTGCACTCTCCTTCTTCACCCGCAACAAGAGGCTCTTTAGTTCCTCTTCACTTTCTGCCATTAGAGTGGTATCATCTGCATATCTTAGGTTGTTGATATTTCTTTCGCCAATCTTAATTCCAACTTTTGATTCATCTAGTCCTGCCTTTCTCATGATGTGCTCTGCATATAAGTTAAACAGGCAGGGTGACAGTATACAGCCTTGCCGGACTTCTTTCCCAATTTTGAACCAATCAGTGGTTCCGTGTCCAATTCTCACTGTTGCTTCTTGGCCCACATATAGGTTTCTCAAGAGACAAAGAAGATGGTCTGGTACGCCCATCCCTTTTAAAACTTGCCACAGTTTGTTATGATCCACACAATCAAAGGCTTTAGCATAGTCAATGTGTGGATCATAACAAACTCTGGCAAATTCTTAAAGAGATGGGCGTACCAGACCATCTTATTTGTCTCTTGAGAAACCTATATGTTCTTAGAACTGCTGAAAGATAGGAGATAGGTGTTATCTTATCCCTCCACCTCTGTTAAGAGAGGGCTACTCAGTGTTAAATATGCATATGTCCTTTTTTTTGAGACCAATAAGTGTAATTTGGAGTGGAGAGTGACCTGATTTATACAATTTGCTGACTCCTAATCTAGTTGAGAGAACCAGTTTGGGGTAGTGATTAAGGCATCTGGCTAAAAACCAGGACATTGTGAGTTCTAGTTCTGCCACAAAGCCAACTGGGTGACTGTGGGCTAGTCACTTTCTCACAGCCCTAGGGAGGAGGCAATGACAAACCACTTCCGAAAACCCTTGTCAAGAAAACTATAGCAACTTGTTCAGGTAGTCTCCAAGAATTGGATGTGATTGAACAGAAGAGGTAAAAAAAAATCTGTGTGAACCCAGCCAATTTATGCTTAGACAAAGTTTAAAGACTTTCTGTGGCTTTTTGCCTTTCTCTAAGTCATGCTCCCAATTATCCTTTATTAAAAATAAATGATGATCAACAATGCTGTTGTCAAAAGCTGTGATCATTATCTGTTTTTTTTCTGTAAATGTAATCTTTTTAAAGAAATTACTTTTTTTTTTAAACTCATGTCCAAATTTGTTTTCAAGAAGAGGAGAAAAACATAAGGACAAGTAACTTTTACAGTAAAAGTTTTTCAGTTTATTAATGCTTATAGATAAATCATGACAAAGGATTTCATAAGCAGAAGGATTAAATACCTATGATGCGTAGCATGCATATCTTTTGATCTGAGAGACAATACAAATCATATTGTTTTTATAATGCCAAGTAGAGGCATACTTTATATTTTTAAACAGGTTCATCTAAGTGGGGAATGATATTGATCCACAATGCAGTCAGATGGGCCCTGTCACATAAACATTATACCCCAACGTCTATTAATCACTTAAATAAGCTATGTAGAAAAGACATGCCTGTGGGTTGGGAAGAGGGGGAATAAATCTATAGACTACTATTACTAAAACTCTCATATCTGTAACCTTGAGTGAAATGGTGCATCATAGGACAAAACGTTTTCAATGAAGGTACTTCAAATGGGCTAACTTACAGAATGCATCCAAATTCCAGAACCCATGACACTTATGGAATTGGAATTTGGCAAATTTGATAAAACTTGTTATGATATAAAAGATTTTATAGCAATAGCACTTAGATCATATACCACTTCACAGTGCTTTCCAGTGTTCTTTGAGCAGTTTGCAGAGTCAGCATATGGCCCTAAACAATTCGGGTCCTCATTTTACCAACCTCAGAAGGATGGAAGGCTGAGTCAACCTTGAGCTAGTCAGGATCGAATTCCTGGCTGTGGGCAGAGTCAGCCTGCAATGCTGCATTCTAACCACTGTGCCACCATGGCTCTTATGACATAATTTATTGATGACATAATACATTGTCATAAAAGTTTCCTGTTGTTCTAATGTTCGGCTATACAGTTCCGTGTGAGCCAGTTTCAAGACGGATTTATCTCTGAATGGCTCTCTGAATTTTTAACAGCTTTTCAAGTTCATTAGAAACTTTGCCATCGGTGAAGGCATTGAAGAATCTGGTAAGGAAACATCTCTGAAATGATGACCGAAGGAGGTCACGGGTTGTCTAGTGTTTCAATAAAAATACGTTATGGGATATTATTTTCACATACTTTCTAACCTCATATTTTTTGTTAGATTGATACCCTACCCCTCCTCCAGGAGCTCAACCCTGCATGCACAGCATTTATGTCTCCAGTATTTTCCACATCATGCAGTGAAGTAAATTGGGCTGAGAGATGGTGACTGGTCCAGTCATGCAGTGAGCTCTGTGGGAGAAGATAGATTTGAAAGAATTTCCATGCCGGATGCTGAAAGAATTTGGTTACTTCTTCCCACTGATAAATCAGTGACAGTGTCGCTCCATAGCAAATAATTCACCGCCAGAAACTGAGGCTAAGGTACAGCATGGATGCATTGAGCCCCTGCTGGCTCTTACAAAGGGTTCCTAATCCCCTTCTACATCATAACAATCTTCACTTGGCTATATGTGGGTATAAACTTGGGAGTTTGGAGGAAAAGCCTCAGCATAGACCAGGGGTAGGCAACCTTGGCTCTTTTATGACTCGTGGACTTCAATTCCCAGAATTCCTGAGCCAGCATGGCTGGCTCAGGAATTCTGGGAGTTGAAGTCCACGAGTCATAAAAGAGCCAAGGTTGTCTTCCCCTGGCATAGACTATGATCTGATAAATGAAATATGAGTCAAAAGAAGGAGGTACGGCAAAAGCATCTCAGAAGAGACCCTTCCTAGTTTTCAGGAGAATAAAAGGAAGGGATGGGATGTGTTCTTTAGTGTTGCAAGAGTCTGTTACTTTAACTTTACAATTGAGATAGAATTAGTACTCCCGAATGGGCTTCTTGTCTGGAATACCTTGCAAAGCTGAGACTGTCAATTATTAGCTTCAGCCCCTGTGCTGCCAACCTTGGCGATCTTGAAGGAACTTAGCAGAAATGACTCAGGCTAATATTTGGATGGGATGCTGTTAGGACATTCCAGGAGTGTGGACTAGACTAGATGTAGAAGAACATCTTGGAAAAAAGCAGTGACAAACCACCTTTGTTTGCTGCCGTGAATGTACCCAGGTAGTCATGAGGAGTTATGCTCAATTGGAGGAAGACTTTTCATGAAAATAAAGTCACAGAGAAGATGCAAAGCTTGTAAATTGGAAAAAAATAAACATAAAAATTTCTACTTTCCTGTCAAAATACTAGTGCACATTTTAGACAGTAACAGTCATTGCCCTTTGCTAATAATTAGTGGCTGCTTGCAGGACCAATTAAAGGGTTCAATATTCATATAAAACTGGAGGCATTTTCACTTCCATACAAAGAACTCAAAGTTATTGACGTTGCATATCTATGAAAGGATAAATAAATGAGTAGTTATTAAAATGTTGAAAGTAGTCTATTGTCATTCAAAAGTCAGGAAAAGTTAATGTCAGAACTGACAAGAGGCAATTATACTTCAATAGTTTCATGTTTGAGCTGACATCTCATAGGAAAAAATAGAAACTTTCATGATCTTAGAGCTTCCCTTTAATTCAGTTCTCTGTCTTTCTTGCTTTTAATTTTATCCGTATCATCTATGTGTGTCTGTATGTGAACACACATACATTAAATGTATATCCTTTTTAAAAGGATAAGGAAAAAACAAAGACTGCTCTCTTTTTGTTAGTCATTAAAGATTAATTGTTTCATTCAAGTGATAATTGGAGGATATAATTCGCTTCATTTGAAGATGCTATTAATCATACGATAATTAGGGCTGTGTTCTGGTATTTCATATTCCTTACACATCTTGCATTTGCTCAACTGAAATTGGGGTGAAGATGGAGGCAGAACAAGAGTATGCAAAAGGAAATAAAGTTTTCACAGTTTAGAATTGCATAGTCCCACTATTCCCTCCGGATACCAGGACATTGCTCCCAATGTTAGTTAAGGAGGCTGATTGTTAGGTTTTCTGTAAACAAGTAAATACTGAAAGAAAGAAAAATAAAATGTATAAATACTTCCCAATGCTTAATGAAGCCTAAGAAAATGCACCCCCCCCCCCACATACTCTAATGGAAGATGACTTTGAACAAGCACACTCAGTCCAAAAAGAATAAACCAAAGAATTATGAACTATCACAATAATTCCTTCCAAGTTCCACCACTGAGAAACATATATTGCCCTCTTTTCCAGAAGAGAGAGAGAGAGAGAGAGAGAGAGAGAGAGAGAAAGAAAGAAAGAAAGAAAGAAAGAAAGAAAGAAAGAAAGAAAGAAAGAAAGAAAGAAAGAAAGAAAGAAAGAAAGAAGAAAGAAAGAAAAAGATTGTTTGGATTTTTTAAAAAATGGTTTAAAATCACTACATATGTAGCCCCACTCAAGGAAGACCTACTGTATTTTTTCAGCAGTTTCTATTATAACGAGAGGGAAAACCTAGTCAGTATTTCTGATTGGAGCTAATTGGAGAATAACTAATCTTGGCATACATATCATTAAGGCTCCTGTGTAGCTGTTATTTGTACTTGTATGTTGAAGCAGCTATTGCAAGGTTACTTTTAATTTTTAATTACAATGTTTTAGTGACCCAGATTAGCATTGTGTTTGCCCAGCTCTACAGCTGTGGTGAATTGGGATTTATTTAAAAGTTCAAAAGAAATGCTGCATCAAAACAGAAATAGTTGTCTTAACAGCTGCATGCATACAAGACATATGAGGGTAGTAGCTCACACATTACATCTGAAAATCTTTTTAAAAAATATTTCATACTGCTCTGCCTTTGCAGAATGAATTCAGTTTCAAACATTGCTGTCCTATGGTAAAGGTTTTTCTAGCCCTAAAAAAAACACAATGACAGGAAGCAACAAAATGCTTTATTATTTTCCCTACCTGATTTCAAATATTTCTGAACATTTCTCTATATTGACTGATTTGATTAGGAGTGTGTGTGTGTGTGTGTGTGTGTGTGTCTGGATTACTTTGATTAGTGAGCACTTAGAATTATTATATGAGATAGGCGGCCATGTAAGTCCTGTAAATGAAATCAATACAATAAGTCTTTCTCACAAGGATGTTGTGACAATAAAATGAAGAGTATAAACCATCTTCAGTACCTTGTAGGAAAATGAATATAAAACTGATCAGGAAATAATACACACATATTGGTTAAATGCCAAGTGAAAAATAATGTGTACAATACTTGAAGAAGTATGTGGCTTGGAGGAGGACATTTGGGTTGCATGTATGCACAATTGTGTGAGGTTTTTTTTTAAAAGAAATCATAAATATTGCACTGGGATGCTGTTGCTATCCATTCAATTATGTCTCACTCTCTTCTATGGACTAGCTATTTCCACATTTTCCAATCTTATATGGCTAATTTCAGTGCCTTTATGCTCTGGTTGGTGTGGGCTTTGATAGTGTCTAACCATCATGTTTTTTGGCAGCCTTGTTTCGTGTTTCCACTAACCATTCAGCATAACTGCCTTATAACTGGAATATGTATAACTGGAGTAATGAAGAATATGATTAGCATTTCAAAATGAAAAAGTTGCACACTGAGTACGTACTTTATGTAATCTTAACCAACACATTCTATACATTGAGTTTAAAAAAATGCCTATTTAGTTCAATATCTTTTATTACAATTTTCTTCCTCTTTGGTGCTCTCCAAGAGTTATTTATGTTGGCTGAGAATTCCAGAAATATGGTCCAAGATATATAATCCAGTCTGCTGTAGTGGTTAAGACAACTGGCCAAATACTGGGAGATCACAGGATCTTTGGCCAGTCACTTTCTCTCAGCCCGAGGAAGAAGTCAATGGCAAACCATTTCCAAAATCTGACCAAGAAAACTGCAGAGATTAGTTCAGGCAGTTGCCAGTGTCTCTCCAGATTTCCATATTAGTATTTGACTGAAATACCCTTTTGGGTATTATTTTGAATGGGTGTTATTACGAAAAGTGTTACATTATTATGAAGAAATAATTGAAGAAATGACATAATTTTCAGGCCTATTTTGAGATGCCATGGATTGAATTTGGGACTTTTTTTTAACAATCTGATCCAGCTATATTATGATATAATTATATTTAGAATAAGTTAAATTTAACAAATATAATGTAGGAGTTATAAAATAAAATAAAAATAAAGTACGGTATTTAGCAAAATCCCTTCAAGCAATTCCCAAATATATTTGTGATTTTAATTTTTGTAGCTAGTTTCTAGTGGGTTACTTTACTGATAAATTTGAAGATTTGGCAAAATATTTATTATGGATCTGACTGACCCTATCACAAATCCTCCAGTGTTTAAAACTTCATCAGACTGATGAACCGATCCTATGCAGGATAGAGTTCATCCTAAAATAAGCCAACCTGGTTAACTGGCTGATTTTTGACTCATGTTTTAATACACTTTTTTGGCTGGCTGCCTTGGGAAAGAAAAGAAAAAAGAAAAGAAAAGTCAAGGGTCACAGTCTAATGATTGGGCATGAATAATGGGAGAGTATTAGGCCTGGACTTCAGTCACGCAGAACCAATTTTGAGCTTCATGGCATCACCACTGCACATTTTTAATTGAACTATTTGTTAGAAGTACTGAGATAATCTCATTATTGCTCTGCTTTCTTCTAATCTTAGGATACAACTTGATACTATTTGATATTCCACTGATCACCAGGGCTAATATACAGCCACAGATGAGCTACAATTGGGAAACAAGGGAAATTATTTTCTGTTTACTAGAAGACCTCTGAGGTCCCTATGATTCTGTGTTCTATGTTTATTAAAAATAAAATTTATCAAATTATTCATGAAGCTTATTAATAAGTTTTTTTTATTTTTATTTACATTAATAAACTTCAAGATATGAAGTTATCTATATAAATCCCATAGATTTTAAAATCAAACTAGATATTATGTCTATTAATTCTTGAACTAGTGTATCTTCTTGTCATGTTAAGTGAAATGCATCACTAAAGCATAGCATCAATAAGAAACAAGATTAATGTTTCATTGCCCATTTTTCTCCCCCCCCCAAAATGCAATTAGTTCCCACCATTCCCTGTTGATGAAAGACACAGAATGAACTGGAAAACATGCCTACTGTATAAAACAGAAACAAATGTTCTTGCATTAAAAAAAGTAATGTAGAATGAACATTTCATGAACTGATTTTATAAAAGGTGTGTATAAAAGATGTGCATAACAAAATGGACATAGACTGATTCATGCATCCCATAAAACAAAGTCACTAGGTATTCAGTCACTGAGAAATGTATTCCATAATGGTTGTTTTCAAGTATACAATTAACAAAAACACACAAGGATACTGATTCTACTTTATTGAACACAGACCTAGCAGAAGTGATCTGGAAGGACAGTCCTCACTTTATAGATATCCTATGTGGATTTGAAAGTAAAAAAAAAACCATAAGAAGAAGGCAAGAACAAGATAAGATATAATATGTTGAAAATATCCATCAATACTTAGCACCAGAAGCACATATTGAAAAGGCATATACTGTAAATGATCATTTTCACAGTCTTCTCCAGTATTGTTCTGAACCAGCCTGCTACCGGCCTTGCAGAAAGGCAACCCCTGTACAAACGGCAGAGGCTGGAGAGCGTCTGAAGCTGGAAGGCGTCTGCCAAGATTTATTACACAAACAACAGAACAAGAAACAAAACACTGGAACTGTGAACCTCAAACGGAGCGGTTGCTTTCAGCAACCAGCCCTTCCCCAAACACTCCCTTTATTATTGTTCAGGGTGTGGCCTCCCTGTGCCTCCTTCCGAGGAGTCCCACAGCCTTTCTCTGCTTGTTCCTGCTTGACTGCCTCCTGCGTCGGGCGTCCTTGAACAGGGCCAGCTGTGGGTCATCATCATCCGCACTGTCGGGCTCGCGCAGCTGAGAAGAGGGCCCTGGCTGGGGGCTCTGCGAAGCCTCCAAGCCATCATCAGCAAGTTCGTCTTCAACACCCTCCTCCTCCCCCTCGTCTGAGTCATCCGAGACATCCGAGCCGGCTGCCGGACCCACAGGCTGGCCCTGAATCACAACAAGTATGATGAAATGTATTGTATCTTTTTATATTGTTGTTGTTAGCTGCGAAGTCGTGTCCGACCTATCGCGACCCTATGGACAACGTTCCTCCAGGCCTTCCTGTCCTCTACCATCTTCTGGAGTCCATTAAAGCTCACGCCTACTGCTTCAGTGACTCCATCCAGCCACCTCATTCTCTGTCGTCCCCTTCTTCTATTGCCCTCAATCTTTCCCAGCATTAGGCTCTTCTCCAGTGAGTCCTTCCTTCTCATTAGGTGGCCAAAGTATTTGAGTTTTAGCTTCAGGATCTGGCCTTCTAAAGAGCAGTCAGGGTTGATCTCCTCTAGGACTGACCGGTTTGATCGCCTTGCAGTCCAAGGGACTCGCAGGAGTCTTCTCCAGCACCAGAGTTCAAAGGCCTCAATTCTTTGGTGCTCAGCCTTTCTTATGGTCCAACTTTCACTGCCATACATTGCAACTGGGGAGACCATAGCCTTGACTATACGCACTTTTCTTTTTATATACTAGGACTCATTTTTAGATTTGCAGCAAAGCATATAAATTTAGCATATGTTAACCTACGCTGTCTTTTCCTTTTCATTTTTGGTGGTGATTTTTTCCCCTCCTCCTCCTCCTCCTTTTTGTGTGTGGCATAAATAGACGTCTTTCAACTGAGCTCATAGAACTTGATATCCTACTTAAAGAAAAATGGGTATGAATGTATGTACAAGTGTGAATCTTTTTTGCGACTTTATAGAAAACTGGTTTTTTTTAAAAGAACACCTCTTTATGGATGGCTTCACCTAGGTCCTAGGTGATTTTGCCAAGCAATTTTCCTCAGCAAAGTGATGCTGGTAACTGGGACTGAAATCGTTTGTTTGCACCAGGTCTTGTTCTAGAGGGAGTGATTACAGCTAGATATTTTCATGGAGAACAGGCAAGCCTTACAAGAAATGGTGAATTTAAGGGGAGTTATTGAATAGTCAGGATGTTAAAAGAAAGAATTGATCGGGTCTCTGCTTAATACATAAATGATTGTTCCCACAAGCCCTCTGTTAATTGTCTGTTTGTTGATCTTACAGCAAAGTTCTCATCATTTGGTCACTCTCTGAGGTACTATTATTTAGAAAAGAATAATTGGAGTAAGAATGACTGTATTATATTGAATTTATTTCCATTTTTAACATTTAAATTACAGTGCTTACATAACTTCCCAGGTTTCTTTTGCCTCTACATCTTCTGATCATACATGGAAGTTCTTTTTTAAAAAAAAAAACTGGAATATTAAAGGTCTAGCGGAACATTTCTCTGTGTTTGCACATTAATCTGTCCTGACTGCACCAGACTTTCTCTGAATGTGGCTTAATCTGATTATCTATAAAATGTTGGCAAGAATAGGACTGCAAATTCGAACATGGTCCTTCTATTAATAAACAACCGTAATTAAACCTGGCATTTTGTGTGCTTTTCAAAAAAATGTTTTAACGTGGCTTATATGTAATGCTGCTTCTTGATTTCATTGATTTGAGCGCATTGAATATAAGCAAGCTGTTGCTTTGTTATGGACTCAAGGGCATTTTCTTTTTTGGTTATACAAACTGAAATTGATGTTCCTGTGTTTTGTTATATGCTTTGCTCCATGTTGATATTTTACTTCTCTTCTGTTTATGTTTTGCTTTAAGGTAATAGGTGAAAGAGATGAGGAATGGGGCAGGGGGAAAGAGTGACAAATTGTATTTACATGATAATCCCAAAGGCCTATGTTTACTGGCAACTAACTACTTCTACCAATCTAGCCCAGCAGGAAAGGGACACAAGTACATTTTTTTCTAACTTCAAGGGCTGCAGGTGAGTTTTCAGGAGACATCAAGACTTTATGTCCTCTCTCTTCTAAACAATCTATTGCTTGGAGATTTCCCCCTTGCATTATTTGCTCTGATTTAAAAACAAAAAACAAAAAACTCAACGAATAAACACAGTACAGTCGCAGTACAGAGAGTGCAGTCTTTCTGCTTTTGGAGGAGTACTAGGGGCTACGCTGAAGTGGAAGACATCTGATAGATACATTAGAGTTCTCCAGGGTACATAGTTTGGTCCCCCTGTTTTCTTTAGGGGAAATAATGCTTTATTATTCTTGTTTCTGAAAAAGACTAAAGTATTCTCTGTACATTAAAAGAATCCTTTGACTATTGGTATACTTTTCCTTTTGTGGCTCATTTTCAGGCCCTATGTTGTATTACATGAAAATGGCTGATGTATCTCTCACTAGTATTCATATGTTAGAGCCAGCATGGTGTGGGACTCTAAGGAGTTGTTGAGCTGCATAACGAACTGGGAAGACACAGGTTCAAGTCCAGTGTCATCCATAAAAGATCACTGGGTAAGATTACCCAACTACCCACAAAGTTGCTTTGGAAAAAAAAAGGGGGAATTGCTGCTTTTCCAGAATTATGCGAAAACCATACCTCAGAAGTGTCTGTTAGAAAGAAATCTTACCTAGATCGTTTCTGAGCCAGGAATAAAATACACAGGCAGTTGCTTGAACAAGAGGTGAGGTTTATTTCTGAGACAGCAATGTACAGTCAACTGTTGAAGGTGAACATGTCAAGTCTTCCCTGAAATCTTGTTTTCCTTCCTTGAAAGCTTGCAAAGTCATGCCCTTTGGGAATTCTGAAAAAGGGCACTTAACTAGTGTGCCAAGAGGGAGTGCTCTGTAGTCAGGCGCTCTGCTGAGTTGCAGTTTCTGCTTGTTTATCATTGCTGATTGAAATTTCAGTTCGGTGTTACCAACTGTAATTTTTGACATTTTGACCTGATTAAGGCAGGAGGACTGTGTGATGGAAAGACATGATTTCCTTTCCACAAGCCCAATCATGCCCAGTAGAATAGAGCAGCACCTCTCAGGATACTTAGATGGTCCCGACCCTGTTAGCCTTTCACAAGTCTTTGAATACTTGGATGTTTGCAATGGGTGTTTGAACCAGGAGATTAGGTACGCTCCGCTGCTGCTGCTGTTGTAATATTTTGTGAACAAGGTGATAGTTTTAATCTTGGCACCATGGGTTATATAAGTGATTGCTGTTTAAATCCTTGCATGCTACCCAGAATTACTGTTGGAAGATGGGCAGCCATATAAATCATGTCAATCAATCCATCAATCAGTCAGCAAGCTGTCTTGCAGATGTTTTGATGGGTATGATCAGATTCCAACAATTAGTTGGTATTGGTCTTTGTATTTATTTTGTACATTGCTTTAGTGCTGTTCCAGAATAGCATTAAAGTCCTATCCAAAATCAGCTTATATCAGCTGATAATCCATCTTGCTTTGAATACCAATTAAAAATACTGGTGGCAAACCAAAATGGGTTTTGACTGATTGTATCTGCTGGCATTCCTGTTTGTCAATAGAGAACTCTATAGTTGCATCCCATAATCAGGGGAGTGATGGGTCAATTCTGCTAGTTGGTGATATTTGATAAGAAGGAAGATAATCAACACTGGGAGAATCTATCTGTCACTATCTTTAACACACCTTATAGATTGTAAATAATGTAATTTCCTAGCATCATGTCTGTGCCAGAGAAGGATGGAAGAGTATTAAGTTGGATTCTTAAAATGGGATGCTTGCAACTTTGTGTTTTCAGCAAGTACTTGAGTTACCTTCTGCTGCACAATATTAAATTACCGTATCAGTATTATCTAAGTAAGTGAAGACAAATTTTATTAGAGGACTGATATAAAACATTGCCAACACATTATTTTTATGCATGTGATCATCTGGCAAAAGTTCAGATATCCTCTGAGAATGAAATAGCATTTTCTGTAAAGATAGATATCACAAAAAGGCTGCATTATCAAAGCATATATAACATATGCTGTTAAAGAACATGGAAGTGGATAGTTCTTTTGAAGGAGAGTTTGTGCTAACAGAGACCAGGTAAGAGAAGCATGTCAACAAGAGGTAAAGTCCTTAAAAGACAGAATGAATAGGAGATTGTACTGCTTGGTTATTTTCCCAGGCTCTGCAGAGTCTCATGGCCATAATATCTCACAAATAATATCTTGGTGCTTTAACTATTATCAGGGAAAGAGGAGACTTTTGTGAAAATCACTGAATATTTTAATCTGAGCTTTAATTATGGTTTGTGTTACTTTTCCAAAGTACGAAATAGACTTTTAGCCAGGTGGCCCATTTTCTTTCTATAGTTACTGTCCTTACTTGGGATTATTAACTAGCACCAACAAAATATAATGACAAACTTTTTTAAAACCAAGTCTATCAATAATGTTGATCCATTAGCAAATTATATAACCATTATCAAATTTTATAACATGGATATCTGAAAATAATTTAGAAGAAATAAGATTTGTCTAATAATGCTTTTAAATTCTGGTTAATATTGTGGTATAGGACAAATCAGGCCAAATGCCTTTCTTTCTCAAGAAATTTGTAAAATGATGCCTTTCTATTATTTTTACATTTTCATCATATACTAAACTGGGGATCTGCTTTTCACACCTTGGATATCAATGTCACCTTTTATTGCATTGGCAAAAATATACTTATTCTGTATATCATTCCGCAACATCATTTCAGTGTTTTCTGAATATATTCCTCTAGGATTTCTGAGTAGTATTTTCAGTGCTTTTTTTGTAAAAGAAAAAGGTGCTGGAACTCACACATGTCATACAACCTGCCTTGCCTACCCTACAAGGTTCCATCCAAAAAAGGTGCCAGAACTCCGTTCTGAGCGTTCTATGAGAAAAAAAGCCCTGAGTATTTTGAAGAAGAATTTATTTCTATGGGTATAGTGGCAAAAGCCTTATTATCCTCAAAGATACAAAAGGCTATAAATAGCCTGCTTCAGAAGACAAATGAGAGAAAATTTCCTTTTATTTATATTTAATACTGATCAACTGAAATCCTCCACATCATACATTGCAGGAGGCTTTTGTTTATTTTTGTTTTTGTTTTTAATACTTCCAAGCCTTTGCAGGGCGGTTCACTAACAAGAAAAGATCTAAAAGTCTGTGACTTGGGAAATACACATGATCTTCAGGTTACAATAGCAGTTGGGACTGGAATTTCCAACACTAAACAATGTGGTTGTAAAGTTCAGTGTCGTATGACTGAATCTTCCAGTTGCTCACTCACTCAGGTGAGGACTCACTCCAAGCCTCGTGTCAACGCTGCTAACATTGGATGTTCTTGCTTTGACAATATATAAATATGCAGCCATTTTCTCTTTAACTTGTTACTTTTAGAGTTAGAATTAGATGATGCTGGGGGAGGAAGAATGTGTATGGGGATTAGTTAGACATAATAACATAAGAGCAGAGCATTTTTCAAGGCTGTTTTGAAATAAGAGATGATAAAGAAATGGCGGGTTGGGGAACGGGAGAGAAAGCTTGCATTTCAAACTATGACTGTAAATTAGGAGAGTGAGTTGTGCTTTGATACTATGTGTTTGGGGGAGGGGAATTCAGATTTTGGCTTCGACCATGTATGTGCCGGAGCTATGCTACTTGAATAAAGATTCTTTAAGGTAAACAATGCCTTGAAGTACTTTGAAGAGTTTCATTTGTTGGAACCATGACACCTCGGTTTTCTCCCAGGCCCAAGGCCTGGTTCTTCCAAAGTAAAGGCCTGCCTCCCTTTCAGGTCTTGCACCACTTCTGGTTTGTCTGTGGAACTCACACTCCTTTGGAGAGATGAGCCACATTTATTTCTAATTCTGCTCAAACGTCTTGGAGTCTTTAGTAAATCATTCTCTTTTGAACAGCTGCATCTGAGTTGCCAGACTCCTGAATTTTGATCATTTGAGGGTGCTGCAAGGGCTATAACTTCAGAGACTGAGCATGAGTGACGCTCCTTCAGCAGCATTACTTTGAATGGTCACTGAAGAAATCACCATAACTCAAGAACTATCTATACTCCGTATCTACACGTCCACACATAAAAAAGTTCATAAAAAACCTTATACATTTCCCTACTGACGTTTATCTTTTAAAATCAGTATCAAAATAAAATGGGTTTGCACTAGAAAAAATGGATATTAAAAGGATAGATTTGTAACTTCCTTTATTCCAGTGGGGGGAAAAAAGGAGTATTTGTCTAGATCTTGACAGAATAATATTGCAGTTGAAGCTAAGATAATATACCAAATGGAGAGAAAAACAATATGAAGCAGTCCTCAGAATTACAATGTTATACTGCCTTGGAATGGTGTTACATATCTTTAAATTGTAATTACATCCATTGCTTAGTCCATTTTAATGTTAATATTTATTATTTTAATATGTTATTTTGTCAATTATACTTGGTTGTAAGGCACCTAGAGTCACCCCTTGACAAGATGGGCAGCATACAAATTTAATAAATGATTTGTTACAAGCAAAACATTTTTTGGGAATGTTATCTGGTATTTGCTTTTAAGCCCCCAGTCCATTGCTTGTTTTTTTTTAATTGTGTGTGTGTTTACATATGCATACAAATATTATACACACACACACACACACACACACACACGTATATATATTCACTCAGGATTGTTTTTGAGTTGGGCAGTCTATAAATGCAATAGATACATAGGTAGGTAGGTAGGTCTATGTGGAGAAAAATACCAATTCCAGCTCCTTGATATATTTGTACAGCAACAACTGCAGGGAGAAAGCGTTCTATACCTTCAGCATCTTTGAGGTCTTGAAAGCAGAACATGTGTTGTCCATACATGCAGTGATGCTCATGTGATCTTCAGGAACAGCTAGAAATGAGGACGAATGTCATAGCTGCAGAGGCCAATTACCAACTTCCTTCCACATCACTAGCATTTCAACCCACCAGTCTTTCACAAAGCAATATGAAGAAGAAGCTTTCACTTCTGCTGACAACATGAGCCAGTGAATCCTCATTTTATTCCCTTCCAGTTGACCAGGAGAAGAATGAAAAAAAACAAACAAACCATCCAATCAATATCATGCTGTCTGAGCTATCATGGATTATGAAATACCAATCCTCTCATTCTCCATCCACACTAAAACAAAACAGAATAAATAGCTAGAACTGCCGTTGCATTTGTATGTATTTCCCTTCTGGTTTGCAAAAATAGATGAGAGGTCGCTGTGGTAAAAAAGCTAAGTAAGAGAAGCACAATTTGTAAAGTACATATAAACAAAAACCTTGAAATCCTGCAAAGGCTTCTTAGTTGCCTTGCTTTCATTCCTCTGTTTCATTTGACATTTCTAAAGGTCAAATATCCCAGCATCCTCCCAGTGCTTCCATCAGATAAGTGCTAAAACATGCCTACAGGAAGAGACAAACACCAGAAACAGGATGCTGAATGTCTCTCTGTAGGCATGTGTCTTGGAGAGAGGCTGGAAGGAAGAGTGTATCAAGAATGCACGCCAGTGAGAAAGCTGAATTCTCCCAAGGGGCGAAGATGCATCAGTTCAGAAAAGAATACCAAGACATTTGAGCAGAGTTAGAAATAAATGTGATTCAGTTCCCCAAAGGACTGTGAGGACCACAAACAGACCAGAAATGGTGGAAAGTATGGCTGATGTGAAACCCATGCTCTGTTTCTTTCTTGCATTGGGCAAGAACATTAGCATGAGAAAAAAAGAAGTGAAATACTCCTATTCCTTTGTAGGTGTGAAGCATGTTTAATAGAAATTGCAGTTAGGAGAAGATGGGGCCACATCTTTCTCTCCTGGTCCAGATAGCATTTGCTTTCTCTTGGATATCAGTGTTGTTCAAAAGCTGTTAAGCCCTGATTTTCTTTCTTTCTTGTTTATTTATTTATTTATTAAAATTTATATGGCCTTCCAACTCACTTTCAGTGGCTGAGTGGCTTACAAGGTTAAGAGCACAATATAAGACCAATAGTAAAGCCATAACCCCAGGCCCAGCGACAACAATCAAATAAGACACTTGGCAGGTTTTCTCCCACTCAGGGGTCCCCAGGCCTTGACAGAGTGTCAAAGTATTTCCTTGTGTATATCCGTGTGTAGTTCGTAATTGTAATTGTGTAACAGTACTGTATTTCCTTGTGTAATTTCCTAGTAATTCCTTGTGTGCCCCATCACCCTTGGCCAATAAAGTATTATATTCCATTCCATTCCATTCTCTTTGTGGGGATGATGTTCCACAGGGAGGGGTTTACCAGAGAGAAGGCCCTTCTTCTAGGTCCCACTTGGCATATCTCTTTAGGAGAGGGGATCTGTAACATTCCCTGCCTTTTCACTGGTGGGTTGGATAGATGTGACAAGCCCAAGAAATGCATATATTCATCATAGGTACTTAAATACATTATATGGAGATTTTTGCTTCTCCATACCTAGTATTTTAAAATCTAATTACCACAGGGCGGGGAAAAATTTGTGTTTCTGTGTTATATTGAGCATATACTTTGCATGACGATCTCTCCTCATATTATTTTTACAACCACAGACTTATAAGTTAGGTAGGCTTAAGAAGATGGCTGGCTCACTGTTAGCCAGGGAATTCCCATAGTGAGATTAGACTTTGACCTGGGTCTGTCCAGTTCTCCTTCACCACCCTACCACAGTGGACCTTCTTAATCTTCTTGTCAAACAGTTGTTGACAAGATGTATACATATAGGAAAGCTATCTTATCAGTTAATGTTAAATTGTTTTCTATTTACTTCCAGCCCTTCAGTGGAACATCCTGTGATTTAATCTAAAGGTAGTTACTTTATCTTTTCAAGTTGAGATTTCAGGAGTCTCCAGATATCAAAGTTCATCCCAGACAGTTAGGATGAGACATTTCAGGTTAAACATGATTTGTAAACTTTGAACTGACATTGTATTTTATTAACATTTGTCTATTTTCTAAAAGCACTCAGTAAAATTAAACAGGAGGTATAAACAATGGAGATGTTTATACAGTACCTCCTGTTTTACACTCCTTGATTGAATTCAGGTAGGTTTTTTTTTAATTTATTGAGATAATGTAAACACATTCATGAATGTGGACCAGTCTTTTACAACCAAGGCTGTAACAGAACAAAATTTGAATACTTTCATATTACTTATCAGGATATATGTTTAGTGTTAATTAGTGCTTTTTTTGTGCCGGAACATGTCATACAACCCGCCTTGCCTATCCTACAAGGTTCCATCCAAAAAAGGTGCCGGAACTCTGTTCTGAGCGTTCTATGACAAAAAAAAGCCCTGGTGTTAATATTTCCCAACATAGTTGACAGAAGGCAATATGCTCATTCTTATATGTATGTCATTCCTGCACTTTATCTGATATAATTCATTAGTGCTTTGTTTATGTTTTTTGTTTTCAAATAGGCGGTCAAGAACATTATTTTATAAGAAGCAAAATGTTTTATATTTTATGGCTTATTTTCCAGGGAGATGAATTTTACTTGCTTTGTAAGACCGTGCTGTGTACACAGAGTCCCTTATGGATCCGATATGAATCCCCTTACTGGAGTTCTTTTAGATTCTGATGGGAAAACACCATTCTTCACTTTACATGCTCTGATGTAACAAACTGTATTTAATTTCATAGCATCTTCCTACCTTCTGTAAGAACAAGCAGAAGAGAACCTCTGATCTTTCAAATCAAAGTGTTGTTACTTTTCAGTTGACTGCACTTTACAATCCTACATACACTTGAATGCCATAAAGCTTTTATTAGGCTAATGGAAGTAGTGAGAGAATTGTACAGCAACTTTAGCATGTGATTTGAAAGTGCACCTTGGCCCAGAGATGAGAGAAATAAAATATTGTGCCCTTCAGCTAATAATCTAGGATTCTATTATCATTCAACTCTAGAATGAATTATTAGTAACATGCAACCAGGATTATTCTAGCAGCAGCTCCTATCGTACATCCAAAAGCTGACACTTAATTATGTTGTCCCACAGTAGATCAAGTTTTACAACAGCAACAAAAGATTAAAGCAGTCTTAAACTAGGGACATTCAGAGGATAAATAACATTGTATTACAGAGGGGAGCAGCAGTCAGCTGTACCATCATCTGGGAAAGAAAACATGCAAGTCCTATTAATATTTAAAAACCTTCTAAGTTTTTTTTCAACAAATATTTGGTAACATTTCTAACAAACTGATTTATCACTCCACAATGAATGTTAGTATCTATAGATGCACTAAGTGGCATCACAGGACCAATTAACATGGACTGAATAATGATTTCATTTGTTTTCAAGAATTCTTCTTTAAAAAATTAATAAACAACAAAAACATATTGGATTCAGCTAACAGACATAACATTATTTTAAAAAAAACAGTGCTTCAATCTTTGCTATGAGATGGGTCGGACACGACTTCTCAGCTAACAACAACAACAAAATTGTAATAGTTCTTGAAACTACTACAATATCTCATAGCAGATTAAATTTGTATATCATTTGATGGACTCTCACTCAGACTTTTCTCAGCATCAATATAAAACCCAATGTAAATTAAAACATCCACATAACATAAATTAACTATTATAATATAAATTTAAAAAAGAATACTGGTAATCAGTCACAAAAGTAAATGGCATGAGCCACGTTCAGTCACAATTTGTTCCTGGAAGGTATCAGACTGACCAAGAGAGTAGGCACCACCATTGAGAGGTGATACCTATTAATTTCCGCTTCTTTACCTCTTCTCCAGTGACTCCTTCCTTCTCATTAGGTGGCCAAAGTATTTGAGTTTCAACTTCAGGATCTGGCCTTCTAAAGAGCAGTCAGGGTTGACCTCCTCTAGGAATGATCTGTTTGAACGCCTTGCAGTCCAAGGGACTCGCAGGAGTCTTCTCCAGCACCATAGTTCAAAGGCCTCAATTCTTTGGCACTCAGCCTTTTTTATGGTCCAACTTTCACAGCCATACATTGCAACTGGAAAGACCATAGCCTTGACTATACACACTTTTGTTGGCAGAGTGATGTCTCTGCTTTTTAGTGTGCTGTCTAGATTTGTCATGGCTTTCCTCCCCAGAAGCAAGCATCTTTTAATTTCTTGGCTGCTGTCCCCATCCACGGTGATCTTGGAGCCCAGGAAAACAAAATCTGTCACTACCTCCACTTCTTCCCCATCTATTTGCCAGGAATTGAGAGGGCCGGATGCCATGATCTTGGTTTTCTTAATGTTAAGTTTCAAGCCAGCGTTTGCACTCTCCTTCTTTATCCGCAATAAGAGGATCTTTAGTTCCTCTTCACTTTCTGCCATTAGTATGGTATCATCTGCATATCTTAGGTTGTTGATATTTCTCCTGGCAATCTTAATTCCAACTTTTGATTCATCTAGCCCTGCCTTTCTCATGATGTGCTCTGCATATAAGTTAAACAGGAAGGGTGACAGTATACAGTTTTGCCGGACTCCTTTTCCAATTTTGAACCAATCAGTGGTTCAGTGTCCAGTTCTCACTGTTGCTTCTTGACCCACATATAGGTTTCTCAAGAGGCAAATAAGATGGTCTGGTACTCCCATCTCTTTAAGAACTTGCCACAGTTTGTTGTGATCCACACAATCAAATGCTTTAGCATAGTAAATGAAGTAGAAGTAGATGTTTTTCTGGAACACCCTAACTTTCTCCATGATCTAGCATATGTTGGCAATTTGATCTCTAGTTGCTCTGCCTCTTCAAAATCCTACCTGTACTTCTGGTAGTTCTCGATCTACAGACTGCTTGATTCTAGCTTGTAGGATTTTAAGCATAACTTTACTAGCATGTGAAATGACTGCAATGGTGCAATAGTTTGAACATTCTTTGGCACTGCCTTTCTTTGGAATTGGAATGAAAACTGATCTTTTCCAATCCTGTGGCCACTGTTGAGTTTTCCAAATTTGCTGGCAAATTGACTGTAGCACTTTCACTGGATCATCTTTCAAGATTTTGAATAGCTCAGCTGGAATACTGTCACCTCCACTAGCTTTGTTGTTGCTCAGCTTTCCTAAGTCCCACTTCACTTCACATTCTAGGAAGTCTGGCTCGAGGTCAGTGACCACCTCATCATGGTTATCAGGGATGTTAAGCTCGTTCTTGTATAGTTCTTCTGTGTAATTTTGCCACCTTAATCTCTTCTGCCTCTGTTAGGTCCCTGCCATTTTGGTCCTTTATCATGCCCATCTTTGCAGGAAACGTTCCCTTCATCTCTCCAATTTTCTTGAAGAGATATCTGGTCCTCCCTATTCTATTATTTTCTTCTATTTCTTTGCACTGTTCATTTAAGAAGGCATTCTTATCTCTTCCAGCTATTCTCTAGAATTCTGCATTCAATTGGGTGTATCTTTCTTTTTCTCCCTTGCCTTTCACTTCCCTCCTTTCCTCAGCTGTTTGCAAAGCTTCCTCAGACAGCCTTTTCTTGCATTTCTTTTTCTTTTGGATGGCTTTAGTTGCTATCTCTTGTACAATGTTGTGAACCTTCATCCATAGATCTTCAGGCACTCTGTCTATCAGATCTAATTCCTTAAATCTATTTGTCATCTCTACTGTGTGTTCATCAGGGATATGATTTAGTTCATACCTGAGTGGCCTAGTGTTTTTCCCTACTTTCTTCAGTTTAAGCCTAAATTTTGCAATGAGAAGCTCATGGTCTGAGCCACAGTCAGCTCCTGGTCTTGTTTTTACTGACTGTATAGAGCTTCTCCATCTTTGGCTGTAGAGCACATAATCAATCTGATTTCTGTGTTGACTGTCTGGTGATGTCCATATGTAGAGCCATCTCTTGGGTTGTTGGAAATGAGTGTTTGCTATGACAATCATATTCTCTTGAGAAAATTATATCAGCCTGTGCCTTGCTTCATTTTGTACTCCAAGGTCAAACTTGCCTGTTATTCCGGTTATCTTTTGGCTTCCTACCTTAGCATTCTAATCCCCCATAATGATAAGGACATTATTTTTTGGTGTTAGTTCTATAAGGTGCTGTAGGGCTTCATAGAACCGGTCAATTTCATCCTCTTCAGCACTGGTGGTTGGGGCATAGACTTGGACTACTGTGATATTGAATGGTTTGCCTTGGATTCAAACTGAGATCATTCTGTCATTTTGGGGATTGTATCCCAGTATTGCTTTTCCTACTCTTTTATTGACTATGAAGGCTACTCCATTTCTTCTGAGGGATTCTTGCCCGCAGTAGTATACCTGATGGTCATCTGAATTAAATTCATCCATTCATGTCCATTTTGGTTTGCTGATTCCTAAGATGTCGATGTTCAGTCTTGTGGGTTGCCATTTCCTACTCCAGTGGATCACATTTTGTCAGAACTCTCTGCTATGACTTGTCCATCTTGGGTGGCCCTGCATGGCATAGCTCATAGCTTCATTGAATTATGCAAGCCCCTTCTCCACAACAAGGCAGTAATCCATGAAGGGGTGTTAATACTTAATCTCAGAATTAAGGCATATTTTTTTCTGTCAAAAGTTAAAGAAATGGTTTTAAACTCTAGGAACTTGTCCAGGCAGTCTCCGAGAATCAGACATGATTGAATGAAGAAAAAAAATGTTACCATTCAAGAAATATGCGGGTACTCATATGTTATGGTTGTAGAGTTTTTTATTTGCTCTTTATGTTTTTTTCTTTTGTAACATTTTTCAAATAATGTTTTTCTTTAATCATTGGCAGCAAGCAGTACATTGTCAAAATGTTTAAATTTTTAATATTTCCTTTCATTCTGTAAGCTGCATCTAATTTATATTCTCCAAGTAAATACAGTAAATTGTTCATAAAAAATAAACACTGTGCTTAAGCAGACTGCACATTCTCTATTTTGGATGCATTTGAAATCTGTTTTGAAAATAGTGATTTCTCATTATATACTCACTTTACACAAGTAAGAGAAAAGTCTTGGGAAGTAATTGTGTGGTATACTTGGCAATCCGAAAGATACATGAGGGTGGTTTTACTTATCCTGAGCTGATGCTCTGTTCCTCTTAATTTACTCTGGAGTTCCAAATTACAGAGTTCAACAGTCCCCACTTCAGAAATTAAGCAGGTCAAATGGGGTAATTTTCTTCAATGTTTTCAAATTTAAGTCAAGAAAGGACGCAGAATGTGTCTTCCTCAAACAGAGATCTCACCCACCCCCAACAACTCTTAATATTTAATTAGGGTTAGTGTGGTACAGGAACTGGACTACAGAAGACATTTGCCTTTTTTTTGCAGTGATCAGAAAACCCATGTCTTGTCAGAATCTTTTTAAAAGATTCCTTTTAGACAGTTCAGAATATAAATTACAGTACTTTGCACTAGTCAACCTTGGGCTGATTTCAAAAAGTTAAGTAGTACCTGGATGGGAGGCTACCAGGAAATATCCAAGGTAGAAAATTAGACTAAGTGCTTGAAAAATTATCTAGCTGATGGAAAAACATTTCATTTTTTTTTAAGAAAAGAGACATGGATGTGTTTGGGAAATCTCTAAAAGTCAAAGGAGACTTTATTTTACTTTTTGTGTTGCAAGTGGTAAGCATAGATCATGGGCATTGCACAGCTTTACACTAGTGGATCAGTAAATGAAAATCTATGGCATTATATTTTTTTTTCTTTGGGTTTCCCATAAATATGACGTTATTGAATTTGAACATTAAGAAAACTTTTGCATCCAGATTAACTGATTCTACAATAAAAATGAGTGAAAATAATTGTGGGGGAAGCAGCAATTTTCACTTGGTTTAAATATTTTAAAAATAATTTAGTTATTATAAATGTCATTATTTAAAAATGTTGGGTATTCCTCCCTTTATTTCATATCTTGTGGAGAATCTGAGCCTGCAAGGGTTTTCACAATTCATGCCACGAGCCTGGGTATTTTGCATCATAATCTAAAATGTCACCAAAGTGTCTTGTTTTTCACTTAAATAATTACATTTTGTCAAGACCTGCATATCATTATGGGAATACAGTAAGTAGTCATTTTATGGGATTTATTGGATTTTTCCCCTTTTGTGTCAAAGAACATAGTTACTTTCTTGAACTTTTCTTACTCTTTAATCATTGACAGCTTCTCGTAGTTTTCACAATGTGTTGTCCTTTAAAGTCATAAATGACCCAAATTTTCAGCACACTAATTAAAATTCCATTTCTCATGAATTTCTTAATCGAGTGCAAGTCATTATGTGCTTTGTTGATTCTTAAGTGCAAAGATAATTGCAATGGGCAGCATGAAAGTGGTTTGATTATTGCCTGTCGACTCTTGTGAATTCTAATAGGTCTAATTGCATAGCATCAATTCATCATCTCAGCATCACTTTTTTTTATTATTAGCTCTCCAAATTGTAATTTGCTCATAAAGGAGTGTTGTAGTATATCAGTGCTGGCATGTTACCTGGCCTATTGTAATTTTCAGCCTTTGCCTAATGTTATTGAAAATAAAGGTTTATTAAACAGTGCCCCCTTTCCTGAAACTAATTTAAAAGATGGGCTTCATGGGCAATTTGGTATGTCTATGCTTGAATTTGCATCTATGATACTTGTTGTAAATGACAGTCCAGACTGTTCGTATTAATCAACAAGATAATTTGTTTGCTCAGGGAAAAAAAAAATAGAGTGTTAGAATCTATTACTCAGCAAAGCTCATAAAGAAAGATGAAGGTCTAAGACCATTATTATGCTTCCTAAAGAAAGAAAAGGAAGAGAAAAAAATTGTAGTGGCCCCCACTTGAATAAGAATATTGCCTTGCTATCCCAACTCTAGGTCAGAGCAGCACTGACTTGACATTGCTTCACAAAGAAGTAAATGTGATCAGTCTTGCAGTGATTTGAGAACTAATGTCATTCAATCTTGATGAGTACCTGGAGTAACGAGATTTGGCATGGGTATATTTGTATGTAATTGTTTTTAGTTGACTTTTGCTTGTGTGTGTAAGCTTGTATGGCCCTGTGAGTCAGTTTCACTCCTAGTGACTGTGTGTTGTTCCTGCTGTTTTCTTGACAATGTTTTGCGGAAGTGTCCTTAACGTCTTCCTAGAGCTGAGACAGAGAGTGACTGGCCCAAACTCCCCCAGTTGAGATTATGTCTAATGCAAGATGAGAACTCAAGAGTATCCTGGTTTGTAGCCCAGTGCCTTTAATCACTACATCAAACTTGCTCTCTGTTTCTTATTTGCCTTGGTTCTATTATGTATTGATCTCTGTGATTTATTGCTACATAGGCTATTGTGAGTCGCAGAATTCAGTTCTATACACATTTGATAACTAAATAAACTAGTTATTTGTTTTTTTATAGAAACTATATGGTAGTCCATCTCAATTTTGTGACTTTTGGCAGTTCACAAAGCAAGAGATGTGAACAAGCCCCCTAAAAATTATATCCCAGTGTACTGACAATCTGGCCCCAATGCCTGAGAAAAAAGCCAGGTTTCAAGGCTTTCCAGAAGGCTAATAGAGTCAGAGCCATGTGAGTCTTGGGGATGGATGGGATATTATGCAATAGGACAGATGCCATGACAAAGAAGGCACATTTCTGAATCTCACTAGATGATTCAGTTTCACAGAAGTGGAACATGCTCATTCTGTCAGATTTAGTAGGATGGACACAAATAATTGAGGTGCGGGTTATCCCACAAATAACCATGTCATCTGCCACCAACAAATTAAAGTAAATTGTACCTGGGAGTCTATTGGGAGCCTGACATATAGCCCAATGCCCTCATTGCAGCATTCTGGATCAAACATGTCTAATAAATAAAAGAATGAAATCCTGATCCTTTGCATTTAGACTTCAGTCGGAATATGCATTCAAAAGAATTACTTTGCATTTTACTGGAACACAAAGATAACACACACCCCTCCTTGCAATCTTCAAGTATGCTTACATGGCAAAAAGAAAAAGAAAAAAAGAGGAATTGTGTGTTGACAGACATGTGGAGACAGGGAAGAAGAGCTTTCAAAGCTGCTTAGCAAGTCATGGAAAAGTTGTAGTTGCTTTAACTTTTGAGGAAAGGGAATTCTTTCATCCTGTGCGCTCTGAAGCACTTGCTTTTTCAGAACTCTAGTTATATGGTTTGAGGCCCAGCCCCATATATAACCAAAGGAAAAAGAAAACAAAAACGGAGCCCTTCCCCCTCACCAGCTTTTTCTCAGCTGCAGGGAATTTTGTCCTGTAAATAATCTGTCAGCTTCAACTCTGAAGATAGAATTATTACTTGGAGCTATATTGCAAGCTGCCTAACTATCCCTCCTTTTTATGTGTGGACTCTCTCTCCCTGGGTTTGCTTGTATAGGAGTTGATCCTGAGCTCTGAAAACCTATGGCTAAAGCAAATCAATAGGCGCCCCTATTCCTTGATTAAAACCATGACTCGAAGCCTGTTTGCCAAATGTGATTTGTTAACCCAAACGTGTAGTTTCTTGATTTGATTTCCCAATAAACTCTGGCAAAGTCAGACAAAGATAGTGAGGAGATTAGAACATGTGATGGATTGAATGGGGCAGCCGGCCTTTTCTTTAATTCAAGAGAAAAGACTAATGTCTCCTTCCCCCCCCCCCCGCCCAAAATGGCACGGCTTGAAAGATACCTACAAAGTTTCCTTCCCATCACTTTTAAAGTTAGAGTAGGGAAATGGATTCAGATTCCTAACTACTAGTGGATATACTACAAGGGGCAGATTGGGGGAATACCTCAGAAGGATGCTATTATTTTCTTGGCCGTTTCTCTGAGCTTCCTGTGTAGGATTTTGGATGACCATAGTAGGAAGGGAAAAAAAAAGTTTAATTAGAAAGGCCTTTGTCCTAGTGCAGTAGAACTTTTTTCACATTACTTTGCTTTACCCAGATCCATTTGTGAGCCGGGGGGGGGGGGGAGATACAAAAGGTGAACCAATTATTTCAGTACCAGAGTACTGATTTATCTGATGTACGCCACAGCCCCAGGACTAGGTCAAATTGGGTTACATATATAAAAAAAAATGTGTGATTGGGATGTGATTGACATCCTCTCATTTTAACGGGGTGCTTATATGGCCTGTTTCTTCGCCATCATTTACTGGCATTTGAGTTACTCTTTTGTCCCTTGGATGGAGGCAAACATGGAACTGAGGGAAATCTTGAATTCAAATTCCCTCTCAGGCATAAACAGATTAATAGGTCTGCCTGCATTAGCCCCAGCAGTCATTCATCTGTGAAATGGGAATTATTGGACCTGTCATGCTTTTACAGGTATGAATGAGTTTTTGATAATACCAGATGTGTGCATATTAAACCTGTTGTATAGATGGTGATGGCTCCTGAGAAATATATACATTTGGAAGAAAAGCTGATTTCTCCAGATTTACGTGTTCTGAGAAATCCCTGGTTTTTGAGAAATTAAATTCCAAACATAAGCTTGGTTTATTTTCCCATGGAACTTTTTGCACAATATAAAACAACTACTGTGGTTCGCCTGTCACTTTCTTGCCATTCAGATCCTTTCTCTTTCAGTGGCAGTTAAAAATGCACATGCCATAGAAGAAGTGAATAATGAGCATGTTCATTTTAACACATATGATAATTTTCTCAATGATTTAGTGATTCATTTAAAAAAAAAAGGTGGGGAAAAGGGAGAAACGATTGCTTTTAAAAATACCTTCTTTTGGTTATAGTGAAATGTGCTATAACAGACCATTTCTCTTTCTAGCAAGCACACACTTGTATAGGTATAAGACAGGGGTAGGCAACCTTGGCTCTTTTATGATGCGTGGACTTCAACTCCCAGAATTCCTGAGCCAGCATGGCTCAGCTTGGAAACCTCTTCCTTTCCCCTCAGCATGGCTGGCTCAGGAATTCTGGGAGTTGAAGTCCACGAGTCATAAAAGAGCCAAGGTTGCCTACCCTTGGTATAGGAAGAAAGTGAGCTGTAGTGGATCTGTGTGTGATTAAGTAAAATGTAGTATAAGAGCCGTACAGATCAAAGACTGGGATTAACTCATTTGTGAGGAACAAAATACTTCTCTCCTTTCCATTCCATTCCCATTTTTGTAATGCACACAAGAAGATGGGATAATATGTTGGTAGTAATAATGTTCACCAGTGTCTTCTCAAGGCTATTATATTTCAGAATGATTCAGAGTATTAATGCTTATGTATGTAGTTTAAGACCTAAGACCAAAGTATAATGAAAAAGTTGGGATTAAGCAGTACTGTATTCATTACTTCAATTATCCCTGTTTTGGGACTGAAAAAAATGTGGTTTTATTCTATAAATAAGTAAATCAACAACTAAATCCTTACAGCTGCTTCCTTTGAGAAAATGCATATGTTTGCTTAGTGCCTTCAATAAAATTAATTCTATATTTCATTAACCTACAGGAAAAAGATAGTAGCTGATTTTAAATATACCGTACATTTCTTCGATCAAAATCTATACTTGAAGTCTCACAAAGTGAGAGACATTTCAGCTCAAAAAATTAAATCATTCTGATGTCAAGGGAGAAAAGAAAGTCAGTGTTTTCTTCCTTTTAAACTCTAAACAGAAATTAAATATTAAGAAACAACATATGCAGCTGATTTTAAATTAACAGATATCTATGGTATGCTAAAATTAAAGATTTTAATCTGGAATAATGAGCATTTTGGAAGAGAAATTAAAGGAAAATGGCCATTCTGTATAGCAAAATATATCACACTTATCAGAATAGTATATTCAATGTTTTAGAATACTAAGTAATATTTCTTTCAAGTGAGTTAGCATTTTTCTTTTTCTTGAATTAACATGACTGGGAATTTTCTATCACCTGACTGATAAAATTGAGACTTTTGCCATTTTTTTCCTGGCATCTGTCCATCCATCCATATAGTGTAATGTCTTCTGTCTTAAAATTCATACTATCCATAACATGACTGATAGGGTAAGGCCTTATTATATGGTTTCTTAGCTTGACCAGGAATGGTTGTAAATCCATGAATGCGAGTGATCAGAACATATAACTAATTCTCAATTTGGTGTGCCTTATTATATGGTTTCTTAGCTTGACCAGGAATGGTTGTAAATCCATGAATGCGAGTGATCAGAACATATAACTGATTCTCAATTTGGTGTGTTAGTTGGTTAGCCATTTTAAAAACACCATGCACCTCTTTTAAAACAGCAAATCCTGCTTTGCTGCCATTTGCTCATTTGCATAGTCCTCTCCCATTGACAGGAATCATTATCCTCTGTAAACACTGAAAGTTTTATTGACTGATTCATTGTAATCAAAAAGTTAAATGTAACAATTCCAATTTCTTTACAATATAATTGATGTGACAGAACTCGATATGCAGACTCATTTTTTTGTAAGCTCTGGCTGACCTAAAACTATATATTCACAGGTCTAACCCTTTTTCTGGCTTAAGGTTAAATAGTTGTGGTTAAACAAATTATTCTGGGATGCACAAAATCACAAAAATATCTAACATCACTCAAATTTATCTTTCTTTTGGATTAGAAACTATTGTTCTTGATGGTGGGAAACAGAAAAAATGAGAGTTTTGGGTAAGGCAGCTATGCTTGCCATAGCTTGATTGCCAACTTTGTGCACAGCACCCAAAGTGTATCCCATTCTTGGCATAGGAAGCCCCGGCTTTTCTTTTATCCCTCCACTCATATAGTTTTTGCTGTTGCTATGCTTGTGATGTTCCTCTTCACAGACTGATAAATGCAGAACTATTCCCTCTGTGCCTTTCACTGTTCAGTCACCACGTAGGTTTTACAACTGGCCAATATAGCAGCTGTTAAATAGTACCTCTATCAATACAGGTATTATTTATTCTCTGCTTTTTTTCTCTCTGCTTGTACGGATGTAGAAAAAAAAAACCAACCCTATATTCTCCATCTGAAGTATCATGTCCTCAGGACAGAAGCAGGCAATTGTCCCAAATAGCACAGTGGAAACTGAATAACATCATAGCATATGAAACCGGAGAGTGCATGTGTGTGAAAAAGAGGGATGGGCAGGGTGATTGCATGGAGTGCATAGGGGGTGGGGGAAAGGAAACCATATTTGGCCTGCATCTGAAGGGAGAAGGAAAAGGAGACTCATATAAACATTGTGGTGAGAAGAACATCTCATTGCATAGACATTTTTAACCAAAATGAGAAGCTAATTACAATGGCCTGAGATGGATAGCTTAAAAGAGAGTGATTTTTTTAAAATAAATTGAAGCTAATGAAGTTGGATTTTTTTCCAAGCAGCACATATTCTTCTAAATTAGAAAAGCCTTTTAGTGAGAGAAAGCTTTGAGTAGATTTATGTGGAAACTCAAAATCTGCCAGAGAGCTGGTTCTTAATAAAAACATCTTTATATCTTACAGTTTAAGAGAGATTTTAGACTCCAAAGGTTTCTATATGATTTTAGTAGTTAAATAGAGATATAATTGGAAAATGTTGATTACTTATTATGGTCCAACCAAACCTAATGTTTTCTGAAATGTTTTGGGTTAAAGGTTGACCAGATAACGTCTGCTGGATGAGAAGGTGGGGAGATGGGGGTTAATTTAATTCTAAATTAAATTTATTGGATCAGAATAAAATTTCAAAAACCAATCAACCAACCAAACCAAAAAAAAGAGGATTCCCATAATCAGTGCTTTTTTTGTAAAAGAAAAAGGTGCCAGAACTCACACACGTCATACAACCCGCCTTGCCTACCCTACAAGGTTCTATCCAAAAAAGGTGCCGGAACTCCGTTCTGAGCGTTCTATGAGAAAAAAAGCCCTGCCCATAATATTATGCTATATTATAGCAAAGAAAATCTTAATAGTACTTATTTTCCATTTTGTAATTTTTAAAATAAATGTTAGTATTATACTAAGTACATAGCTTTGGGCTTGTAATACTAATGCATAATAAAGTTATTTGAATTAATGTCATGAAAATAGAATTTTGCATCAGTTTTGAATGTATTTTGAGAGCAATGCATATGTTGGTTTCACTTAAACACATTGATAAGTCAATGGCTGCTTCTTTTTTGGAAAGTCAAAACATACCTAGAATCTTCATATTAAAGTTATGTTTTTCTTGCAATGATAGTGATATATTTTCCTAACTTTATAAAATGTCATCGGACTTACTTAATAATGTATTTATTTATTAAATCTAAATAATAATAATAATAATAGTCAATGCAGTTCAACTGTTTAGCAGCAACATCAGAATGGACTTTGGACTTGGAAAATGTGCTATATTATCCATACAACAAGGAAAAGTGGGAAAAATAGAAGGAATAGAACTGGGAAACAGAAATATTATGAAAGCACTAGCAAAGGATGACAGTTACAAATACCTAGGCATATTGGAAGCAGATAACATCTTGAATGGAAAAGTCAAAGAGTCAACACAAAAGGAATACATCAGAAGAGTCCGCAAAATACTAAAATCAAAGCTGAATGGTGGAAATATAATTAAAGCCATTAATACATGGGCAGTCCCAGTGATACGCTACCCAGCTGGAATTATCAACTGGAGATTGGCTGAATTGGAACACCTGGACCGGAAAACGCATAAACTTTTGAACATGCACCATGCTCTACATCCACGAAGTGACATTGGCAAATTGTACCTGCCAAGAAGAATAGGGGGCAGAGGGCTACTGCAAATCCACCAAACTGTAGAAGAAGAAAAACAAAGTTTGAATGACTATGTGAATCAAACTACAGAAAAATTGCTGCAGGCTGTGAAAACAGAGAGCATTATCAAAATAACAGAAACAAAGGCAGAATATAAGGAAAAACGGCTGGATGACGGATTAAATAGATGGAAAACCAAAGCTTTGCATGGACAACGTTTGAAAAACATTGAAGGAAAATGTGATAACAACTTGACATGGGCATGGCTTAAGATGGGAACCATCAAGAAAGAAACAGAAGGCTTAATACTGGCTTCTCAAGAACAAGCACAACAAACTAATGCCATGAAAGCAAAGATATAAAATCTACTGACAATCCAAATTGCCGACTTTGCAACAACAAAGCTGAAACTATTTCCCATTTAATATGTGAGTGCAGCAAAATCGCGCAAACTGATTACAAAGGTACGCATGACCAAGTTGCTAAACTAATCCACTGGGCATTGTGTAAAAAATACGACTTGCCTGTGTCCGAAAAGCCGTGGGAACATAGGGTGGAAAAAGTTGTTGAGAATGAGAGGGTGAAGATCTTGTGGGACTTCCGAATACAGACAGATCACCATTTGGAACACAACACGCCAGATATCACAGTTGTAGAGAACCGAAGTGTACAGCTGATTGATATTGTTGTACCAGGAGATGCCAGAGTCGAAGAAAAAGAACTGGAAAAAAATTATGAAATACTGCGACCTGGCCATCGAAACTGCGCGATTATGGATAAAACGCATAACAGTGATACCCATTGTCATCGTGGCACTGGGAACTATGTCCAAAAACTTTACAAAACACATCAAGAAATTGCAACTTCCTGCAATAATTCCAGCAAAGCTACAAAAATCTGCGCTACTTGGAACATCTTACATTTTAAGGAGATACCTGGTCGATACCTAGGATGCTGGCAGCAGCCCGTGTCAACCATTACTGCCAGTCAATTTGAGTGTTCAGTTGACTGAGTTTCATGTTTTATGAATAAAAGTTTTATAATAATGGCTAAGAGCAGGAAAGTTGAAGAAAGAGACCGAGGGACTAATTCTGGCTGCATAAGACCAAGCCTTAAGGACAAATACACACAAAATCAAAATTGAGAAGACAGCAACAGACAGTAAGTGCCACCTATGCAAAGAAGCTGAAGAAACAGTGGACCACCTGGTAAGCTGCTACAAGAAGATTGCACAGACTGACTACAAGCAGCGGCATGACAAAGTAGCAACAATGGTGCATTGGAAGATCTGCAAGAAATATCATTTGAATTGAATTGAATTGAATTGAATTTATTAAATTTATATGCCGCCCTTCTCCTTAAGGACTCAGGGTGGCTCACAACAATAAAAAGTTAAAAACATAAAATACAAAATTTAAAAAAGAATTAAACAATGAAGTAAATACATAGCAATAGACCCAATATAACCAAATTTAAAACTACAGTCAGAACTGGTGGGATCATAAAATAGAGAAAGTCATAGAAAATGATAAAGTTAAACTGCTCTGGGACTTCAGAATTCAAACAGACAAGCACCTGCAACATAACACCCCAGACTTAACAATTGTTGATAAGAAAGACAAAAAAGTCTGGATAGTGAACGTGGCAGTGGCTGGAGACAGCAGAATAGATGAGAAAGAACTGGAGAAGATAACAAAATACAAAGACCTACAAAAAGAAATAGAAAGACTGTGGCAAAGGCAAGCAAGGGTAGTACCAATAGTAATAGGTGCCTTGGGTGCAATCCCAAAAGAACTGGAGCACCACTTGAACACCATTGGCATTGACAAATTTGCTATTAGTCAATTGCAAAAGGCAGCCTTACTAGGAACTGCTTCCATCCTTCAACGATATCTATAATACCATCAAACATCCATATCTGCCTATCCCAGGTCCTTGGTAAGGACTCAATAGGTAGACAAAAATGCCAAATCTAGTCTGAACGTCTGGCTGACTGTGTGATGATCAATAATAATAATAATAAGCAGCACCTTGAGGGCAGGGGGGTAAGGGCGGGGGTGGGTGGACAGAGCGGGGGCGGGTCAGGTTGGTTTTTGGGCACTCAGTCTCTAAAAGGTCTGCCATCACTGGCCTAGACAATGGTCTGATAAAAGCAATTTAAGTCCAAAGAGGGAGGGATGGCCAAAAGCATCTCAGAAGTGGGGGGAGGGCTCCCTCGTTTTCAGAAGAGTAAAAACGAGAGATGGGAAGGGCACTTTCAGGCTTGCAAGATTCTGGCAATATAAATACAATAAAGATAGATCTAGTACTCCTGTTTGGGCTTATTGTCTGGGCTACCTTGCAAGACTAATATTGTCTCACCTTTTTTTAGAATAACTTTAAGATCAGATTAATACAGGCTTTTCTTTTAAATCACTGTCATTTCAGTACCTTGTGAGATATTCTTGAAAAAGCATATTTCAGAATTGGATGAACAAGCAGGAATTGCACATATGGTATAGAGTAGAGTGTTTCTCTTCAGAATTTCAGACAGCTGTACTTTTCCCCAGGGCTGAGTCCAGACACTGTATTTCCTGAAATGAAGGAACAGATCAACAAGACAAGATGTTAGACAATGTCTTTTCCAGTTCCGTATACAGAAGTTGACTAGAAAGTTGCATCTTTCATCAACATTGATGAAGAGCCAATATCTTTCACTGCGTTTTTAGGGATAATGATAGCGGTAGCTCTATATTCCTTTACTTTCTAGTTGTTGCTCTCCTCCTGTCCCATAACATTATGTGACTACGATGTTCAGTCCAGTAGCACATCTGGACCCTATTTTACATCTTGGTTCCCACTGAAGATCTTTATTGAACTTTGCTGGTGAATCTGGTAACTTCTTTTCTATGCATAATATAATTTTTATTCATGGTAATTAGTTTATAGAACTTGTAAAAGGATGTAATATTCCTAGTTAAGTAGATGTTTACTCCCCCATCCGCTTTCAAGTTATCCTGACAACATTCAAGAGACTGTTTACATTCCTTTTTGACACTGTGCTCCTCATGGGTTGTCACAAAAGGCAGCAGGTAGGTAGCAAGGGACATGAATGAAAAATAGCAAATATGTCTTTTTGTCTGATAGAATATATGAACCCTCGTGTGTATGTGGGAATTGTGGTTCCATTAATTATGCTGCTCTCTACAAACTGAAACCATTTTATACTTTATCTGCTAATGTTGTTGTTTAATTTTGCTTTGAAGAATATATGCCTGGGTATGTTTTTTAACACTGTTTTTTTACTCTTTCATGACTACAAATAGAGTTGTTCTATAGAACGTATAATTTGAATTTTACATGCTACTTTTATGGGTAAGAATTTACTTATACCTGTATACCAGGATGGTAACTATTATGGGTAGTAGATTGCTTGTGCATCTACTACCATTGCTAGATCCAATAGAAATGTGTCTCACATAAATATGTCACCCTTCTTCCTTTGCTGTAGGAATAAAAATGATCCTAAAACAACACTTCCAGAGTTCTCCTCCCCCCCCCCACTAAAAATATGTGGAATCCTCCTTTGAATCTGGTTTAACTATGGATAGCTAGTGTGATTCGCAGTTGAATTCAGTGCTGATTGATTTGAGTTCAGATCCCTCATGGATCTTAAAAACTCATTTTGGAAGAAGGCTAGAGTAGTACATAAATATATTAACTTAAATATTTGATTTCTGTTCACGTCTTTTGTTTTCCATAACTCAATTTGGATGAGTGTCCTTTATAGTCACAGACTGTATCTCAGAGCCAACACTGAGAGTCATTAGTGGCATTTTATCTTCTGTAAAGTGACCGCTAAAATACTCAGAATAGTTTTGTGCTACATATTTTTTTACTTTTTCCGTTTGTTTAAAGATACAGTTTTAGAAAGTATTCAAAAGTTGAGTGAAATTTTGGAATTTGAGGCTTGAGGTTCTTCTTCCTTCATCCATGTTTGTAAGTTTTACATAAGTTAGATTTTATTTTAAACTTTCCTCTGATGTTTCCCTCAGTGATCAAGAGCATTAGTGAGAACAGACTTAATGTAGCTCCCTAAAGTTCTTTGCCTTCTCCTTCTTTTCTCTTCCTTTCTGCCTTCCCCTTCTCTTGCCTTCCTTTAATCTTATATTTGTTTTTAATCCTAAAAATCAGTCTGCTGATTTCACACAAGTGTTAGAACATTGTCTCTTTTATTGCTAAAACATAAGCACTCACAGCCATTTTATATCACTCTGTATGTTAGCATTCTTTGAAAGATTTTGGAACAGTCGTGACAGCATATGTTTCCCGTATGGCTCCCAGCTTTGGGGTTGGGAGCAAGAACGGAGAAGATTCGTATCCTAATTGAGTGCTGCTTTCAAAGAGTCTCTTCTAGCCCATCTTTAGCCTGTTTGTCGAAGTAGTAATCTAAAGCAGCCCCACAATTCTTGATGTGTTTCCTCCTCTTTCATAAATGAATGAATTTATTTTGAAAATGCCTCTGTCTTTTTACACTAGAGTCTCAAAGTCTCTAATGCATTCTAGATACTGCATTTTTGCCAATCTTTTATGTGCAATATTTATTCCATTAGAGAAAAAAAAAAGGTAGTGCTGTCTTGTATTTAAATGCCAACTGCACCCTTTTAGGTAAACTAAAATTTTATAGTAATCAAATTGCTCTACAAGCCATATTTGTCTCCAAAGGCATTTGGCAAGCAGAAATTCTAGTTAAAACGTTTAATGTTTCTTGCACGAGAGGTAAGGGTCTTTCAACTAGAGGAAATGCACTGTAAAATAGCAAGATTTTTAAAAATCACTTATCTGTTAGGAAAATGCAGCATCAAAATTGCAGCAATATACCAAGCTGATCATTTAATTCTAATTTGCAAAACATTTATCAAAATCACAAAGAAATGGCCTCCCAAAGCATAATGTTTCTTGCAGCCAAAGCAGATGTTTAATAATTAGTAGGTTTGTTTTTCTTTTTTTGCTCTTGATACTCCCTTTTAAAATGTGTATAATTTGGACATTGTTAATTACGACTGATGTAGTAATTCTGCTGGCCTAGGTTTGGCAATCAAATGTCAAATCTGATTGCTGCTCCTGCAGTATTTTTGGCAATAAGTATTTATAGCTGAAGAGGAAGTCCTACTGTGACCACATTTTATGGCATTTCAGGAGTTGGCAGAATAAATAAAATAAACTTTCTCTGATTAAGGTACTGTGTTGGCTTCAGCTATAAAAATATTTGCATTTTTAAAAACAACAACCCAGGACTCAAACCTTGCACATGCAGATGTGTTGCCCTACACAGTCCACTGTGTCTGTTACCTTCAAATACAGTAAACATGATAATGAAAAGTAATGGCATGTGGAAACAGAGACTTCTCTCCATTCATTTTTGAATTGGTTCCACTGGCAATAAATCCCCATTTATTATTGGTCTGCCTAAAATGCATATGTGTGAGTCAGCTCAAAGAGGTAAAACCAGCATTAAATCTATATTTCAATCCTGTGTTGTCATCCTTCTTGTCATCTGGCAAGCCCTATGTGTCAAATTCAAATTTCAGTTATTGGAAGTAATGTTAAATAGCTTTGCTCCTAATTACTCTAGGTGTAATCCTCCAGCCAAATTATTCACCCCTCCTACCCTATAACTAGGGGAAATAACTATGATTAAAAGAGAAGGTTGATTATTTCCTTTTTTATGTGCTTCTCAGTATGATGTTTACAGCTGTCAGAATGTTTGGCTGTGTAAATCCTTTCATGTTTGATTTTACTGGGTCCATGGAGTTTACTGACAAAACAAATTCCCTGGTAGATATTTCCCTTTGACAGTTATTTAAATCTTTATGTTTGCTAATCTACAAAGAAAATGGCAGGATTGAAATGCTGTTTCAGCATCCTTGGGAGAGCTTGGCATGTTTGAGAGAACCTGGCCAAATGCAATTGATGGATCCTGTTTCCCCCAGCATGCTGACTCGGTCAAAGGGAGTGGAGAATAAAAGCAGCTGAAAAAATAAGCCTTTTTTTCCCTTACAACATCCATTGCTGTGGCCTGACAGCACAGAACATAGCCCTTAAGCACTGATTGGTTGCAATGAACAAACCAGAATGTGATGTCACAAAGCTTTGCCAATACTTTTAAGGTACAAGAGTATATGGGATAATTTAACAATGTCACCTGACACTCTTGAGAGGAGGATGAGGATTGTGTTCCCACAATAGTTTTTTTTTAACCTGGTTGTGCACTGCCAGAATCACCACTAAAGTGGTTTAATTTGATTAGTAGTGACTGCATTGATTGTATTGTGGGAACAGGGCATGGCATCCTGACCCCCAGTTTTCTTCCTCCAGACTCTTCACTTTTCCTTGCCTGTTTTTTTTTTTTGGGGGGGGGGGAGATTTCTGAGCTGATTTTCTCCAACCAGAAGCATTCCTCTTCTAAATGTTGATCCCTAAGGGCCTTCTTTTGTCTTTGTAGATGATTCTAGGCAGTAATTACTTCCTGGTTCTCCAAGGGAAAAAGGATTCTTTCTCAACACAAAGCAATAATTGCTTTAGATTCACAGGGATGTCAAACTGCCTGCACGAGGGCTGGATGCGTCATCAGGAAACCGTGCCCACCCCATTGTCGGCAATGGAGAAAAAGCTTTGATAATGTCATGTGACATCACGAATTTGACATGTCTGCTTTAGAAAGTAGCCCCAGTGCAAGACCTGGAAGAGTTGTACCTACCTCTTACATCATCCAACTCACAGGGTCGGGGACATTGTCATTTATGAGGAAAAACTCATTAGAGTCCATCTGCTGTTTTGCCAATTTGCCTTTGACGTTTTGTACAATTTTAATTCAAGATTCAATATTCATTGATTGTGTTATTCTTTGCAGATGTCATTCACACTGTGGGCCCTATAGCTCGAGGACATATTAGTGATATCCATAAAGAAGATCTGGCAAATTGCTATAAAACCTCCTTGAAACTGGCAAAAGAGAACCTCATCAGATCAATTGTAAGTATGGATTGATTGATTAATTGCCAAACTCAAACTCCTGCCAGGAATTCTAACCCTAGCAATGTGTCATAACACAAAGTATGAAAAAGAACTCCCCATCGCAAAAGTTTAGTTATTAATTAAATAGTTTCCCCCCCCTCCCATCTGTATTACTTTGAAAGCAACTCAAGGTGGAGAACACAAGTAATATTTCTTCCTCCCCCTATTTTTTCTCACAAGGATCCTTTTCAGATGGGTTGGACTGAAAGACAGTGATTGACTGTCTTGACAGCCACCCAGCTGGCTTTTATGCCTAAAAAGTGAAACTAGAACCCACAGTCTCCTGGTTTCTATGCCAGTTTATATAAAAAAAATTAAATAAACATCACAATATGTTAGTATCAATTTGCGCTGGGCAACTCTGATACCTGGTATGTGCATAATTGTAAAGCATGTTTCCAAAATGAAACAGTTTGTATTTGCTTGAGTGGTATTAGCAAAAAGCAAACATGGGAAAATTGTATGTTAAATAACTTTGAAAGCTGTGAAGAAAATATCAGCTAGCTCTAACTAAATGGCAACCCTAGACTTTAAGACTTTCAGCAGGGAGAGTCCTCTTTCTCTAGACTTGGCTTTTTGTTTTAATCTGGTCACACTTCCAAATAGCTCTTGGCAGTAGTTGGCAATAGGAGAACTGAATGTGCCAAGCCAAAGAATAGTGCTAGATTCTTTTGGTAACCTAAGGTTTTGTAGTAGAGATAAAGTTCAATTGAGAGCTGAGTGCAGCCAGTCATTTACAGGGTACTTAAAAAGCCTCAGCAGTTCGGCAAATAGAAAGACAGTAAATAAATCATGAAAATAAAGAAGCCAGCATGGCTATCAGAGCTATTAGAAAGCATATCTAGAGCTAGGCCTGACATCACATTTCAACTCTATGATTCAGTGAAAAATCAAATTATTCTCTAGTGAAACAATATGAATTTCAATGAGAAAATCAGCAGCTCTCAGTAGAGTTGATGGGCCTTCCATACATTTCCAATCAATGTTGTCTGTTAGAATCCATCACCTAATCCATCACTTGTACAAGTAAACGGTTCTCAGACAACTGGCTGTAATATCTCATTTTATTCACCAAGAAACAGAAGAAAAATAATTCAGTGACTGAAGGAACAAGTTAAATATCAGTTAACATAAAAAAACATCAAGAAAAAAGGTATTTTACAGAGTGTGTAATTTCTTGTGTAAGTGAAAAGATATAATGATGGTGGCTAGCATAAGATGAGTTTAATAATGAGTTAGGTGGATTTGTGGGAGGTTTATTGATGTCTATTAAATGTGTTTTTTTTAAAAAAATCAAAACAGTAGAGCATATCTCTGGGAAAGAGACAATGTATCTTGATGCTTGTGATAAATGACAGAGATAGTCATATTAATCATTTTAACTTAAAGAAGTCTGAAAAGTAACAAGTTTCTTTTGACTGAAAACGGTGCCAACATATTAAGAGTTACACCGGGGGTGCTGTAGGGAACCCCAAGGTGCAGTTATCCAGAATTGTACCTTTATTGGACACTAGACAATCTGTGATCCACTGGGTCATCATTTCATATATATTTCCTTACCTAATCAGAGAAACAGAATGACCATAGATGGGCAAGATATCAGTGGGAGTAGGAGCAATTTCCTGGTGGTTTCACAATTGAATTTTCTTGTGGAAAGGTGGCAGTGAGGATATGAAACATCCCTCCCTCCATTTCTCCAAATTTCATTCCCTCAGAAGTAATGCGCCCTTCATTCTGTAACCCGTTTGAGGTACCTTTTTTGATAAAAGTATTGTTCTATGATGCACCGTTTCGTCCAGTTGAAGATTACAAATATCAAAAAGACACAAGAGTTTTAGTAGGGTATAGATAGTAGTCTAAGGATGTATCTTCAGTGGTTTGCTGAGGGTCTGGGTGTAATCAGTGAAACTAATGTAAAATGTAAATTGTCCTAACATGTTAACAAAAAAAAGGAAGGGTAGATTGATGCAAATTCAGGAATCAGTTCTTAAGGTAAGAGTAGTTTAATTTTTTATTTGTGGATGAATAAATGAATAAATAAATGAATAAATATAACCTAGATTATATTTCAATATCAAGAATACATATAAATGTTGCACAGATTTTGGATTTGATAAAGTATACCCACACATTCATGTTCAGTGTATGTCTCTTCTAAGTATTTGTGCAATCTGCTTGGTTAGGATAACAAACAGTCTTGATTTCTCTAAAAATAGAGTCAAAAACATTCACAACTTCTCCTATAACTTTATTTTCTCCCATGTTTATTATTAACTTCTTATCTCACTTTTGAAGACATTTATACATTGTCTCAGGTCTTTAGTTTAATAAAAATAAAGTTAACAAAATCCTCATTAAATAGGACTGGCATCTTAGAAATGTCTTCAGATTGTGTGTTTTCCAGTGAAATACTTCATTTATGCAACAATATTTTTCTTTAGTATGAACTAGATGCCTCATTCTAGTAATAATCAAACATTATTGTCAGATGGATATTTATCAATAAACCAAGAATCTGACCCATATATGGTAGCTTCCTATAATCAATTGAAAGTGTGGCTATAATAGAAAAGGCGTGTATACCGTGCTTCCCCGAAAGTAAGACCCGGTCTTACTTTCTTTTGGGCTCTGAAGTAAGCATTAGGTTTTACTTTCGGGGAACGCTTACTTTTTGCTGGTACTAGTACCAGTAGGCCATGAACGTACAAAGATGGGGCAGTGTCTGTGCATGGGGTGAAGAAGCAATGCAGCGGCGAGAGCATGCTGGCGGACCAGGTACGATACCAGTGCGGCCGTGGTGGGTAGTGGTGAAAAGGGCTCCGAGCCTGGCGTGGGGCAAGTAAGCCCAGATCCAAAGTGCTGCCTCACCACCGGCCTGCCAGGACCTATCACCAGTTGCCACTGGCAGAACTGCGCTGCCCACACCTCTAGGCTGCTGAGTGCCAGCCTTGCATGCCTTTTTGGTGCTGCAGGTGCCAGGCTAAGGGCTGAACCTGATGCTCTTCGGGCCCTGGCAGGCACTGCAGCTCTCTTGCCAACTGGGCACTTTTGACCTCTAACAGCTGCTCCTGCCAGTTTGCCTTCAGCCCAGCTGGCAGCTGCTGCCGCTGCCATGACATTAGGAGACGAGGCAGGTGGCGGGGTGGTGTTGGAGTTGCTTCCCTCTGCCTGCCAGACACCTGCCGAAGCCACATAGGGTAAGGTAGCTGCGCCCCCCCACCCAGATGCCCATGCCTCCCCCAAGCTTTTTTACTAACCTGCCTTTAAGCTGCATTGCGTTTCTCTGTTTGCTTCTCAGCCTTCACCATGTGTCTGTGGGACAAAAAAAGGTCAGACTTTCTAACTTCTCATGAGATCTCATGAAGTTAGAAAGTCTGATTGAACTTTTTTTTTAGTCCCACAAACATGCGGCGAAGGCTGAGAAGCGAATGGAGAAATGCAATGCAGCTATAAGGCAGGTTAGTAAAAATATGCTTGGGGGAGGCGAGGGCATCTGGGTGGGGGGTGCAGCAATCTTACCCTGTGCGGCTTTGGCAGGCGGAGGAAAGCAATTCCACCACCCTGCCATCTGCCTCGCCTCCTGACCTTATGATGGCAGGGGAAGCTTCCGGCTGGGCAGAAGGTGATCGAGCAGGAGCAGTCGATAGAGACCAAAAGTGCCCAGCCAGCATGAGAGTTGCAGCGCCTGCTAGGGCCCAAAGGGCACCTGGTTCAGCCCTTAGCCTGGTGCCTGCAGCACCGAGTAGGCATGCAGGCTGGTGCTCAGCAACCCAAAGGCAGAGGCGTGGGTAGCGTGGTTCCACCGGTGGCTGCTGGCGAAGGGCCCTGGCAGGCGGTGTTGGAGCAGCCCAGTAGGGTAGCCCAGAGCATGGCCAGGAGAGCAAAGAGCCCTGCAAGGCAGAAGCAGCACAGGCAGCCACTTGGCTGCTACACACCACCTGATGTGGCTGAGAAATTTCCCAGCAGCAGTAGGGCCAGCAGGCAGGGCGGGCAGACGCCAGGGCTTGCCAAGGGTTTGGTTCATTGTGGCCAGAGATGATGGGATGGAGAGGGCAGGGTTGGTGGTAGCCGGTTCCAGCGGGGGCGGCTGGCGAAGGGCCCTGGCAGGCCGGTGGCAGGGAGGCGCTCTGGTTATTGTATGGAAGATCTGGGCCGACTTATCCCGCTCCACGCTAGGGCTTACTTTTGGGATAGGGTTTACCTTAGGCCCATCCCCCGAAAATCAGCTGGGGTTTACTTCTGGAATAGGGTTTACTTTTGGGAAAACACGGTATATATCTTAATGAGAAATAATGAAGCGTGGTCTATTTAATTATTAAAGTTGTATGCTACCATCACTCTGCAAAGTGACTCTGGGTGGCTTTATTTATTTGTCTATTCCTGGGTTGCTTTCCATTATTGAATCATGAATTTGGAAATGTCCATTGAGGTCATTGAGCCCAACCAACTAAACAAAAACATGCCCAACAAGTGTCTGCTTGAACACATTAAGCAGATGGAAGCCATCAACTCCCTGTTACTGCTGGGTTGTAATTGGTTAGTAAAAAAAAAAAAGTAATCAGTTAGTCTCATTGCACTCCAGTTTTGTTCAGTGGCATCCCTGACTACAAGCAAGTAGAGAGTTTAGCATCTGCCTGGAAGAAAAACAAAGATGGGAGGGAGGGAAGCTGTCAACACAATTTTTCTTTAATATTCATTGTATTGATATTGTGCAAAGCTTTTGTGGCTTTTTTATGTTTACTATAGACATTGGGGGATAATTTCAAGAAGAAAGCAGCTCATAAAATTTTAAATAATAATCCAATTGCCTGTCTCTCTGTATACATTCTGGTTTTGTTTTTTTTTAAAGACACTTGAAGTACATAAAATACCCTTGTCTAATATTTGTGAACATCCTCCATAGACCTTGTAAAGGCACGCTGTGCTATGAGTTCTAGTTCAAAAGACTGCATTGTAGCTAAATTTACTATGGGCACATTCCAGTGATTAATTTGATTCATTATTTCTGAATTTAATGTTTGTACTTGTACATTTAAAAGTCTCCACACACCCAAACACTTTGCTAGAAGCCTGTTCTTCTTTAGTGCTCGAAGTGTTTTCAAATAATGCTAATATGCTGAAACTTCTTAATACATCAAGGCTTTCTCCCTGCGTGTGTTTGACATGGGCTCAGGCTGAAATGTCAGCTAAAAGTCTGAGGTATTGTTCAGCTGAGACTCTGAGGCGTGTGTAGACAGCAAGCTCTGAACATGAAACAAAAAGGGTTATCTAAAAGGCACTGTGGAAACAGGAGATAAAGTTAGCATTCTTCCTCTTTCATTCACAAGACAGTCATTTGTCAAGACTGCTCCAAAAATGGAAAACTTTTATACAGCGGAAGTGAGAAGCTGTCTTTGGTACAATATGCTGTGGAATTTTTTTTAAAAAAAATAATAATATTAAAACTGAAGGCAGGGTTTTATCAATTTGATTGCAGTGATTAATATATAAACAACATAGCTCCTTCTGAATTATGTAATTCATCTGAAGTTCTGGGAGTGGGATGGCATATAAATTTAATGAACTGTTTATTATAATTATTATAAGTTCTGCCTGCTGAGAATTATGGGGAAGGAGAAGGAAGAGTGAAAGAGATCTGTTTCCCTAATATCTCCATCATGCCTTATTTTTATCTTCACTTTTTTCTATCCTCCTCCGTTTTTTAAAATTGTTTTTATTGTTCTTACCCCTCCCTGGGTCAAATGGGAATGAAGAGTGCATGGAAGCTAAAGGAAATGCAGAACTATGTGAGTTGATGAGACATTTGAAGGAATCAGAAAAGCAAGTGAGAATAAATGTATAGATTAGTAAAATATCAATAGGACTTTAGAATAACTTCAGAGAAAGGCAGTTGGTTTAAACTGAGATGAATCCATATGTTTCCAGTTGTGTATAGACATAGATATCCAGTTCACTTCTTTTTGCAACTAATGATATAAGTTGACAATAAATAAATACTTTAAAATAGTGGTAAGCTATGAGTACAACAAGGGACGCGGTGGCTCAGTGGGTTAGGACGCTGAGTTTGTCGATCAGAAGGTCGGCAGTTTGGTGGGTCGAATCCTGAGTGCTGCGTAACAGAGTGAGCGCTTGTTACTCGTCCCAGCTTCTGCCAACCTAGTAGTTCAAAAGCACGTAAAAATGCAAGTAGAAAAATAGGGACCACTACAGTGGGAAGGTAACAGCATTCCGTGTGCCTTTGGCGTCTAGTCAGGCTGGCCACATGACCACGGAGATGTCCTCAGACAAGCGCTGGCTCTTCGGCTTTGAAACGGAGATGAGCACCGGCCCTTAGAGTCGGAAATAACTAGCACACATGTGCGGGGGAACCTTTCCCTTTACCTTTATGAGTACAACCCTAAAGCCATCTTCTGTAGCTTAAATAACTACCACTCCTTATGCTTATGCTTACACTCATGCTCACCCTCACGCGCATCCCTATCCCTATCCCTATCCTTATCCTTATAAGAGATAAGATAAGATAGATAACCTTTATTGTCATTTTTTTTACTCTGGGCACAATGACACACATTAAAAATAAAATTTAATTGCCTGCTCTGAAAGTGAACACATACATGACACACACCTAAACATACTAGATACAATATATGTATAGACCCACACCCCTACATATGCATAACAAATAAATATTAAACACTGCCATCTTGAATATATAACGGAAGGAGGAAGCTTGAGAGTTCAAAGTTTAATGCTGTATGGAATGAAACTATGGCTGAATCTGGATGTTGTGCTTTGGATACCACGGAGCCTTCTCCCAGAAGGTAACAAAGAAAACAGGTCGTGAAGAGGATGTGTAGTGTCCCAGACAATCTTGCAGACCCTGCTCAAGCAACATTTATGTGCTATGTCCTGGATGGGAGGGAGGGAACTGCCAATGATCTTTTTGGCCATCCTCACCACTCTCTGCACCACCTTCCTGTCTGAAGCAGTGATGCTTCCAAACCAGACTGTGATGCTGTATGACAGGATGCTCCTGATTATTCCCCTGTAGAAAGTGGTCAAGACAGGGGAAGGAAGATGTGCTTTTCTCATGTGGCACAGAAAATGCAGGCTCTGCTGTGCCCACTTCACCAGTGTCACGCTGCTGAGAGACCAAGCCAGCCTACTTGTTAACTGCACACCCAGGAATTTGATGCTGGTAACCATCTCCACAGGTGAATCATTAATGCATAGAGAAGTGTGGCTATGCCTGCCTTTTCTGAAATCGACAATGATCTCTTTGGTTTATCCTTATCCTTATCCTCATCCTCGTCCTTGACTTTTTATGTGGCAATGCAAGTATATGACCCAAATCCCATACAATGAAAGAGAAAGAAAAGGATGGCATATATTGTCATGTGCCAAAGACCAGGTCCACATGTGAAGGTCCATTTAAACTGATTTATTGCTAAACAACCTAAGGACAGGACCAGATTATCTTCCTCTTATCCAGAGAAGTTGGCACCTGCTTGGAATTATATAAGGGTGCATGGAATTCGGGGCTGAAGGTTGATCTTAGTTCACTTATGGCTACATAGGGACTCTAGGGTGATCCCTCTTTTAACATCACCTCCAGGTTCTGCCACTCTTTCTTCTACGCATGTTGATTTTCTATTTCTCATTTTTATCATCAACTATAAGCAAACGTCAACAATAAGTCATTCACTTAATGACTGCAGCCAGAACTGATGTTATAAGTTGTCATGATCATGTGACATTTCACTTTATGGCTGCATTGCTTAGTGGGGGAATTGCTGGTCCCAATTGCAATTGGTATGTGAGGCAAGGCAATGTATGAGAGAATCTAAAACCTTTTCCTTCTTTGCCACTACTGTTATGCTGCTTAGTGTTTGGCTCATCACATATTTATGTACTTACAGTTCTGTGGCCAAACCAGTATAACCAGGGTATTCTACTGTGATGGATACCAGATATTTGTGAATGTAATAATCATGTTTAAGTGCATACATCTTAATTAATAACCCTAATCCTATCTTTATCTGGGCTATAAAGCTTGAATCTAGAATTGCATTCATAGTGATACAGAATGGTGGACAACCGAACAAAGTTCTGTTTTAATAAATGAACTATCCTGTTTTCGTATAATATGTTTGTGTAAACATTACTGTTACTATAGTATAAAGCAGACATGTCAAACACAAGGCCCGGGGGCCAGATCCGGCCCGTGAAGTGGTTACATGCGGCCCGCGAAGCCATCCTGGAAACAGTGAGGGAACGGCCCCCACTGCCTTGGCCCTGGCCCAGAGACCCTCCTCCTGCCAGAGACTCTCAGATGTGTCCCACTCCTGCCCAGGCCCCCATAGGCACCCTTGATGTGAACGATGTAGAGCTGGCCATGCCCACCCAGTAGGTCTTACGCACTCTAGCCACGCCCACCCAGTAGGCCACGCCCACCCAGGCCACACCCACCCGGCCCCCTGAGGGCAACCGCAATGCTGATGCGGCCCTCAATGAAATTGAGTTTGACACCCCTGGTATAAAGTCTCATGTTGCTGTGGGCTTCCTTTGCAGCAAAAGGGATCTTTTTATGATGGAGTTCATTTGGGGTTCTGCCACGCCAAAAACTACTGTTATAGAACCATATTTCTTCTAAAATAGTGTGCTTTCACCCCACTTCAGTTTAATTTGTTTTTCAAAGCTCATTGATGATTGCATTGGAATGAAGTGCTGACAAGTAGACCATGCTCTTCGATAATTCCTCTCCAGACAAGAAGTCTTATCCTTGTCCACAAGTGCTCCAGATGTTCTTTCCTCACAAGGAGACCCCAAGATACTTTACAGTTCTGAGAGACGAGGGAATAGCGATCTTGCTCAAACAGCAGTCAGTGCCTTTGAAAGGACTCTTAAGTTCACATTTCCTCTCTAATTCATTTTTGAAATTGCTTGCTAACTGCTTTACAGCTATTATTATTGTACAGCACTGAGTATGTTTCCTTCACTCCTAAGTGAAAGAAATTTTAACTACAAGTTTAAGAACTTTTTTTAAAAAAACAATATTTTTTTTGAACAAAGCAACAAAAGGTTGGTTAAAACTGTGATTTTAGAAAGTTGTAAATTTGGGAACAATAGATCATTTTTTGTATTTTAGGAGAAGATAAGTTACTAAAATGCTAAGTTACTAAGGTGCTGGTGATGACCTATAAAGCCCTAAATGGCATGGGTCCGGGTTATTTACGGGAGTACCTTCTGCCGGTGTCAACTTCCCATCGTCCTGTGCGCTCCCACAGAGAGGGCCTCCTCAGGGTGCCGTCGGTCAGGGAATGTCGACTGGCGGCCCCCAGGGGGAGAGCATTCTCTGTGGGTGTGCCTGCCCTCTGGAATCAGCTCCCTGTTGAGCTCCGGATGGCTCCCGACCTTCGCTCTTTCCGCCGTGACCTGAAGACTTGGCTATTCGAACTTGCCGGCCTGGACTGAGGGACTGGGATTTTAGATTTAAAATTTTAATTTTTTAAAATTTTAGAATGTGTTTTATTGTTCAGGGCTACTTGTTTAATTTATTTTAATTTTTATATATTATGTGTTGTATATAGTGTTTTAATTGCCCTGTACACCGCCCCGAGTCCTTCGGGAGAGGGGCGGTATACAAATCCAAATCCAAATAATAATAATAAAATTCTTTATACTTTTGATGAAGGTGGGAAGTCACTTCTTTATATGTTTCTTTCATTTTTCTTCACTATAGTCTTATTTTTTTCTATGTCTATTTTTTGTTTTTCTTTTAATAATTTAATTTAAATAATTAAAAATTATTTCTATTTTTTATTCTTTTTATTCTTTTAGTTTTTTCAGTTTGTGTTAGTTTTTACTGTTATAACTCTTAATAAAATTACTATTTAAGAAAAACACATTGTATGACAGTGGTACCCAACCTTCCATTAACGTCCCAGTGTGTGTGGGTGAAGAGGGGATATTTTTGCATGAGGGACAGGCATGCGCATGCTTGCTGCTTGCACGAGTGAGGCTGTGAGTGCAAGGGCTCGCTGTTCGTGCCAGTGGGGCTGCCAGTAATGCAGGTGGGGCTGCGAGCACAAGGGCCCACTGCCTGTGCGCTTAGGGCTACCAGTGCAAGGGCCCGCTGTTCACACAAGTGGAGCTGTTTGTCCAAGTGAGACTGCCAGCACAAATGCCCGCTGCTTATGCTGCCTGGTTCTGAATGGGCCGCCGTCTGATAGTGGGCCATGGCCCAGGGGTTGGGGTCTCCTGTTCTATGAGACATAGGCAACAATGTTTATTTCAAAAGCATTTCCTTCTCCTATAGGACATTTATTGAATTCTTCTATTTTGCCAACTGTAAACAAAACATTTTTTTTAAGGACTCAGAAGAGAAATAGTTGAGAAAGAATCAAACGAGTCAGGCTTTTTTGCAAAGTATGATTGGAGCCATCATAAAATATGAAGTGAGGCAGGAATTATTAGGAAAAGAGAAACTTGTGGAATATACTCTGCTAGTGCAGCAAAATAGCAATGTATTTATGAGTTTCTTTTTATTTTTTATTTTTAAAAATTCTATGGAGTGTTGAAGGCCTATTGTTCTTTTTGAAAATAATTTTGCACATAGGAAGAAAAATCCTGATTATTATGTTTTCACGAGGATTCTTTTTTATAAGGTAGAAGGGAATTGATTTTCTTTGTTAAATATAAGCACGTTCAGTTTTTGTGACAGTTAGTTAAAAAAAGAAACTCTTTCATGTATTATGACGGGGAAAACATATTGCTGATAACATTTAGCAAACTCCCTCAAAGAATAGTTCTAGTTAGGCAGAAGCATGATGACTGCGACAAATGGTAAGGGTTTAATAACCAGCCCTGTCAGCTCCATTGCTGCTGCCATACTGTATTGCTAGATACTGAACAGTTGGGCTCTGTACTATTCTGAAATGGCTTGCAAAGTTCCCCAAAATTTAACAAGAGCTGTCACAAGTACAAGCCAGCCCTAGCACAACATTGGCGTGAATATTTCTTAAATCTTATCTCTATTTTAAGATGTCTAGGTTGAGAAGTACAGATAAAAACACTTGCCACTTCTAATTCAAATGCTAGGAGGAGCCAATCCCAAACTTTAGTGACAGGTGGTTTATAGTTGTACCACACAGTCATTTCTGTGTATTTTCTATGCAATCTATGAAACCTCAGGGAGTTTTTTTCCTAACAATTGTATACAAACTTGTTTGTTTGTTTGTTTTTAAAAAACATAAAAACTGAAGTACAAGATTGCCACAAGTAACAGGCTGGAGTTTCAGATGCAAATGTAGTTCTTGTCTACTTTGAGTTATAGAGAAATGGCACAACACATGTACTTCTGCCGCCCTCCCTGTGTGGGCACCTGGTAGGTTTCAGCCTTTTGAACAGCTAACCATCCTCCAAATACTCTAAATATTTTACCATTTGCCCTCTTTCTTGCTGTGGAGAAAAATGCTAGGTATTCTGCATAAAGTGATGAACAAGTGTCTTAAGTAAAATGACTGGAAAGTCAGCAGGAATTGTTTTCACTCATCTTTTCATGCATTACCCATCTAAATTGCAAATGTAAAAGGTTTCCTTCTCTCTTCCCCCTCCCATGGCTGCATTTTTGTTACCAAAATGAAATCCAATGATTCTCTTTGAAAAGCTCTATGGATTGTAAATGATACAGAGGAAACCACTGAGCAACAGTTTATGCACAGTACAGATGAATCCCTCTTTTAAACAGATAGCCCTATTTGAGAGAATAGTATACTTGGGCAGAATGAGAGTGAGCAATTTTGATTCACAAAATGTCATGTTACCTGTCACTTAGCATTTTAACTGGATTTTAATTTAAATGTTATGCAAATAAATTTAAGCTTTGAGTGTGAGCCAGCTGTCAGGCTTAATGAGACAGAGGCCCCCACCCCTCCTAACTAGCCAACTGCAGAACTTTCAAGGACTTGTTTAGATAAAAACTTTGCTGTAAATTAAATGAATTCAAATCTAGGCAGAAGGTTGACTGCCACAAATATATCATGAGGGCAGTCACAGCAATGAAATCAAAGCCCTGCCCCTTTGAACATACATGTAGCCTTGAGGTGGTCTTCATTGGGACTGCTGGGACCACTCTCTTAACTCTGTTCTGTAAACACTTGCTGACTAAAAATGCAAAAGTGGACTGATTTGTGTATATTTATATATTGTATATATAAGAGAGAATGTTAACCCCCAAGGTGAAATGTGTGAGATAGACAGCCATATTAGATAGATAGATAGATGGATAGATGAATAGATGGATAGATAGATAGATAAATAGATAGATAATTCTAGAAAATTAATGGAGTTCAGTTAGAGCTCAATTTGCATTCATATCATGTAAAAATTAAGCAAGGAAATGTAACATTTCCTTGAAAAATAAAATAAGTGGAGGAAAAAATATCTTTGGCTCTTAGAGTTTTATTAATCATATTTTTTCTTAATTTATATTAAAAATAGAACTTAAATCTGTTTAAAGGCCGAATGGTTGAAAAGTGAGCAATAAGAATTCAGTCATATTAGCTTCTTTCAGTTCTCTGAACTATTTTGAACTGAAGGTATTTGAGCAGCAAACTAAGCACTTGCTTATTAATTTTTGAACCCATCTATTTAAGTGGATTGTCTGTTTTCCAAATGATATTTGTAATTTCATTTCCTCATAAGTCTCTTGTTCTCTATTAAATTACCATGCATTGTGAGATATGACTGCAGCCATTTTTTCATATTTATCCTCTCTAGTTTATTGTGATGGACATTTCATTTCATTTCCATTATATAGCTTCATTTATAGGTACCACTTCTTCCCACAAACAGGTACAATGAGCCAATGAAGCATATCATTTCCATTTTTTTTGTAGAATATACAGATTAGAACGTGAAACTACGTGAAGCAATTTGAACTTTTCATTAGTTGACTAATTCTTTAAGCACTTTAGAAATAAATATTTGATAAAGGTAAAGGAGTCACTGCAGATTTCACTCCACTCCGAGGTAGGTAAAATGAGGACCCAGATTGTTGGGGGCAATAAGCTGACTTTGTAATAATGCCGCTTGGGGGGGGGGGCGAAAGCCCTAATAAGCAGGCATATACATAGAATGAAGGCTATTGCTAAGCACATTGATTTGTGCTTAGATTGTAAGCTGCCCTGAGTCTTCGGAGAAGGGCAGGATATAAATGGGATTAAAATAATAAAAAAAGCTCCATTTCTAGGCTATTGAGCCAGAGCTATCTGAAGAGTTTCCATGGTTACGTGGCCAGCATGACATCATACCACAGTGCAGAGCATGCAGTGAAACACAGAGCACTGTTACCTTCCCACTGAAATGATACCTACTTATCTACTTGCATTTACATGCTTTCGAGCTGAGGCAAATGATAGGAGTTCACTCCATCACTCTGGCATAATGCTCGAAGCACCACCTTCTCCAGTGTCTCCTAAGCCACTGAGCCACCGACCGTGCCTCTATATAAATATTTGATAGGATTCTAGAAATCAGTACTGCATATGTTTTACTAGCATTTGTTTCTTTTAGAATATAATAACATTTTTTTGTATAATTAGCATTTAGAAAAGCAGGAGAGAGAATGTATATCTAACTGAAAGGACTTAAAAGTTTAGTAAAAATCACAAGAAATATGAGACCTTTTTTATTGTTCCAATAATGGCAATTTAATCTAAAAGGCTCCTGATTACTGTCTGGATTAGTCCCTACAATATTCTTGGCAAGTTTGTTTGTTTGTTTGTTAGTTTGTTTAAGAAGTCATTTGCCATTGGCTTCTTCCTCAGGCTGAGAGAGAGAGAGTGGCTGGGCCAAGGTCACCCAGTTGGTTTTATGCCTAAATTGGGATTAGAATTTACGGTGTCCTGATTTCCAGCATGATCTTTAAACCACTACACCACACTGGCTCTTTAATCTTTGAGATTACAGATATTATTGTATGCCGTAGTATCTTCAGAGGTAATTGCTTTATTGTGCCCCATACTGTCACTTCAACTGCTCTCCTTCTAGAACCTGCCATATTTTATTTATATAATCCTAGATAAACTCTACTGTTTATAAAATAAGCATATCTGCCTCAGTAATAAAAAAAATACTTGCAACATAAGAATCTTCATCGTTCTGCCTTTGCATTGTGCTTTGTATTTCTTGATTTCTCTGGTGGCAGTGAATATTCTTTGAATACTTCTGATATTGAGGCTGGTGCTATAATTTTACAGGTTTTTTTTAGAACTGTGTTCACCAGGCAGTCAAGCTGGTATTGAGAATTTGTTGTTGTAGGAAATTGATCTAGGTATAGTTGTTTTCCAGATTTGGGTCCCACTGTTCTAGAAATATTTATTGGACCTCAAGACCTGTCAAATAATTATTTGTATCCTCCTCAATAGAGCCACAAGCCATTAAACAAAAGATAGATTATTTTTATTTAACCAGTACCCACATGGTTTAGGCCATCTGGTCTGAATTAAAATAAACTTAAAATAGACTTTTTCTCTCAAGCTCCACTTAAAGGTGTTAAAACAAAACCATTTCCATCCATTACTTTAATAATAGTTTAACTCTCAGGGCAGAGTTATGCCAGTTTTATTAATGCCCTCCTAAGCGTCATAATCTTTAATAATAACTTGCATTATTTATTAGTAATACAATTAAAATATAATAAAGATTGTTGGATATCTAAAGTGTTTGCTTGCCTAGAGACTGCGCCTGCTTATTTATTTACTCTTGTGGCAATTTTTATTCTGTTTTATTTTGAAATAAAATGTTGGGATTCAGGGTCAGCCTGTGGGTTCGGCAGTTGGGTCGGACGACTCAGAGGAGGAGGAGGGGGGTGTTGAAGAGCTTGCTGATGATGACTTTGAGGCTCCGCAGAGCCCTCAGCCAGGCCCCTCCCACCTGGTGGAGACCCAGCTGTGTGAGCCTGACAGTGTGGATGAAGATGACCCACAGCTGGCCCTGTTCAAGGACGCCTGACGCAGGAGGCAGTCAATCAGGAGTAAACAGAGGAAGGCAATGGGGCACCTCGGAAGGAGGCAGAGAGAGGCCATGCCCTGAGCTGTATTTAAGGGGAATGTGTGGGAGGGCTGGTTTGCTGAAGGCAACCGCTTGGATAGTTCCTGTTTCATAGCTCCTGTTTCATGGTTGGTGTCTGTTTTATGTTAATAAATTTGGCAGGCTTTATTCCAGCCTCTTGCCGTTTGTAAAGGGGTTGTCCCTGCCTTCTCTGCAGGGCCGGTAGCAGGCTGGTACAGAACATAAAAGTAGTATTATGTAGTATCTTCAAGTTCTTTTTGGATAATTGGTCTTCTGTCCCAGCACTGATCCAACCCAAACTCCTTAACATCATTGAAATAGTTGCGTTGAAGGTCTTGAGATGGGGACTTGAAAGCAATTGAATACATGTTCACAGCTGGTTGTTGCCATTCTTTCTGTTTTTGTTTTTTTGTGGTAGGGAACAGTCAGACCCCTAAAAGTTCAGGCTCCTACAGAAACAATATTTTATGCAACAGTCACCATGTTAATCTGATCATCGCTACATCTCTCCTTTGCCACTGTCTGCTTGAACTTTGTGCAGCGAAACCAGAAGTGAATCAGATGAACAACAGAGGGTTCAAACAGGTTCACATGGAAAAGAAGCTTATTTATAAAATGACTGGAAGGCATGGAAAATACTATAATCCAGTACCAATGCATTTTTGTCTTAAAGCACAGTCTTCAGATTTTTTTCAACATTTTCTTATTTGTGTGTCAGTAAATAATGGAACAACAACACAATCCAAATCTTATCAACAGAATAACTGATATTCTTTAGGCTACTCAATCAAAAACAAAGAATCAAGCAAACAACAGATAAGAGATTTCCCCTTTATACTGGCCATATTATGACTTTCTTCTTTTTATCATCTTTAATATAATTAAATTTTAATTATTTTAATTAAATTATTTTAAATAATTAATTTAATTAAAATATAATTATAAACTTGATAATGAATATAAAATTATATTTTAAAAAATCATTTACTTTTTAATTCTTTAATGTATAATTTAATATATGTAATTATAATTAATATAATTTTATTAAATATTTTCTTGCTTTCTTCTTCCTTCAATCAAAATTAAATATCATAACAGATTCAATCAATGATATTGCTGCTGTAATATTCTTTTCAAATTTTTATAACATCCTTTGTACATCCTATTTGCTGTAATAATCCTATTTGCTCTGTCAATGGTCCTTTCCTCACTTCTTTTGTTGCTTTCCCAATATTAACCATCTGTCTCCATAAATGTGTAATTCAAAAAGGTAAAGCCCCAGGACCCCTGGTGGTACAGAGGTTAGAATGTAGTATTGCAAGCTAACTGTGTCCACAGCCAGGACTTCGATCCTAACCAGGCTTGAGATTGACTCAGCTTTCCATCCTTCCCAGGTGGGTAAAATGAGGACCCAGATTGTTGAAGGCAATATGCTGATATTTGTAAACCACCCAGAGTGTGCTGTAAAGCACTATGGGGTGGTATATAAGTCTAAGCGTTATTGCTATAAGTGCTGTTGCTATTACTAAAGCAACAAAAATAAGTTTTCCTTTTTTTCTTAATTGTTTAGACACATCCTATTCTCTGTAATTCTATAGTAATATGGTCTTTCACATCTTTCCCTTAACCATTTGTTTAAGAAAATCCATCAATCAGTCCTCTTAAGAAAGTTAAGCAGTCCTCTTTCCTACGAAGTTATTTATTTTGTGTAATTAATGTTTCAAATATAACTTTCCCCTAATCTATTTAAATTTACATAATTCAAATTCTTCATAAACCCTTTGTTTTCAATTAGTTTTAAATCCTTATAATTATTCATCTGCATTTCATTTTGATTTTGTCCCAAGTTGAAGAAACACTCATCAGATGGTGTAATTGCTCTGCTGTTTAGAAGATCTCTGTAACTAACAAAATAATTACAGTACAAATGTGTGATAGAAAGTAGGGTTTGAGTTGAGCTCAGTGTCCTTAAAGCAGACTCTGCCTGAGGCTGAGAAGCTGATGTTTCCTCCTTAACTTCCAGGGCTTTACTTGCAGCCTGCAGATTTTCTACAATCTATGGATTTTCTTGCAAAAGAGCAGAAAACACAACCCTTCAAAATAGACTAAAATCAGTGCAATTAGATATTTCTAACTTCCATGTTTTCCTAACATATTAAGTAGAGCTATTTTTTAAAAAAAAATATGACTGCTATAGTAATTTTTCCATCTAGTTAATCAGCCTTCATAGTGGCTGATAAAGCAATATTTGAATATTTGAAAGCGTGGGAAAAATTCAATGATTATCATTACTAAGAGCAACAATTTTAAGGGGGTGAATCTGAGTACATATTTTCAACTTTAGGGCAGCCATTGCAGATCTAGCAACTTAGCCGAGCCCATTCCTGTTGATTGTCCTGTTCTCCTTCACAGAATTCTCCCCTGTGCTAAGTTGCAGTTTTATAATGCCACTGGCTGCAGCTGATCATACCTATTTTGTCTTTGCAAATAAGTTTTTTCTTTCGGTACTTTAGATGCTATCGCTTTTGTTTAATAGCTTCTCCTGCTCTGCTCATTTTCCTTTACACCAGACATGTCAAACACAAGGCCCGGGGGCCGGATCCGGCCCGCAAAGTGGTTTCATGCGGCCCGCGAAGCCATCCTGGAAACAGTGAGGGAACGGCCCCCACTGCCTTGGCCCTGGCCCAGAGACCCTCCTTCTGCCAGAGACGCTCAGATCTGTCCCACTCCTACCCAGGCCCCCATAGGCACCCTTGATGCGAATGATGTAGAGCTGGCCACGCCCACCCAGTAGGCCATACGCACTCTAGCCACGCCCACCCAGTAGGCCACGCCCACCCTGGCCATACCCACCTGGCCCCCTGAGGGCAACCGCAATGCTAATGCGGCCCTCAATGAAATTGAGTTTGATACCCCTGCTTTACACATTCGGATACAGGATTGTCTATAGTGTATAATGTGTATAGTGGGAAAGGCCTGCAAGATAGGAAGTCCTGGAATAATATTTCAGAACTCGCTGAATAAGTAGGATTTATTTATTTGTAGATGAAAAATTAGTCTATCCATATAGGAGCTGTACTTGCTACATTCCTGAGGTACAAGAAGTGGTTTTGGCTTCACTTCAAATAATTCCAATTTAAGTGTGCGTAGGCAAGTTGACCAATTTCAGGCTTGGAGTCTACCCCATTAAATCTGAGTGGCCAGTTCCAGTGGTTAGTGAGAGTGCAGTGTCTCTTTATCCCTTTCCTTACTGGGAAAGAGTCTCTCTGCAAGCAGACATTTTTTCAAGCCAAGCAATCCCAACTGTCTATCTCAGATCATTTTACTACAACTTTCATTCCCTTTCAGGAAGTATCTAGCCTATACAGAAGTGTTCCCACTTTAATATAATATGACCATTCTTGTTTATGGATGAAGTAATTAGCCCAACTATCCTTGATGGCACCCTCAAAGGAAATATGCAGTACCCTTTTCAATGAGATTCTCTGAATGCCTTCAGACATTTGATTGCATAATCTGATGCAGTTTGTTGCAATTCAGGAGGCCTTAGGTACTGGGAGGAAATTTTTCTGTCAGGAGAGAGATAAAGATAATAATTATTTTACTTTTCTGAACAATATTCATTCAGTTTGTATCCCTACTGGAAACCATATTTGCCTGTAACAACAATCCAGGATTAAAAAAAATGCAGAATGTTGATATTATAGTTAGGGAGAAGAGTGGAGTTGGGAAAGAGTGAAGAACATAATGTCATTTAGAAATAATTGAAATTGACCTTAAAGCCCAGAGCTGTCCTTATTACGACACAATGGGCCCAGTGTCACGCCATTCAGTGCTGTAGTTTAGGGATAATATAGGTTGCTAAAGAATAAGGCAGGTTTCACATACAATTGTTTAGTAGTGATATAATTGCTAAATAACTTACAAGTGGGAGCTAGCTTGAAGTGGCTGAAAGCAAGGCCAATAGGACTGGACACAAGGAAACCAAGTTTTAAAGAACAGCTGCTCTGTTAACAAATTTTTCAACACCTAGCAATATCTTTAAACAGAGTGAGAGACCTGTGTGTGTGTGTGTGTAGATATTTTAGAATAATAACTCTCATCATTGGCTATGCTGTTTGCATTTGCTGGAATGACAAGAGTTCAGCAATGTCTAAGAGACCACAGATTCCCCAGCAAACATTAAACAATAAAAGATGACAAAAGCCTCCCTTAGATCAGGTAGGAAAGAAGTCCAGAAATGTTCAGTGAATTTTGAAACAAGTTATGGCCAGAGTAATAAATTCAAAGTCGGCATTTGATAGGGATTTAGCTAGTCGGCTCCATTAGATGGGTTTTATGTTAGCTTCTTGGTAACTAGCAGGGAAAATGAAAAAACTGTACCACTTGAAGATCACATAGGATCCGTGACCAGAGGGGCTTTTGCCCAGGTTCACCTGGTATGCCAGTTGTGACCCTATCTGGACCAAGATGCCCTACGCAGTCACCAATGCGCTCGTGACCTCCCGGTTAGACTACTGCAACGCTCTCTATATGGGGCTGCCCTCGAGGACCACTCGGAGGCTTCAGCTGGTGCAGAATGCTGCTGCGTGAGTTGTGATGGGGGTTTCCCGATACTCCCATGTAACACCTCTACTCCGCGAGCTGCATTGGCTTCCGGTTGACCTCCGGGTGAGATTCAAGGTGCTGGTGATGACCTATAAAGCCCTAAATGGCTTGGGTCCGGGATATTTGAGGGAACACCTGCTGCCGGCATCAAGTTCCCTTCGTCCAGTGTGCTCCCACATGGAGGGCCTTCTCAGGGTGCCGCCGGTAAAAGACTGCCGGCGGATAACACCCAGGGGGAGGGCCTTCTCAGTGGGTGCGCCTGCCCTTTGGAACCAGCCGCCCATGGAGCTTAGGACTGCCCCCGACCTTCGGTCATTCCACCGGGACCTGAAGACCTGGCTCTTTGAGCTTTCCGGCCCAGGCTGAGAGTTTTTAATTGGGGTTTTATATTTTGCAGGGATCAAATTTAATTATTTTTAACTGTTTTTAACTTTTGTATTGTATTGACGTTTTTAAATACTTTGTAAACCGCCCTGAGTCCTACGGGAAAAGGGCGGTATATAAATTCAATAAACCTAAACTTAACTTAGTCTGAGGCATTCTTACTTTTCATTTGTTACATTTATAACCTACCCTTCATCCAGGGACTCAAGCCAGCTTACCTGAGGATATCCCTCCATTTCATCCATACTACAAGAATCTTATGAGGTAGTTTGGCTGCCTCAGTGACCCAGTGAATTTTTATGGCGAAGAGTGGACTTGAATTGGGTGTCCTGACTTCTACTTCTATATTTCATGCTGTGTGTCTTGTCTCTGAAAGTCCTGAACGTCTGCAGATGGACTGAGGAGAATACTTCAAGTAACATCCAAGCCACTTCATATTTATGAAATTTCTGAGCCATGCCTCATTTGTATTTGTTGTATAATCTTTTTTCTGTACTATATTTGAGAAGTTTGTGATATCAAATGAGTGGCTGGGGTATTCTATAGTTTAAAAGCAATACGTATTCAACGCATCATTTGCCAATGCAAATTAGCTATTCAGATCTGTTGCAAACAAGAAGTGAACCGTTGAGAAGCTTGAATGAGTTATGGCTCTTTTTGTGATTTACTGTTTCCTATATGAATCCAAACTTTTTCCAATACAGAAAAGCTGCACCATTTAAAAAAAAATAACAACAAAAAACCCCCAAAACCCTACATCCAGTCTGTGCTTAACATCTGTGCCTCATGTCTGAGAACAATGACTTTCTTCCCCCTTAATTGTTGGATTACCCTGTAATACCAGAGATAGTTGTGTCTCTTCAGCTAAATGATCACAAGGCCTATTTTTCTGTAAGTAAAAAAAAAAAAAGACAAATTCCACACCGAGGAAAATGGAAGTACATAATCAACTAAGCCTTTCCACATCTCTCTCCTTAGGGATGGCTGATGGAAAGAATTTTATGAGGATTTTCATGCTCTCCGTGGTGCCAAGGAACTGATTGTTATAAATTTCTTTAGCACCTTTGGTGCTCAGAGTGGTTTTTGCTCTCCTTTTATCATTTATCCCACTACTATCCCTTTGTTATAAAGAAGCTCTCTGACGGTCTCCTTCCATGATTATTATTTTGCTACACGATGGCAGGATGTTTTGAGAGGGTAGCTTTTTTCAAGAGCAGCTGAGTAATGTTGAAGAACAATCTGAAATAAGGAAGAGACAGAATCGTTTACAGGGTGTGGAGTCCTGTTAATGTTATGGGTGAGAGGAAAGAGGAGATGGCAGGAAGGAGGATATCCTGAAAATGAAATAAGCCTCCTTGTATTTTACAGACCAGAGTTTACATCAATATCATATAGGTGCTTTCACAAGTAGTTAAATGGCATGGCAAAGGGTAAGTGGGGTTACATTTTGGATAACAGCCTGTGCCTATGGAATTTATACCCATAGGGCAGGGGTAGGCAACCTTGGCTCTTTTATGACTCGTGGACTTCAACTCCCAGAATTCCTGAGATGGCTCAGGAATTCTGGGAGTTGAAGTCCACGAGTCAAAAAAGAGCCAAGGTTGCCTACCCCTGCCCTACGGGTATATGATTGATCCAGTAAAGTGAGATAGCCTGAGTTCTTTAAAAAAACAAAAACAAATCTCAGCTTCTTTTTAATGTAGAGGACATTTTAGATTTGTATTTGTCCATAATGGCCCTGGGTTATCTTCTATTCGTTTGGTTTTGTTTTAATGGCAGAATTGTTTGCTGAAAGCATAATGAATTCATTTTCCCCCCACTGCTCTTCGTTGTACTTCATTGTTTAACATTTTAATACAGGCACAGAGTTTAAAATGTTTATTATGTTTTGAATGTGAATGTCTCCATGAATTACATAATAAATATATCACATTTGTATGGCTAGGTATTTTGCAGAATAGTCGCTGTTACACTCTCTCCTTGGAGGTGAACAGCACTTCATAAAACTAGGGTTTTTGCATTCAGAAAAATCTCAGGGGAAATGCTTCCATTGCTTGCCTGGTGTTTGGTGTTTTATCTCTGAGTTGCAGCTGAGTTTAAGGGCAGTATATAAAGTTGTTGCTTAAAAAGCGAATTAATTGTGTGTGTTTACTCTTATGCATATATAATGCATTCTGATACTTATAGGGAGGAGATTGATCATATATGGCAGCTGCCATAAGTAACAAGCATTACCGAGCTTCTACTGAAAACCAATAGCCCCATCGTGAACACAAGGATAGTGCTCATTTATAGATGTAGTCCTCAAGGTCATTCATTTTGTGATCATTCAAAGTGACAACTGCACTGAAAAAAAATGACTTAGGACCATTCTTCACACTTACAACTGTTGTAGAACCCCGGTTGGTCACATGATCAAAATTCAGAGGCTTGGCAACTGACACGTACTTATGTTGGTTGCAGTGTCCCGGAGTCATGTGAACACCTTTTGTGACCTTTTGGTGAGCAAAGTCAGTGGGAAGCCAGATACGCTTAGCAAACTATGTTAACTAAAAACAGCTACATTGATTCACTTAACAGCTGTGACAAGAAAGGTTGTAAAATGGGAAAAAAATCACTTAAAAACTGTTTTGCTTAGCAATGGAAATGTTGGGCTCAATTGTGGTCGTAAGTCGAGAACCACCTGCATAATGCCTTTTTTTCCCATTGCTGTCTTAGGATTCCAAATCATAATACAACAATCTTGGGATGAGCCAATGTATGCACATCTTGCAGGTAAATAGCCATTTCTTTTCGTTTTGATAAAAAGCAGGCGCAGATGGTCCTCGACTTACAACAGTTGATTTAATGACTGTTCAAAGTTACAACAGCACTGAAAAAAGTCACTTATAACCATTTTTCACAGTTACTACTGTTGCAGCATCCCCATGGTCACGTGATCAGAATTCAGATGCTTGGCAACTGACTCATGTTAATGACGGTTGCAGAGCCTCGGGATCATGTGATCACCTTTTGCAGCCTTCTGACAAGCAAAATCATTGGGAAAGCAAGATTTACTTAACAACCATGTTACTCACTTAATAACTTGCAGTGATTCATTTAACAACTGTGGCAAGAAAGGTCGTAAAATGGGACAAAATTCACACAACAAATGTTTCACTTAGCAACAGAGAAACAAATCTTCTAAATATAAATGAAACTTCAGGCTTGAGGTTGCAGCTCCATTACTTGTCCTGAATACTACCATTTAAGCATAGGAAATTGATACAGAGGAAAAGAGAGAACCACGGTTGAGGATTATCAATTTTTGGAAATTCTAAATGTTTCCTATAAATTCTGAAAACTGAAGTGTCTCCGGTAAGCATGGGAGAAGAATGGAAGAGGATTGCTAAGAACTCCTGTAACAGACTCTAGACTCGTAAGAGTACCACAGTGCTGTTTACTAAGCTCGTAGGAACTGTCTTTGTGTGTGATGGTTTATTTAGAAATAAAATGGCTGGCAGCTCTTTTCTTAGGCATTCATCTTAGTCTTCCATCAAAAATGTGTTAATGGAATGCATCATAGCACAAAACAGCTCTGGTCATTAAGGATCTTTTCATTCCACTCTGAAGCTGTTTCTGCAGGGTTATGTCAGTGTCTTTTGTTATGAGAAACAGTTGATATTTCCTCACAGTTAAAAGGCAGTAGATCAAGATTAAGGGTTCCTCTTAGTTCAGTGATTAGTAAACAATAATGGCACTATTAATACTCCATCCTTAGGAACCGTTTATCATGCAGCACACTGGTGGTATGCTGACAAAAGTCATTAATGTTAAGTGGGTGCTTGTTTGTCTTTAAACATCCTTTTTGCATTTATTCTTTCAACACAAAACACTTCACACTTTGTTTCAATAAATGGAAGGAAAGATATAGTTTATGCTAAAATAAGATGTCTTGTGATTCTTAGAAGGAAATACTTTCTAAAATACTTTATATCTTTTAAACAAGTTTTTGAATAGCATATAAGCAGTAGAAGGATGGATGTGAATTTATATAATTCAATATAATTTATATAGAGATAAATGAAATAAATCTCTTTGTGGACAGGAATGGAGAACGTATCATGAGGGCAGAGTGAGGTACCTCCCACAGACAGGTGATTTTAGTCTTCATTGGCTATTTGTGCTTTTAGAACCATTTAGTTTTTACTGCCAGAGAGGAAGGGAGATGCTTGTGGGATTTTCTGTCTCATCTATCAATATAATATAATTGATTGATGTGGCTGTTAGGCACCTAGCCTTGTAGTAGTGGCTTAAGGTAGCCTAATATCTCCCAGTTATTCCCCAATTGCTAATCAAATATTTGGGCTGCACCTCATCATATACTGAGTCTCCAGAGAAAGGAATGTTGTTCTGTGCAAAAAGACTCTTTTTGAATAGGAAACTAGATATTAGAAAAAAAAATCCAGCATTTACATAATAGCCTTGTTATTCAAGGGATATATATGCTATCAGTATGTGAGTGTCTGTGTGTGTGTGTGTGTGTACACACACACACACACACACACACACACACATATACATACATATAGCATTTGGGCTTGCTTGTCATCCTTTTCATCACTCTGTACAAGAATAATCCAGTCATCAGGGTCCTGTTGAATGGATTCTTTTTTCCGAAGATGGCTTGTTTTTTTTTTTGTTTGAGCTGTCTCATGCTGTGTTTCCCTTGAAAAGAAGTGCATAACTGCAAATGGAGTTCATATTGTATAAGCTGACTTTCTAAAAGGCATTTTTAGTGATGATGTTTTGGGTGGTAATGGATAGATAGTATTTTCATGAGTTGCTAACTTAATTAAATTACTAATACATAGTTATTAACTTAATTAAATTATTATGACAATCATTCATGGGGGAAGGCTGCTAATGGCCAATGGAAGCCTATGGTGTATTAACTAAGTCCCACCCTATAGACCTTAATTTTAATAAGATTTTTTTTAAAAAGTGCCAAAATATCTTCCCTTTGAAATATAGGGCAGTTGTGCATTTGCCCATTCCTGTTAGTGTTTCATTCTAGTCAATGGTTTATTTGCTCTGCACTGAACTAAATTAACTGCCAACATAGCTTTCAGGTATTAGGACGCTGAGCTTGTCGATCAGAAGGTCGGCAGTTTGGCGGGTCGAATCCCGAGTGCCGCGTAACAGAGTGAGCGCCTGTTACTCGTCCCAGCTTCTGCCAACCTAGCAGTTCGAAAGCACGTAAAAATGCAAGTAGAAAAATAGGGACCACTATGGTGGGAAGGTAACAGCGTTCCGTGCGCCTTTGGTGTCTAGTCATGCTGGCCACATGACCACGGAGATGTCCTCAGACAAGCACTGGCTCTTTGGCTTTGAAACAGAGATGAGCACCGGCCCCTAGAGTCGGAAACGACTAGCACGCATGTGCGGGGGAACCTTTACCTTTACCTTTACCTTTACCTTTATATATGACTACAACTTGATGTGTTTTTTTTTAATTTAGTATATTTTTTTGCAAGTTATATTTTCTGTCTTTAGCTTTATAGGTGATCTTCACTTAAAGACCGGTTACTTAAGAGTTACAATGGACTTTAAAAAAATACAGGTAGTCCTTGACATATGATTGTAATGGAGTTTGCCCATTATGGTTGCATGTTGTGATGGCTATTAAGCAAAATGGGCTCACTTAATGACTCCACCTCTGCTCTCCCTGACACAACCCCCTGATTAAACAAACACAAAGGCATTGAGTTGAGTACAGGGTTCCTCAGGAAGCCATGGGAGGCCTAGAACAGGCCTAGACCTGCTTGCCCAAGGCCTCCCAAAGCCTCCCCCACGTCCTGACATGACCCGGGCTTTACTTCCATCTTCTTAGAGACCCCACGGCCTTTGTCCCTGCTTTCTCCCCTCATCAGGTGAGACCTTAGGTATGGTTCCCAACCCACCAGGCCCCACAACCTCCTCCTTACTGACCTTTTGAAGACCTCTGGGGTCTTGTATTGCTTTACTGTGTGATCATGTGGAATGATTCCAGAAACAGCCGCCCTGATCCCAGGACCACAATTCAATCCAGATGCTGGGAACAGGGCCGTTTCTGGAACTGCACTGCATGGCTGCATGATCAACTGCTCCTTTCCTCTTCCCTAATGCTGTCCGCACAGCACTGAGGAAAGGATCAGACTCCCAGTATATTTACAACCCGTCCTTCAAGTTATCACTGCTGCAGCTCCCCTGCAGTCACGTGATCATTTTTAGGCACATTTACAACTGGTTGCAAGGTCCCATGGTCATGTGATCCTGATTTGTGATTTATTTATTTATTTGGCTGATTTCTGGTAGAAGATGGCAAAAAAAAATGCCCATTTGTTTAACGACTACATGGTTCACTTAACTACCATGTAATTTGTTTAACATTCTGGGCTTAATTGTGGTCATAAATCAAGAACTACCTGTACTTGTTTTAAAATGCACTGCATTGTATTCATTGCCTTCTCTTCAGACTGATAGTGAATCCTATTTTTTTTAAAAAAGACGTTCATTAAAAAGGTGGAGGAAAGCCTTTAGTTATACTTTTTATATTGGGTGGGATACAAATAATCTTATAGTCTAGGAACTTATCATTCTGAATATTTAATTTACACATCAAATTTTTATCAAGGCCAATAATTTAGAACTTTAAAATTCGGAGGTACAATTTTTTTTAAAAAAGCTTTTCTGTTTGGCATCTGCCTTGTTTCAGATCTTGTGTGTGTGTGTGAGAGAGAGAGATATTTCCTTATGGAAACTCATGTGCTTTAATATTGAAAGTGTGCCAGTGCCATTACAGTAAGAATTTGATATATAAGTTCATAGCATGAAAAACTGCAAGTTTCAGACCGAAAACCATGGTCTTGATCTTAATCCCTGCTTGGATTTTGCACTCCTGTTACTTTGTGCTTTAAAAAACAAGTAACATGCCTTAATCATCTTATGCTTGGTTTTTCCTCATGTGGTTTTAGGCCAGTACAGAGCATTACAGTACTGCTTCTATTTCCTTTTGCGGTTTGTGTGGATTTTGCATTAAAGCATGCTGAACTGCTCTGTACAGTATTGCAAGGAAAAGGAAAAAGAGGAGGTGAGGCACAACACTACGTATATTTATGTAGAAGTAAATCCTACTAAAATACATTGGAATTTATTTCCAGGTAATTGCAGATCAAATGCAGCCTGACTTTAGTTACAACAGTAGAAGTTTCTGAAACATTTTTAGGCACCTTAGCACGGAATCTGTGATTCTGGAGACTATGTATAATTAGTATTATTTTTACGATGCTGCATTTGCTTTCTTCATATGTTTATGCAAATTCATTTTTTGCTTTGTGAAAGTGGTGGGGGTGGTTGGTGATGCATATTGATTACTCAGGGCATAAACACATTATTTTACAGCTGGGAGGAAGGTGGTAGGCAAGTCTACAGGGAGCCATGTAAAAATAGGGTCTTACAGTGAAAATCATAATCTGAACCATAAACATTGCTTTCAGAACAGATAGGTGAAAGCCAAGTTTTCCCACATTTAACTTCACAGCCAATAATTAGACAGTGACATTGGCAGAGCTGCATTGATAGACTTCCTAGTAGCTGGGCGTGAACTTTTATATTGAATTGAACAAAGATCACCTTGTTATTTTGTTCTAGCAATTTAAGTCTCCCTTTGTAGCTAAAAGAGATTGGCCACTCTTTGGCTTTCCTAGGATAGAGATGAACAACTTTTTGATTGTCAAGGAAGGACTTAAAATATTTATAGAGCAGATAACTGCCACGTGGATGTGACCATATCACTCATATGGGCAAATGTGCATTTCTGTTGAATTTAACATTTTTTAAATGTTAGATGCCTGCTCTAAAAATTACAGTACAGTTTTCATCTGTATTCTGCTTCAAAATAACAGGAAACTGTGCTGTCAGCTTTTAGGAATCATAACCAGAGGTATCCCCAGAGGGTAAGAAAAAGGGACTTAGGGTGGCATTTGGCATTTGTATAGGGACAGGAAACATGGAAGCATTTTATGATATCATAAATTTCCTCCATTATAATGGGGAAATAGTGATATTCCCATTAGTTAGAACTGCAGGAAAATAGGTCAGTTGTTCACACAGGAGTTTCTAACTTCCTCCTTTTAAAAACCCCTGCAGATGATGGTGGATAGAGCAGATCTCCAGCTGGTATGGAAGCAGAGAGTAAAGCCCAGAAACAGATCAAGAGGGGATTGAAAGAAGTATTATAGATCAGAAATGACATAAATAAGGTCAAAGAAAAAAAAAGATTTTAAAGCAAAGCCTATACAGGTAATCCTCAGTTTATGACTGTGGTGGAGCCCAGAATTTTGGTCATAGGTTATGACACTCGTAGGTTAAGGCTGATTTTACACTTTTTTTTAATGGCAGTCATTTAAGAGAACTCCGGAGAACAGTCATTAATTGAATCATGGCCTCTTTTTTTTTGGTCAAAACTACTGAAAAAAGTCTGAAACCAGCAAAAATGTTATAGAATGCTGCATGTGGGCCATAAAGGTGAGTGCCTGAAATGTAGTTGTGTGACTGAATGTGTGTGTGTAGCCATCAGAACTCTGGAACTGGCTCAAAAGTAGCATCGGGAGGGTCCTTCATAACTTCATTTGGTCGCTAAGCAACCAGTCCTAAGAGGAGCACTATTTGTACCTGTAGAGGTATCCACCTGATGTGGAGAAAAGAACCTGCATAGAAAATAAGAAAGAATGAGAAGAGCAGGAATGGAATGGTAGGTGGGACTTAGGCCATAGTTGTTGATTGGCAGGCTTTCCCAACTTAGATATGAACTTGGCTGGCACTAATCAGAATCTTAATAGGATGCTGTATTACCAGGACTCTTTACTATAACTCAAGAACTGTATCCGTTACCAAAAGCTAACAGAGTCCTTGAGTTTACATTCCTTGAGTCTAGAACCTTCTTTTCTCACATTTCTTTCTGTGTAATGAGAAGCTGATCTATCTTTTCCATACTTGCTCTTAATTGGCAGTTATATATTGACCTTCCTTGCATTCGTATCCTGAAATATCTGCAGCTATTAATTAAATCCTGATGCATAGAAGCAGTAGCGAGAGAAGCCATGGTCATTTACAACATTCAGATCCGGGCTGGCCAAAAACTGCAGTGATCGCTCTATTTGTGATTCCAATCCTTGCAGCTAAAGTATCCAGCAATTCATTTATTATTGCCACTTAAATGGTATGTTAATGAAGTTTGTCACAATTCAGTCACTTTCATTTCATTTCATTTCATTTCATTTTATTAAATTTATATGCCACCCTTCTCCCTCAGGACTCAGGGCGGCTCACAACAATAAAAATAAAAAAACAGAATAAAAAATTTAAAAGAGAATTAAACAATAAATACAAAATAACAAAACAATTTAACCCAGTAAAAGCCTAATTAAAAATCGTAGTCACTCCAGGCCCGCTTGTTGGAACAACCAGGTCTTCAGGTCACGGTGGAAGGACCGAAGGTCAGGGGCCATCCGCAGCTCCCGAGGCAACTCATTACAGAGGGTCGGCGCGCCCACAGAGAAGGCTCTCCCCCTACTCCTACTTTGGTTCATATCATGGAAATGTGTTGTGATTCAGGGCCAGCCTGTGGGTCCGGCAGCCGGCTCGGATGTCTCGGATGACTCAGACGAGGGGGAGGAGGAGGGTGTTGAAGACGAACTTGCTGATGATGGCTTGGAGGCTTCGCAGAGCCCCCAGCCAGGGCCCTCTTCTCAGCTGCGCGAGCCCGACAGTGCGGATGATGATGACCCACAGCTGGCCCTGTTCAAGGACGCCCGACGCAGGAGGCAGTCAAGCAGGAACAAGCAGAGAAAGGCTGTGGGACTCCTCGGAAGGAGGCACAGGGAGGCCACGCCCTGAACTCTAATAAAGGGAGTGTTTGGGGAAGGGCTGGTTGCTGAAAGCAACCGCTCCGTTTGAGGATCACAGTTCCAGTGTTTTGTTTCTTGTTCTGTTGTTTGTGTAATAAATCTTGGCAGACGCCTTCCAGCTTCAGACGCTCTCCAGCCTCTGCCGTTTGTACAGGGGTTGCCTTTCTGCAAGGCCGGTAGCAGGCTGGTACAGAACAAAATGTTAGGCCAATGCCAGGTCCATGAGCACACCCACATGGTAAAGGAGTTTTTGAAGGATTAGTCATTTAAATATTTTTGTAGGTTAATACCAGAAGCATTCACAATAATTGTCAAGCATTTTTTAAAAAGTATTTTTTTTAAAAAATGTTGAACTGTAAACAAAACCCACCAGAATCCAAAGAACAAGAAGTGCTATCCTGATTTATGCAGTGCAGCAAAGTAGAAGTTTGACAGGGAGCTACTGCTTTAGTTGCAAAACAGTTCTGTTGAGAGGGTGTTAATTAGCTATATGAACTGCTAGATAGTCTTCCTTGCTGAGGAAGTTTTAAAGAGGAAGAGCCACCAATCAGGAGGCTGAAGAACTTCTGAAATGAAGAAATGACAGATTTGATTTATATGAATAATTTTACCTTTGTTGGAACTCATTAACGTTTTAAAAAAGTAGCTAATGAAATACATTGTGTCAAGTTTTTTTTTACTATTATTATAAGATATGCTCCAAGCATTTTATCTATGGCCTAAATAAATAACTATGAAAAAGAGAAAATTATTTCCTTTTGAACTGAATAATTAAGTATATAATTACCATTCAAACTATAATTATGGATGTAATGTTGATAAGGCCTGAAGGACCATAACTATAAGTGAATTTTACCATTTCTAGCTTACAAATCTAACCACTTAGTTTAATTGAAGTTCCAAAGTAAAATAATTATCAGAAACTGTTTTAATATTAATAGACTTGACAGAATTGTTCCTTATAATTGTTTAAGTGAATTAGAATTATTGTACTAAGTCCCAGTTAGTTCATTAAAAAAAAAAATCCTGAGCATATTACTTATGCAAACATATTGTTTTTTATTGCACTAACTCAAGACATTTAATTACAGATATATTAAATCTTGCTTCCTGTAGTTAGTTTGAGGATTTAAGGAACGTATTTACAAGCATAGCTTAAAATATGAGTTTATTAAACATAATCTGATAAAATAATATATAATGCATAAAGAATAATTAGGACTGTACATATAAAATATCCTTCAGTTTCTTTTTGTATTCATTTTGGCTATCCAAGAAATATCCCATTATGTTCTCATTTTTTATAGCCAGTTCCATGAATTTGTCATTTAAAAGCTTAGTTTTTTCTTTAATTTCAAGCTATTTAATTTTTTTTTGAAAATTTTGAAATAGTGCCTTTTTTCAGCAGCCCCACCCACACCAGACATGGTGTGTGTGTATGTGTGTGTATCTGTGCGTGCGCACACGTGTGTGTGTGTGCATGTTTGTAGATAACATGCTAACCTTCATAATCTCCTCCAACATTTTGTTGAACAGAAGGGATGTATCCTGCACAAACAAAAATGTTATGAAGAGGAAACACTTATTCATATAGCACAATGCTATACTTACACTATTTGTTTGAAAGACAATTCAGATAGAACAATCTGCCTTGAAAGGCAATAAAACATGAACCATTATTTACTAATCACTTACGGTAGCTTTCTTTGTAATAAAATTAAGTAGACTTTACAGTAATAAAATTAAATTAGCCAGTATGAAGTTTCAGGGCAGCATATGGCTACAACGTTACGCAAATAATTTACTATAAAAATTTTATGTCAATAAAAAAGACATCATTCTTTTTTGGCATGTACTTTCATTTTTTTTCCCATACACTGAGTCTTCTCTCACATACACCATAAAGTTTAGATAATGTATTTATGCATTTTCCCAATTGATATGAAAACAATTTTAGCAGTTTTACTTCTTTAGCCTCTAACTCATTACAAACTAAATCATATTGTATATTAAAATATCTGGCTCTTAATACCATTAATTTAATACTTTGGTTAGGAATATATGTTAATGAAGTATGGCCTCTTTCACTGTTATCACTGAATTTTATTTTTGTCTAAAAGTTAAATGAAGCAATGAAACAGAATGTGTATACCCCGATTAGCAAATAAATAAATACCCCAATTACTTGTATTTAATGTTATATACACATAGAATGAATAATCCTAAAGAGAAAGTCCTTGTTGCCTTACTGACAAAAAGTTGTGTATGAGATATTATTTATATTCTATGAATAAAGTATAAGTACTAAATAGGAAAAAAAGTTGGTACAATGATGCTATGATAGTTAGGCAGGCAGACAGATAGATAAAAAAATGACAATTCCCTCTTTTGCAAACCATGCTGAATAAATTTATACATCAGTCCAGAAACCTACCAATCCGTTATTGTTTGGTCTTTATGCAAGATTCCAAAGTTTTACTCTCGGAATTCTATCAGCAGCCTGATGTAAGCTGTGCATGGCTAGGGCCCAACCACTGAATCTGGGGCCTAATAATCCAAACAGAGCATATTAAATAACTTGCAAATCTAGCCTTCGATTGGTGGCATTTTATTAAAGAATTTCCCCAGCTGAACCAATCAGACACTATTTTGGGTGTAAATCAGGGGTGTCAGACTCAATTTCATTGAGGGCCGCATCAGCATTGTGGTTGCCCTCAAGGGGCCGGGTGGGTGTGGCCTGGGTGAGCGTGGCCTACTGGGTGGGCGTGGCTAGAGTGTGTATGGCCTACTGGGTGGGCGTGGCCAGCTCTACATCGTTGGCATCAAGGGTGCCTATGGGGGCCTGGGCAGGAGTGGGGACAGATCTGAGGGTCTCTGGCGGGAGGAGGGTCTCTGGGCCAAAGCCAAGGCAGTGGGGGCCATTCCCTCACTGTTTACAGGATGGCTTCGCGGGCCACATGAAACCACTTCATGGGCCGGATCCGGCCCCCGGGCCTTGTGTTTGACATGTCTGGTCTAAATGACCTTTGATGGTATTGGAGTAGTCATAGATTTGTCCCAATTGCTGAGGTGCCCTCATCAATCTCATGTCTTTAAAGGCAGCATTTCATGGGTCAAACCATCACACTTAAGAGGGTAATTGAGGGAGCTATCAGGAATGGGACCTTTGGTGAAGTTCCCTCAAACCCACTAGAATCTTTGAATGTAGACAAGTTCTTAGCAGTATTCAGCAATTATTTTCCAAACTCTGGCATTGCTGCATGTTCTCATCAAAGATGAAAGCATGTTCAAATTTGATCCTACTCTTTCCAGTTTGATTTATTGGGTTAAGATTTGTAGAGCTTATTATCAACGAGGCCTTTTTGTTTTGAATCTACACTATCTCAAAATGGGAGAATATTTTTAAACATGTCACTTTTTTCCAGTGCTGTTGTAACTTTGAACAGCCACTAAACCAGGGGTATCAAACTGCTAGCCTGTGGGCTGGTTTCATCATACCGAAGCTGCGCCCACCCCATTACCAGCAATGCAAAAAGAGTCGTGGTACGTGCACTAAACTAATGATAGTAAGTCACAGACTACCTGTATTATTGTACCTAGGGTAGAATCAGCATATTCCCTGGAAAAATATTTACTCACAACTGTCTCTTAAATACCATGAGAACTATGGCACACTACCCATTTCTCTCCCCACATTAGAGTTTAAAGGAGGTTTCTTAGGCTATTATATTAAATATTCTCCCATCTTCTGGTGAAGCTCCAGTATGCCAGAGGTCTGCAGATATAAAGTGCTCATTGTAACCCAGTCATAGTTTGAGCTTTACTGTATTAATTTCTTAAATGCTTCCTTTACTAAGCCCTTTTCATTGTGGTTTTTGCTTTGACTCCATTTTGGCTGAATTCCAAACTTCTTTGGGGATACCCCCAGTGGAGTTGATAGTGAAAACACTTTAACAGTATTGTTAAATGTTTTGATAATGATTTTAGTTTGTGATACATTTGCTATATATTTAAGTATTAATATTTTATGAAGAGGATTTTTTATCATTGCATGTTTAATGATGAATATTTCAAATAATCCTAAATGATCACTTGCATACACACACACACACACACACACACACACACACACACACACCAAAAGTACGACAGAGTCACTGAACTCTGGGATAAATAGAAAAACCAAATTGTTTAACACTAAGCTTTCATCAGTCCTCTGTCGATGTCATCAGAGTGAAAGCTGGTGACTGTAAGATTTGCTTGTAACCGGTCTACCTGCCCCTCTCTCAGCCGGTCGTATTGTTCCTAATCGTATTGCATACACACACACACACACACACACACACACACACACACACACACACCAAACCAGGGAATTGGGACCATATTTACATTATGTTATGTTTATTCATGCTGCCAAACATTTCAGTTTGTGGTTTGGCTTCTATTTGTTGCTTAAGTCTTGCTAAAATTTCATATATATGTGTGGAAGAATTTACATTAAAAAAGTAACCACTTTGCATTAAAGAGATACAGTATTTGAAATAGTGGATAATAAATGGATAACTGTAGTCTATCTTAAAACTGAAGGTCACCTGTGCTTTAATAGCAAGTAACAAAATGGACTGCAGAAAATAAACTAATACCTAACTTTGTCCCAAACATATTTTGTCTTTACATTTTTAAAATTAAGTTTATAGCACATTCCTGCTACAGAGTAGATCACAGTAGTAGCCCATCACAATAAACGATGAATCCTGGTTTGCTACATAATGATATATGCAGCCAATGAGTTACACAAAATTACAACCTAATTGCTGTCAATCAAGTCAGCACTAGAAGCCATCTTTAAACCAGAATGGAGTATGCAGACTGTATACGCTAGCAAGCAATACAGTGCATTTTGTTTTAATAAGCAACTGAAACTTCCAAATGCAGACATTGCTTCTTAATTATGTATTTAGTTGTGCAGTTTATTATCAGTACAACTATATATTAATTTACAGTATTATTTTCTCTGCGTTACTGATAATGAACTTAAATTGCACTGAAGAAGAGAATGTTTATAACTCAGGGTTGAGTTATGAGGTCTTTAGTGCTCTCTGAACTTGATAATTTTCTTGCATTAAGTAATGGGTAAACTAGGTAACTAGGTAACACCATCAGTATACCTTCCAATCTAAGTTAGAAAGTTCCTAACTAAATGTTATTGGCTTAGTTGATCTGTTATTACAGAGACCAGTTCATATGTAACTGGTTCATAATACTTTACTTTGAGATCACATTACGCAACTGAAAGGCCAACTGAACACATGTGAACATTGGTTTTCAAGGTGGTAGTTGGGTATAATATACTACAAACAAGTTTTTTCCCCCCCCTAAGCTTCCATTTTGGAAATCAGAGAAGGTGAACTTAGCCACCACCACGAAGAAGTTTATGTCTGCAGCAGCACTTCACAACCTTGATAGCTAGCTTAGCAGTGCACCATGTCTAGTGACAATGACATGGAAGAGACAATTATAAGGGGAGGGGGGGCACACTCTGGAGTTCTGCCAGTTCTGCCTCTTACAACACTTTGGGCAACACTGGACATGTTATAAACAAGAATAAATAGTTAGAAAGATGGGTCTCTTTCTTGCCATACCATTAACTTTTCAAGAGCAAGAGCGGATTGGCTTCTCATAGATCTAACTCTCTTGAGGTGCGCTGTATTGTGGTCTGCTTTGTGCTGGTCAAGCAATTCAGTGATAAATACCACAGCGGTCAATACAAGGTCACTTTAATGCATTCTGTTTAGCTTTCGTGCTCCTGTAGAGGAAGCAAAAATAAAACAAGTTCTTTATTTTCTTTCTAAAGGTAGAACTATCTGGCTACTTTCTGATATTGTTCATTTTTCTCGTTTTTTTTTTACCGCCTGAGTGAGTTTCAATAATCCTTTACCCATTAGCCTACTATATGGATAACCACTGTTTGGGAGTTATAAGACATTTGCATAGCTTTTCAGTTAAAGTACCGGAGAAATGCTCTCTTCTTTTAAAAATAACCTTATTGAATGTTATGTCTGTGAATAAGTGAAAGTGAATAATTAGTTTTTATAAAAGGATCATCCTTGGATGTTATATGAGCAATATCTGAACAGCCACCACCTCTACCACTGTCAAAGAGATGTTTAAAGAAAGAAACAGTATTGTTTAGTAGAAGAGTAGAAGAGTAGCTATTTACAGAGGAAGAAATCCACAGGGTACTTTTTAAGAATCTTTACCTGATTTCATATGGAAACTCCCCATATTTTCTGGCAAAACTTTCACATTCTTAAATCTGAAAGCATTGGAGCAATTTCAGAGTGCAGTTTGAGGACATTACAGTTCTTTATGTGACAAAATTGCCATTTGGAGCTATTCTCTTTGGGAGTTTGAAAAAAAAAGGGTTTATTTACACTGGTGGGGAATTTACTCTCCCTGAGCTGTCAGTCTGGGCATTGTTCCACTGCAGTGGGAAAGATGTCTCCCTAGAAGAGCCAACTGACGGCCTTCTTCTAGAAATAAAAGCAAACAAACAAAAACACATATGCCAAAAGGACTCACCACCGTTTAAAAAAAACACATACGAAATAAAATCTATTGGAATAGAAAATAAATACATTGGAGTTTTTGCGTCTCTCAATTAAGTTCGATAGTCTTGATCGTTTAGCTTCATAGCAAGTGTTGGTCTTATAGGTGTCACCAGCTCCTACGTTGAAAAATAAGTGAGTTTTGCCCCATTGCATTGCAATTATGTCTGAATGTTGGTTGGATCACAGTGATAGAATATGTTTCACATCAGAGAAGCCAATATTACTTCAGAAGTCTCATTGCTGGCATACAGCTCCTGAAGCTTGGTTTAATGTCCTTCATTTACAATTCCTCTGATTGTGTTTCGAACCCTTTCCCAAAGATAGGACTGTTCTTTTACTTTCTGATACAGGGATCTTCAAATAGAAGAAAACATACAGTATTCAATTTATTTGGGTTGGCTTTTTCAGACAACAGCTGTTTCAAACTATATCTTTTTTTTCCTGGTCTCAGGGCCAAATTATCCTCTCTGCCTGTGTTGGATTTTGTGCCAAAAAGGCATCTTTCAGTTCAGCTGAGATTTCAAAAACATATTTGCAATAGCATTTGTGCATTTTTTGCTACCTACTTCTTCGGCATCAGCTCTCCCTCCCCAGCTGCTTTCAAGGAGAAATGGCATCAGTGATAACCGTAGATTTCATATACAGGTTTAGCTTCCTAGATGCTAAGAACTTTCAGAGACACCAGCCCTGATTAAAAAAATAAGAGACTTGGACTGAGTATGCTCCAAAATGGATGATACTGGCAGAAAAGTGAAAGAGATCATTTTTATGCTTTGTACTTTTGTACTTTGAGTAGTCCTCCAATCCTTAGGATCATAGAAGGCTTCTGAGGGAATGCTGAGGTCTTTTCCTCTTCAACTCAGTAAATTCTCCCAGTTAGAAACTGTCTCCAGAGTGAAGAAAACTTTTCATCCTCAAGAGGCAAACTGAAATGTATTCCTTTGTGGCTATCACCTGAAAGGAGGAAATATGGCCCCATCCATTTCAGAGTTAAACGCAACAGCTAATGCATGCAGATAGCACAAGAACTATAATAATGCATGGACAGATATTATAATGCCTTCACAGTCATCCACATTCCTTTTTGAAGTTTGTGTGGCTAGTTTGCATGATTAGATCAGGGAAATAAATAAAAGTAATAGTGCTGAATGGTAAATATTCAAAATTCTTTGGCAGTGGAATGCAGTTGTTTTCTCAATGAATGTTGTACAAATCTGCTTTGTCAATTAATTTTTGACAGACAGAAAAAATTATGTGTCATGTTGAAAAAGTTTAATGGTTTCCTCCAGTTTTTATATACCTGAGATACTCAGGAGACTGTAGAATTTTTTTATAATTAGCAGCTGCTTTTCATTAAAATAAAGTGCAGGTTTTTGTAATTATATCATGGTTGTATGATTGCTCAACAGTGTTCCTCTTGATAACATACCGTAGGAAACCAACATTTCAGTTTGTATATTATTCCATAATAAGCCAGGAATACTGACTAACAAAACCAAACCAGTGGTTCGTGCATACATGTCATTTGCTTCTCTGTTTTTGTGAACAGACAAATGTTCACAAAAACAAAGAAGCAAATGAGATGTACTTAGTGCAATGTTCACATCCAGAATTAAGCCTTACTGAGTTCAAACTAGTAAGGTTTGTCATTTTACATCATAAGTGCATGCACGTACATCACAAATATATGAGAGAGATACAGAGGCAGAGAGAAGGATGGGTTCATGCAACCCAATAAACATTACTATTTCATATTATGTTGCATGAAAATCTAATCTGATAACTGGGTATAGGTATTTTCTTATTACTCTGTGATTTCTGAAGGATCTTGAAATTAGTCACAATTCAGTAGCTTTATTGACCCCATTTCATTAGTTCACCATTCATTAAAGTGAGAATTGAAATTTCTGATTTTCTCATTTTGTAGGTTTGTGACACTTAATTTATACTTCTCAGCACCTAAACTATAGCTTATAATGACATGAATTATGATTCTCCAGATCCTCCAAGTTACTTAAAGTATTTTCGTCTTCTTAGCTATCTATTTTATCAAGTGCATAAATTATACTCGGAAAACCAGATTTAAAACAGCAATTGTAGTTTGGGATCAGCGCCAAAAAACTGCACGTTGTCCTTTATTAAAACATAGCTCTTGTGTTGATAAGGCAAATATTCTGTTGACAATTCTTTCCTGAGTTTTGGAAGCACTCAATGATTATGAGGGTAACTACTTTTATCAGTAACAGTGTTTCCAAGGCCAGACTTTGCGAATGAAGTTCAGGGCCCTTCTTAGCAAAATGAACAAAAGGATCAAACCAAAATTGTTTTATAACATTTAGAAAATGTGGGCCAGATCAGGAAAAAGCCACCTAAGAAATACTAGTATAAAATAACTGAAAATTCTAAAGGATGTCTAAGAGCATACCTCTTATACCAGACAAAGCAATTTTAAATTTCTTCCTTAGATTTTCTTGTTTTTATGCACTGAGCTTAGGTTCTGCTAATTCTCTCCACCTGTCTTCTCCAAGGTCATCTCTCTACCCTTCTACAGATGTGAAAAAATAATACATATCACCCTATGTATATGATTGCTTATTATTATTATTATTATTATAAAACTTTTATTCATGAAACATGAAACTCAGTCAACTGAACACTCAAATTGACTGTCACTAATGGTTGACACGGGTTGCTGCCAGCATCCTAGGTATCAACCAGGTATCTCCTTAAAATGTAAGATGTTCCGAGTAGCGCAGTTTTTTGTAGCTTTGCTGGAGTTATTGCAGGAAGTTGCAATTTCTTGATGCATTTTGCAAAGTTTTTAGACATAGTTCCCAGTGCCTCGATGACAATGGGTATCACTGTTACACATTTCATCCATAATCATGCAGTTTCAATGGCCAGTTTGCGGTATTTCATAATTTTTTCCAGTTCTTTTTCTTTGACTCTGGCATCTCCTGGTACAGCAATATCAATCGACTGTACACTTCGGTTCTCTATGACTGTGATATCTGGCGTGTTGTGTTCCAAATGGCGATCTGTCTGTATTCGGAGGTCCCACAAGATCTTCACCCTCTCATTCTCAACAACTTTTTCCACCCTATGTTCCCATGACTTTTCGGTCACAGGCAAGTCGTATTTTTTACACAATGCCCAGTGGATTAGTTTAGCAACTCGGTCACGTCTAGCTTTGTAATCAGTTTGCGCAATTTTGCTGCACTCACATGTTAAATGTGAAACAGTTTCAACTTTGTCGTTGTAAAGTCGGCAATTTGGATTGTCAGTAGATTTTTGTATCTTCGCTTTCATGGCATTAGTTTGTAGTGCTTGTTCTTGAGCAGCTAGTATTAAGCCTTCCATTTCTTTCTTGATGGTTCCCATCTTAAGCCATGCCCATGTCAAGTTGTTATCACATTTTCCTTCAATATTTTTCAAATGCTGTCCATGCAAAGCTTTGGTTTTCCATCTATTTAATCTGTCATCCAGCCATTTTTCTTTATATTCTGCCTTTGTTTCTGTTATTTTTATAATGCTCTCTGTTTTCACAGCCTGCAGCATTTTTTCTGTACTTTGATTTACATAGTCATTTAAACTTCTTTTTACTTCTAATTATTTTATTATTATTATTTGTATTATTATTATTATTATTATTATTATTATTATTATTATTATTATTATTATTATTATTATTATTATTATTATTATTATTCTATTCACCAAAATGAATATCACAGTCTAATAGTCTGGGTGCTGACTCCAATGACAGAGGATCTAGCCAAGGACCTAGGCATGATAGAGGTATTGCTGTGTACTGTTCCACATACGGTAGTCTTTAGCCAAATTGGTGGTATCAAGTGTGGCAAGTTTAAAACCTATAAATATTTGGTGAATCCTTTGGTGTTGCGTCAAGAACTCCAATTACAACCAGGAATTCGAGTATGATAGTCAGGTTTTCCTCCATAAACCCTTAGGTATTGCCACATCAGTGAACCATACTGTCTTCTTTCCTATAGCAATATGGCAGATGTATTATGTTCTCAGTTTGAATTTTGAAACCCCACAACATTTTTATTATTATGCAACACTTTTTTGGGCACATGGTCTCTGTAGTTTTTATTAGCAGTAAAGCTATTTTTTTTCTGAATAAAATCCAGTGAACAGTTTTTGCATTCCTATCATAGCATTCTTTGCACTTTGTTGGAGCAACTTCACTGCATGCCTAATGAGATTAGCTACATTTTTAATGTAATTTTACTTAATCGGCATTTGGCACATCTGGTTTTAATGCTTTGGTTTAAAGGACTTGTTCTTGATTCTTTCCCCACTTCCTTTTTTAAGTGTTCTAGATTTCAACCACAACTATTGTTTATAGTTTCTATAGTTCATATTGCATATAGATTGATATCATTCAGTATCACTGATATACAGGGAGTAGTTTGCTTTTCAGATATTAAGCCAACTTCAGATTAGTTTCTTACTATATTTACAATTTGTTGCCCTTTAGGATTTTTTTTCCTTACAAATTTCTGTTAGAAAAGCTTCTTTACTTTGCTTGATCAAAAAATTCAGACTAGTTTTTTCTTCTTCTTTCATAGTTTGCCTTATTTGCAATACTTCTCTACCATTTTTATTTTTGAGTATGAATAATCTGTAAATATATTACTTTTTTTCCAAAGTGCACTGTTATACATTTCTTGTTTGTTTGTTTTTCAATCAAGAGCATCCAATTTATTGATATATAAATTATAGGAGCTGTCCAAATATTTGCTGCTTTATATTTCTGCCACAACTTCAGACTCGTTTGATATGATTTGAAGTGGTAGTCTTTTTACTTGGTTAAGCAATAGATCAACAGCTTCCATTCATCTCATATATTGCATTTGTCTTCAAGGGCCAGATGTCTGGTGGCATTTCTATTTGTTAGCTGTAGTCCATTTTACAATCTTGGTGCCTTCAAGTATCAAAGTAGCATATTTGTCCAAGCTGAATTTCATTCCTATTTCTTCACTTTGGAAGTGAATAGGGGACAGTGTCCAACAGAGATTTAATTTCAGTTTTTTGATTTAGGATAGTTTTAGACCATTCATTTTTAAAACGGTTTATTTTCAGGGTTTGATTTGTGATTTCCTATTCACAAAATTTTGTTCAGGATATTTGTGAGGGTACCAATGAGAGCCTTCTGATACTTTTGTTTATTCCAAAAAATTCCTATACATTTTCCAGTCTGCTATGGCGAAGTTGATTCATATGCCTTTCTATGTTTTAATCAACCATAAAAAAAGTTCATTTGTTTTTTTTTTTGTTTGAGCTTTTAAGGAGCATTTTATCAATTAGTAGTGGGTCTTTTGTGCCCTGAGAATTTTTGCAGGTTCCTTTTGATACCACTGGAAAGAGTATTTTTTTAAAAAAAAATAAGCACATCCTAGATTTATTATTGTTCCAGTAAACAACTTGAATGTTATGGACAGGCAAGTAATAGGCCTGTAGTTGTCAGGATCAGTTTCAATTAATTTTCTGAACTTAGAAATGGTCTTCCAGAAGTTATAGACTTTTCATTTTTTTTCTTCCTTTCAGCTGCATTATTAGCCTAGGGTGTAAGCTTGTCAGGCATTATAGCCAAAAGCCATGTGGTTCATCTTTTCTTGGGGCACTCCAGGTTTTTATTTTTCTGACTTGTCTTTGAACCATTACTTGGGTTATTTCAATTTTTTTCATTATGGCAGGTTTTTTTATCCCATTGTTTCCCAGCTTTGTTGATTCATCTTTCTATTATTATTATTATTATTATTATTATTATTATTATTATTATTATTATTATTATGTTGCTTATCAGAAAATTTTCCAATATTCAGCAGGTTTTTTTCCCCTCCTTTATCGGGATTTGTAGCTATTTCATATTTTTCTTGACTGGTTTCTAATTTTTATAGAACAAATATTGATTAGCTCCAGATATGGCATTTTGTTTAAACTGTCATGAATTTTCTGTGCTACTGCTACTATTGCCTCATTATTTTTTTTGAAAACTTATATCATGGTCTTGGGGCCCAATAGTGTATCATTTCATAAAGGTAAACTTTTAATTTTTAATACAGCTTTTCTTTTTGGATTCTTCAGATTGCACTCTTTCTGCTCTAGGTGAATTTTCCACTTTAGCTTTCCATTTGTACATGTCTTTGGTTTCCTTATTTTAAGCAAGTTCACTGTTAGTTGTCCAAAATTCAAATCAGCTTGTTCAGATAGCGTACAGGTTTTTTTGCTGACCACTCAATAGCCTCCAGTTCAGTGTTGGAGAAAATTTTGCCTTTCAGGGTAACATGTCTCTATTTAGTAACAGTTTGTGAATTCCGGTTTCTCGGAGACCTAGTGGACAATCACTTCAATATGAGCCAGCCGTGTGCTGCAGCTGCCAAAACAGCCAACACAGTGCTAGGCTGCATTAACAGAGGGATACAATCAAGATCACGTGAAGTGTTAATACCACTTTACAAAGCCTTGGTAAGGCCACACTGCATCCAGTTTTGGTCACCACCAGTGCTTTTTTTGTAAAAGAAAAAGGTGCCGGAACTCACACATGTCATACAACCTGCCTTGCCTACCCTACAAGGTTCCATCCAAAAAAGGTGGCGGAACTCCATTCTGAGCGTTCTATGACAAAAAAAGCCCTGGTCACCACAATGTAAAAAAGATGTTGAGACTCTGGAAAGAGTACAGAGAAGAGCAACTAAGATGATTCAGGGACTGGAGGCTAAAACATATAAGGAACAGCTGCTGGAATTGGGTATGTCTAGTTTAATGAGGAGAAGGACAAGGGGGGACATGATAGCAGTGTTCCAATATCTCAGGGGCTGGCACAAAGAAGAGGGAGTCAAGCTATTCTCCAAAGCGCTCGAAGGCAGGACAAGAAGCAACGGGTGGAAACTAATCAAGGAGAAAAGCAACCTAGAACTAAGGAGAAACTTCCTGACAGTTAAAACAATTAACCAGTGGAACAACCTGCCTCCAGAAGCGGTGAATGCTCCAACACTGGATGTTTTTAAGAAGAGACTGGACAGCCATTTGTCTGAAATGGTTTAGGGTTTCTTGCCTGAGCAGAGGGTTGGACTAGAAGACCTCCAAAGTCCCTTACAACTTTACTATGATGATTATGAAATGTGAAACATCTGTCTTTAAAAATCTCCCTTTCTAATGTTCTCAATTGGTAGCAACATTTCATAATTGGTTTGCTTCCCAGATTTGTCCAACTTTTTCATTTTTCTTCATCTGTCATTCACTCTACAGTTCCTTGCCCCAGTTGCCTAGTGGAGAGGGCCAAGCTCTGTAAGCTATTTATCACCTGATTGCCCAGGGGTCATAGCACTAGATGTGGGCTTTTTACTGTAAACCCAGGCGACTGCCAATCCAGTGTTCAGATTTATTTTCTAGTTTTCATAAGTGCAAATAGGTTGTGGGATTGCAGTTACCGGTATTTTTTTTTTTGCCGTGGATGATCTTTCTAGGAGCTTGGCTTCCACCAGCAAAGTTCTCAATAGTGTTAAACCACAGAAGTCCTGCTATCATCCCACAATGACAAAGAGGGTCAATAAATAGAGCAAATTTAAACCATTTGGAAATAAAACAATATCTAGTACCATTATGAGTGTGTGGTTGATTATTACTGTGATTTATTACCCTTACGTGTGTGCTTGTGTGTATCCGTGCATGTGAGAAAGAACAAATGTGAAGGAGAATTAAATCTAGAATTTACAATTGTTTATTAGCTCTTGTTAGAGGCTGATAATCAATATTAAGAATTTCTTTTGCTGTTCTAATTGCACATTTTGTTTATGTGGTTGATTTGTCTTTATTTTTTTTTAACAATTTCAAGACCATGTTGCATTGACGGCCTCCTTTTTAGATTCATTCATTCATTCATTCATTCATTCATTCATTCATTCATTCATTCATAAATGTTAGGAACAGAGAATTTGCTGGCTCATATTGTCAGTGCTATGAACTTAGAAAAGTTTTTCATTCCCTCTTCATTCACCCAAGAAGGCAATACTCTCAGCCCAATAGACTCCAGCCGCTTTCATATAACACTGCTTGAAGTTCTGGCTTGACTTTTTGGAGTTTCTAACTATGATAAGCTATTCAGAATAGGTCATTTTTAAAAATAGTATTTTAAAAAGATACAGAGACCGTGGCCAATGATGGATGGTTTTCCTGTGACCGCTAAAACACAGATGGCATCTTTGCTGTATGGGAGAAGTGAACTTGGTGACACATATTTTAAAAAGTGGATGTAAGATCTTTGTAGAATAAAATCAGTAGCAGCAATGACATTGTTTTAATCTGTTTTATCTGAGGTAATGAAAGCACCACAGCTTCTTTTACCTTGTTTCTCATTTCTGCTCCCTGGATGCGTTCATAATTCTAGTCTAAAGGGTTTCTGTTATTTAAATTTTAAATGCAAATTATTGATTTTCAGATAGAAGCTGATTGTTCTAAAATGATGATCTGCTCTGTTAAGAATATGTTCAGCTTTTGTTTTCCTTTCTTTTTTGTTTTACAAATGCACTGGAATACTATATTTAAGAAAGCATTTTTAAGGGGCAGCCAATTGATCAATTGCCAGCCTCTGATTATGGTCTGCCTCTCTTACAGTAAAATCCTCTCTGCTGGTTTACTGAAAAATAATTTCCATTACACTCATTGGTGATTGCTGTCAGGAAATCATATCTTGGATTGCAGCTTTAAATTTCTTTTGCTGATTTTCAGCCCTATAAAGTAGTGATTCTCAATGTCAACAACTTTTAAGAGGAGTGAACTCCCTGAGCATGCTGGCTGGGGAATTCTGGGAATTGAACTTCCCACCTCTTAAGACTGCTGAGGTCGAGAACACTGCTATAAAGGATTAGCACAAGTGAAATTCAATAGAACAGGCTGCCCCATTTGAATAAAAACAGCTTACAAGTTCTTAGTATAAGTCATCAAACATTAGAAGAACCCTGCTGTTTCAAGCTAAGGTCCAGATGGTCCGGCATGCTCTGCCACGCAGATGTACCAAGAGGGAAACACAAGTAGGACACAAGGGTGAGAGCCTTTGTCTACTGCTATTCCCCAGCAGCTGGTATTGATGGCTAGCTAACTGGTTCAAAAGTAGCCATTGTTGGTCAGACCATCCCTAAATTTATCACAATCACTTTCAAAATCTTATTTTTATTTCTGGTGGTTTGGGGTGGGTTGTTTTTTTTTTTTGTTGTTGTTATATGAGAAAAAGGGGAGGAAAAACGTTCCACGAAAATGTGCATTTCTCGTGCCTGAAACAAAGTGAACCACGTTATATAATTCAATTATTAGCTCAGTTTACACAATGAGAAAAATGAGAATACAAAAACTAGGACATGCAGTCCATATTCCTGAGCGGTCTACCAAATCAGACTGCAGGCAGTAAATGCTTCTTGAAAAGTAGAGAGAGAAATGAGTCCTTCAAATTGTTTCCTAATTGGTGGAAAATGGGGTGTTTTTTCTATCTTGTTTGTGTGTTGATTTTTTATTTATTTTATTTTAATTCCATTTATATCCCGCCCTTCTCCGAAGACTCAGGGCGGCTTACAAGCTTAGCAGTAGCCTTCATTCTATGTATATGTCTGCTTATTAGGGCTTTCACACACCCCCAAGCGGCATTATTACAAAGTCAGCTTAATTGCCCCCAACAATCTGGGTCCTCATTTTACCTACCTGGGAAGGATGGAAGGCTGAGTCAACCTTGAGCCTGGTGGGATGCGAACCTGCACTAATTGCAGGCAGCTGGTGTTACTTAAGGAGGCATTAGCCCACTGCTCCACCAAGGAGCAGTTATCACATTTTGTGATAACAAAAATGTGCTATTTCCTTTTCCATTGTCTTTATAGATGTATAAATCAAAAGAACATAAATGTCTACAAAAATCAATGACTCTTCCAGAACATTAATATGTGAAAATAATTTTTCTTTCTAAAGTGATCTCTATTGCATGTAATCATAACAGTACATTTTGAGCACATCTCCAAACACACACCTATACACAAATGAATAGATCCAAAAAGCATCAAGCTGTTTTTGTTGAATTAACCCTAATTATAATTTTACTTTCACAGAAGTGTAAAACATTGGATGCTTCTGTGATTCTCAGTTGTTTATGTACCAGATAGTCCAATTTCTTGTTCTATGGCTTCTCTAGTCTTGAACACCTACAGTATTTTAGTGTATTCTAACTTCTGTGTATAAATAGTTTCATAAGCCTTTTATCATACATTAGGTAAAGTTAAATCCTGTAGAGCAGGGGTGTCAAACTCAATTTCATTGAGGGCCGCATCAGCATTGCGGTTGCCCTCATGAGGGCGGGTGGGTATGGCCAGGGTGGGTGTGGCCTACTGGGTGGCCGTGGCTAGATTGCATATGGCCTACTGGGTGGGCGTGGCCAGCTCTACATCGTTGGCATCAAGGGTGCCTATGGGGGCCTGGGCAGGAGTGGGACAGATCTGAGGGTCTCTGGCAGGAGGAGGGTCTCTGGGCCAGGGCGAAGGCAGTGGGGGCCGTTCCCTCACTGTTTCCAGGATGACTTTGCGGGCCGCATGAAACCACTTCGCGGGCCGGATCTGGCCCCCGGGCCTTGTGTTTGACGTGTCTGCTGTAGAGCTAGCAGGGAATTCTCAAAGGGTGGCTCATATATTGACAACAAAAATATTTAACTTTTTCATAAACTCCCCAAATAAAAATACTCAGATAAAAATATTAATAATTCAAACTTATTAATGGATATTTGTTTTCAGAGATTCTCTTCTTATACATTTCTCATTAGATCAGAACATTAACCTTTAATTAACCTTTTTATATCTACTATGGTAGGCCAGGAAGCTTAGCTGTTTATCATAGAAAGATTGGATTGGAAAGGACCTTGAAGACCAGAATTTTTATTGCTAAGCGAGGTGATAATTAATGCCCGATTTTATGCCATTTTTGCCACAGTTGTTAAGTGAATCAAATGTTCATTAAGCAAATCTGGCTCCCACAAAGTGACTTTGCACTGTCCCATGTACCCCTGGGAAAGTGCAACCATTGTAAATGCATGTAACTTGCCAAAGGTCCAAATGTTAATTATGTGACCGTGAGGAAGCTCCAACACTTCTCAGTGTGAGAACTAGTCATAAGTAACTTTTTTCAGTGTTATTATAACTTTGAATGGTTGCTAAAGAAATAGTTGTAATTTGAGGGCAACCTATATACTTGATGCCAGTTTATGTCTTTGGGAGGTGCAGGGTTTGCAATCTGTCAACATGCATCAGGTAGATTAAGGCTTTCCAAATTGCCTACTAGCCAGTGGCTTGAGTATTCCTTAAGAAGTGGCAAACAAACCCTGTTTCAAAGTGACCGACAAGCGCAAGTTTCAGTTGGCAACTTTGTCATCTATTAGTCAATTATCCCCTTCATGGATTACTGCCTTGTCATGGCAAAGGGGCTTGCGTAATTCAATGAAGCTATGAGCTATGCCGTGCAGGGCCACCCAAGACGGACAGGTCCTAGCAGAGAGTTCTGACAAAAGGTGATCCACTGGAGAAGGAAATGGCAAACCACTCCAGTATGTTTGCCATGAAAACCCCATGGACAGTACCAAAAGGAAAAAAAGATATGACACGGGAAGATGAGCCCCTCAGGTCGGAAGGTGTCCAATATGCTACTGGGGAAGAGCAGAGGGCTAGTACTAGTAGCGCCAGAAAGAATGAAGCGACTGGGCCAAAGCCAAAAGGACACTCAGCTGTGGATGTATCTGGTGGTGAAAGGAAAGTCCGATGCTGTAAAGATTTTTTTCTCTATAGGAACCTGGAATGTAAGATCTATGAATCAAGGAAAGCTGGACATGGCCAAACAAGAGATGACAAGACTGAACATTGACATCTTAGGAATCAGCGAACTAAAATGGACAGGAATGGGTGAATTTAATTCAGATGACCATCAGGTATACTACTGTGACAAGAATCCCTCAGAAGAAATGGAGTAGCCTTCATAGTCAATAAAAGAGTAGGAAAAGCAATACTGGGATACAATCCTCAAAATGACAGAATGATCTCAGTTCGAATCCAAGGCAAACCATTCAATATCACAGTAGTCCAACTCTATGCCCCAACCACCGGTGCTGAAGAGGATGAAATTGACCAGTTCTGTGAAGCCCTACAGCACTTTATAGAACTAACACCAAAAAACGATGTCCTTATCATCATGGGGGATTGGAATGCTAAAGTAGGAAGCCAAAAGATAACTGGAATAACAAGCAAGTTTGGCCTTGGAGTACAAAATGAAGCAGGGCACAGGCTGATAGAATTTTGTCAAGAGAATACGATGGTCATAGCAAACACTCATTTCCAACAACCTAAGAGATGGCTATACACATGGACATCACCAGACAGTCAACACAGAAATCAGATTGACTATGTGCTCTGCAGCCAAAGATGGAGAAGCTCTATATAGTTAGTAAAAGCAAGACCAGGAGCTGACTGTGGCTCAGACCACAAGCTTCTCATTGCAAAATCTAGGCTTAAACTGAAGAAAGTAGCGAAAAACACTAGGCCATTCAGGTATGAACTAAATCATATCCCTGACGAATAAACAGTAGAGGTGACAAATAGATTTAAGGAATTAGATCTGATAGACAGAGTGCCTAAAGAACTATGGACGAAGGTTTGCAACATTGTACAAGAAGTAGCAACTAAAACCATCCCAAAGAAAAAGAAATGCAAGAAAGCAAAATGGCTGTCTGAGGAAGCTTTGCAAATAGCTGAGGACAGGAGGGAAGCGAAAGGCAAGGGAGAAAAAGAAAGATACACCCAATTGAATGCAGAATTCCAGAGAATAGCTAGAAGAGATAAGAATGCCTTCTTAAATGAACAGTGCAAAGAAATAGAAGAAAATAATAGAATAGGGAGGACCAGATATCTCTTCAAGAAAATTGGAGAGATGAAGGGAACGTTTCCTGCAGAAATGGGCATGATAAAGGACCAAAATGGCAGGGACCAAACAGATTTCGAAGAGATTAAGAAGAGGTGGCAAAATTACACAGAAGAACTATACAAGAACGAGCTTAACATCTCTGATAACCACGATGAGGTGGTCACTTACCTCGAGCCAGACATCCTACAATGTGAAGTGAAATGGGCTTTAGGAAAGCTGAGCAACAACAAAGCTAGTGGAGGTGACAGTATTCCAGCTGAGCTATTCAAAAACATAAAAGACAATGCAGTAAAAGTGCTACACTCAATTTGCCAGCAAATATGGAAAACTCAACAGTGGCCACAGGATTGGAAAAGATCAGTTTACATTCCAATTCCACAGAAAAGCAGTACCAAAGAATGTTCAAACTATCACACCATTGCACTTATTTCACATGCTAGTAAAGTTATGCTTAAAATCCTACAAGCTAGACTCTAGCAGTATGTGGATTGAGAACTACCAGAAGTACAGGCAGGATTTTGAAGAGGCAGAGGAACTAGAGATCAAATTGCCAACATACGCTGGATCATGGAGAAAGCTTGGGAGTTCCAGAAAAACATCTACTTCTGCTTCATTGTCTATGCTAAAGCATTTGATTGTGTGGATCACAACTAACTGTGGCAAGTTCTTAAAGAGATGGGAGTACCAGACCATCTTATTTGTCTCCTGAGAAACCTATATGTGGGTCAAGAAGCAACAGTGAGAACTGGACACGGAACCACTGATTGGTTCAAAATTGGGAAAGGAGTCGGGCAAGAATGTATACTGTGATCCTGCCTGTTTAACTTATATGCAGAGCACATCATGAGAAAGGCAGGGCTAGATGAATCAAAGGTTGGAATTAAGATTGCCGGGAGAATTATCAACAACCTAAGATATGCAGATGATATCATTCTAATGGCAGAAAGTGAAGAGGAACTAAAGAGCTTCTTGTTGTGAGTAAAGAAGGAAAGTGCAAAAGTTGGGTTGAAACATTAAGAAAACCAAGATCATTGCATCTGGCCCTCTCAATTCCTGGCAAATAGATGGGGAAGAAATGGAGGTAGTAACAGATTTTGTTTTCCTGGGCTCCAAGATCACCATGGATGGGGACAGCAACCAAGAAATTAAAAGATGCTTGCTTCTGGGGAGGAAAGCCATGACAAATCTAGACAGCACACTAAAAAGCAGAGACATCACTCTGCCAACAAAAGTGTGTATAGTCAAGGCTATGGTCTTTCCAGTTGCAATGTATGGCTGTGAAAGTTGGACCATAAGAAAGGCTGAGCACCAAAGAATTGAGGCCTTTGAACTATGGTGCTGGAGAAGACTCCTGCGAGTCCCTTGGACTGCAAGGCGTTCAAACAGATCATTCCTAGAGGAGGTCAACCCTGACTGCTCTTTAGAAGGCCAGATCGTGAAGTTGAAACTCAAATACTTTGGCCACCTAATGAGAAGGAAGGAGTCACTGGAGAAGAGCCTAATGCTGGGAAAGATTGAGGGCAAGAGAAGAAGGGGATGGCAGAGAATGAGGTGGCTGGATGGAGTCACTGAAACAGCAGGCGTGAACCTAAGTGGACTCCAGAAGATGGTAGAGGACAGGAAGGCCTGGAGGAACGTTGTCCATGGGGTCGCGATGGGTTGGACACGACTTCGCAACTAGCAACAAAGTCAATTATATCTTGTATCATGAAAATTTAAAAACAAAACAAAACATGACAATGGAAGCTTCCAGTGAAAAACAGGGATTTCTCCCAAATTTTAAGAATTCTTAGGCTGGTCGATATTCAATATTCAAGTAACTCCACAGCTCTAGCAACCTTAATTTGAATAATTTACAGTTAAAAAAACTAGAGAATGGGCAAATCTGTTTTTTTATCAATAATCAGTCAATAGAAGGACTGAATTTGTACTGCTGATCAAAGCAAAAAACCCTTCTTTGGTGTTAGAACTAATGACTATAATAATAGATAAATGCTGTCTAAGTAATTTGAACAATACTAAGGAAAATGGATATGCAGACATACCCAGTTCAATGCTAATTCAGCATCTTGAAAATTCCTCTATTTTTGTTCCATGGTCAACATCTACTTGGACTATAATCTTATTCTTTTCTTAAAATTTTTATTTATTGCTTCTAAGAATCTTAATTTCAGCGCTACTATATCCTTCCTAGTCAAGAGCTACCTAACATTTTTTTTATTGAAAAGTTTTACAGTACATTTTATCTTTAACAATCCCCCCTCCCTCCACCCACCCCTACTTAACTCTCCCTATCCCTCCCCCCCATTCCCCCCTTCCCCCCCCCGACTTCCCAGAGCTAAGTACAAGGTATAAAAACAAAGAACAATCATAAACATCCATATGCTAAAAACAATAAACTATTAATTCTATCACACTCTAGCTCATATGAAATGACTACAAGCAATACTAATATTACATATAAAAAGGGAAAAAAAAGAAAAGAAGACTTATTCAAATGCTAAATGAAACTTTTTAGTCCCATATTTGTTCTGGATATAATCAATCCACTTTTTCCACTCCATAATATAACGTTCTTGCGAATGATCTTTCAAGTAAGCCGAAATCTTTGCCATTTCCGCCAGGTCAGAAACTTTTAGTGTCCATTCTTCTATAGTCGGCAGTTCCTCCTTTTTCCTATATTGACCTATTAAGAGTCTTGCTGCTGTGATTAAGTTCAACATCAACTTAATGTCCACAACAGTAGCATCTGTAATTATGCCCAATAAAAACAATTGTGGACAAAACTTTATCCTTTGCTTAAAGATCTTCTGCATATTCCACCAAATTTTTATCCAAAAAGCCTTAACCTTTTTGCAGGTCCACCATATATGAAAATACATTGCATCTTCGCCACCACACCTCCAACATTTAGGTTGATAATTCGGATACATACTTGCAAGCTTTTTAGGATCTAAATGCCATCTATAAAACATTTTATAAAAGTTCTCTCTTAGGTTTAGGGCTTGCGTAAATTTTACGTTCCTCACCCAGATCTTTTCCCATGTGTCCATTGTAATAACTTCTTGAATATTCTGGGCCCATTTTATCATACAGTCTTTAACAAGTTCTGTTTCTGAGTCAATATCTATCAATGCAAGATAAATCCGTTTGATATGTGCTGGACCCTGGTTTCTAATTTGCTTTATCAAATTTTCATCGGTCATTGAGAAACCAATTTTCTGATCTTCTTTCCACCTGGCACGTAACTGAGTATATTGAAACCAAGTTTGAACGATCTTCTCATCTCGCAAGAGATTGTACGGCTTCAAACACCAGACGTTCCTTTCCAAGCTTAAGATCTCCTTATACGTAGTCACATCATGTTTGAAGCCAACATTTATGTTTTCTATTGCATGTTTCGGGATTGCCCACAACGGCATCTTGTAGTCTAACTTATGTCTATACTTCTTCCAAACTCTCAACAATGCCTGTCTTAAAATATGCACTTTAAACACATTATCTACCTTCTTATCATACAACAAATATGCATGCCAGCCAAATAACAAGTCGTGGCCCTCAAGATTTAATAATCTCCCTTGTGTCAAATTAATCCAATCACTTATTCCTGACAACGCAGCAGCTTCATAATATAATTTAAGATTAGGTATTTTAAGACCACCTCTTTCACGAGTATCCTGCATAATCTTAAGTTTAACTCGTGGCCTTTTCCCTGCCCACACAAATTTATTGATACCCCGTTGCCATTCTTCCAAATTAGAGTCTTTTTTAAGGACCGGTATCATTTGGAATAAAAATAAAAATTTAGGCAGGACATTCATTTTCACTGCTGCAATTCTTCCCAGCAAAGACAATTGCAGTTTTTCCCAGCTCTCCAATTCTTTTTGAATTTTTCCCCATAACTTTTCATAATTATTTTTATATAACTTTGCATTGGAGGGTGACAAATACACCCCCAAATATTTAACCCTTTTAACAATCTCAAATCCAGTTAATCCTTCTAAAAGGGCCTTTTGCGATGCTGTCATATTTTTGGCTAAAATTTTTGTTTTTTGTACATTAACCTTAAATCCAGAAACCTTCCCATATTGCATTATTATCTCCATCAGGTCCACAACAGAGTTTTCTGGCTGGGTCACTGTAACAACCAGATCGTCTGCAAACGCCCTCAATCTATAATCCTGATCTCTAATTTGAATACCCTTAATTTTTTCCGAGTTCCGTATTTTTATCAATAATATCTCCAATGTTAAAACAAATAATAAAGGTGATAACGGACACCCTTGTCTTGTACCCTTCTCAATATTGCATACTTCAGTCAGGCTATTGTTAACTATTATTCGGGCAGTTTGTTTTTGATATAATGCCCTAATTGGTTGTAAAAAATTATCCCCAAAATTCATTTTATCTAAAACTTTCATCAGAAATTGCCAATCCAATTGATCAAAAGCTTTTTCAGCATCTAAAAAAATTAGCGCCGCAGGGATCTGGTTGTTCCTTTTCAAAAACTCCACCACATCAACTATATGCCTCACATTATTTTTCATTTGTCTACCACTAATAAACCCAGTTTGATCCCCATGAATCATCTGTTGCAAAACCCTCATCAATCTGTTAGCTAACACCTTAGCAAATATCTTGTAGTCTGTATTTAAAAGTGATATTGGTCTGTAATTTCTTACTTGAGTAGCATCCTGATCTTCCTTCGGAATCAAAGAAATAAAAGCAGTTCTCCAAGACGGAGGCACCCTTCCCCCCCTCTGAATTGTCTGAAACAATTCCCTTAATGGCTTTATCAGCTCCATTTGTAAATTTTTGTAGTAGACCGCAGTCAGTCCATCCGTACCTGGCGCTTTGTCCACCTTCAATTCCTTAATTGCTAAAAGAATTTCTTCTTCTGTTATCAATTGATTAATCTCTTCCTTTTGTTCTTGTGTGAGAACCGGGATGCTAGCATTCTTCAAATATACATCAATATCTGTTTCGTTAATCTTCTCCTTAACATATAATTTGGAATAAAAATCCACAAAGGCTTCCTTGATAAGATCCTGTTGAAACACAACCTTTCCTTTGTATTCAATTTTATCTATATTAGAAGCCCTTTGTTTTTTCCTTAACCTGTAGGCTAACCACCTACCTGGTTTATTGGCATTGCAAAAAGTATTATGCCTAGCAAACCGTAGGTTAGTTGCCACCTGATCAGCCATCAACTTATCAAATTGTCCTCTTAACAGGTTAATGACCTCCTTAATCTTCGCATCCGATGGATTCAAAATTAGGGCCTTTTCTTTTTCCCTAATTTCATTCTCCAGTTCTTTCCTTCTAACTTCCAAATTACGTCTGTATTTATTAAAGGTAAAGGTAAAGGTTCCCCCGCACATGCATGCTAGTCGTTTCCGACTCTAGGGGCCGGTGCTCATCTCCGTTTCAAAGCCGAAGAGCCAGCGCTTGTCCGAGGACGTCTCCGTGGTCATGTGGCCGGCATGACTAGACGCCAAAGGCGCACGGAACGCTGTTACCTTCCCACCGCAGTGGTCCCTATTTTCCTACTTGCATTTTTACGTGCTTTCGAACTGCTAGGTTGGCAGAAGCTGGGACGAGTAACAGGCGCTCACTCTGCTACGCGGCACTCGGGATTCGACCCGCCAAACTGCCGACCTTCCGATCGACAAGCTCAGCGTCCTAACCCATTTATTATTCATATATATTAACACACCTCTCATATAGGCTTTGCTAGCATCCCAAACCATGTCCATAGAGGTATCCTTATTCATATTAATTTCAAAAAAATCCTTCATCTGCTTTTTACATTCTTCCACATTTCTCTGATTTCTAAACAAATTCTCATTTACGCGCCAGGAGCGCCTGTCTCTATTGTCATTGTTGATCTCTAACCAGACTGGACTATGGTCAGATATAGTTCTTGCACAAATCTTTATCTTCTTAGTCCTAGAAAAAAAATCATTAGTCAGTAATATAAAATCAATCCTGGAAAAAGATTGATGTCTATCAGAAAAAAAAGTATAATCCTTTTCATGTAAGTGTGTATCTCGCCAAATGTCTCGCAATTCCAAATCATCCTTCATTTCAAAAAAAGATTTAGGCAATCTAGCATGACTCGGGGCACGCTTAAAGAAACCAGATTTATCCAGCTGTACATCAAGGACACCATTCCAATCTCCCATAAAAATAAAAGATTTATAATCCAACTGGGTAATCTTTGTATGTAGTAAACTAAAAAAATCAGTTTGTTGTTGATTAGGAGCATACAGTCCAACTAAAAGCGTTTTTTTGCCTTCTAACAGCAAATCTATCATAACATATCTTCCTTGTTTATCTACTTCAATTAGTTCCGCTGTCAGAGTACTCTTGACATAGATAACCACTCCATTTTTCTTATTAATTGCAGAAGCAATAAATTGTGTGCCCAGCCTTGAGTTCAACAAATACTTTTGGTCCATAACCCTAATATGCGTTTCTTGCAAACAGATAACATCAGTCTTAAATTGTTTTAAATATTGAAAAACTTTCTTTCTCTTCTGTGGTGAATTTAATCCATTAACATTCCAGGTTAGGAACTTAGTCGCCATTCTTGGCATCCCGAAGCTTCTGGAGCACGTCTGCCAGGACCCCTTTAAGAGCTACCTAACATTTTATAAAGGAAAATGTATGTGATGCTTTGATTCCTTAGTGTATGAAATTGCCTATAAAAGAGAACTGTGCACTACATTTGCAAAAGATACTTCAAACACAGAGGAGTGTGTGCAAATTATCTCCATTTAGCCAAGCTTCTTCAGATACTTTATCTGTTTTAACAATTCAAAACCAATGTGCTGCTCCCATTGTAAAGCATTTCTTTGAAATGTTTTGCTCATGTGTACATGTTACCATGAATGTGAGAAGCCATTAGAGAACTTTCCTAATAAAAACCCACAACAATGGTATTTCTGTGTAGGCAAACTTCAGATTTTTCTGAAATGTTTTTTCCCTTTAAGATGCATCTATAGATAAGTCTCTAATCTTTGCAGTAGCTATTATATTTTTATTCTTCCTAAAGCTTTGTATTAAATTGCTGTGTGCCTTATAAATGAATTATGGCTGCTGAGCTAATATGTTACTAGCCATATTTGTAAGAGTTAATACTACAATTATAATAAAAGTTCTCTATAGTTTAACATAAAGTACTGTATATACTATTGTGTAAGACTAAAGGAAACATTCAGACCCTAAAGCGGAACATCCATTTTCATGAGAAATCTCTGTTTGTCCAGTCACTCGACCCAATACATGGCAGAAATAATCACAGAAGTTTTTTTAAAGCTTATGTTTCAAAATTAGTGTCATTTAATCAGGAAGCATACAAATGCCAAGTATTCAGTATTTTAGAGGAATTCCCTAGTTGTGAGGACTTTAGATAGAATATAAAGATGAACTTTTCTCATGTGACAAAGATTTTGCAGCAAAGATTAAGATTAAAAAAAATCTTAAAAGCTGTTTGCATATGTAGAACAAAGAAAGGTATTATGAAGAATGAAGCTGCTGGTAGGAGAACAACTAATTCCCACACTGGAGAGCTGTTTGGTGAATAAGGGGCAGATGGCAGAAAGTTTCAATGCTGAGAAATGAGAAACTCAAAGTTTAAGAAAGCAGGAGGGTGAAAATCAAGATTTGAACATTTGGACTGACATACAACAACACAGAGAAAATATTTCCTGTATACAAGTATACACAGAAGTTCTTGTGGTTTTAGATATGTGCCTTGTTAGGGATAGTTAGGGACTCATATCCCATGTTACAACACTCAGTTAGAATAACAGTTGAAAGAAATACATATATGCATCCAGAATTTTGAAAAGACAAGATTCAATATGTACACATTCTAAAATGATGTTACAATAGCAAAGATAATAATTCTGAATACTATTTAAGCAACCCAAAAAGATACATCTCATTGGCACAATTTGAGTTGTCTTACTCCTCCAAAAGAAAGAAATATCTAAAATAATATAGCCAAACATTTAAAAGGGGACACCCACATTTTAAACCATATGTATATTATTTAAAATAACTAATATCCAAGACATAATCAATAATCATAATCTTCTTTCATTTGGATAACTCAGAGGACACATCTCTTCTTTCTAAAATATTCCGTTGTCCCCAACCTTTCTGGCTTGGCTAGGGGGAGGAGAACTAAATAAGGGGCAGATGGCAAAGAGTTTCAATGCTGAGAAATGAGCAGCTCAAAGTTTAAGAAAGCAGGAGGGTGCAATCAAGATTTGAACATTTGGACTGACACAGGAGATATTTTCTATATATTAGTATACATACAAGTTCTTGATGTGTATGATCTTCCTAATACTATACAATAAAGGCTGGAGGGGAGGGGAACTGGGCCACATAAGTGGCCGGCCAGTGTGGGAGTACCCAGCACTTGTGTACCCAGCACAGGTTGACTTGTGCAAGCAGTGGGCTATTGTGCACATGCATCAGTGCCTACCAGCCTGCCACTCACACCAGTTGAGCTGAGCTCATGTGGTCCAATTCCAAATAGGCCACAGCCTGGTACTGGGCCGCTGCCTAGGGGGGTCTAATATTTTCAAATTAGTAAATAAGTAAAAAAAGAAAAAAGGCATTTCCATTGTGCTGGAAAACATCTTTGTTATCCTTCATACTAACAAGGATGAAAAATCTTGGTTCTAGGCCAGACAAAACTTGCTCTGCTGTTTTGTTTTTGTTTTCATCCTGATATTCTGATAAAAAATGAAGCTAGGTAGTTGATATAATTCTGAACACTGCTTTCATTGCTCTTTTTTTTTCCACAGGACACCTATCTAAATCTTTTGTATAATCAACCTACCAAGATCTCTTGTAAGATCTCCATGTATTTGAATTCATTAAAATTGTTTTAAATATTAAGAATTTGACAAACAGTGACTGAAAATTCTCGTGAGATGTGAGGTGGAGAGCTGGAATCTCTCCATATCTAACTGAAGTCCATTGGCTTCCTACTATCTTGATAAAAGCAATGGGGTGTCTGTTATCTATACATTTAGCAATTCTTCAAGTATTTATCTGTTCCATCATTACCCTTCAAAATATGTAACCTTGATTTGTACAGTTTGATTAATTTTCTGTAAAGTTGTTATGGAAGTTCCATAGCTTTCTGTTTTATCACCTTTGCCTGGAATTGTAGCTACAGATGCTTGAAATAAATCTATCAAGTCTTTAATTCCTTTAAACTCAATTCTCAGGCTTTTAGCTGCTTTTTGAAGATAAGGTGGTATCAGAAAGTTTTTTTGGCAAACAGAAGAGAAGATGGTACTTTTCCTGCTACCTCATTTTGAGTTAGTCTTGCGTTTTTCTCCTTTGGAAATCATATAAACAGCTGGTAAATTGCTTGTCAAGTAGGCTGACATAAACCAAGATTAGGCACATATGTATGTATTCTAGTAAAGGTTATGTGCAGTTTCCTAGTTGACAAGAAGTTCTACCAGAGTTATTGAACCTGTCTTGACAAATAATTATTTGATGAACTCTTTTCACACCATTTCTTGCTGTATTATATCCCTTTTTTGAGGTACAAATCCAAGTCTTTCCAACTTTGTATAAAGTTGCACCCTGAACCATTTGCATGACCAAAAAAAGTTCTAAGAGAGACAAATAGCATATAACAAAGCAGATGATTGTCTCCGGATCTCTGGCAAAATAAAATTTAACAAATCCTCATTTTGGCAGACTTTTTTGTGAAATGATTATCTTATTCCATAGTGGATGCTCTTTTTTCCTCCATGCACAGTCTGATGCTATTTAAATTCAGAACATTATTTTCAGTTTCTGTCATCTGTTCCTATTCCTTTTCTGTATATAAAAATCAAATATTTTTTTTCCTATGGAAATAAGAACTCTAAAATATTTGTTTATTTCCTTCTACTTCCAGGAGGTTCTTCATAGGCTTACCAGTAAACTATTGAGTTCTTTATTTTTTATAAATAACATCCATCATGGGAATCATAAAAATCTTTTGATATCCTTTTGCTGTGATAACTTTGCTCTGAAAAAGAAGATTCCTAATGAGAAAATAAGAAGACAGTGTTAACTTTGTCTGATTTAAGTTTTATGTTCCTACTGTACAGCTACATAACTGTTTTCAGATGTGTATCCTGTTTCCCACTGCCAATATCATGCTATATTTGATGGCTGAAGTGGCTCTCATCAGGAGGGGACACATGCACAACACACATCAAAAATAATGATCCAGTGTGTTCTTCAAGCAATGTATAAATTCAATTTATTCTTGGGAATGTGATCCTTGAAAGCTACAAATGTAGTCTCTATAGCTATCTTAAAGGATTGGTTCTCTTAATGCAGAATTGCTATACAGTACTAAGAATCTTAGGAATTATATTTTCATATTTTAAAACAGCTGCATTAGCAATTGATTATGCCTGCATAGGATGAATAGTTTCAGTGTTTCAGTTTTGCTTTGGACTGTAATGTTTTTTGGACTCAGAATGAGAATTCACATGGATTTCTCTTCTCCATTCCTATTTTTCTTGAATATCATGAAACAATTTTTACCAGCTTTCCTTTTCAACAGGAAAAAAGGGCTTAAGTCATAGACAAACTTTATAATTTCAAGCAATCTGGAAATATTTATTTATTTAAATGGGAAGGATATGTGTATATGTATACCTGTCCTCAATATACAACCCCCATTGAGTATTTCCAATTGTTAAGTGAAGTCATGTCCAATTTTACAACCTTTTTGCCATGGCTGCTAAGTGAATCACTGCAGTTAAGTGAATCACACATTTGCACAGTTGCAAATGGTGATCACATGATTCCAGGACAGGGCAACCGCTGTAAACACACGCCAGTTGCCAAGCACCCAAATTTTGATCATGTTACAGTGGGAGTGCTCTGATGGTTGTAAGTATGAGGACTAGCTGTAAGTCCCTTTTTGCGATGCAGTTGTAACTTTGAACAGTCGCTAAATGAAAGGTTGTGGGTCAAGGACTACCTGTATATTTAATTTAATTTTAATTTAATTTAATTTGTATACCGCCCTTCTCCCGAAGGACTCAGGGCGGTGAACAGGGCAATACATAATAAAAACTGGATACAAAAATTAAAAAGTAATTAAACAGCAATGCCCGTAAATAAATTAATACACATTAAAAGTTAAGACCAATTTATAAAACCCAACCCCATCCCATCAGGCCAGGCCGGATTGTTCAAAAAGAAAAGTTATACATATTGGACAGAGAATGAAATACCTCTCTCCATGATATCAATTATCCATTAGTTCCACTGCTGCACCAGTTCCTGTTATTATATTTCTTTGTTCTTCTGTTATTTTCAAAATTCACTTATTCCCAAAACAGGACAATGCATATTAGAAATTAAACTGCATTATGAAGCTTTTTCATCTCTCCTTTGAACAGCAGTTTTTTCCAGATGAGGAGAGCTGAATTTTGTTGGGCAATGGATACCTCCATCCAAAATATGAGTTCTACCATTAAGGTGTGGCTGTAAAGGCTTCTGTAAAGGCACCAGCCCTTTCCCATCTAAGCATGTTTGAAATTTCTCTATGTGGCCATATCTGAACAAGCCATACATTAATTTAATCTTCATGTAAAAAAAGGATTAAATTGTAAAAAAAAAGGTTAGATCTGACTGATTGTATTGATATCTGCCTGGTGCAGAGTCAGCTTCCCCATTTTTTAAAAAATGGCTTTATAAGCCATAAACACATGAGTAAAAATTGACTAAAAAAATACAATCATTTAAAGAATTGTATGGCATCTTCAGACTAAACTAATAGAGTGGAGCTGTGTGTATGAGGATATTGTCTTACTTCTCAATGGCATTTTCTATGCAAGAAAAAAGTAAGATAAAAAAAATCTCCATGTAGTATCCAGTAATAAAATTCAAATAGCTATAGGGGAAATTAAATTCTAAGGTTCAAGAGCCTTAGATGACTCTTACTAGTTCAGAAAAGAAGAATCCCTGTTGTTAAGATCCAATTTCCGCACTTGAGTCCTTTTCTTTTTGCTCGAGAGATTTTGTTAATATCTTTAAAGAGTCATGCCAGTTTTGCTAAATGGATTAAAACACTGCTGACCACCTGGGTGCAGTCCTGAATTGAATGCAGAATAAATTACCATGATGTAGGGACAAAGTTGAGATTATTTGTCAGATAAATAAATCAGTAACAAACACATCTCTTTATAATCTGACCAAAAAGACCTAGTGTCATGTACTACTTCTGGGTTTTCTTCTGTCCCTATAACCTTTTGAAATTTTGATTTATTCATTTGAAGGCATCTGGATATGTGAGAATTAGATGCTTGGTTTATGGTGATGGTATATTTAAAATGTTCTTGAATATACAACTACCCAGAGTCAATGGTAGTTGGGCAGTATATAATAAATTATGATGATGATGATTTGTTGCACGGTCAGCCAGTTTTTAGAGTGAAATTGGCATTTTTTCCACCTCCTATCAAGTCCTTCCCAAGGACCTGGGATAGCCATATGTTGCTCTCTTTAATGGCGTTAAAAGTATTGTCACAAGATGGAAGTCGTTCTGAGTAGAGCTGCCTTTTGCAATTCACAGTGATTTTGTCAGTGCCAATGGTATTCAAGTGATGCTCCGGTTGTTTTGGGATTGCACCCAAAGTGACTATTGCTATACATACTACCTTTGCTTTCTTTTGCCCCACTCGTTCTACTTCTAATGGCAGGTCTTTATGTTTTTTTTAGTTTTTCCAGTTCTTTCCCTTTATTCTACTGTCTCCAGATACTGCAACATCCATTGTTGATTTTTTTTAACATTATTACTGAGAAATGTTAAATCCTAGATGTGATGTGGCAGGTGCCTGTCTGTTTGACTTCTAAAGTCCAAGACCCCTTTAGCTTCTTTGCTTTTTATTACTTTGTCTACTTTGTGGTTCCCACTAGTTCTTGCTTGCAGGCAAATGATATTTCTTGCAGATACTCCCATGCACCATTGTTGGTACTTTGTCATGCCACTGCTTGTCGTCAATCTGTGAGGATTTTTTGCAGGAACTAATCAGGTGGCCCATTATTTTTTCAGAGGCAGTATTTGCTGCCTATTGCTGCATTCTCACTTCTGACTTTGTATGCATTTGTTCTTAAGGCTAAAGTGTGGCTGACTGTGTGACTAACAGTAGTAGTGATTTTCTGGTAAAAGGTTTTCATTTATGACCTTTTCGAATGTATTTCTTGTTGGTGGCTAAACATGGTTTCAATATATAAAATAATTAAGGTCCCATGTAACCTTTGGTGACAGGAATTGAACTGCCTTTTCTTCATCTCAGGTACAGTTACTAGCTTCTCAATTAATTATTCTTTGTCATATGAACCACAAAGTAGTCAAATTAAGGCCGTTCTCTACATTCAGCCGGATTTATAATGTTACGAAGCTCAGTCTTAAGCAGTTTTGTGAAAATGATGACCCCGAAAACTTAAATAGAACTCGCAGCTTAATAATTAAAGTGAGCCCAAAGTGCTCTAGTTCAGCTACGTTGTGTCTGTGCAACAATTGGCTGCTGATAAAATATTAGTCATCTGCCTCTGATAAAATGCTGTTAACATCATTGCCCCACAGTTCCCTCAAGGGCTCTGTAGGACACAAGGCTTTAATGTTTATTTGGGCTTTCATGTGAGAAGTGGTTAGAGCATTCTGCACGACTGAAGTGATAGAAGAGAGAGAAAGAGAGAGAGAGAAAAAAATTCTGCCAGCATAAAGCACTCTATCAGAAGATGCAGTTTGTAATATATGGGAGACACTAAATTAATCTGTAGATTAGACATTTTGAGGACTTTGAGCAATTCTGTATCTTGTAGCATTCCTTCCCAGTAAATGCCTTAGGCCATTTTCTTCTCTTTTTCAGTGAATTTTAGCAATGCTGATTAACAATACATAAAGTCTGGAGAAGATTGAGGCAATCTGTATTATGAAAACTCTCTTAAAGTGAAGATGGATCCCATTCCTGCTTTATTCACTTGCATTTCTTGCCTGTGGAACCATTGATAAATTATGTGCTCAGAATTATCTCAGTGATTGCCTTGCACGGTTTATGCAGCAGCTTTGGCACAAAGGCCCTGGCTTGTATTATGCCAGAGTTCCCTAAGATGTTTAAAATGAAGAACTCTGGCTTACTCTCAGTTATTTAATGAGAAAATGAAGATGGGATGTAATAAGAGGGGGAGAGAAGGAGAGTGTGCAGAGTTATATCAAAATCAAAGTCATAGTTGGATGCTGATATTTTTAGAGTGTATTTCACGCTGGACTTTGAAACATTTTTAACTTTGCAGTTGCTTTATGAACCTGAGCATATGTTTTAAAGTGAGAAAAAGTTATTTTGTACTGGATTTTTATATATTAGTGGACATGGTTGAAAAACAAGTTGCACTGACCATGGCTCGGAGAAGTATGATGTTGTGTTGAGAATTTATGCCTCCAATGAGCATAAAGTCATTTTTATAAAGAATTTATAGAGAGATTAGTAGACTTTTCTTATAAAAATTGGAGTTTGATGGGAGATTGGAATGGAGTGATCCCTCCATATTGGACAGGACCTGAGAAAAATTTTAAAATTATTCTAGGTTTCTTTTTAATCGGATGAATGATTTAGGGCTGGTTGACATATGGAGACAAAAATGGCTGTTTAAGAAAGTATACTTGTTTTTTGAAAGATATAAAATGTTTTAAAGAATTCATATGATTTGGCTTGGCTACTAAAGTAGAGATTTTACTTTTCCGGATCATACTCTTGTAGGTTTGGTTTATAAAAGAAAATTAGCTCTTTGAGATGGAGATTAAACGAAATGTTACAGAAATAAGTAATTAAGTATTTTTTAAAAAAATACTTTAAATAACGGCAGTGTTCTGAGAGTGTTTTGAGATGCAAGCAAAGACTTTACTAGAAAAGAGAGAGAGAAGTAAATGTCCACTTAATTGTGTGAATTCCTAAAAGAATTTTGGATATGCCAAAGCAGGTATTGAAAAGAAGATAACTTCCAGTGTAGCAAAAGTTGAAAGAAACCTAAAAGGTGGGGTATTACTGCACAGGGAATCAATTGTATGGTATTAGAACAGCAGTTTAATATGCCTTTGTATACCCAACTGACCCAAGTGGAATAAGTAATTGATTATTTAATAAAACCTATTAAAATCATTTGAAAAGTAACTGCAGATACTTAAATAACTTGGGTATTTTTTTCCAAAATTACCTTTACTCTTTCCAATTCTTTCATTGAAATTATCAAACTGGTATTATTAAAGGTGATTTTTATCCCACTTTTTTTTATAAATAACTCAAAATGGCAAAAGTATCTAGTACTCCTGCCACCTATCTAAATATATCTCTACTTCATTGCTCTTTGCCTAGTTTCTTCATTTTCCATTTCCTTAACCTTAAATGTATTTCAGAATTGTGCTCCAATACTCACTTGATGCAATCAGGAATCCAACAACCACTTATTGAAAAATGATATTTATTTTACTGGCTGGTTATAGCATTTATATGGCCTCTGTGAATGCTTTCCGGGATGAATGTCAAGCTCTGGGGAAATCAGGAGATTCAAGCAGTTCAAATGAGTATAAAGATTTATTGCAAGCTTAAGCTCTCTACAAGAATCTGAGCTACTAACAGTGAAGGGAAATGAGTGAGAATAAGAAGGCATTAAAGGTGGGCTGGACTTAGATCTCTTGCGGATGCTCAAGGATGAGCCCAAAGGAGGGGTCAAAAACATCATAAGTTATGATGTGTTTGACCCCTCCTTTGGGCTCAACCTTGTTTTTATATATACATATACATATGAGAGAAAGAGAGAGAGAGAGAGCAGGCAAAGTAGTGTAATTTGTGGTGATGGCTGCTAGTTCACAATCTTATCTAGGAAAGATTGATAATGTCAGTTCAATTCAATTCAGTTCTCATAAGTAATTAAGTTGTTTCAGTGTGCTAATATTAGGAAGAAGATGCCTAAACCTTTTGAAATTTTCTATATGTTTTCTGGTCAGGAAAGTAGGTATGAAACATAATATGTTTCTGCTTCATAAAACGTTTAACCTGGGATCAATGGCGCATTCTGGAATACAGGCACAAAATGTTGATTTTCTTTTAAGGTCACATTTTCAGTTTTTAAAAACTCAAATATTATATTGAGAAACCAAGAAGTTCTAATGTTTAAAACACTGCCTAAAGAGGAGATGGCTGATAGCAAGTCAAGCCATTTGCATAGTGACCAACACAGCTCTGAATCAAAGCATCAGATCAGAAATTTCTTTCCTGTGCTTATTATATCCTGCTTATTGGCAATAAAAAACACAATCTCCTTTTGGTCAGCATTCAAAGGAAAATATCTCCAGCCAGAAGGTCCACCCTTAACGTTGTTGGCAATGTAAGGTGGTCAGACCCAGTTCTCTTTTATTTATAGGTGTCTCAGCATACCTCGTAATTACCTCCTTTAATTTACAAACATTGCAAGAAATGATGCCAATACTCTGCAAGAAATGATGCCAATTAAAATTTCTGAAAGCTGAACTGTAAGCTGGGGTGAAAAAGATGAGTCCAACAACCAACTGAAGAAAACAACACAGAAAAATCAGCTTTAGCAACTTAGCAAAGCTCACACGAGATGAGAGATAGTTAGATTATATATTCCATATCTCTGTATTATCAAAGAGCTACATGTAGCTCAAATTGAACCTTGACCCTTTTTGTTTATTATATATAGCATTGCACACTCAACAGTTCTGGTTGTAATATCACTATTGTTCAATCTGTATACCTACCTTACTCTGTACACCGCCCCGAGTCCCTCGGGAGAAGGGCGGTTTATAAAAACAAATAAATAAGTAAATAAATAAATATATAGCTACCATTTTAAAAAATGTTAGAAGTGATTGTTTTTGTTCAAAACCCCTATGATTTCCCTCCTGCTGAGTGTTAAATGCACTTGGGATTCATACCAAGCCAAAAAGAAACAAGGTGCACTACAGTTTGTTGTGTGTCATAGGTGAACCTGTCTTTAATGAGAATGGATACTTAAATACGAAGAAGTGAGGAGACTGTCGACAAAAGAGTTGCTTAGAACAATAACGAGGTTCCAGAATTCACATTTGCAACGATGAAACAGTAAACAATGGCTGATCTAAGTGTTTGGGAGTTTTATTTTATTATTTTCTAGAAACAGGTCTGGTACTGCTTCCTCGTTTTACACACGCACTCTCACACTCCTTAAATCTGATGAAATGCCATTGCAAGGATTTTATTTTTAATCCATGATTCCTACGGAAATGAATACTTATTTAAATAAAGACAATTTGCAGTGTAACTAGTTGAATCCTTTCAATTAGGAGCAAGATAAATCTGACCCACTACGGAAATATACTGATGTGAACGAGATATTGTTTCAAAAGTATGGAGCATGATGCTGGGCTTTGCTTATGAGAAGCAGTGTAACAGCCAGTTCTTCCATCTGTACTACGTTGGGCTGAGAGCCAATAAAGAAGAAGATAAGGAGCTCTGGGGGGGAATAGGACTTATCAGCAAATGAGTAATCTATTTAGCTGATTTGCATTTCATAGTTTGAATTCTTTTAACTGGCAGAATAAAATCCCACCTGCCAATAGCATCTTCTCTGCCAAATATTTTTTCCCCAGCATTAAAATTATCAAAAATCATAATGAAATATGAAAAAGCTTTGAAGGGTAGAGAAACGTTTGGTAAAGGCTAATAAGAGAGGGAAATATTAGAAGCAGTGAACCACAAGTTTCACATCAAATATACAATGTACTTACAATTTTGTGCAGGAAACTAAACAAAGCCAGACAGAAGCTTTTCAGATATATATATATATATATATATATATATATATATATATATATATATATATATATATATATATAACACTTCATTTTTAAGACCTGTCCTGGGTGATTCTGTAGATGGCACTATTATCTCTCCATTAAGAAAAATTTAATAGCCTTGAGAGCTTAAGGGAGTGGAAGAAAGTAATTCTTGTGATACATTCAAGTGACTCTGAGTATGTGGCTCAACAATGGAGAATTTCAATTATTTTTCTCAACGAGAAGAATCTCAGTATGTAACCATCTTTCAAACATTAATCTGTAAAGGGTTTTTCTTTCATTAGAACACTTTCTGCCGAATGGCAGAATGGGATATAAACACACGTCTAAACATTTGCTTTGTATAAATAGATGTGTCTCTTTGAATGAAGGGGCTTGCAGGTTTGAGCAGGATGTGATTCCATATTAATTTTAATTGCTGAACTGTAAAATGTTGAGAATCCTGAGCTATCATTAACTATAGAAGTCTAACTTGCGAACTCTTGCAAAAAAAAAAAAATCCCCCTATCCTACACTACTGCAATGTGCTATGACAATCAAGACTGATTCAACAAACTTTGCTGACTGAGAAAAGCATCACGGCTCACAAAGACACTTTATTCTTGCAAAATTCTACAAGTTTCTTTCCCTCTCACCCTTCACACAGCAAAAATACAACAACAACAACAACAACAACAACAATATTTATATGCTGTTCTCAGCTCTATACATTGATCATTTCACTCTGCCAGAATTACTGCTGATCTAATTTTTAAAACAATGGTTTTAAAAGACACCTTCCCCCCACCCCACACAGACATCCATAATAAAAATTAGTAGATGATGATAGTAAATGTGGCCGTTCTTAATTTGTGACCAAAACGTTTCTCACATCCACTCTGCTTTGTGATTGAGTGCAATGTGATTGTTCATGAAGATGACCAATTTCAGATGACCTCTTTACCTGTGTTAAAAGAAAAATCTTCATTAGGGTCCAGTCCAAGCCAGGAATAAACAAAATGGAGACTGCTTTAGGAAAGAAGGTTCTTGTTTATTGAGTTGCCAGAAACCTCAGTGACACAGCATGTTTCTGGAGTAGCTGACCACATGGAGGTGGGAGTGGTATGCTTTTATACCTCCTTTTGGGCGTTGTATTTGGAGTTGTTCCTGTTCCTGTGGCTTTGTATTTCCTGTGTCATGTACTCTGACCTGAGTCTGAGTGTGCCCCTTTTGGTAGTGGTGGTTTAATCCTATTATGTCCTAAAGGTCATGTTTCCTGTCCTCTTTGTTTTTCTAATCCCCTCAGCTCCAGCCTACCTAACCCCAACCTTTCTGAATAGGATTATCAAATCTGCATTTCTACAGAGCTGGCCTCTGCTGAGTTTCTGTTTGGGGCTATTAAGAAAACCTGGGCCTGCTTTCCTTTGGGGAAATATAATATTCTGCTTTTTTAATATCCCCTAAAATATTTCCTTCTCTGAGAGTGGGGGGGATGACTTCCCAGGCCTGCACTGACAGAAAATATCAGAAAACTGCAAGCACAGAAAAGTGACTGTCACCATCACTGCCAAATATTGTAGCTGTATCTCCTTAGTATCATTTGGACAATTTGTTCTCTGTAGCAGAAAGACACTGGCCTAATCTTTTTAATCTGCAGGATCTTTTTTTTTAAAGCGGCTTTTAATTTGATCACAATAGCTTGGGAGGCAACCATTAATTGATTGCTGCATTCTGGGAAAGCTACTGTGAGGTGCTGCTGAAAAATAATTTTCTCACCAAGTTCTTAAATCTTAATTACTCTTACTACTATTTTTTCAGAAAGAAGGGGTACATTACCACTAATCACTGATTTGTTTGTATGAAAGACTCATTCCATTTATGCTTTTAATGCTTGTTAGAGTATCATTGCAGGGCTAGGCTAGGGGAAAATATAATAGTATAATCTGGAGATTATTAGCTATGCATTTTAATCATTCTAGGTTGGAGACTCTAGCTCCTTTGTTGGTATTGCCCTTTGGATTACTTCAGTACACATATACATACATATACATATACATATACATATACATATACATATACATATACATATACATATACATATACATATACATATACATATACATATACATATACATATACATACATATACATATACATATACATATACATATACATATACATATACATATACATATACATATATACAGTGCTTTTTTCTAAAAAAAAGGTGCCGAAACTCTCATCTTGTTAATGTTTTATTTATATAATTTTATTTATATATTTATTTATATAATTGAAAAATTATATATTCAATTCTTAACATAAATTTAATTTATTGTATTTAAGGCAAATGTTCATAGTAAATTCCAAAGTTTTGTCCAGTTCTCGTCCGGCAAAACTTTGAGATTTGAGCCAAGTTTAATTCATAATTTCCTTTACGGTAGTTTTTTTCATCTGTTTTTAGCTTAGATGAAGCAATGCATCTTTCAGGCATTCACCAAATAAACTAGAATTTGTTGTGAGCATCTCCTTAAATACAAACAGCTCATAAGCTGGACCTACCTATATTAGCAACCACATTATTGATGGCTTGTACATACCATTTTAAAGATATGATCACATTGGTTCAAGTGAATGAGATGCTCCTATAACCCAAAATGCATGCTATTAATTCATCCCTGCCAAAATAGTTATTTTCATCAGACTTAGTTCGTGATGAACTTAGAACACTAAGTTCTGTTTTATCAAATTTATCATGAAGACAGCATAGTAGGCTGCCATAGGGATGAAAAATTGTGGGATAGCTTCCCCATGCTTATATACTGCAGGTGGGTATAGTAAAGATGGAATATTATTTTTTTTGTCTATTTGGAAAATGATGTGTTGCACTTTAATAGAGGAGACAACTTTTGCATATATAGTATGACATATATTGAGTTCCTTTTGGAAGGACTAGCAGTGGGAGATAATAGATGTCTAATAAAAGTGCATATGCTGCCTTCAACATATATGTGTTTAATTGATGGAGTCATGTTACTGACAAGATAATGAATTGCAAAGAAATTGTTTTTAATACATAAGTTAAACATTTTGTTTCTATTTCTTTACAACTGCTGATAAAAAATAGCCTGGCTATGTTCAAATTATACACACAAGAGAACAGGCTTAGGTGAGGGGGAAAGTGTTACAATTCAATCTATTTATGAATATGAATGAATATGTCCATAATTGCCAAGTGTATTTTAACAATGATATAGAACTGTGCTATGAGGAGCTTACAATTTACATTTCTTATTCTTGGGGAATTAATGACAGAAAGAAAATGGATTGAAAAAAATAGATGCAAAAGTAACATTAGATAAATATGAGAAAATTTAGTTGCATATCCTTAAGTAATTTATGAAAAAATGCTTAAGATAGATGTACAAAACCTGCAAGAATCTAGTAGCCATGAGACACAGTTCCTGGCTGAGGGAGGTGATCCCCAGCCCCTCCAGGCCACATGGGACGATGTGGTCAAACCAGGTTAAGTCAGTGCAGCAGTTCAGGGCCAATCCGTGTGAGGTGATGTGTCTCCCACGATGCACACCGATGGTGCAGAGCTTACAGTCACCGAGCCAGACACCGGTGTAGGGCGGCGGGAGGGCAAGGGCAGGCTGAGGCAGTGGTAGGCATCGTGGGCCAGGCGCTCCAGGGTGGCCATATAGGCACGCAGGGCAAGGAGGCAGCGGCGCAGGTCCAGCACTGGGTAGGCCACCAGCTGGCCCAGCCCATGGAAGGTCAGCTGCCCACCACACCCCACACGTGCCACCTCTGCGCCCAGTCCCCCAGCAACCCTGCCAGCACCGCCTCTGCCTGTCCCAGGCAGCCCCACCGTGTAGAGCGGGCCCTGAGGCTCCCACAGCACCATGGCGTTGCCGCTCCTGTCTCCTCCAGGTATCTTCAGGACTACTGTTAAAAAGAGATGGAGAGGGAAATCATGTCCACCAGGCCTCGCCTCCCCATTGGCCAAGGGTCTTGCAGAGGACAGGGTGAACTTGACAAATTTGAGGAGGGGTTTCTTTGCCACTGCGTTTTCTCCTTCTGACTTATGGTCAACCTGGCTGACACAAGGTGAGCATGAGGCAGGCATGCACATGTTTTCCATGCTTCAGTCCCAGGCTCTCCATGCCGCAGCGTGGCATGGAGAGCCTGGCTGACACGGGTGAGCATGAGGCATGCTCCTCACCTCCCACTCCTGGTCCTCTCTTACTTACAACTAGGAGATGGTATAGTTGGGCAGCAGGGAGGGGTGCAAAGTTCCTGCTAACTTACCTTCATTGCAGACAACTTGCATGTGCAACATTTGCCAGCCGGGTCTTTTGGCGCACTCAGCAGCAATTCCTATTGGCTTTTGAAAGCCAATAGAGGGAGTAGCACAGCTTGTGCAAAAGTTAAAAAAATCCATCAAAAAAAGGTGCCGGAACTCCGTTCTGAGCATTCTATGAGAAAAAAAGCTCTACATACAGTATATATGATTCTGAAAGTAGTGTTTTCTCTGGAAGAAATGGTTAACAATATTTTTCCTTCAGGTTATGTTAGTTATTAAGATGAAAACACTGAGAGAAACTAGAAAGTAAACTTTGTCTTAATGTTAAATTATGTATCCCCATATTTTGTGATATTGCAAGTTTTAGATTTCTGAATTAACAGCATGGCAGATGGAAGCAGACTACCTAAGAAACTAACTTAGGAAAATTGTCTCAATAGTTCTTTCAAAGAAAGACCTTTTGAAATTGTCCTTTGATAATTTTGATCAAGTGACCTCACCACTGGCTATTTTTGCATATTGGTTTACAAGCTGAGCTTTAAATAGTCTTATAACTTACAATGAGTTCACATGTTTCTAAGCCATTATCTAGAGAAGCCAAATGAGCTAGGAGACCATAAGGAGCAATGGTTTTTCAACAGCATATCATCTTTAATCTACAAACTTCATGGAGTGAAGTACATCAGATTTATAATATAAAAACAACAACAACAACAATAATAATAAAGTTTGAAGGGACCTTGGAGGTCATCTAGTCCAACCCCCTGCTCAGGCAGGAAACCCTATACCAGGGGTGTCAAACTCAATTTCATTGAGGGCCGCATCAGCATTGCGGTTGCCATCAGGGGGCCGGGTGGGGGTGGCCTGGGTGGGGGTGGCCTACTGGGTGGGCGTGGCTAGAGTGCGTGTGGCCTACTGGGTGGGCGTGGCCAGCTCTACATCATTGGCATCAAGGGTGCCTATGGGGGCCTGGGCAGGAGTGGGACAGATCTGAGGGTCTCTGGCAGAAGGAGGGTCTCTGGGCCAGGGCCAAGGCCATGGGGGCCGTTCCCTCACTGTTTCCAGGATGGCTTCGCGGGCCACATGAAACCACTTCGCGAGCCGGATCTGGCCCCCGGGCCTTGTGTTTGACATGTCTGCCCTGTACCATTTCAGACAAATGGCTGTCCAGTCTCCTCTTAAAAACTTCCTGAAAGGTATCTTTTTTTTCCCTTCTTGCTACATGAAACATCTGGTAGTTTAGCTTATGTGGTCTGTGAAGAGGACAACGCTGTCTGTTTTGTTGCTTAAATGTCATGTATTTCTTTTGCTTTTGCTCTCCACTGATCAAGTATGGTTATTTCTGGTCCATATTCTAAGCATGACTCTTTTTTTGGGGTGTGTGTGAAATGTGTATTTATAAAGCGGTAGCTTTGGGTTGTCATCCACATTTCTGAATACCGGTTGCAAAGACTAGGGAATTTATCCTAAAGTGCCATTCCGAAATGCAGATAAACATGGTTAAGGCATTAGGAAGACATATTTGCAAGAGTTTAATAAGAATAAGTTAAGCTCTAATGACCCTTGACGGTTAATGGTCCAGTGGTGCTTATCTTCCTCTTTTCACCTTTTAGTTTTGATTCTCATTTGATTTTCAAATTTTCTTTGGCTGGGCTGCCAACTTTTCCAGGAAGAGTTATGCAGTGCTTTGCAGTTTTGTTCCTGGCATTTTATTTCTTCTGAATCTTCAGTGAATTAACAAATCCATCATTATGTGACAGAAACAGACACTTTGAAAAATACATCAGAACCCAGCTAGGCTGGACCAAAGGTCTGGAGTATTTCTTTCTCTGTTTCAGAATTAAGCCACTCAGAGTCTTAGTGTCTGAAATGGGCAACCTCATAAATGCTACCAATAAAAAGTTAATAAATAAATAAATTATGTATTTTCTGTTCCCCTTTCTCTCACAGTTTATTCTTTTTGAGCCAAGTTTCTTAACATTTATACCTTGCTAAGAGGCTAAATAGGTTTCAGATTAGTTCATAGTTTAATGCTAAAGTTTGCAATGATTCTCACAAGATTCACCTTATAAAGTGGATAAAACTTAAAACAGAGGTGGAAAGCTGGTGGGTCTGAATTTTTTTTTTATATGCCCCCAAAAAGGAACAAGGCTCCCCATTATTTTGAGGTTAGAAACATATAAAACCTGTAGTGTAAGCCTCAGAACAGGCATAATTTTAAAATAAAAGCATTAAACGTCTCAAATCTCTCCCCACAATCCAGGTAGGGCAAATGGGAAATAATGGTGATTTCCTCCACCCAAACCACTTCCATATGGAGGGAAGATTCACACTCGCCATACATTTGCCCTCTTTAATGTCATTATCTTACTTAATGTGCCCTACCTCCCAAAGGTTATGGGACTTTAGCGATCATATATTGCCCACCTGTAATCTGAAACATCATTGGTATACTTTACTTTAGATTAAACCTTTTTTAAAAAAAAACTATTCCAGGATAAAATATATATGTTATTTTAGTTCAATAACTTCCTTGTGGCAATGAATGCCATGGTATAGTTTAATAAGCTATGAATAAAATTAAAAGGACATATGTTGGAGGCAATCAACAGCTACTAATCCAGGTAGTTGTACAGAATATATCCGCTACTGAAAGTAATAAGCAGTAAGTTTATATTCTACTTGATGTGATTTCAGATGTGTATTTACAAATCCAGCTCAATCCTTGAATGAGTACAAACAATATTCTTAAAATCAATAGTACATATTCTATCTTGATACTAATGCCATCACCAGATTAAAGCTAATTGCATCTCATTTCAAGGCCCAGGCAGGATTATGTCAGCTAAGATTCTGGGGAACCTCATTGCTACTCTCATTCCATATGATATATATCTACTTGGAAGAAAGAAGTATTTCAAGATTTGGGACAATAAGGTAAAGGTAAAGTTTCCCCCGCACATGCGTGCTAGTCGTTTCCAACTCTAGGGGCCGGTGCTCATCTCCGTTTCAAAGCCAAAGAGCCAGCGCTTGTCCGAGGACGACTCCGTGGTCATGTGGCCGGCATGACTAGACGCCAAAGGCGCACAGAACGCTGTTACCTTCCCACCGTAGTGGTCCCTATTTTTCTACTTGCATTTTTATGTGCTTTCGAACTGCTAGGTTGGCAGAAGCTGGGACGAGTAACAGGCACTCACTCTGTTACGCGGCACTCGGAATTCGACCCGCCAAACTGCTGACCTTCTGAACGACAAGCTCAGCATCCTAACCCACTGTCAATACAAGCCCTACCTACTTTAGATCTAGGAAAATCCCTGGTGGAGTTTAAGCAGAGGTTATGAGATTGAGACATTCAGGTAGACAGAACCCATCTTTCTTACAGACAAATTGCTCTCTCCCCTTGGACACTCTCCAATTACTTTTATAAGATTCTGTATGCCCCACATAGAAGGGTCTTCTCCCTAACTCTACAAGAGTGACAGCTGGTCAATATGCCAATCTTCCACCTGAAGATAGCGTATGTATTTAAAGAGGTTGAATCTGTTCCTCATGTCTTTTTAAGCTGCCCACTGTACCCTCATTGGTAATCAGAGCTAATACGTTCCTCAGACTCCAATCATAGTTAGGAGATTGAGATATTCTTACTAAATGACCAATACCCGAGTGTTTTGAAGGCCTTTTATTTACAACCTTAGCTTATAGAAACTGTTTGGTGCCTCCAATGAATCTCTAATTTTATAGTTTCTTCCTTTTCAACATGTATTAATGTATTTTAAATTTTGTGACTTGGTCTTGGGCCATTAATTAATTAAAGAAATAAATGCAAATACTACCACCTGCTGTACATTTCCTAGAGGGATCTTTGCAAAGCCATGGGAATCACCCAATTCAACAGACCTTGTTTTATGATTATATCTTGATTGCCCATAGTTACAAAAAACAATGTATTAGGTTGCCAAAACTAAGCAGTTTAAACCCCAAGTACCATATCAGTTGCTGCAGCTATAGCAAACTAGCTATAGAAAGAGACAGCAAGGGGAAAAGTACATTTGTAAAAGACCCTCTCTTTGTTGCCACTTGTTTTCCTTTCAAGAGTAAAAAAATCCAATTTTTGTTATCTTGGTTGTGAGCTAAGCCAAGAGTCGGGATTATAACTGTTAGTTTTTCTTGCCTAGCTTGTTTCCCACAAACTCTTCAAAACTCTAATTTCATAATGCATCAAATTTTGTATTTCTACAATAGGTAGATTACACAACCACTTTCCCTTCTGGCTTTATGCAACAATATTAAGGAATAAATAAAGAATAGAAATTAAAACTATGCTCAAAGGTGTCATTATACATTACACATGCATTTTACCATATCCATTAAAGTGAGAATTAACTTCTACCTGTGTACTTAATTTACAGCAAATAAAGCACACTAAAAAACAAACAAACTAATTTTGAAATACACATATAAACAAGCCCATATGTTGCAATGAATCAAACTAGAGCTCATGAAATTGTGCTTAAATTGGAATGGTTGTTATATTTGTAAAGCCAGTCAAACTAAAACTGCCAAAAACAAAATGTCTTAGAACTACAACTGTTATACAATTGCTATCTATATCTATATCTATATCTATATCTATATCTATATCTATATCTATATCATCTATATCTATATCTATATCTATATCTATATCTATATCTATATCTATATCTATATCTATATCTGTATATATATATCTATATATATCATCTATATCTATATCATCTATATCTATAACATCTATATCTATATCTATCTATATATATGAAACAATTGTTCCATCCAGAAAAAAGTAAACTTCCTATGTGTAAGGACTTGAGTGAAAAAAATACAGACATGGCCTATGCCAGAGAACTTGGCAGTGTTCTGGCTGGTCAAGGGAAACCAGGAGATGGCATATGATTGGGTCCTAAGTGGTGAATTCTTCTTTGTGGGATAGAATGGTTCCACCTGTTTTGAAGGAAAAAATAGGTCTGTCTTCTCGTTAAGAAGCCATTCTTGAATTCAACAGTAGTGTTTAACTTTCATCCAGGTTCCAACTTCCAAGTTGTGGAAAAGGTGGTGGATGAAAAGCTGCTAAGGGGCTTGGAGGAACCAGATTATCTGGATCCTTTCCAATCAGGATTGAAAGTGGTTTATAGTATCCAGATAGTATTTGGGCACATTTGTGGCTGACATCTGAATGACTTGAGATGGAGTTTGTGAGGGCTTGGATGGAGGAGAATAGGTTATAGCTGAACCTTGGCAAGATGAAGTGGATTTGAGATATGGGTTCCCCTGCATCTGGTGAATTTTTTTCCTTTGACTCTGGGCATAGTCGCACTCTTCTAGACAGAGTTGATGTGCAATCTGGGGGGTCTTCCTGGATTCACAGCTGCTACTAGAAGATCAGGCAGCAGTTGTGGCCATCTTTGCACAAATACGTCTTGTGTGTTAGTTGTGCCTGTTCTTGGAATGAGAGCCTTTGTTCACTGTCAGAATCCACATTAATACTGTGATTCATTAGAATCAGATCAATGATTAATCTGATCCAACATATGTTTCCACTGGTCACTCACCAGATCTCCCAATAAAATCCAGAAGAAGGATTTGAAGTTAATAGACCTTTGCTACTTTTATTTATCAGCGATTGGCTAATTCTGCATTCTTTATGATATGGAGACTATTGCGGTAGGAGAAAGTTCAGCAAATAACACAATAATGCATATGTTACATTGCATTTTGAACAATATTTGATATATTGATTTTATTCAATTTTTGTCCTACCCTTCCTTCTAGAAAATATTATATTAATGGTAAGAAAGAAAACAATCAAATATGATTAAAATAATTAAAATTACTATTTAAATTAAAACTGAAAAAATAAAGGTTTTGATTTTTTTTCTTAACAAGAAAAGAAATTCCAAGAAAGTAGTTTCCCACTGCTTGTAATGTACAGAAGAATACCTTCTTCCATCTGACCAGGGTTCAAAAAGTGATGGTAATCCATTTAGATTATTAGTCCCCAAGATATACTAAGCTTTAAAGGTTAAAGTCAACACCTTAAATTTGTGTCTGAAAAACAATTGGCAACTACTGCATGTCTTTCCGCATTGTCATTAGATGTTCCTGATGTCATTAAAGTCTGACTGCCTCAGTTTTCATCAATTGAAACTTCTGGACAATCCTCATATGTAGCCCCAGGAAAACTACATTGCAATAGAAAGTCAGGCTGTAAGTCAGTCATATTGATAAGATTTGGTTTATTTTTGAGCGAGACGGGGATATTTGGAATTGTCTTAATCTTTTCCCCCTCCATTATATTTCTCTGAAAAATGGCGAAATATGGGCTCTGCTCCAAGTTCCATGGTCATTGCTGCACACAACATTACACAAACTCCATTTGATTATTTGGCCTCTCTGGTTTTCCCAAAGACAAGACTGGAATCAAAGGGTAGAAGCTACAAGTGTGCATGTTGCAGCTAAGCAGCAAAAAAAATTCCTAAAACTGAAGGCTGTGGCAGTAGAACAGACAGAATCCGGAAGACCTGAGCTGTCCTTTGAATCAAAATGTTTTATCAGACAGCAGTCATTCAAATTTTAAGTATTTACTTTTTTAAAAATTCTATGGTTGTTTACTTTTTCAGTAAAGGTTATTCTTGCGCTTGGAAGTCATGTACCACGCAAATAAATTTTAAAATGTCTGATGTCTCTTTTTCTGTACAATTAAATGTCTTTTCCTCTTTTTAAAAACTCATTCAGTAATTTAATTTAGTGGAACCCAAGTTAATATTTGAATATGAAGAGACTTGCATATGACAATCCTTAAGATAGCTGAAATAGTGCAATTCAAATGTTGTTTACGTGGAAGGTTAAAAGTTGACAGAAAAAGCCATAAGAAATGTTAACTTAGATAACCAAATCAATCCTCTAACTGAATACGAGGAGAATAAAAAGCTTTCTGAAGCAATTTATTATACACTGGATTCAGTTTAGGCATCTGTACATAGGCAGATGACAAGCATCCAGAAATATGGATCATGTTACAAGGTGTGTTCTGTTACAAGATCTTTAGGCACCTTGAAGTCTCCATAGACGTTAAATATTTATCACTGGCTGTTAAAGTTACCCTGGAATATCATTTATATTATATAAATAAATTCTTTAAACATAAATAGACCAGCTGTGGTATTCATCAATATATCACCAAGACTGAAATAGATGACGGGAAAGAGAACATAAAGAATTGCATTAATAATTTACATTAAATCAAAATCAAAATCATTTACTTCTAACCGTTCCAGAATAGTATTTGCTTTTGAAAAATCTATTTTATTTAGACCACTAATTATTAATTTATACAGGTTTTCATTTAGTGAACTAAACATTTCCTTCTCCTCCTCCTCTTCCTCCCCCTCCTCCTCCTCTTCCTCCTCCTCATTTGCCAGGTAACCCAGGCCATCTTGTCATTTTATCATTGAGGACCAGAATAATGACTGCAGTTCTTTAAGCAGATCCAGTCATTTTCTTCATTCTTAAACACCATATGGATAACTACTCTTGCTTACGTACATAACTCATATCTGCTATTGTTTCCATGTTACTTGAATTATCCTAATTTTTCTGATTCATTTTTCACTCATTCATTCTTTTTTTTTTTTGGCTTTTATGCTGAATGGGTTTTGATAGTATTGAGGTCTACAAAGTTTTTACCTACCAAACCTATTTTTATAATCTTACACCAGAGGGAAATGCAAACTGTTGAATCACAATATTCATTGTTTATCGTTGACCATGCAGAGTAGAATTATAAGAATTAGACATGACTTATATTTGGAGGGCTGCTTTCCACTCTTTTCCATCATACTTTTCTCCTTAATTACTATCTTTCTAATGCTTCTTTCTAGGTTAATGTTCTAGCTTCCTGGTATTTTTGTCAAAATTTAAAAACAAACAAACAGCTGTAACAGTAATAAAAGAAAGACTAGGCAAGACAAGCAAATGAGATTGTCCCCTTTAATGACAGTGAGCTTTACGTGGTAATGGAAATAGTTATGGAAAAAAAGAACAAATAATTACAGATAGTCCTCGACCTGCAACAGTTCATTTAGTGACCTTTCAAAGTTGTAATGGCACTGAAAAAAGTGACTTGTGACTGTTTTTCACGCTTATGACCATTGCAGCATTCCCACGGACACATGGTCAAAATTCAAATGCTTGGCAATTGACTCATATTTCTAGTGGCTGCAGTATTCCAGGGTCACCTTTTGCGACCTTCTGACAAGCAAAGTCAAAGGGGAAGCCAGATTCGCTTAACAACTATGTTACTAATATAACAACAGCAGTGGCTCATTTACAACCGTGGCTGGAAAGGTAATAAAATGGGGCAAAATTCACTTACCAACTATCTCACTTAGCAACGGAAATTTTGGACTCAATTGTGGTTGAAGGTTTACTTGTATACTAAGGTAAAGGTAAAGGTTCCCCCGCACATCCGTGCTAGTCGTTTCCAACTCTAGGGGCCGGTGCTCATCTCCGTTTCAAAGCCGAAGAGCCAGCGCTTGTCCGAGGACGTCTCCGTGGTCATGTGGCCGGCATGACTAGACGCCAAAGGCGCACAGAGCGCTGTTACCTTCCCACCGTAGTGGTCCCTATTTTTCTACTTGCAGTTTTACGTGCTTTCAACTGCTAGGTTGGCAGAAGCTGGGACGAGTAACAGGAACTCACTCTGTTATGCGGCGCTCGGGATTCAACCCGCCAAACTGCCGACCTTCTGATCGACAAGCTCAGCGTCCTAACCCACTGAGCCACCGCGTCCCTTGTATACTAGCTGTGCCCATTTCTTGTCTTTTGGCTAAAATATTTGGATTTGAATTCTGACCTTTCCTGGAAATGGTTAAGCTCTGTAGTGAACATTTCAACTCTTTCTCTAGGAAACAGAAAATCTAGTAAATGTTTTACATTTAAAGACTGTACTGGAAGGTTTTCAGCAGTACATAAATTTAACAGAGGTTGTCACATTCAAAAAGCATTAGAGCGCTATAAAAGAAGACTTTGGAGAATAAGTGTGATGACTAATGAAACATTGGCAGTCTAACTCTTGGAACAACGTTCATCTTTAACGGACAATAATCCCCATTGAATAGCAAGCATAAAATAAAATGTGTCACTTATAACCTGTTTTGAAGATGTCTAGAATCTATAAACATGATTTTGGATTACAAACATTAGGTTTGCCTTGACCAGAAAGCTTGTCTGCTATTGGTATTTATCACTGAATGCCTAACATATTGCATTTCAGTCATTTTAAAGGGCAAAACCCTCATTTGCAGCAAATGTTTTTGAATGCCTGTTTCACTTTAGAACAATAATATCTATTTGTATATTACATGTAAAGCCTAATTAACCGGTTGCCTCAATCTCTTTTTTTTATTTTGGATGAGTAAACAGCCCCTAAATGCTAGCAATAACATACCAAATTGTTTGTTTGCTTGTTTAAAAAAAAACACCCAGTCCTTTTAGAAGGTGAGAATGATATGAAGCTCTTGTTAATTTCATTAGCAAAATCTGCAAGAGGGTACTTTGCCTTTCAGTGTTATATTGGTAAATAAGAAAGGATTGATAGATGGACAGATGGGGGAAAATAGTGATGTGCTTATATGGTGACAATTGTTTAAAGAGATAGCTCTGTCAGCAACACGTTTCCTAACTTATTTGATTTCCCAAAGCTCTTGCACCAGACTGGTTTTCAAAAGCTGGGAAACTTAAAGACAGCCCCTTTGAGAAAAGAAAAAATCCCGGAAATGTCATATGCTTGAATAGGTAACATGTCTTCTATTCCTGCATAAGGAAATGCCGTTTGTGTTTACATTTTATATTTAGTACATTTGCTTGCAGTCATAAGTTTTAACAAAAACTCCATATAAAATGACAAGAATTTGTATCTGTATCTGTTCAATTCATTTCCCCTATAATTAAATGCACTATCTGTCAACATCTGCATTTGTACCTTCCTTGCGGCCATTGCAAACAATGAAACTTATTTTGCTCGATCGTCTACAACATCAATCAGCAGGAAACAGATTTTTTTTTCTTTCTTTCATGCTGTACTGATTCAGTTGGGTTAACAAGGGCATAATAAATCTAGTTCTGGTTTCCTGATGTAATTTGCAATGTTATAAATAAACCATCAGATCTTCCACCTGTGAGTTATCACAAATGCATACAGGGTGGGTAATCTTTTATATCTTCCATCCAAATAGGCGGTTGGCATTGTCTGAAAATGAAGTTCTGTAAAAGCTCGTCTCAAGGGGTGAGATGTGAAAGACTGTAAATAAGACGACATTCCTTTTCCATCAATATCACTTAGCCAACGTCAACTTGTACAGATGCTCTTTATCTTGTCTAAAATCTTTACAAAATAGTCTCAATACTGTATGGCAACTTGTGCCATTCAGCAGTTCCTGTTCTAGTGGAAATTGTGAGAATAGTTTTAGACGCAAATTTAGCCCCCCCCCCCAGACTGGTTTTTGAAAGCCAGGAATCTTAAAGGCAGGGCCTTGGAGAAAAGAAAGACCTTAGGCATTTCAGATGCTTGAACAGATAACTTGTCTTTTATTTCTACATAAGGAAATATCCTTTGCATTTTGATAAATTTGAGGAGACAGAGCTGTCTGGTCTTTGTGCAAATACCAGACAACAAAGCTTTTGTGATCATTAATGCTTCAATAACATTCAAAATATAAGATGTTACTTTAAGAAACAACTTAAAATGTTAGGTTTCCTATTATATATTGAAATAAATATTTGGATGCTATTTTCTTCATAATCTTTTGTTTAGTAAGCTTCAAAAGCAGTACTGATTTGATTGACATGAACATAGTGGATAATATCTCAAGATATTCATGTGTTTGATATGTATTTATTTTCATGCTTCCTTCAAGGAGACTTATGCTTGTGGCTAACTGAATCTTTAGACTACTAAAACCTTTGCTTTGAGAAATTTAAACAAGCATTGTTGTATACTTTTTCACTCAAACCCCATCTTAATAAGTCATTAAAGAAATGAATATTTCCAAGCAAGCCGATTCCAAAAAATGTTTTAAAAGTCATTGTTAAAAAGTTAAACATCATTGTTTATCACCAGATGTTTCTTTCTCATCATTTTATCATCTTATGCCAAAGGTGCTTTCTCAAGAGGCAACTGGATTTTCTGATTTTTCTTTGAAGACATTTTGCTTCTCATCCAAGAAGCTTTTTCAGCACTGATTGGATAGTGGGGAATGGAAGGATTTATATTCCTTGCAGACAGCTGGTCATTTGCATTCTTTTAGAGAGTTGTTGAGGCCACCTGGAGGTTTTTCTGTGTCGTCAGGGTCACCTGAGTAGTGTAAATGTGTGTGGAGCCTTCTTGGATCTGCTGAAAGGACCGTGTTGTAGGCAGGAGATCGATGATGTCATATCCCTCCCCCTCTGTTGAGAGAGGGCTGTTCAATTTTGACATACATGGTCTCTTTGACCCCTCCTTCAAACCCGCGGTCCTCTCTGTCCAAAATGTGGACTTTGCTGTCTTCAAAAGAGTGGCTTTTGTCTTTTAAATGCAGATGGACCGCTGAATCTTGTCCTGATGGGTTTGTTCTCCTATGTTGTGCATGTATTTATGAAGTGGTTGTTTTGTTTCCCCAATGTACAGATCTGCACAAGGCTCACTGCATTGTGCTGCATATACCACACTGCTCAGTTTGTGCCTGAGTTTTTTATTCTTGTGGTGGACAAGCTTCTGCCTTAGTGTATCCTTGGGTTTAAAATGTGCACATATGTTGTGTTGGCTGAAGATCCTCCTGAGCTTTTAAGATATTCCTGCAATGTATAGAAAAAGAACATTGCTTCTTTTATTATCATCTTAGTTTTTAATATCTTGAAAGGGAGACAACAAATCTGCTCCTTTCCATTGACAGCAGTGTTTTTGAACAATACAAAAGTCACAAACATAATTAATAGTGTATTGGATAAAGCATGTTTCCATTATCTCCCACTATCCATCAAGTGAGGAAAATCTCAGTCAAAGGTTCAGATGGATATTATTCAGATAAGTATTACAGGGTGAGAGAGCTGGCTGCATCCAACTATAAACCTCAATATCTTTCTTTCTTTCTGTAATAATTTGTGAGAAAGATTTTGAGAGATGAGGCAAAGAAATGTGTCCTAAGGAATGTTAAAATAAGTGGCTGTAAGAAGATAGCAGGAGATTTGTATTTTCAGAATTACAACACTCTATTGATATAGCCTTACAGTAAAGTAATATTACAAATGTGGTCTGCCTGGGAAGTCTGACTTACTTCCTTCCTTCCTTCCTTCCTTCCTTCCTTCCTTCCTTCCTTCCTTCCTTCCTTCCTTCCTTCCTTCCTTCCTTCCTTCCTTCCCTGCCTGGTGAAGCTGACCAATTTGATCAGAGAAAGAAAAAAAACAAGACTTTTTTTAAAAGGACTAAAACATTATATGGACTTTTTTGCTGAAAGAAGAGAAAAACAAATTGAGGATTTGAGGATTAAAAATGAGATGAAAAGTTTAAGATGATAATAACTCCATAAAAGGCAGAAGGAACAATTGTGTTTTTTTCCCCTTTTCACAAAACATTCTTGTTTCTCTATTTCTTATTTTCTATCTTTGTTCTGGTTTGTATTCTACATTTTACTGCATTGAAAAATTCTAGGAAGGTGTTTGTGTAAATCTCTCTGTTTCTCTGTCTCTGTCTCTGTCTCTCTCTCTCTGTAGTATGTAACACAAAATTTGTGGGAACGGCCAGTTTTTGGCCTTCCAAACTTCAGCTTTCCCAAACGTTTCTTATCGGCCTCTACGTGAGTTACAGTGATGAGCACACTCTCCTGGTTCGCACAGGATGGCATGTGGGAGGTTTGGGAAACGCTATGATAGAGCTTTCACATATATCTTTTAGTATCTTGTTTTTGTAATGATCTCATAGGCACCTGAGTAGTTTTCACTACGTATCCAATTATCACTATGTATCCTATTTTTTTGAGATTGATGGGGTTTATGTAATGTTGTATTTGGTATTCAGAAAGAGGAGGTGAATAAAAGTTCAGCGGGCAGTTGCTCAGGGTTTTTGGGGAGAGACGAGGCTGCCTGGCTGGTTCAGAGCATCTCTATCGACCCGGGTCTGAATTCTTTTCCCTACAAAATTAACCTTATATAACAAACAGAAGCCAAAATAAAAAAGGTGTAAAATTGACTGAAAAGGTGGCTACAAAAGGACTGTAGGTTACCTTAAGTATAACAGGTAAGTTTTGAGGCCTGACTTAAATTTTAAGTCTATTAACATAACATTTCTGAAAGTGATACTTACTATATGGAAATAAAAGAAACATACCATTGCATCCTTTGTTTCTGTTGATGAATTTTCTGGATCCCTATTGATCTCTTCCAGAGCATCCAGAAGGGAGGGGAGAGGACAGAAAGTAGGTGACCTATAATCAGAGCAGAATTCTGCTTCTGTAACATTGGATGTGGCCCATAATAAATTCCTCACAATAATTCTATATTAAACTTTCATAAAATAAAACATACAAATCAAAATAATAAATTTGCATGCCTTTATTCTCTCCGATTATAGTCTCCAAACCATTAGCTCGAGTGGACTTTTCTGAAAATGGAAACTTTTAAATGGAAAGAGCTGCCTTCCCGATTACATACATCACTATCTCATTTTCTTTAAAATGGGTCAGCAAAGGACATACTCTGGGTTTAGAGTAATGCCGGCATTCTGGAGAATAGTTTGGCAGATTGGAAGGAGAAATGGAATGGAAGGCATAGAAAATAGATGCTGTTCCTTCATGTACTCCTAGAAACAAGTGTAACAGATGGAATAAGAGCCACACAGGGATGCTACATGCAGGCCAATTTAATACATTTATAGGTTCTGCCTTGAACATATAGTGTTGTACTGGTTTGTATACATATAGCATTATAACGGTTTTTTGGATTATCTTTTTTGCACATGAGTCAGAAGCCCTGAGGCACTTCTGGGTTGAAAGGATTAGCTGGTAATATCACCATTTGCCCTGGGGATGCCCAGTTGAGGGCTCCTTTCATTTCCCCAGCAAGAGTGAAGGATGATAGCTCAACCCCACCCTCTCAGGTCTCGAACACAGACTTGCTAACCCACCCAGTGCTTGAACCACTTTCAACCACCATGTTCCTTTTATAGTCTTCTAGTGAACAGTTGATTGTATAGTATTGACATTGGCAGTGTAATGTGCACAATATTCTAATGTACTCATTCACTGAAGAATTGTAAAATATTTTGTGTGTGTTTGTGTGTGTGTGTGTGTGTGTGTGTGTGAAAGAGGGAGAAGGAGAGGGAGAGGGAGGGAGAGAGAGAGAGAGAGAGAGAGAGAGAGAGACTTGTAATTACAGACACACTTTTCAGCTACTCCCATTCTGAAGATTTGAACCAATTTATTTAGGTAAAAAAAAGCAGTACAAATATCCCTTCCTCCAATTTCCTTCTCTGGGCATGGCTACCAGCATGCACATGCACATGCCATGACAGATTGGATATTTTGGTAGTCTATGTTTGGTCCCCAGTAATCATACAGGCTGTAATGACAACTTCCCGCCCTTCTCTGTTATAATGTTCATTTCCCACATGGATCCACACTGCTAGATTTAACTTACTACTAAAATATATCCAGTGAGGCATTTTAGGGAAGTAAGCTTGAAATCTGGAGGTAGCTAATATCTTTTCCAAGATAAAATTTTAATCTCTACATATTTAGAAAGGCACTTATTTGTGACTTGAACTTTATGGGATGCACAGTTGCATGCATACATTTTAGCATCCCTGGTGAAATACTATGTTTCAAGAATCCCTAAGAGAACGGAAGCTGACAAAACCTCTACACAGTAGAAAGGTCAACATATTTGAATGTCCGCCTACTCTGTTTGCAATTTCAGAATAAGGAAATGGTGAATATAGTTAGTACAGAAATTTAGACACCCTTTCCATCAGTACTTTGTAATAGCTCCTTTAGTAGAAAGAATCTGAACGTTTCCCATAGCCAGGGAGATTTTATTTTATTTTTTAATTCTTCATTCTGGACTTCCCTCCTTTCCCCCAAATCTAACTCAGAAATATTGTAAGGTCTCCTTGCATGTACTATATGTTTTAGTCTCCCAAAAGATTTTCAAGAATATTATCCTTCTTTTCCAGTACAGACTACTTGGTTGATTTGGAGGCATGGTTTGTTTCATTCTCTTGCTGAAATATCTAACTTCTTTTCAGTTTCACATCCTTTACTGATGGTGGCACACAAGCCTCTGGGATATGTTGATATTTAGTTGACTCCATTCTTTCTGGGCAATATATCCAGTTCCACTGCCTTCCCCACAACTGAATGCATTTTTTGGGTGGGCAGGAGGGTAGTATTTATCAGTCCAAATCAATTTGTTCCAACACATTTTAAGCTTATTCAAGTTTTATGTTGCATATTTTAAATGATTACTTTTGCAATGAGACTGAAGACAGAGTTTCCTTCTGACATTTCTCCTTTTCCATGCATAAGCAGTGTTTATAAGCAGTGGCTGTTGTGTGAACCTGTGGGGAATTTATCCAGTGTCAGGTAAACTTTTCAGCAAGTCACTTGCATTGATCTGTAGGTTCTCTTTTGCAGATATGGATCAGTTTTCACACAGTGCTTGCAGATACATTAATTTGGCCTTCGAAATCTTGCCTTGTCAGTTCTGGGTAACCTTCATTTCTAAACAATATTTCCCACACTTAAAATTGCTAGCTGAAAAGGTTTAGAGAGGGTTTTTTTTAAAGCCTTTCCTGTTTTCTAAGGGTAAATTATTTTCATTTTTAAATGCTCAAATAGCTGCTTGCAAGAGCGTCTGATTGTTGAATGTAGATAGAACATTTACATTTTATGGTATTAGAAGTTTCCAAGTCCATTCTACCTGTGGAATTGTCTTCCCCTGGATAGTTGCAGGCCTAGCGAGTTAACTACCTTTTGGGACCTTATTAAAATCTTTACAGTAAAATAAATAAATAAATAAATCAGTAGCTGGATGTCCAAATGTCTGCATCTGCCACATTCACTCTTCTTATTTTGTATCTGGAAACAACTGCTTATAAATATATATGCATTTCAAGTTTGAAATTTGAAGAATGATGTATTTAAAATGTTGTCCACTTTGGGATTTATTAAAACATACAGCAAAATTGCCCATTGGTGCCTAGATTTTTTGAATGTTTCTATTTTAAGGAAGATTTTGTTTGAACAATATGGATGTTATCTGTGAGTTTAAGTTTCATTACTAAGTTTTAGCATAAAAATGTTCTAGACCAGATGATGAGCTTCAGATAAATGGACTCCATTCAGCCTTTTTCCTGGTGGCCCTGCATGTCTCACTATGAACCATCTCATATTCAGATGTAACTGGGGTTACCAGATATCTGAACAGGCAAAAGAGGACACCAACAATTGGAAAGAAGGATCAATGGATAGAAAAGGAAGACACACGGTTTAAATTTCTCAGCATCTGCAACAAAAATTGCTGCGAAAAATGCATTTAAGTCTACATGTATATAAAATTGCTTTTTCCAGTATAATAAAAAAATCAGTGACATGCTGTTCAAATTTTAGTCTAGTCATGTCATCTGCAAACTACAATGATTACAGATTTGAAGGGGCTGCATTGCAGCTGGTTGCCAGAATCAGAAAATAAGTAATATAATTCTTGGCTATTGAGTTTGTTGATAGACAAAGAAAAGAAAGAAGTAGAAAATGTACAATAATGATTGCAATAATCGGTTTTGTGACAATATTTGATTTTAAGGTTATGTCTGCCCAATGGAGGACAAAAAGAAGAAAATGTCCTCCTTTTTTATTTATTTATTTTTTTATTTTAATCCCATTTATATCCCGCCCTTCTCCGAAGACTCAGGGCGGCTTACAATTAAGCACAAACCAATGTGCTTAGCAATAGCCTTCATTCTATGTATATGCCTGCTTATTAGGGCTTTTCCCCCCCAAGCGGCATTATTACAAAGTCAGCTTATTGCCCCCAACAATCTGGGTCCTCATTTTACCTACCTCGGAAGGGTGGAAGGCTGAGTCAACCTTGAGCCTGGTGGGATGCGAACCTGCACTAATTGCAGGCAGCTGGTGTTACTTAAGGAGGCGTTAGCCCACTGCTCCACCAAGGCTCTTTTCCAGAATGTTTGGTAATCCTAACTGATAATATGAGACAATAGACGAGGAAACACAATAACCTTGTTTTGTTTAAAATTCGAGAACCTTTAGAAATCAACTGGAACTTTGACAACAATATTATTATTCTTTAGCTCTTACACTTCCACTTACAAATTGCAAAATAATAAGCTCTTAATTATGCTGTTTTAAGCTTGGTCACATTTGAAACAAAACGATTTTGTGAACTTTGCTACTTCAGACTTCAATGAAGACATGCTGTAATATAATATTTGTGTACAGAGACCAAACCACATTCAATATAAAAAAAACATTTATAGCAGAAACTAAACATAACTGGATTTTGTTCAGATTGTTTGATAGCAAGTGCTATAGAACAGAATTTAGCAATTTTTCTAGAAATGATGGAATATTGATACATTATTAAGAAATGCATAGTCTTTTGTTGGAGCCAGCACAAATGGTTTATGATCAAAGGAAAGATATCTATAGAAGCAATATTTAGGACAACTCAAAAATATATGCACAACACCCACAAAAGGAGTAAATTTTTCTTTCATATTGAAGTGAAGTGAACCTTTATTGTCAAAGTACAACTATGTGTACATTGAGATTAGCTGAGCCTCCCTTTGTGCTCCCACCGCCCAACACACAGTGACAACAAACCCTCCATCTTACTACACCATGTGAACCAACTACACCACACTCCGGCCTCCCAAGTCAATTCTGCATAAAATTCACAAAAGTTATTTCTCATTCAAAAGCCTAACAGCCCACGGATAAAAGCTGTTTTTCAGCCTGTTGATGTGGCTGGCTACACTCCTACATCTCCTACCCGATGGTAGGAGAGTAAAGAGATACCGTCCAGAGTGTGAGTCATCCCTGAGAATTTTCCTCACTCTTCCAAGGCAGTGAGCCCTTGTGATGTCATCCAGTGGTGTCAGGGGACAGCCCACAATGTCTTGTGCTGTACTCACCACCCTCTGTAATACTTTCCTATTCGCGGCTGTCAGACCAGCATACCAAACCACAATACCATACGAGAGGACGCTCTCTATAGTAGACCGGTAAAAGAGGGTCATTAGCCGTTATTCTACCCTGTTCTTCCGCAAGACCCTGAGAAAGTGAAGCCTCTGTTGGGCCTTTCTAGCCACCTCGGTTGTATTAACTGTCCAGGTCAGATCTTCACAGAGGTAGACTCCCAGAAATTTAAAGGAGGAAACTCTCTCCACACAGTCCTCCCCGATGTAAAGTGGGGCAGGTTCCTCCTTTTTTCTCTGGAAGTCTAGCACCATCTCTTTCGTCTTGCTGATGTTTAGGTGCAAGTTGTTGTTACTACACCATATGGATAATTTTTGTACCTCCGCCCTGTATGCTGTCTCATCCTCACCTGTAATGAGACCCACCACAGTTGTATCATCTGCAAACTTAATTATTGCAGTGGATGGGTCAGATGATACACAGTCATATGTGTATAAAGAGTACAGGTAGGGGCTAAGCACACAGCCCTGTGGATATCTGAGGATATCTACAAATTAGTGGAGAATATTATCTCCCCATCATTACTTTCAGAGGCAGTGTGTCTTGATAAACCAATATAACTTTCCTTCTACAGTAGGACAACAATCTAATGAAAGCATTTGTGAGTGATAAGGGACAGACACATAAGTTCACAGTAGCAAAAGCGTGAGGTTTGATCAACTCTTTCCTTCTGACACCATAATCTGTGCTCTTAGCCAACCTTTTTCGAGACCCATCATAGATATGGACTGGGGCATAAACCCATACTGAATATCCTATTTGGATATAATAGGATTATTTGACAGGGAAGTCTGTCTGTCTTGCAATACAAGCTGAGCTAAAGACTCCATCTGTATAATTTCCTTCCAGTGTAGCAATAAGAAATATGATTTTACTGTTGCTTTGTGTAAAAGAACTACTTGTGCACCTACATAAAGCCAATAAAAATATGAGAACTATTTAATGAATCGAAGGATGCATTTCGTGATCATTTATTTATCCAAAACATTTTTTTTATACAGCCATCAATAAAACAAAAGAGTAAATCTCTCCCCAGAGGACTATTCTCTGAAAGGCATAATACAAAAGGAAGAAGAGAAAGGGAGACTAGTGGGGGGAGGTAATCACAGGAACCAAATTTAACATTAAATAGTAGTTTGTACTATTTAAGAGCACGACATGTTAAAAATGCGTAGACTGGCAACCCAGGGGATGCCTTCAGGAAGAAAGGAAGATATTTTGCTTTCTGCTTGATTTATTTTAAAAGCGGTTGAAGGAGCTTCTCTGATACTTGATTTTCAGCTCCCCTAATTCAGAGTAAGCCTTTCCCATTTTTCCCCCCCTAGCCCAGGGGTAGGCAACCTTGGCTCTTTTATAACTCGTGGACTTCAACTCTCAGAATTCCTGAGTCAGCCATGCTGGCTCAAGAATTCTGGGAGTTGAAGTCCACGAGTCATAAAAGAACCAAGGTTGCCTACCCCTGGCCTAGCCCCTTAAACGTGCACAATTTATTAGTATTATTGTCATAGTTTATGTTACACTTTTATTATAGAGACTTATTGCTATCTTGGGTATTTTATCTCAACCATTTGATTTTACTCTCATGCTTTATATTTTGCACATTTTGCTGATCATTGACTGAATAAAGATTATTATTACCACCGCCACTTTGCATCCTTTAAAAAAAAAAAGGCTTGTTCCATGGGACTTCCTTCAGCTATCTTTTGCGGGGTGAATTCTGCAGAATATTAAAAAAAAATACTGCAGCAACAGCAAAGATTTTTCATTAAGAATGCATGCAATAACATGGCAGGTCTTGCTTTATATATTTAGTAATATAACAAAAAACAACAACTATTTTTTGCTAAAGGACTAGGGATCTGGTCATTTGGGTTTTTTTGTTTGTTTCACTTTTGGTTTGAAACTAAGCACAGTATGTTCTAATATTCAGAGATTTTGTAAAGTAAGTGTGAAACTTAGTGCAAATCTCATTATCCAAGTGCAGCTCTTATATATAGCCATTATAACACCATACACAACAAAAGTACATCTTCAGCATATTATTAAAGCATAGGCAAAATTCAAATCTTTCTCTCCCCTCCCCCTCCTCTGCTTTCACTCAGGCTTTTGTGGGAATTTTGCATAGATTGGGTGTTTTGGGGGGGGAAAAAACCCCAAGCATAATAACAAGAATGCTACTCTAAACATAATAAGACAATCAAGACTTTTTGTGTGTGAGATGCTAAACAAACCTGCTAGAATAGGATGGGAAATTTAAAACAAACATGATCTGCAGCTCAAACTACAGAATATGAAATTGCAAATTTCCCTTTCCTTTATAATAAAACTTGAGGATTAATGAATCTGAAAAATGGCAGATTCACAAAATATTAGAAGAGACACTTCTTTACAGAGCATAACATTAAACCAAGGGATTCATTGTCACAGCAGGTAGTGAAAAACACCAAAGGAGGAAATACACAAATTCATGAAGAATAAAATAGCCAATGACAGTGGATATTGGGTGGGATTATATTAATCAGGATCATAGCAAATAGAAAAATATATATACAAAATGGTAAAATCCTGCATTCACCCTGCAATTTACTCCTATATTTAAGTCACTTCATGGATGGTGTGGTTGGGGTCCACAGATTGGTCTAGCAGTACATCCTCCAGTTGCATCACTAAAACTAGGCTAGTATAATCATGATTCCCTACTTGCTTTGCAAATAAGTGGAAGTGCTATGATAGCCATTACAAGCTTTTTGAATGAAGAAGAAAGCGAGGACTGTGGTCAGTGGTGGGATTCAAATATGTGAACAACTGGTTCTCTGTGTGGATGCTACTTCTGGAAGTCCATTCTGGGCTTGGGCAACAAAAAATTAGCTACCGGTTCTGCCGAACTGGTGCGAACCGGCTGAATCCCACCACTGACTGTGGTGCTGATGAAATAACTATATCAGTATAAATCCGTTCATGCTTAATTGGCTATGTGGGATGTGGGATTGAATTCGAAGGGAAATTAGGTAATGTCCACTTGAACAAAACAGTAGCTTCTTTCCACTTTCTATAAATAAAAACCATTGTTCAAGTCATTTTTTTTACATTCCTCAGTTTTCCTCATACATTTATCTGTCATCGCTATATACTCTTTCAAGACATTCTATTGTGTTCTTAACCTGCCTCAAAGAAAAATACACACATCAGTTGTCCACCTAAGATCATGGTAATATAGAAATGGTAGGGATCAGGGAAGCTGTATTTTGTTCCTTTCTTTTTGTGTAGACTCTCTGATATGCTATAGCGCCTCTAATCGTCAACAAGCTATTGTTCTCCCTTTTAAATAGCTCATCCGAAGAAACCATTAGTTTTAATAGATCTCTTTCTAACAGACTATACAATAGTATCCATACAAGATGCAGCACATCATCCACTTTATGAAGAAGGAATTTGGGGGGCAAAACATGTAAGGCAAAAGTTAGCTTATATTTTTCTTTACCACCCACCCACCCTGTCCCTGATAATTATCTCTTTATATATTAAAAAAAACAGAAAAAGGAGTTGAAGTTGACAGGGTGATAACATAGCTGAAATAACACTCAGCACCATCTGTTTACAGATAATATGTCAGAATGGTCTGGGAGCCCACTTTCTAGAACAAGAACATTTAAAAGGCATTCCTGTCCTGAGACAGATTCACTTAATATAATTTTTATAAGATGTTACTTTACTACCGAGAGTTACTCATGCTTAATACCCTACTTTAAGAAATTCTATTTAGTAAATAATAAATTTCTGCAAAGTGACATTGATTTGCTTCAGTGAAGTGGTTCAGGCCTGGAGATAACTTAATTTGTTTCACCAAGGCGGAAAGCCTGGCTGAAGTGATGCAGGTGGTCTTGAATTCTTTCCAGACAGAAGGAATGAAGTTCTTTCAGCCATCTCCCCAGGCTGAAAGGTATTTCTAAGTTTGATAGCTCTGGGACTGCACTGAAGGTAGCTTCCAAACACTTTGGCCAACACTGTAGGAGAAGACTCCTCTTAGGTTTCTCCAGCAGCCAAAGAAGTCATTTCTTGTCAACAGGAAATCCACAGCCTAAAAAGAAGTCTCTGGTTTCTCCTATCTACAAGCCAGCAACTGGAGGTCAATTCTTCAGCTGCCATTGGCAAAACAATTAAATGATATTAATGGGAATTTCACCCTTCAGGATTTTATAAAGTTTCTCTGCGCTCCATAGCCCAGGTCAGAGTCTTCAAGGCTTGGAGACCAATGGCATTTTCCAGTAGGGCTTTGGGTTAGCTACACCTTGTGTATGCTGTGGGATTCCATACAGCCTGTGCTAGAGGAATCAGCTCAGCTGAAACTCCCTGTCATTGCTTCAGGTGAAGGTTCATTTATTTATTAAATTTATATAGTTATCAATCTCACGCTTGTGACTCTCAGCTTCTCCCACAACATAAGATCTTCCAAAATTCCAAAGAAAGGGTGAAGCACAGCAACATGGTGGGTTCATTTCAGCCGTAGATGCAAAGGGGCCTCTGTTGTTTCTCAAAACAAATTTGTGTATGTTTGGATTTTGTTCAAAGCTTCATCAAACTGTACTCATTCTTTTATGATTTGTATAATCCTAGTAGAATAAATACATCAACATTTCCTTCTTAAAATTATAGAAATCCTGACTGTATTTAACAGGTTTTTTTCATATAACACACAATGTAACAATTAATACATTTTTCATTGTGTGGAATGCAAATTTATTTCTGGAAAGAAAAATTCTTTCATCAAGATATAATTTGTTGGTAACATTTTCTAAGCATTCCAAATATAATATTCAATCTTGAAAAGTGTGATTGTTATACTAGAAAATGGATTTCATTGTTCTGTTTTGTACTTACTCCAATAGCTGAAAGTGCAAATGATCCGCAAGCTCTAGAAATAAAAATCAGAGGCATAAAGAAAACATGGAACTAAAATTAAATGCAACGAAAAACAAAATAATGACAACAGGTAGAACAAACAATCTTAGAAATGAAACTGAAGAAAATTTCTGCCTTATAGGATTGATTATCAATGCTAAAGGAACCAGCAGTCGAGAAATCTGCTGCACATGGTAGAGAAACAATGAAGGGCTTAGAAAAAAAAATATTGAGATGCTGGAATATGTCTATACATACCAAGTGCAGAATTGTGCGGGGAAAGTTTTTCCCTGTGATACTCTATGTAAATAAAAGTTAAGCTTCAAAGAAGCAGCATAGAAAGAGTACTGGCACTTTTGAATATTGGTATCAGAAAAGATGCCCAAGAATATCATGGATAACTTAGAAAATAAACAAATAAATGGAGCATAAAACAAATCCTTCCAAAGTTCGAGATGACCTTGATGGAAATATTCAAGAATTGTTACCTATGAAAAAGGGGCTGAAATGTTTTTTAAGTCCAAAACAGGGAGATAACTCTTGGAAGTGGCTCAGCCTCCCTAACTGATTGGATTATAAAGAGGAGGAGAATACAGCTCAGTCAGATTTGCAAAATTCTGTTATTATAATCAATCCCAATAAAAGTAGTTTTAACTTTCTGTGGAGTTAATTTCCTGATGTGGTCTACCTAGTGGGGCCTACACGGGGTCCAAATTATCATATTTTGCATATGAAAATTCAGCTGCCTTGAGAAGTCCATAAATATGGGAAAGCTGGAAGGCAAGAGAAAAAAAAGGATGATCAGCAGCAAGGTAGATAAATTCAGTCATAATGGCAATGAGTATTGCAAGACGTGAAGGTTGGGGACAAATCATCCTGGAGACCTTACATTTTTAGTCACTAAGAGATGGGGCCAACCTGATGGCACACACTCAATTAATTTTATAATAGGAATTAAATAATGTATATCCCTCTGTTTTACACTGAACATTACCACTTGTTTATTGTTGGCAGCAAAAGTAGTCGATATGAAAGTATCAGGGATTCTTTCAAACCAGTTTGTATGTTTAAAAGTCAAAGGAACTATGCTTTCTATTTGATACTAACTTCTGTACAGATGGTTTCTGCCATTGTGGCAGGCACAGCCACATTTCTCTGTGCGTTAATGATTCACCTGTAGAGATGGTTACCAGCATCAAATTCCTGGGTGTGCAGCTAACAAGTAGGCTGGTTTGGTCGCTCAACAGTGAGAAAATGGTGAAGCGGGCACAGCAGCGCCTGCACTTTCTGCGTCTCATGAGAAAAGCTCATCTTTCTTCCCCTGTCCTGACCACTTTCTACAGAGGGACAACTGAGAGCATCTAGTCATACAGCATCACAGTCTGGAAGTATCACTGCTTCAGACAGGAAGGCGGTGCAGAGAGTGGTGAGGATGGCCGAAAAGATCATTGGCAGTTCCCTCCCTTTCATCCAGGACATAGTACATAAGCGCTGCTTGAGCAGGGTCCGCAAGATTGTCTGGGACACTACACATCCTCTTCATGACCTGTTTTCCTTGTTACCTTCTGGGAGGAGGCTTCATGGTATCCAAAGCAGAACATCCAGGTTCAGTTACAGCTTTGTTCCATACAATATTAACCTTGTGAACTCTAAAGCTTCCTCCTTTCGTTATGTATTCAAGATAGTCAGTGATTAATATTTATATGTTATGTATATGTAAGGCTGTAGGTCTATACATATGTTGTATATAGTATGTTTTACATGTGTTATGTATGTGTACGCTTTGAGAGGAAGCAACTAAATTTCATTTTTAATGTGTGACATTGTGCCCCCAGGAAAAAAATAACAATAAAGGTTATCTAGCCATCTGTACAAATGTACGTTGATGTGTGTGTGTGTGTGTATGTAGTGTGTGTGTATGTTTGTGTGTGTGTATGTGTATATATATATATATATATATATAACAGAAAACAATATTACATTATTGACAATACATAGATTGAAAAATTATTAATACATAAGTAGAAGCTTCTTATTATTTGCATTGCAGTGATAATTTTGTTGGGAGGTTATTTAGTAAATCCACATGTAAAATAAAAAAAAAAGCTTGCATAACTTAAAGGTCCTTTGAGAAACTTGCTGAAGTTACATTTTGTAAACATAATTCTTCTAGTATTCCTTGCAGAAACCTGTTCTGGTTTCTGCCTTACAGCCTTACTCCTGTCTATTCAGTAGGGCTAGATGAAAGAAAAATGCATTCCCTCTTTGCTCCTTTTAGTAGAACTCTGTTCACAGAGAAGAAGGGAATACTCTCCATTAAATGTTTGAATAATAAATGATTGAAGATATACTTCTGACCCTTTTAACCTCTTGGGATAACGTCTTTCAGCAGCTCTGCTTCTGTTGTTGTATAAATAAAGCATTATAGAAATGGAAGACCTTTGTGGTAGCAGGATCTGCAAATATTTATCTGAGATTCATATTTCTATTTATTTTTGTGGGTGCCTAGCAGAGATCTGATGAGGTGCTTTTAAGAGATGAAATGGAATTTGTTAAGGAGTTATATAAATTAAGCAGGTTGCTTCAAGTACGTTCAAGTAACACTAAGAAGTTGTATGAGGAATGTCTTCTTCATTTGAACAGAAGCACTTGCTCTCTTTAAGGATATGATGGCAGCATAGACCCTATAGATGCATATAGACATCCATAAAAGAATAGAACGTCACAGTGGTGTGTTACTCTGTGTGTATGTGTAATAAATTGAGCCAGTGAGGAGAAAGTGAAGTTCTCATAAATGGTATAAACCAGGGGTGGGATTCAAATAATTTAACAACCTGTTCTTGATTGATTGATAATAATAATAAATTGATTGATTGAACAACCTGTTCTCTGCAAGGGGGGAGGTGGAGGGGCTGCCCATGCACCCCTCAACTCAGTGGTGGGATTTAAATATGTGAACAACCGGTTCTCTGTGTGGATGCCGCTTCCAGAAGTCCATTCTGGGCCTGGGCAACAAAAAATTAGCTACCAGTTTTGCCAAACTGGTGCAAACTCTGAATCCCACCACTGCCGCAACTGCTTACCATGCCAAAGGGCCCCAGCAGCCAGGCCTATCACACCCTGACACCCATTGTGCCTCACCAGTTCGGTAGTGACTTCTCCCACTTTCTCCTTCCTCCTCCTCATTTGAACAGCCCTTTGCTCCTGTTGCTGCTTTTTCAGTACCTGAATTTTGTCCAGAACCTGTGCAGAGGGTCTTTGGAAATGAAGCCCTGCAGTGATTGGGCGGGGTAGGAACCATTCCCTTCGCTTTTGGACTGGCTTCAAAATAGGCTGGAAGGTGCGACCTGAGGACTTCAATCTGGCTTTGCACGCTAGTCTGGCATCTCAATAAACTGGGTTTTTTTCCCCTCCATGCTGGATTTTTGCTGCCATACTGTTTAACTTGCTTTGAAGTTTACTTGATGCAGAGCGGGCAAACTTTAAAGAGAGTTAAACAGTACGGCAGCAAAAAAAAACAGCATGGGGGGGGGAAAAACTGGGTTTTAGAGATGCCAGACTAGTGTGCATTCACGTGCCTCCAATCCCCTTGCTTGCTGCAAAGCCAGATTGGAGTCCTTGGGCTGCTCCTTCCAACCCATTTAGGAGCGAGTCCAAAAGTGAAAGGAATGGTTCCCACCTCACCCAATCACTGAGGGGCTTCATTTCCAAAGACCCTCTGCACAGGCTCCGGACAAACCGAGATCCGGGACTGAAAAAGCAGCAATGGGAGGGAAGGGCTGTTCAAAGGAGGGGGAAGAAGGAGAAAGTGGGAGAAGCCCAAGGGAGACCTCCTCCATCACCTTTCAAGCGGAGGCAGGGCGGGGAAAGGCAGCCGTGCTGCACGGTGGCAGCAAGCAGAGGTGGAGGGGAAGTCACCCAGCAGGATTTCAGCCTTAGACCAAGACTACAGCTCACAAATTCCTGGTTTCTAGCCTGTTGCCTTAACCATTAGACCAAACTGGCTCCAGTACGGCCCTTCAGCCTTCAAAGAGATTGTCTCGATAAAATACATACTGCAGATTAGAGACTTCTCTATAAATCTAAATATCAGTCAGGCATCACTCCTGGTAACAGCATTAATACATGTCTTTCATCTCAATAAAGGTAAAGGTAAAGGTTCCCCCGCACATGCGTGCTAGTCGTTTCCGACTCTAGGGGCCGGTGCTCATCTCCGTTTCAAAGCCGAAGAGCCAGCGCTTGTCCGAGGACGTCTCCGTGGTCATGTGGCCGGCATGACTAGACGCCAAAGGCGCACGGAACGCTGTTACCTTCCCACCGCAGTGGTCCCTATTTTTCTACTTGCATTTTTACATGCTTTCGAACTGCTAGGTTGGCAGAAGCTGGGACGAGTAACAGGCGCTCACTCTGCTACGCGGCACTCGGGATTCGACCCGCCAAACTGCCGACCTTCCGATCGACAAGCTCAGCGTCCTAACCCACTGAGCCACCGCGTCCCACCGCGTCATCTCAATCCGTCCCTGCTAATAATCTGTTGCTCTTCTAGAGAGAATGCGGTGATTATGAATTCAGTTGGTCACCTTAACTGTTGCCTTCCCCTTTTCTACTTCAGTCAACCTTGCTAAGCATGGTTGTTTTTTTCGAATCCATCATTTGCGTACATCTTCACCTCAAGGGAACAGTCAGCCTTATTTTCATCCAAGATCAATTCATCCCTTCCATGCTACTCTAGTAATTATCTCCAGATCCATTCTTCATTCTTTCTCTTTAACAGTCAAAGATTACCATTGGAAGAACTATTGCTGTAATTAGTCAGCTCTATATCGTCATAGAAATATTGTTATCCTTGAAGATACTGTCTAAGTTTACCATTACCTTCTGTTTGGGATTAATTTATTTTTCCATCTTTGTCCCTGTCTAGCTATTCATGAACTGGGGGGAAAAAACCCAGAGCTACAGTATCTATCTTCACTGTCATTTCTGAGTTCAGAAAACTTCTTAGCTGATTTTAATCTTTGTCTTCTTAATAATTGACATTAATCTGTATTTTAAGCTTTCATTTTACTTTTGGAATGAATTGTAAATCTTTATTTTCAACTAAAAAAGTGATATTGCCTCCAGATGATGACCTGTTAGCATTCAACCTCATTTCAACTGTCACCTTTTAGAATTTTGCCATTCTTATAATTGCTGAGCAAGCTAAACAAATATACTGTAGTAACAACATTTGTTCTCACTCCTTTCCCTATTCTGTATCATTGCATTTTCTTTAAACCTAGTTCTTATAGTAAGTAACCTATTGTTCATTGTAACAGGGTTTTTTTTCCCCAAAAGAATAATCAGATATTTTGGGATATACATTAACCCAAATATATTTGATGTTCTGACGTTGTCTGTAATCAAATATAAAGTTCAATAAAGCCTCTTGCCCTTGCCATTTGTCCATCTTATGTTAGTATCTGGTCTTATGCCCTTCTGCCTATATGTCTGGCATTTTTCTCAATATAAGATGAGAATGGCTCATCTCGATATGGCTCTGTACTTCTGTCTTAAGAGTTTAAGAAAAGCTTGTCTTATATATAGAAATTAGTACAAGAGTTCATTGATATTGCATATTCTCTTGCATCTTTCTTCAGTACTGTCACATACTGCATGCTGAATTTTCCCGATTTCTAAGCCACACAGATCTGTTTGTTGGCATATAGCTGCTAGTGCTTTAACTCCCGGTTCTGCTGCAATTTTAAATACAGGTAGTCCTCGGGTTATGGCTTAATGGAGCCTGCCCATTAAGGCTGTAAGTCGTAACATTTGTAAAAATGAGCCAGTTATGTGACTGGCCCAATTTTAAAACATCTTTGCAGTGACTGTTAAACAAGCACAGTGGTCATGGGTGTGTAACTGTGATCTTTAAGTGAAATCTGCAACCATTAAGCAAACCCATTGTTCACTGTAGTGTGGTTTTGCAGAAAACCAGAGGTCCTGGCTTTTGGCAAAACTATTGTAAAATGCAGTCATGTGACTACAGGACTGTATTATCGAGCACCCAAAATTCAGTCATCTGAGGGAAGGACGACCACTAGAATTACAGTTCATAAGTCCTCTTTTTCAGGTAGATCATAGCTTCAGATGGTCCCTAAAAAACTGATCATACGTTGAGGACTATCTGTACTTGATGGGCATTTCATTCATGCCTTTACTTTCCTATTCAACAACTATCGTCCCTTGTACATTGCTTTTTTAGTGGAATCACTTTCTGAAAATATTCTTTCTTGAAATATTTGTGTCAAGTTTTAATGTTGTTTGAAAAAAATATCAATCTAATATTTCCATCTTCCTTTACTCTAGTTTATCTCTCTTAGATTTCTTCCACTGCTACTGTTGATTCCTAGTTTAGTTATCAATTTTCCTAGGATTTCTCTTCCAAAAACATCTCTCATTTTTCTCTTCCTGCTATTTTCCTCTCTTTGTTGACATTCTTGTTTGAGATAGCGTTCCTTGTTCTTTCTTGCTTGACGTTGAAGGCCGGTGTTCAGGTGTCACAGGCCATTCTTGTTCTCTGAGACTTTCATCCTCCATTTTTCCCTGGCTCTTATGATAGTTTGTTTTGAAAACCACTTTAATCTTTCCCCCTTTGAAATTTTGGGTATTTTTCTCTCCTTCAGAATTTGTCTGTTACCTAGTGCCTTATGATCTGTTTCAAATATGTTGTTAAGTATATTGAATCTATCCTTACAATGATCTTCTTAGGGAATAGAAATTTATGGGGAAAGATGAAAGAACCTGAGCAAAAGGCTAAATGGTATGATTTTTTTTAAAAAAAATAGTTTAAATATCTTCAGGGTTCTTACATAGAAAACTTTTAATCTCTGCTGCATTAGAGAGCCCAGCCAAATCTAATGGGTTTAAGTTACAGGATAATAGATTCAGCTGAACATTAGGTGAAATGTCTTCAAGCTTAACAATGGAACCAATTGGATGAAGATGCTTTTCTTAAAAGTGCTCAAGAAGAAGCTAGATAGCTGCCTTTGGGGAATGCTTATATGCAAGGGTTTCAGCTAAATGTTCTACAAGCCACTCTATTTTTTCAAGTGTTTTGATCATCTCCAAAGCAGAATTTATATCCATTCCGCTGGCTACAGATTGTCTTCTCTAACAAACAGAAGCAGCCTAACTTCCAGACAGAGTTCTTTCCCTTTCCCAGTTTCTTGAATAGAGATCCTGGCTCTATCCTGGAGTTTTTGTGGATGGAATCTGGAATCATATGCATTTGAAATCTGCATTCACCACTAAGTGCTGCCTTTTCCTCTGTAGGTGTTGTGCACATGGCTGTACTTTCTGTATAATATGAAGAAATCAACCTCCTTGATAAGGTGTACTATTCTCTCTGTGCAAGCTAAACATAAGTTAAATATGCCCTCTCCATTAGTGACTGTGGTTCTGTCCCAACAACTTTGTCATTAAGAGAATGTGTGCCTGAGAGAGAGTGTCATTGCAAAGATGGTTGCAGCTGTTTCACAGATATAAAGTTCTTTGTATGCTTTATCTATTCCCCCTCCCCCGCTTTTCCCCCCTCTCCCTTGTATAGTGGAAAGCTTGCTTAAATAAACCTCTCTCTTCCTGAGATGCTGTTTTCTGTAGTGCATTGTGCCCCTAAAAATTCTAGGTAAAAGTAACAAGCTTAACTCTGTGAACTTAATTGGTTTATTAGAATCCTACCGTTTGCTCCCAGCTGTTGCTTGAAACTGAGCAGACTTTAATCAGTTTCACACTGAAGGCCTTTATTGTTGTAAATGTGTGCATTAGTCAGAACAGGATTTTGTAATTACCATTTATTACCATCATATTTGTGATTGGTTGCTAACCAAGATAGTTGCCAAACAAGGAGTGGTTGCATTCAGAGCTTATTTTAAGTATTTATTTGGCCTGTTAGCCAATGCTAAATTCAAGGTGCTGGTTATCACCTATAAAGCCCTACATGGCCTGGGTCCGGGATATCTGAGGGAACACCTGCTGCCGGCATCAAATGCCCTTCGCCCAGTGCGCTCCCACAGGGAGGGTCTGCTCAGGGTCCCGCCGGTAAGAGACTGCCGGCGGGTGACACCCAGGGATAGGGCCTTCTCGGTGGGAGCGCCTGCCCTCTGGAACCAGCTGCCGGTGGAGCTGAGAACTGCCCCCGACCTTCGATCATTCCGCCGGGGCCTGAAGACCTGGCTCTTCGAGCTCTCGGGCCCAGACTGAGGAGGAATTTTTAATTTGGGGTTCTTTTTAACTGACTACAGGGTTAATTTAATATTTTTTAATTTGGTTCTTAATTTTTGTATTTTGGATTTTTAATTCCCTGTAAACCGCCCTGAGTCCTCAGGGAATAGGGCGGTATATAAATATAACTAAATAAATAAATAAATAAATAAATGTCGACATAATTTCTAGTCAGTTCAGTTCCTCATGAGGCCCATTTCAGATAGAAGACTCGATCATATGAAGAGTGCATGGAAACAATAAATATTCTTCTTGTTATCTGGAAAAAAACCCTGCTCCTTTAAAAAAAACAAAAATAAATGTTAGTTGAATGTTTTACAAGCTCTACACTAATCAAATATCCTTTTTAGTAGTCAGGGCATTGCATGCATCCTGATGATTGGCAGGTACAAATCTTTTGATGCAAGCATCATTTATCTCACAATGCTAGAAGTTAGCCATTTTCCCCCCCAATGAGACTGAATTTTTCCTCAGAGTGAGACTATTATATATGCAGGAAAAAACTACAAATAATGAGCATATTGGACACTTAGGTATTTTAAGCTGATGCGGACTGTTCCAACATCCACAGTGACAATTTCACATTATTGTCCTGCCAATAATTTTAGTTTGGCATCTAGAGTAAATTACGTCTTAAGGAGATGAAGGAAATTTGATCTATATGCTTTTTTTAGGCATGAGTCTCCTTAGCAGTGAAAAAACATCAGTGGCATATTTTGCAACATTATATCTGGTGCTTTTGTCCCATAGTCATTCTCTATGAGGAAGAAAATTATGAATTCAACATTAATTTTAAATATAGCCACTAATAATGTTCTTCCTAGCATTAAAATAGCTAGGCATTTAGTCAGTTTTGGTTGGTTCCTCTAGTCCAAAGTAATACTTAAATTATTCAAAACCATCAACAACACATATGTACACCTTCCCTTTGTGTCCCGATCAGTGTTCACTTGAGGACCTCATGGTAGCGCAACAGAACACTATTAATGTTGCTAGTTTCTGGACAAGATTTGTTTAATATAATCTAGATGAGTTCAAATCACCAGGACAAGATGGATTATACCCCCAAGGTTATAAAGAAACTGGCAGACGTGATCTCAGAACCACTGAACTAGATCTTTCAAAGATTCTGGAGCACCAAGGAACTACTAGAGGACTGGAACAGAGCTGATGCAATTCCCATCTCCAAAAAAGGAAAAAAATAGATCCAGGAAACTATAGACCTATCAGCCTGAACTCAATATGGACCAGAGAAATGCTATGGATATTATTTACTTGGCATTCAGTAAGGCATTTGATAAAGTAGACCACAATCTACTATTTGATAAGATAAAAAATGTGGGTTAGACAGCATCACCACCAGATGGATTCGTAGCTGGCTGACCGGCTGTACTCAGCGTGTAGTCCTCAATGGAACTGCGTCTACATGAAGGGAAGTGTGTAGTAGGGTGCCCCAGGGCTTTGTTCTGGGCCCAGTACTCTTCAACATCTTCATCAATGATTTGGATAAGGGAATAGATGGGGAATTCATGAAATTTACAGATGACACCAAGCTGGCAGGAATAGCCAACATTCCAGAAGATAGGATTAAGATACAGAAGGATGGGTACTATCTAACAAACTGAAATTCAATGGTGAAAAAAAGTAAGGTTCTACATTTAGGCAAGAAAAACTAAATGCACAGGTATAGTATAGATGTTACCTGACTCAACAGTAGTAACTGTGAGAGGGATCTCGGAATCCTAGTAGACAATCACTTAAATACGAGCCAGCAGTGTGCTGCAGCTGCCAAAAAAGCCAAAACAGTTCTAGGCTTCATCAACAGAGGGATAGAATCAACGTCACATGGTGTGTTAATACCACTTTACAATACCTTGGTAAGACCACACTTGGAATACTACATCCAGGTTTGGTCACCATGATGTAAAAAAGACGTTGAGACTCTAGAAAGAGTGCAGAGAAGAGCAATAAAGATGATTAGGGGACTGGAGGCTTAAACATATAAGGAATGGTTCCTGAAATTGGGTATGTCTAGTTCATGTATATTAAAGTTATTTATTATTATTTATTTTATTTTATTACATTTATATACCGCCCTTTCCCGAAGGACTCAGGGCGGTTTACAGGGTGATTAAAAAACCAAAATACAAAAGTTAAAAACAAATTAAAAAAATATATATGTGTCCCTGCCTAAATAAAACCCCAGTTAAAATAAGATGAATCCTCAGCCTGGGCCAGAGAGCTCGAAGAGCCAGGTCTTCAGGCCCCGGCGGAATGAACGGAGGTCGGGGGCAGTCCTCAGCTCCACTGGCAGCTGGTTCCAAAGGGCAGGCGCCCCCACTGAGAAGGCCCTATCCCTGGGTGTTACCTGCCGGCAATCTCTTACCGGTGGCACCCTGAGAAGACCCTCCCTGTGGGAGCGCACTGGACGAAGAGAACTTGATGCCGGCAGCAGGTGTTCCCTCAGATAACCCGGACCCAAGCCATTTAGGGCTTTATAGGTCATCACCAGCACCTTGAATCTCACCCGGAGGGCAACCGGAAGCCAATGCAGCTTGCGGAGTAGAGGTGTTACATGGGAATATCGGGAAACCCCCATCACAACTCGCGTGGCCACATTCTGCACCAGCTGAAGCCTCCGAGTGGTCTTCAAGGGCAGCCCCATGTAGAGAGCATTGCAGTAGTCTAAACGGGAGGTCACGAGCGCATGAGTGACTGTGCGTAGGGCATCTCGGTCCAGATAGGGTCGCAACTGGGCAAAAGCCCCCCTGGTCACAGCTCCTATATGGTCTTCAAAATTGAGTCATGAATCCAGGAGGACGCCCAAGTTGTGAGCCCTATCAACGGGGGGTAACACCTCACCCCCCATCGTTAGAGATGGAATAGTCTGGTTGACCTGAGATGCCGATATGCACAGCCACTCAGTCTTGGCGGGATTGAGACAAAGCCTGTTTCTCCCCATCCAGACCTGGACCGCCTCCAGGCACCGGGACATCACGGCGAGGGCATCGCTGGGTTGGTTCGGGGTGGAAAGAAAAAGTTGGGTATCATCAGCGTACTGATGATACCCCACCCCGAAACCACGAATGATCTCACCCAGCGGCTTCATATAGATGTTGAACAGGAGGGGCGAGAGAACCGACCCCTGAGGAACTCCACAAATGAGAGGCCTCGGGGCGGATCTCTGCCCTCCCGTCAACACCGACTGCGAACGGCCCAGGAGATAGGAGGAGAACCACTGTAAAATGGTGCCTCCCACTCCCAACCCCCTGAGACGCCGCAGTAGGATACCATGGTCGATGGTATCAAAAGCCGCTGAGAGATCTAATAGGACCAGGACAGAGGAACAACCCCTGTCCCGAGCCCGCCAGAGATCATTCACCAGTGCGACCAATGCCGTCTCCGTGCTGTATCCGGGCCTGAAACCTGATTGGTACGGGTCCAGATAATCAGTTTCCTCCAGGAACAGAGGAAGCTGATGCGCCACCACACTCTCAACAACCTTCGGCAAAAGGTTGACATGTCATATGATGTGTTACGACGTATTGTGACTTTTTTTGCATTGCCGGAGCTGGGGTGGGCACGGCCTCTGTTTGATGCAACCAGCCTGCGGGCTGGCAGTTTGACACCCCCCGTCTAGTTTAATGAAAAGAAGGACTAGGGGTAACATGATAGCAATGTTCCAATATCTAATGAGTTGTTACAGAGAAGAGGGAGTCAAGCTATTCTCCAAAGCACCTGAAAGCAGGACAAGAAGCAACAGATGGAAACAAATAAGGAGAGAAGCAGCTTAGAACTAAGAAAAATTTCCTGACAATTAGAACAATTAATCAGTGGAACAACCTGACTCCAGAAGTTGTGAATGCTCCAACATTTTTAAGAAGAGACTGGACAACCATTTATCTGAAATGATAGGGTTTCCTGCCAGAGCAGGGGGTTGGAGAAGAAGACCTCCAAGGTCCCTTCCAACTCTGTTATTCTATTATTCTTTTTATTTGTATTTGTGTTTATTTTAATCTTGTATTTATATTTTTTAAATTTTATGTCATATAGTATGCCTTATTTTAATTGTGATGCTTCTGACATGAATAAACAAACTCAAAACCATTGTTGTAGAAAAACCAACAAACTAATGTGTTGTAAATAAGGCAGAGAAAAACTGGAATGGTAAATGAAAAAGGGAAATCTTTTTTTAAAAAGAATTTCATAAATTTTAACTTTCAAGGGTAACATAAGGATTATCTACACTTTTTTTAAGAACATTGGTCACTAATTTTTCTCCAGATGATTCTTAGTTTTTGAAATTCTCTCTCTCTGCATGTGACTGTAGAAAATTACACAACTTTCTTTGCATAACTGTTCTGGAAAATGTACAAACTAGAACTTTATTTTTGAGGGAAATGCTTCAACTGATCATTGAAATGTCGAAAAAGGTATTGGATCACATTGCCTTCACCAGTTCCTACTTTTCTTTCAAGGCATATTTTGTTAAACGTCCAGGGAAGCAGATAGAAGACGAGCTTCTTCTAATAGATTGTCAAATTTTACTATCTCTAGAATACACAGTACTTTTCAAGATAGTAAATTCCAAAAGTGTGATCAAATTATGTTTGATGTTTGTCTTTGAAGTGAATAGGTGCTGGGATGCTGGGACATATTAATATTAGTCAGCCAAAACTGGACAAGGATCTGTCTTGGTCATGGCTTGCACCTTGCTGATCTTTCAAGGGCCACCAGTCCAGAAATAGCCACAAGCCATGGATCTTCTCCTTCAAGGACACTGCAAGGGACAAAACAGAGGTGTAGAAGAATCCTGATGTATTAACTATAGCTCCAGGGATTTACTTTCAACTGGTTCTATCCCCTCCAGATCATATAGCCATTCTATGATGCTATCATGGCTTTTAGGAGAGACTTGATTATAATTCTGTGAGTTTCATTTTTTATTTTATTTTTTGTCAATTCAACATCTGTTTGGAAATGCTTCATAACATTTAACTTCAGTTCAACTTCTGGCACCTCAACTTTATTATCTATTGCCCTGTCCTTCGGAGCAAATGCAGGCGATTTTTCTCTATTTCCTATCATGACAGCTTTTATATTTTAGCAAATTGTTACCATATTGTCCTTTAATTTGTTTTCAAAGCAGAAAAATGAACGTCTTGCTCCTTCAACTTTCCCTTTTATATTTCATTTCTCTCCCCCCCCCCCATTTTTTCCTCACCGTTGGTCTTGCTTTCTGTTTGCTTACTGCTGCTCAGACAATGTAGCACCCCAACAGAGTTTGGAATTCTACAGATTTTCCAATAATACGCAGACAAAACATTGTATGTATTCACATGTGCCATGTCTTTTTGAATAGTCAAAGAAGCATTCTTTGGTTTTCTGAAAAATTAAATTGTTCTCTTGTCATTCAATTTGTATTGATCCTAATTTTCCACGTGATGGAAAATATTTTGGTTTATGACTTTAGAACTTTTACTCTTTTAGGAATGTCAGTATATGTTTTATACTTGTAGATTCTTACATGTTGTAACGGGTTTGCTGCATTCTTTAGCTGTGCCATCTGTATTTTTTTTTAAACTGTACTTTCACCTCCCACTTCCAAATAATTTATGAAGATGTTACTCAGTGTTAGACTGTGACAAATCCTTTCTTCTTGATGCTAAAATCATAATAACAAGTGGGATTTTCAACAAAGTTTTCAGTTTAATGTGTCTTTGTTTAGAATTTTAGGATATTGCATTCCATTTGTCTTCTCTATCTCTCTCCCAGGCTATTGGCTGCTTTCAGCATGACACTCTATAATCTTTTTTTTTCTAAATATATACTTTCTTCAAAATTTGGTGAGGTTTTCGAGGTGTCTGGGCTACATAACCCACACTTAAAAATGCACAAAATTCACACAAAAATGTTATGGAGAATGGTTTTTGCTATTTTAGTAAAAAAAATTGTTTACAGTGAGTCATGAACAAAATGTTTTATATTTTGAAGAGCACAGAAGAAAAAGAGACATTTTCATTTTTATTAAAGCTCCACCTCCAAGCCACCTTAATACAATAAGTGAAAGAAAAAGGTTACTTCATTTTCTTAGAGCAAGCAGAAGCAAACAGCTTATCTATCTTAGCTATGGAGAAAATGATGGATGGGGAAGCCTTCCTCCCCATTTTCTGCTGTTGAGTTTAGTTATTGTGTGTTTAGAGTACAAGATTTACTCTGTTTCATAGGTTTATGCAACAAACTAAACTGTAAACTATCCACACGAGTTAAGCTTGCACATTATAGTTGGCTAAAAGGTAGTTGGTTAATTTATGTCTCAGTGAACCATGCTAACATGACATATATATGGAGAGAAAGCAAAATGAATTACAGTGGAGATACATAGTTACACTGTCAACATAATAATCTTTTTCTTTTTTTCTTTTTTCTTCTACAGCATAGCCATATGTGAAGTGTACTAAATAGAATACAAAGTTTAGCTTAGGTAAAAATGTGGTTCAGATAAACAGTATTCCTAAAACAAAGTAATATAAATCGTGTGTTATTGCCTGTCATTGGCTTTTAAATCTTCCTTTGTATTTTTAACCACCCTAGATGTATTGTGCCATTTAATATCTGCAATGCATGCAAAACCTCAAACAGATCTTAAAAACACAAGCATAAGTTGCATAAAATCAATATCTCACCAATATTGAAGTCACCAAAAAACCAAACAGAATGCAATGCCAGGGATCCTCAATGCTCTAACTGGCTCAAATTCACATTGGTAGTTTACACAGATGTTTGGTGCATTTCAATGAAGTTTCTCAAAGTGCAGAACTAAAACTATGACACAAAATTTGTCTTAGCTTTTCTGTGAATTGGATTGGATTAGGACCACATATAGAAGTCTATTTTTTATTATTAAAATATATGAAGTTGGATATTCTCCATTCATTCTTCTCTCAATAGCTTCGTGTCATGGTTCCGATACATGAGACCAACTAAAACAGAATTCTGAGGCTTGAAGTTTCCTTTAAGAACATGTTTATTGGCTACAAAGTATCGGCACTGTCAAAAGTGAAACCAAGACTAAAATTCCCTCCAAAAAGTTACAGTATACAAAGTTAAACTTCCCACCCCATTACTATGCTTTCAAATATGTTTCCCAGTAGATTAGTTTGGCAGACTTTTTAACAGAAAGCTCAGCCTCCCAGTCTAACAAACAGAAATGACCTTGGTTCCCACAGGACAGAGAATTGTTTAAGCTAGCAGAAAAAGTCCACCACCTCTCTCCCATTCTGGTGGCAGTCAAATACAAACCAAATGGCTTCATTCAGGTTCGTTGCAGAGTTGACACTTCAGTTAAATCAGTCAGTTTCTTGTATTTCTCCAAAAATGGTTTCAAAAATTAATTTCTAACTGTATTGATTTCTTCTACTAAGTTGATAGGCTAGTCTGTCCATGTCTGATTCTGAGCGGCTTGCAAACCTCCAAAATCATAATAAAATTAAAACTAAACATAGCAGTTTAAATATGAATAACAAAATAATAAATAACATATACTGGGCCAGAGGAAAACCACTAAATGACACAGAAGGACTATATCACTTCTATGGATAGAATGCCTAAACCATTAACACAGCTTTTGAGCCATTGGCCATAGATGGCAGCTTTCAAAACACCTTGCTTCTTCAGGACTTTTTTCTACTATGTGAAGCCTGTTGACATTAACTGATAAGAGTAGGGTGTCTTCGAATTCTGTTGTACAATAAACACATGTTGAATAATCATTGAAGTGGGACACACTTCATTTCAATCTCCTCCATCTCACAGAATTATAGCATAGGGGGGGAAAAGTAGTATATGAGGGAAAGCTGTCCTTTGGAATGAGAAGGGCAGGATACAATATCTTAGATAAATAAATATATCTCATCATAAGTGTAAGAATTTCTTCAGAAATATTGCTGGAAATCAAATTATGTATCTACTATATTCTTACTGTATTCCTATTATGTACTAAATGGTTTATCCTGTGAAAGATAAACACTAATTTCTTAGTAAATGACACTGGCTTCAGATGAGTTTCATCTAAAGGCTGACAAATTCATAATTTTGTAATTGTACTGAACATTTATTAGTTTTTGTAGACAATTTCATTAAAAGCAAACACACATTCCTCAGGCCTCCCACTTTTTACATTTAGCAAGGTACTAAAAGTTTAACTTTTTCCCCAAAGTGCTGTGTGACCTTATTTGCTCTCCTTCAGTTTTGAAAGAAAATTTGCAGTGATTTTCTGATTTCTAGAATGACTACTTCTTTCAGTAGATTGGGATATATATATTTCATGAAGACTTCCTGACTTAAATGTGGATATTTCTTCATATTAAACAGCTTATAGTTTCCTTGTACTAAATCGTTATGTGTGATAAGTAGTTCTAATAAATATGTAATATATATCTTTTTTTTTGTCTTACAGGCTTTCCCATGTATCTCAACAGGCATTTATGGTACGTAAAACCGACTGTGAATTTCTATATAATAAAGTTTTATAGCAATCAACTTTAAACAGTGTTTTTCCTCTCTCCCTTTTATTGTTTTAATTTGTACTCCATGAATTAGTAGAGCAGTCTATGCTGGTAAGCTGTGTGGTGCTCAAAAATGACAAAATTAAGAAAATCTCAAAGTAGTGTTCTTGTCTTTCAAGCATTTATGAGTTTATATTGAAAAGAATAAGTTGTTTTGATTGGATTCAAGGCTTCTAGCTCAATATATGCAACGGTGAGTTTCATATGCATAATGTCTTTCTGAAGCTCGCTATAACATGAGCAAAATGATATATCAATTGTTACTATTTGTCCCACCCACTCTAGCAAGTGGGGCATGTTCCAGGTCTCAACAGCTAAGGAGTGTTGGCTGGGAGGAGCCAGGAGGAGAACCTTTTCTTCTGCATGACCTGCTTGACCTTTGGAACATCATCTCTCTGAGATTACATTAGCCTTGACCCCTACTGGCTTTTTATAATATCCTAAAAAGTTGGTTATTTTGTCCAAGCCTGAAGCTCTGGGTGTGTTCAGAGCCACTTCCCGTCTATACTCATAGATGCTCAATGATGCTTGGCTGCTTTTTTTTATATTATGTATTTTATCTATTTTATTGTAAGCGGCCTAGAGCCATATAAGTGAGATGGGTGGCTATATAAATTGAGTGAATGAATGAATGTCATGAAAAGTGAATCATGACTCAGTTGTAGAGCATATGATATGTCTGAACTTCAGTTTCAGCTTCAATCCTTTGCATTTTAGTAAAACATTAGACAAGTAGACAAAAATGAGACAATATTTTAGTGCTTATTAACAATAAAATTGGAGCTGAACTTTCAGAGACACAAAAAAATTATCTGACATATGAAATTTCTATGTCTAGTTAATAGTCAAAAGCTATGTCACTGTTTTAAGAAAATTATAGGTCTAGCAAGCATTTAAATCACAACGTTTTGATATCAGTTTTCTCACAACGTTAAGGACATTTAAATTCTCATTATGAATAAAAATATCTATGTCCTCAGAATTCTATAGGTGTCAAATTCTATAACCTTCTTTTCTGAAGTAGACAGTCAGAAGGTTATAAGGTAGCTAAACATGTATAATATAGGACACTGTAACAATTGTAATTTGCAAAAAAGGAGCCAAAGATTGATACTCCTTTTATTGTTCACATTTTATTTATTCTTGATTGCCCAAGATGTCATCAGCCATTCAGTTGTGTCTGAGCCTTAGCCAGTCTACAGATCAACACTCTCCATGCTCCTCTGTCTTTCACCGCTCCCTTCAGATCTGCCATGGTCATCCTGGTGTCATTCTTTATAGTGTCCAGCCAGTGAGTATTAGGGCGGCCCCTTTTTTGTTGATCAATCCCAGCGTGATTGACTTTTCGAGTGAGCCAGCTTACATGACATGACCTAAGTATGACAGCCTCTGTTTGGCAATCTTGGCTTCTTGTGATATTTTGGGTGAGGTTCAGCAAGGACTTCTTTGTTATTTTTGGAGTCCATGGGATGTGTAATAGTCGCTTCCAGCACCACAGTTCAAAGGCATCCACCCTTGTCCTTGCTGCCTTTTTTCAGAGTCCAAGTTAGCCATAATTAGCAATTTGAAAAAAAAATATTGTGTTAACTAATCTGCATTTTCTTGTGAGGCTGATGTCTTTTCTGGAAGTTCTTCATGCCAGACATTGCAGTCCTTCCAGGGGTTATACACCTTCTGATCTCAGGGTTGCAGTCACCACTTTGGTTAATTTTAGAGCCCAGGAAGATGAATTCCTTTACTGTTTCGATGGTCTCATTGTCGATCTGCACTCTGACCTGTGTGTTCACGGCAGTTGTCATTATCTTTGTTTTCTTGAGGTTAAGGTGCAGTCCAAATTTTTCACTTTCATATTTGACTCTCAGCATTAACCATTCCAGATCCTCCTTGCTTTTCATGACCAATATTGTGTCATCTGTATATTGGAGGTTGCTGATATTCCAACCATCAATTTTAACCCCAAAGGTAGATTCCTCCAAATGCACATTTTTATAATGATTTTGGTGTACATGTTAAATACTATAAATGACAAGATGCAACCCTACCATGTGCCTTTTCCAATTCTGAACCATTTTGTGTCTCCATATATGGTTCTTACAGTGGCTTCCTGATCAGAGTACAATGACTGAATGAGCTGGATGAGGTGTGCTGATATTCCCAATTCTTTGAGGTGGTTCCAGAATTTGTCATGGTCAACACAATTGACCATGTGTAGTCAATGTAGCACCTGTAGAGACCTTTTTGGTATTCCTTTGCTTTTTCCATCATCCAATGTAATTGGAAATATGATTATGTGTTCCTTTCCTTTCCGAAATCCTGCCCTGTACATCAAGAAGTTCCCTGTTGCTGATCCGATTCAAACACTGCTGGATTATCTTCAAGAAAATTTTATTCACGTGTGGTATCAAGCTGTGGTTTGGTGGTTGGAACAGTCTTTCATATCACCTTTATTGTCCAAGATTGCCCAAGAACCTTGATCAAAATTGCCATTTTGCTCTGTTACCTAATCTCTTTTTTATTATTATCTAAGTAGCACGTTTTTGAGGTCCAATACTTTATATCATTTTTAGTGTTTTTCTGACCATTTGGCTATATGCAAATCAGTCTGCAGCATGAAACAGAGAGAATATAAACTTATAATTGATCATTTTCTGTGAATAAATCAGTAAACAGGCAAATGTCATGCAGTGTTTCCACAGTGCGTCTTAAAGATGGACAGAGCATCTAGTATCCACCTCAGATTGAATCAGAAATGATCTAAGATTATGTGTGAAAACTTAAAAAAAATTGAGAAAATATGTGCATATGTGTTTTCTGAGACTGCTAAGATTTAAAAAGAAAAACTGCCTATTTCCCTCAAAACACACCATTTTTGAAAACAGACACAGTTTCAAAGCATTCCTTTTCCTTTTCCCAATGGATTGAGGCAACACTGGGGAAATGTAGAACCAATGATTTTTCCCCCCTTCCCATTTCCTTTCATCTGTCTGGGTCATTTCAATACTCTAGGTAAATGCACCATGAAAACATATTGTTCTCTACTTGGGGATTTCCTCTATAGGTTAGACTTCATTCTGACAAAAGAGTTATATTTTTTAATATTTTTCTTAGTTTGTTTCAAATTCACTTTTAGAAATCCTTAAGTTTCTCTCTATGAATGTAGCTTGGGAGATTTTTTTCACCATCATCTCCATATCTTGCTCATACAATAAACTGCAATATAGTCAACATCTAAAGGAGAATCTGGATTAGCCTCACTCAATGCATGTTCTACCTCTGTACAAACTGCACAGTTATGAGTGGAATGCATCATTATTTGAATCTGTGTTCACTCCCATTCATATCTTTAGCCCTCACACAAACACACGCACATCTCTAACATTTGTTGGGGGGGGGCTGTTTTGAGGGTATAGCTTCAGTAGAAACAGTTTCTACCTCTAAAATCTCTATTGGAGTGTCCATACGTTATTCACAAATGAAGTGATGAGGATAGTCTTTGTAAGGGTTTCCCTGTGTGGGTTTATGGTACACCATTTTACATGAAGAGTGCTGTAGTGTAATCATGAGAAAAGAGTTTGTAAGAGTCTCTTTAGGATAGGTTTTTGGAATGATTATATTGATTGATTTTGGAATTCCTACTTAATGTAGCTGCTCCTTGGGGGCTATTGGAACAAAGTAATTTGATTATATATTCTGTAATAATTTGTCACATGAATTATTAAACAGTGATCTTATTTTGAACTATGTGCTGCCCATCTTCCAGAGGGTTTCTTCATTCAATTTTCCTGTTGAATATTTCCTACATGCATAGAAATTATTACCAGAATGTCCACTGATTAATTCTCACCCTCTGAATTGACTATTAATAAGACATATTTAGCCCAGAAGTTGATTCCAGAAAGAAGTTTAAAACTATTAAATTCCGTACTTGGATTGGCAACTTTCTTATTCTAGTTTTACTGGATGGTAAAATACTACAGCAGATTTACAAATTTGTGTTTTCTGCCAAATAAATTGGCTCTCATGCTTCCTTATCATTTAACTCTAAATTTCAAAATCCATAGGAAGTCTTGTTATAAATAAATTATTCTCACACTATACTATATTCTTCTTCACCACAAGCTAGGAAGACAAATGTCTGCAGATGTCCTAAACATCTACTGGGTATAAGCAGAAAAAATAATATTCTATTATTTTTATTAGTGAAACAAATTAGGAATATAACTTTGTCACAGGATATTCTCTATCTTAATAAGATCACATATTTCAGAAACTATTAATTATTATTTAGGCTGTCATGAGTGGATATGACAATAGGGATTCCTATGTTAGTTACAGTTGTAAGTTATACATTCGTGAAAGGTGATCAAGGAAACTAAAGAAAGATTTGGTAATTTATGAAAAAAGATTTCACAATTTTGTGAAGAATTGTACAAATTCCATTATTCTGTTTGACGACATGAATGGATGATGAGAATGAGGCAAGACTTTACAAAAAGGGTAGCTGGCATGAATGAATGTGAACAGCAACTGGTGAAAATCTGCTTGGAAAAGAGCCTGTGTGGTTTAAGCATAAGTTTGTGCATTATGGTGGAAAAGGAATTAATCAAAAACTTTTGATCTGATTGTTGATGATGAAATATTGAGAGAAGGGAAAAAGAACTAATAAAAAGCTTTATATAAAAAAAGAAATATTGAGAGAAGAAGTGAAGGATACAAGAATGGAAATAGATTATAGGTTCTGAATAGGGAATCGTTGATTATTTGGTTACATCAGGAATGGATCTTAAAAAAAATCATCATCGAATCAAATACAGGAAGTGAAATAAAATAGAAAGCAGAATAACTGTGGGAAGAGAGAGTATGAGTCTTGTATGAAAAAGAAGACAGATTAATTTCCCTACAGAATTAAAGTGAATATAAGGAGAATGTGGAAGCTCTTTGCTACAGAATAAAAAGAATGATATTACAGAGTGTCAAACAATACATGAACATATGCTAATGGCAAGTATGAGAAAGGATTTATTTATTTAATTAATTAGTTTATGTTTATTTATTTAATTAATTTATATGCTGCCCATCTCACTCTGCAAAGTCACTCTGGCTGGTTTTGATGAAAGGAAGTAGTGAAATAGATTCTGGATGAGGAAAAGTACTCATAATGAGTATGGAGGATAACTGATGCAAAAATGAGGATGACAGCAAGATAGTATATAATGTACACGGATAAAAAAGGAATGTAGAAAGAGATAACTAGAACAGTTAAAATTAAAAATCAGAAAAAAGGTGAAAACTTTTTGATGGAAGTAGGGGGAAAGGGCTAAATAAGAAACTATAGAAAATTGAATGAAATTCAAACAAAATAGTCCAGGAATGATTTCCATTTTAAATTAAATTAAATTCTATGTCAGTGTTAGTTTTAAGGTACAAAGTCAGTCTGTTCCAATGATTTGGATAATCATTCTTCCAAAGAGGGGAATCAACCATCCAGTTTGCGATCGTGGTGCCGGCGGACGGTGAGGAGATCACTCTCTCTGCTGTCTGGTTTTTCTTCCACTGGAAGACCCTGAAAAAGGTTGAAAGTTGCCCTGGAGGGGCGACAACTGTGAGGAGGACCCCCAACTGATCACAGAAGGCCAGCAGCCCTTCCATTTGATCCAGGGCAGCTCCTTTGTACGGAGAAAAGATCACTAAGCCGTTACCAGCCGAAAGCCAAAATCACCACCAAGCACAACGAAAGCACCGTGGAGGAATTGCATGAGACCTTACCTTACCTACCTTATATCCCAAGTACCTTCCTGTAAAAGCTTTTTGAAATTTCTTCCCACCCTTTTAAATGATGGCATTTGTCTACCTTTGGGAAATTAAGCCTTGAAAAGAAAAGAAAAGAGCAACCAAAGTAAACAACTAAATATTTAGACTTGCACCTTTTGGATATTGGGGTCCCAAAAAGTTCCTATTTCTATGGGGGGCTATTACCTTATCTACTTGTTAAAAGTTGATTTTTTAAAAAAATATGGATAAAAGTCTAACTTGAGTTTGGAAACAGACTTTACATGCTACCAGGGACATCTTGTGGTGAAGCCTGGTATAGCAAGTGAATTTCTTTGGCTGTGAGACCTGCTTACAGCCTAGACTTGTCCTTGGTACTATCTAAAAGAGATAAGAACCTGAAACAGTTGGGCAGTGATAACAACTCCTAGAAATAGTGGAGGTGAACATTTACTGACTCTTATCAAAAAATAGCCTCCACTAAAAGATTATCTCTAACCATCATAGAAATGGAGGAATAAACAAATTAATTATAAGCTTATACTTGAAAAAATCCTTGAAGCTACTGAGGTAATGAAATCCAGACTGAAAGACAAAGGCGCCAGCTAAAATTTACAAAATGAAGCCCTGATTCCAATTGAAGAACTTACAATCCAAAAAGCAACAGAAGAGGAAGAAATTAATATCAAGAGAGAGGACTTTAAAGAACAACAAGTACAATCTACTGAGAACTTTGACAGCCAAACCCTGATTGCAACTAAAAAACCTACAATTCAAAAAGCAACAGAAGCGGAAGAAAGCCATACTATGATGGACGATGCTAAAGATCAACAAGTACAGTATACTGAAAACCTAGACAACCAAACAACAATTACAACATTGGACATGACCTTTTACTTAAACCAGATGAAACTTGAGGAAGAAGAAGACCAGACTGAACTGACGACAAATATACTAAACCAAACATGGAGATTTGAACTACTAGGGCAACAATTTCATGATTACAGATGGTCTCCCTTAATTCAAGTAACGTATACAGGAACGAAGGGAGATCCACCTGAGGATTTAAAGGCACTGGTATGGAAGCCTTCTTGGCACAAAAAGAAAGCCAGAGATTTAAAAAATGGGATTTTTTTATTTATAATGGGAGAGCTTAAAATTCCACCTAATGGGCTAAGGGGAGATTTTAAAAGATATCAATTGACTTAATGTTTAGGACTTATAAGGGGAATGAAAACTAGCTATTAGAACATAGTTTTGAATTATAATACAGAAGATAGACTGAGACAGTAAAGGATATTTTATTAGTAAGTGATGAGGTACTAGGATGAGAAATAGAACATATTTGTGAAATAAAATAAGAATGTATTTAAGTAAATAATATGTCTATTTTAGATATGACAATTGTTATGTAGTGAAATAAAGGAAATTTGGGCTACCCGAAATCTAAATACTATGGATATTAAAGGCTAAATTGGAATACTGTAATTGAAATTAGATAACATTTAAAAACAGGACATGGATATGTATAAGTAAAAATATATTGATGAATGTCTTAATTGAACGTGCTATAACTAGAAATGTATTAGCTTGAATGTTATATAGTAATTAAAGGAAATAGAGAGGGAATTTTTCATGATGCAACCTGAGACATGTACAAAAGATTTTGTTATTGGACTATTGATTACCCAATCACCACGCTACTTTCTAAATGTTTGGATGTAAAACTAGAAAAAATTAATAAAATTTGTTTGAAAAAAACAAAAAACAAAGAGGAGAATCAAACGACTTTTCCAGTAAGAACCATATAAGGTGGCTGTTAGCATATACAAAACTTCTGTATATAGTATATTGATCTTAAACATTTATTCATGATCCTATAGAAAAACTGAGTTTGATTTTTCCTGCTTATATAAACGACATGCACCAAACTTCACTCTCCACTCTGCTCCCAGCCTTTGTGCTCAGGTAAATAGATACATACTGTATATACAGTGTGTATACCAACGGTAGACAATATATTTACAGACATAAACAGCTATAGTGAAAAATTCTTCATTGTAAAAATAGTGTATTCTCTCCTCCTAACATCTGACATCACAGCACGTGGAGGCTTTTTAACAGAAACTGACTGATGATGCTTTCACAGCAGGCTGGCTTCGTCTGTATCAATTTTGTTGTTGTTGGTTTGGAAATGCATGCAGCGTACACTGAAAATGTAGAAAGGAGTGGTGCTGGCAATTTCATTTCTTTTTTCTTTTGTGCCGAATGGGGAGAAAGTATTTTTCTTAGTCTAAGAGTGCAGCAGTTTACAGGATAGATACAAGTTCATGATTTTTAAAAATTTGTTAGTCAACTGATTGGCTCATGGTATTTCCCACCTATTCAAATCAGTTCCAAGGCCAGCAGAAGGAAAAGCCGTTGGAGGTCAACTTCAAACTTTTTTGTAAGGGATTGGGACTAAAAACTATGGAGCTGCCCATTGATAGCCCTATTTAAGTTAATAACAGGCAACGTGGAAAATACTTTTTTCAAGATGTAAAAGTTACCTACATTCTTTGGTTATCATTGGTTCCATTGTCTGGTACACCACTGCAAGTGATACGCCATTGTGAAGGTGACATGTTAAACAGAACTTTGTGGAGCTTGGTAACTTACTGTATGTAGAAGCCCACATATGCTATAGCTCAGAACTTGTTATAGTATCTCTATATTTTCACTTTGATCAGTTGTCAAATGTTTCTTGAGCTAGGTAAAGCTTAACTAAGACGCTGCAATTTTCTGCAAAACAAACTCATCAGATTCTTCTTATTTTTTAAAATTTTAACAAAAGATTTTTTTTGCTTGCTTGCTGATTCCTTGCAACAGGGAATGTGTTATAAATATTTTTTTCCATTAAAAATATTCAAGAAACAAAGTAGTATTTCTTATACACTATATACAGTATATGAAAAGAAACAAGATCAAGAATTTTTACAATATTTCTCATTGTAGTTAAAACAATTCTCATTATCCTGGTGGGTTTTTTGGGGGTTGTTGTTTTGTACTTTGTTATTTCATTAACAGCACATTAGATAAGAAAGCTATTGTAATCAGGGGTGTCAAACTGCCGCCTCGCGGGCCGGACACGTCATATGGAAGCCGCACCCATGCAATTGCAAAACTGTCCCGATATGTTGTGCAATGTCACGTGATGTCACAAGTTTGACATGTCTGGTATTAGTGGAAAAGACAAATGCAGCCAAAGAAAGACAGTTTGTATAGTCTTCTTCTTCTTCAGGGGGTTGGACTAGATGACCTCCAAGGTCCCTTATAACATTATTGTTGTTGTTGTTGTTGTTGTTGTTGTTGTTATAATGAATGACTAGTGATGTTCCCGAGTCAGGTTTTACTCTGTGGATCTGGTTTCTGATTATAGCTGGTCATTTCAGCTGGGCAAGTAGATTTCAACTTCATGACTTCTGCACCTGCTTAATGTACTGTGTGCTATTGACTACTGTGAACCTTTTCACCTTTCGTCTGGAAATGGGACATTTTTTTTAAAAAAAGCTAAAGTATCATTATTAAAGGAAATTCAGCAGAAGGAATAAAATGTGGCTTTTACCACACTCAGGTAAATTAATTTTAATAGTATAGTCAGTGGAAAGACTTGCTTTTATTAAAGTCCTACTTTCTCGCCATTTCACAGAATGGAAATTTAAAAAAAATATAACAAGTCAAAGAGAAGCAATTGTAAAATATTCTGCTTATTGAACAGAATTGGTAAATTGCAATTTGGAACCGGAAGAAGTTTCAGGAAATTTCTTTACTGAAGAAATAGAAGCGATTTATTTAAAAATAAATTTGTAGCTCATGTGTTTTTATCTTTCAAGTGTGATGATTTTGCACTCTCATCTTTTCAAGTTTTTTTCTTAAGATTTCATTTCTCCTTTCTGCCTGCTTTTATTGACCCATCAGTATGAAAGGCTGACAACCTGCATTACAGGATGTTCCTTTTTCATTGTACCAGCAAATCATGGATGATTATTTGGGAGACTAGGGATAATTATAGAGGTCAGGAACATAGAGGAATGATCTTGGATATGAAGGAATTATTACCAAAATGATAGGTTCACTGGGAATATACTGGAATAATAGCTTTCACTTGGTTCATGAATATTGAAAGCCTAGCCTTCTAGATCCTGGCATTTTGCAATTACATTAGATTTCAGCTCCATAGTACTCACTCTACAAAGTATGTCTGGTATAACATACTTCAAACATCCCAGTGAGAATAATTATTATTAAAATACATGAAAATGGTTCATAAAAGCTTATGCCTTTTTTTAAAAAAAAATGCTAGTCTGAAAAGATTTCTTCTGATTTTTGGCTGTCGTGGGATAGCATAGCTCTCCTGCTGAAACCAGTGAATGCAGGCATGAGCTCATGAGCTAGCTTTAACTTAGGCGCTACAACTGACTCACTGTATATAAGTAGGAATGTTTATGGAGATTCTCAGTATCCAGGTCATGGTTGTCCCAAAGGTGCTTTTTCAAAAGGCAACTGGACTTTGTTTTTTATTGAAGACATTTTGCTTCTTGGATGAGAAACAAAATGTCTTCAAGAAAAAAAGAAAGAAAGTCCAGTTGCCTTTTGAATAAACACCCTTGGGCATAAGTAGGAATGTTCAACTATATACAGTAGTTCCAGATGAACAACTGTTGTTTCTCATTTCTTTTTCATTTTTATTATATTTTTTGGATTGATTTGATTGATATGCCATCAACTCTTGGTGACCACGTAGATGGAATTTTTCAGGATGATTTGTTCCCCAACTTGACTTCTTAGGTCTCCCAAGAGGACATCCATCACTTTGGTAACCAAGTCCATCCATCTTGCTCTTGGTCATCCCCTTTTTCTGATCCCTTCTATCTTTCCCAATACTATAAACCTCTTAAGGGAGCTGGGCTTTGAATAAAAGTAAAAGAGTCCCTGCAGGTTTTACTCTGCTATCTGTAACCGACTTTAAGGAGTAGTGCTCATCTCCGTTTCTTTAAGCCATTGAGCCAGTCAAGTGGCCCGCATGACGTCAGCTGGGCTTTGTGTGATGTATCTAAAATATATGACAATTTGAGCTAGTCATTTGTGCCTCAAGAAAGAGCTCTAGAATGATTTGTTCTGTGATCTGTATTTTGTTCTCTTGGCTATCCATGGTTTTCAAGAGTCTTCTTCAATACTAAAGAGTAAAAATGTCAATACCCTTTCTATTCTACTTCAAAGTCCAATTTACAGTTTCATATAGTGTATCACAAGGAAAACCATTCCCTTTATGATTCTTATCTTTTAAGTATAGGCACATCAAATGGTGTTGTTTTTTTGTCAAAACTTTCATTGCTGCACTACCAAGTGTGCAGTGTAGTTCTTTAGTACTGGTTCCTTTACTGTTCATAGTCAAGCTTAAAAGGCAAAAATTATCACCAATTCAGTATCTTCATTTTCAGTTCTAAGGCTGGTTGCTGTACCTCTTGCAATTGCTTTGGTCTTATATTTAACTGTAGTTCCATTTTCTGACTGTGCTCCTTGAGTTTTATTATCAGAGCTTGCAGGACATTTAAAGTTTCAACTGTCAGAATAGTATAATTAGCATAGCACAGATTATTGATATTTCTTCCTTCACTTATAAAGCCATGGTTTTTTTTATTCCAATTTAGCCTCCTTCAATACATATTTGGTATATCGATGGAATGTATAAGGAGAGAGCATATATAGCCTTGTCTCATTCATTTGATAACCTGGAGCAAATATGTGTATACGTTTTTTAATAGAAAAATGAGATCTCGATTTTCCTTTTTTATGAGGACATTTGACAATATGATATGGTTGATACAAAGAAACTGTCTAAGTGTGCTGTAGTTTCTGCCCAAACTAGAAGGATATATTAAATGAAGCAATCAATGAAGTACTGTATATATTGAGTTCTTTTTTGGTATACTTTAGCTTTCCCAGGTATCATTTCTAAAATCATCCTGAACGTCTGACATTTCTCTTTTTATATAATTATTAGAGTCACAACTGCAAAATGACAAGGATCTGAGAAGCTTTTCAGAAGCAGAATAACTGGAACTGGCAACCCGCTTCTTTATGTCTTTTGTACAACCAACCTGGACAAATTAATCACAATCAAATGTTGGCTTCACTAAAGGGCAACCTATGTAGAACAGAAGAAAAATGAAGTTTCTCACCCGCCTGGCAATCTAATCTTTCAGTTTGCCCTGTTATGGTGAATTAAGGGACATTGGTGTTTCTGTCACTAGTCCTACCGACAAAGACCTGTCTGTTTCAAGACCTAAGGTTTAGCTCAGGTGATGAAGGGCACCGAATGCCAGTTCATTACCTTGTTAATCAGCCTGTAGAATGAGGATCCAGTCATTTTCTCCAAATCAGAAAATGTCACTGTGGACTGTCTCTATAAGAAAAGGAAAAGAGCATCATCTAAATGGAAGCTTGTAGGGTGATTTCACACTGGAGCTGCTGTGTGCTGCAGGCTACATTGGACTAAGGGAAGAATATCACTGTAGGTAGAAATGAAAGACAAGGCACTATTTAAGACAACACTTTCTCTAACTTGCCTTTTAAATAGAATATTGGGCAGAACTAGGCAATTGCTTGAAAGTAAGAAATATGCTTATCCTCACCCCCGATTCTCCAGTCTAGAGACTCAGGAAAGGATACATATTCCATCTCCTATTTATCCTCGCAATAAATTTCCAAGGCAAGCAATGGGGTGAAACAATAATTTACTATGCTCGTTCAGAGATATCCATTATGTAGGTGCTTGTGCATAAAGTGTATCATGAGGGGCTGGTGTACAGTAAAATTGATAGAAATTATCAAAAAATAGAACCAAGCTAAATTATCATAATGATGCCATATAGAAAATATAACAAATCTTGTGCATTAAATAGGAATACTGTACAGTAGTTTTATCCACACTTGTTCAAAGAAAAGAAATATTTTGCAATCTGCTTATAGACTTATGGACATAGGAATGGAAGCCAGGTGACTTACTTTTGAATTTTCAGAATTAGGAGAAAACCAAAGTAATATATATGTTTTTTTCACTTCTACCATTGTGGATAAGATTTAGTTTCTCTTATGCCTCGCCTGCTTTTAAAGAAACAAATATCGTGGTGTCTTTGACTCAGATGTGCTTCCATGAAATCATTTCTTAGAATGAGAGACTTCACTACCTCAAAGTGCCATAAACTGCAATAAATGTAAATGTACAGGTGTTTTTTTTTTCTTTAACGTGCTTTTCTAGTATTTGTGCCTCTAAGCTTTGAAGAAAAACATCATAATTGGTGTAAGTTGTTTGGAGTTAGATGACTGATCTTATGAGACATATTCAATAACAGCCTTTCATGTGCCTGAATACCCCAACATCTGTGACTGACATTATGGTTAATGCTAAATATGTTACTTATTTCCCAGTATTGCTAGGATGCCAGTTGAGCTTGTAAGAATGGATTGCTTGCACGCTACATTTGTACTTCAAATATAAGTACAACTCTGTATTTATATTTTCTTCAGAAAATGAACACATCATTGTTTGAAAGCAAATTTCAGTATGTGTTATAATTTCTGAAGTATTTCTCTTGCAATGTAAGTGCCCTAGCTTAGCTTAGTTGCAGCTGAACAAACTTCATCAAACGATGCTTTTAAAGATACACTTGGCGCCTGCATATTTTTACTTTCAAAGTAAAACCTGTTCAGTAGGCAAGCTGATTTTATTGAAGAAAAAAAAGGGTTGTAGCAGAGGAATGGGGGAGGAGCAATTCCTCTTTTTCAAAGCCTAACGATCTTCCCTGAGGCATAGTTTTGAGGGAGTATGAAGGCAGCAAGGGGAGAAAAGAGGAGCAGAAAATTCCATGGTGCAAGCTTGTTTTTGTCCATGCAAGGTTGGATTCCCTCCGTGAATTGAGGAAATATTGCAGTGAATAGATTTAATTTTCCTTCAGCCATGGGTGAGAATGGCTTAAATCCCACATTGACAATTTTAAACTTTAAAAATGACCTGATCCTATTACAGTCTTTTTTCATTCTGAGGTAAGGAGCCAGCTTCATCTGTTAATATTTCATACCAAATATGGTTATTAGATTCTTTATGTACTTCACATTCCCAAAGAATCCATTTCTTCTTTGGCTCTAGTTGGGAAAGAAATTCCCTCCCTCACCCTCCCTTTTACCTGCTAAATACATAGCCAGGTAAAACCTGGACAGCAAAGGTGACTAACAAGCAAGAACTGGAGCGCATAACACTAGACATAGCACTAGAAGGCAAAATCATAAAACTGTGCCATGCCATGTTGGGGAATACAATGGAGAAAGCAATTATGTTTGGAAGAGTTAGCGCTAGAAGAAAACCAGGCCATCAAAGAACTTGATGCTGGACACCATCAAAGCTGACACCAACTGGAGCATAGAAAAACTCAAAGAAGTAATGCAGGATCTTAGTGTGGAGAGATCTGGCCCATAAAATCACCAAGAGTTAGACATGACTGAATTAATAACATTATTGTGTAGGCAAACATTCCAAGAGCTCAGATTTCCAAAATACCATTAACTAAAATCATAGAATTGGACTGCCTAGAAAGATTCTTATTATTGAGACCTTATAGAAAGTTTTATTTTCTTCCTGACTTGCTTTCCTGTGCATGCTCCTCCCCTTTTTTAAAGATACATGGCTCCCTAACTGTAGTCCATTATAACTGGCTCCTGAGCTCTGTTACCATTGTGGTTTCATTTCAGCTCTTTCAGAATGCACATGATTTTATTTAATTGGATCTCAAAAGAGCAGGCTGCTTGTTTCCTCTTCAAGGATTATTTGGTTTGTGTCAAGGCCTGTTACAAGGGCTTGCTGACCATTATTGCCAAAATATCTGCAGTCCCACCATTGGGGAATCACACCTAACTTTCAAGAGATTTCTCTTTTCCATATAATTATTGAATTGTTCCTATGCATGCCCAGCTCCATCAAGTAGCTTTTCATCTTTATCTCCTATCTACACTAAAGCTACACCCTGTTTTCCATCTTTCCCTCTTGGGCCTGAAATTTCCTTTTTCAGGGTTACTTAGATACATCAGAGTCCTGAGAACCAGGAGAGGATGTGTCAGGCCCGCATAGCTGGCAAACTCAACAAGTGAGAACCAGATGGGTTTTAGAAAGAGATCCGTAGTTAAATAATGAAAAATTGAGTTAAATATTGAAAATTGTAAATGTAGGTTTTCAACAGACCAACAGCAAGCCAACAAAGATAAGAGTTTCTTTGAAATGCTTCCTTCACATAGCCTCCAACCTGAATTGTGCTACCTTTTCTTGCACCCCATCTTAACTCCCCCCCCTTTCACTGTTTTCCACAGTCTCTCACAAATGTATAACTCTTGTGCTCTTCATTGGTTCTATTTATAATGGAATCTTCTAACTAGCCATGCTTTCAGTGTCTGCCAGCAGTTCTGACACAAGGGAAAAAAAGACTGGATTGGAGAATGGGTGAAAAGAGGTTAGAAGAAGCTATGTAGAGGCTAGTTGTTGTCAAGGCTTCTTACTACTAACAGTCTCTCTTGCTCCGCCTACCCAAGCAGACTTGAAAAGTAGATTTATTTCAGGAAAAAAATAAGTTTTTGATACAAGAAGTTCTCAAAGAACAGCCAGTAATTCTGCTATAGAGATAGAGACAGAGATAGAGATATATATTAGATAGATGATAGATAGATAGATAGATAGATAGATAGATAGATAGATGATAGATAGATAGATAGATAGATAGATAGATAGATAGATAGATAGATAGATAGATAGATAGATAGATAGATATCCATTAGATATAGGTATAGATGTAAGCTTCCAAGTTTAACTTCTGTACCTCTTCCTTCCTCCTTTTGGAGTAAACAGGCTGAAGATTTCTGCCACTTGTACCTTGTATATGAAATGGCCATTTCTCTCTCTGAGAATCAGAAATCCTCATCTTGCCATGTTCCATACATAACATTACACAAAATTAATTATTCCAGGGTTGGCCATTGTCTTTTGGTTACGTGATGGGGGGAAAAATGGTCTTACAGTGCTTCACAATGCAAATTGGATCTATCAGAATAATTGCCAAATATGAGGCATACATTTCAAAAGTGAATCATAATAGCTTTTTATTTGATATTTTAATAGCCTCCAATCATTTTCTTATGTCTTTTAATTACCATAAAGTTGTTAAATTTATATGTATAATAGTGCTATACATTACACCAATAAGCTTTTTAAACTATGCTTTTCATTGTAAGTTGTAAATATAATATAAGAGCCCATTATGGGTCCTCAGCCATTGTAATCTGCTACCACTATCAAAGCAAGTAAACAACAAGATTCTTCCAACCATATTTTAATAGATCAGATTATTATTATTTTTTTTGCTTCATTGGCAGATAGCCCAAGCAGCAGGTTGGTGGCTAAATCTTAATCTTTCCTAATTAAAAAGATTTTATTTTCTCTCCTGTTTAGTTCCCAGTTTTTTCTTGGAAGGAAGATAATCCCTTTAGGTAACTTCTAGAGCTTTTTCTCAATCACAACGATCCTTTATTCTAATAATTATTTTTAATGCAGTTTGTAACTCCATAAGCACATGGTTTAACACCTTATTTCAAAGTAACTGAGATTGAAATAAATAGTTTCAATGGGATTTACAAGTTAAATATTTAAAGAAAGGTTAAATAACTATTGGGACTAATTAGTTTTAGTCCTACTGTTTAGGAATAATAATAATAATAATAATAATAATAATAATAATAATAATAATAATAATAATAATAATAATAATAATAATAATAATAATAATAATAATATATTATTTGTGGGACTGTCTATCTTCCCTAGTTTCTGCCTATCTTATACTGTATGTTTGGCCCTAAGAAATAAACAGTGTCACCCAGGGCCTCTCCTTCTCTGTTGTAACACTTGCCCTCTGAAATAGAGTTTCCCCAGAGATTCACATGACCATCCTGACTCTATTTGGGTAAGCCTTTAAAATTTGTTTCTTACCCTTGACTGTAGGGGGAACCCCTTCTGGAATATTTGTTTTCACAGGTTCCCCCTTCCCCCCAGATATTTATTCTTGCCTAGTTTTGTACTTTGTTTTCTTGTTTCATGCTATGCATTATTGAGAGTTGTGATGGACTCAGGCAAGTATATATCTGAAGCCTATAAATAATTAATTAGCCTAAGATTATGAACAGTATTGGTTTAATTCGATGTAATCTGTCCTCAATAATTATGACAGAAATTATGTTCTTGACAATCTATGATAGTGTAGCTACTTGAAAATAGGTTCGTTTCCCCCCCCCCCAAAAAAAAATGCAAACTCAATGTTGAAACTAAGTTAAAGAGCTACAGGTTTTGCACACAATTTATGTGAAGACATGTTTAGTATATAGTTATTGTATCATAGCTAATTATATTTGTCCTCAATAATTATATTTTTTTAAAAAAAATGAAGATGAAAAAAGAAAAGACTTTGTAGTATCTTTTTTTCTCTCTCATTGAAGCCCACAGAATATGGATGAAAGGAAATAAACTGGAGAACACAATTTTTCTTAGATTATGAAAGTAAAGATTTAAAGCATGAGCTAATCTACATCATAGTTCCTGTATAATAACAATAATTTATTCCTAGTTAGTACCAACCTGTCAGCCTTGCGAGGAATTCCAGACAAGAAGAACACCCAGAAGGATCAGTTCTGTCTTCATTGTGAGGTCACATTAACAGAACCTTGCATATCTGAAAGCACATCTCTCCCTCTTGGCCTTTATAGTCCAAGAAACTAATGAGGGTTTGCCTTCCGAGATGTTTGCCCTGGCTCCATTTCTTCTGCAGACTTAGCTGCTGGTTGTCTATGTCAGGTGCAAGTAACCAAGAACCAGGTTAGAACTCAAAAGTATTACAAGTTTGTTTCATGCCACCTACACACAAGAATCTGATCTATTAATGGTCAAGGCGAATTGGCACCCAATAAGAGTCAACAGATTCCAAGGAGGGGGTGGGGCTGGATTTAGGTCTCTTATAGGGTTGTAGAGATTCCAAACTGATGATGCATTTGACCCCATCTTCAGGCTCGGCTTGGCCATTTCCTAAATCTGACTGTTGCCTATCTTGAGGCTCCTAACAGAAGAAGCACATAGGTTCTTGAGATTCTTTTCCTCATCAAATTAATAATGTAGACAATGAGTGTTTATATCAGCAGGGTTACTGTACCATCCCTCATGAAACTTCTTTAAGTCATTTATTATACCAGTTATCCAAGTGCCTGATTCAATAAACTGTCACTCCACTGATATAAATAGTTTTATATAACCAGTTGACTTTCTAACAGACTTCAGGTTCTTGAGGTGAGGTAACTAAACAGAGGAATTTATTCTCTTTGAAAGCAAGCTCCTACTGTGTGTTAGCTATCCTGAATGCTTGTCAGAGTTGAGAGTTAGGGTATCAATCAATCACAATCAGATAAAAATATAGTGGCATCATTTTGAGGTCATTTTGTATACTTGCAGGCAGCTTTGATGAAATAATTTTCTTCTGTGTGATAGGAGTCTTTTAATCATCAGGTAATTTATGATCAACTCTTCAAGGGAAGTTGGTGTTCCAGTTGTATAATTTTCAATATGTTAGAAAAGCATTAAATGTTTATTCTTGCTTAAAAGGGTGGAGAGAGAAAATGTCCCTACTCCAATAATTGCACATAAAATCTGCCTGAATATTCTTTCACTATGGGTACAATAGATGATGTTGTCCTTGTTACTAATCAAAAAGAATTACTTCTTAAATGATTGAAAATATGAGGATATGTATGACAAATTAAGATAGCAAAATTGCATCCATACCAGAATTAGCATCACAAGGATCAGGATAGTTTTAGCTGGTAGGATTCCTTAGAAATTGCTCTTGATTTAATCCCCAGCATTTACAGCTGGGAAAGACTATTGGCAGCCATCTTCAATTCTGTGTCAAATGGAACAGATATTTGATCGAACTTCTTTTGCTCCAAATTCAGTACAAACTATTCTGCTAACATTTGTGAGATAAGAGAGCAAATACCTATGAAGCGGATTTCTACAACTAAGTTTCAATATAGTTCTCAGATGAGAAAATTCATCTTCCTTTACCATAGCGTATGTTACATTAAACATCTAAAATGTCATGAATGTCCTAACAGGTCAGTTGAGGACAACTGCCATAGTTTTGTCTCTGTCATAGACATCGGTTCAAGCCTGTCAGATCCCTTCCTGGGATCTCCACCTCTGTGCCCCATCTACTACTATACTAGACTTGTCATACACTAAATAATAACTACTAGATTGTTTAGCGCTGGCTTTTCGATCCAGTGAAACTCACTCTCAGGCAGGTAATCAGGTATTGCCACCTGATTTTTAATGGAGAGATGATTCCCTGTTTGGAATCTGGATGGGGTGGGGGCAGGAGCTTCTCCCTTCAAACTTCTAAATAGATAACTCCAGCATTCCCTTTTGATTAGGATTACCAGTCCAAACATGCTAGTTACAAACCTAGCATTGATAGAAGGACAAATACTTTTTTATTTTTATTTTAATTTTAACAAAGGACCCGAGGAATAAGTTAGCTGGATCATGCTACATGAGATTGAAATCTAATACCAAAACTAACAATTACTAACCCAGTGAAATGAAAAGATAGAAGTTCAAAGAGTGGAAGTCAAATAAGGCTGATCAGAAACTAAACTGAAAAGAAATAACATGCCCCAATGTCGCTGTTGCTATCCTCTATTTTCCCTGCTAACTTTACCTTTCTCGTTCCAGCTCTCCCAGGACCTTTGGCTATTGGGCTGCATGTTAGAACCAGTTAAGGAACTTGCTTCTAAAAGTCCTTCTTTTTTGATGCCCAGTGGCCAAGGCCACCCTGAGACAAAGGAACTTTAATTCTAAAGCTTCTTTTCCCCTGAATCCCCAGACCACCACTCTTCCCCCTCCCAAAGAACAGACAATTAAGAAGAGATTCTCAGAGTGATATTTAGTTCTATTTATCTATTAGTTCTATTTATCTAAACACCTAATGTCTTAAAAGTATAGATCACCCTTAACATCAAATGAATGTGCAAGTATCCACCCTGTAAGAAGTCTAAGTTGAACAGTAATCCACCCTGTAAGAAGTCTAAGTTGAAATGAAAAGGTATCTATTATCTAGTCAATAAGAAATCAGTACTAATTTAACAATCCTCCATGACTTAAATGATTGAAACCTAACTTAAACGTTAAGAGAAAACCACCTTTTGATATAGTACAAGCCGATAGGTATAATTATAGGAAAAACTATAATTTAATTTCCATGTTAATTTATAAATTCTGTATCAGATTTATAGAAGCATGAGTTTATTTTACATATTGAGCCACATTCCTACTATTTGATCTGCATTCTTCTTTTAAAAGAATTGTACATTTTATTGCACTATTTATATAGTTATTATCTGTTCACAGCATTGTGAAATCACAGCTGCCAGTTCTTTAGCAGCTGCTGACCTTCATACTCATCATGTTCTTCCCAAGAATCTAGGATGTCATAATGTATCTGCATAGTATATGCATGGATCCAAGCAGTGTGACCTTTTGCAATTGGCAGATGGATATTTTGTCAATGCTTTGCCAAATCATTTTGTCAATGATCTTCTAAGTTCTGTCCAAAATCTTTTGGTATGGCACTTAGTATGCAAATTATCACTAGGATCACCACAGCTGGTTTATGTCATAATCTTTCAGTTTTCATTTTCATATGTTGATACTTTGTGATCTTCTCCAATTCGTTGTCTTCTATTCAGCTGTCCCCTGGTATTACCACATCAATTGATGATGATGATGAATTGTTTTTCTTTGTATACACCCTGAGTCACGTATTTTGAGTTGGGCAGCCTTGTAAATCCTGGAAATACATACATACATACCTGCATACCTTCCAATGCAAATTGTACAATATCCAAGCAACAAATCCAAGTACTTTGTAGCAATACAAGGTTTAAAAATATTTAATAGAAAGATTGTAAGTTGGAAAGAGAATTCAATTTTAAGAATGTGCTTTATTCTATTATAAATGATTTCCCAAAATTGATTTACAACATTGAAAATGAAAGAATGATCCAATGTGATTGTTACATTTCCAACAGCTTTTAGAAAATGAATTACTAGTTTAGCAATCAGTACTGAAATCATATACAATCAATAAAACATCTTATATAAATTTTCTCTAAGCATATCGATTTTTAAATGTCATATTTTCTTCCATTGTTGCATATGTTTAATATGTTTCTTCTAATTGTTGTATATCAATGGTTCTGTCCAAATCCTGCATCCATTTAACCCTAATAGTCTCTAACTTGTTTCTGAGTCATACTTCTCCAACAACTTACAAATAAACCCAACACTGTTTCCAAGTTCAGTTATCATATCATCTAAATATATTGATGTTCAAGACCAAACTCAAGTCCACCAACCATACAATAACTATAAAAAAGTAAACGTTTCCCCTGTCCAGTCGTTTACAACTCTAGATGAGTCTTTACAACTCATTTCCGTTTCTTAGCCAGCTTCGTCCAAAGACATTTCTGTGGTCATGTGGCTAGCAGGACTATAAACCAAGGCTCACAGAACTGTTACCTTTTCACCAAAGCAGTACCTATTTATCTACTCACATTTGCATGCTTTTGAACTGCTAGGTGTGCAGGAGCTGGGGCAAGGAACAGGTGCTTACCTCAGTGCAGGGTGCAAGGGTCTTGAACCTGAACTATGAGTGCTTGAGTGACAAACTTAGCTCTGAGCCATCACACCCCATTTACAATAACTATAAAAAGAGTGTAAAGAAATGTGAGAAAATCCTAAAACAAACAATAGCTAACAATCATACGAGGAAGGAACCAGAGAGCTTATTATTTCTCCACTGGCCAAATTTCTTTGTATTTTTACCTTTATGAAAATAAAGGTATAATAATGAAGCAGGAGATAGATAAACCTAGGCTGATTCTTTACTTGAGGTTCAGCTCATACTTTAAAGATGTTTATTATTGAGTGATATCTTATAAATTGTCCATTTGCATCAAAGATAGTAAATAATTTAATTCATACTTCACTATAACAAGGTTTATAGTTGAACAACGGATTATTGCTTTCCTTTTATTTTTCATTTCTTTCAGAAATGGATGAAGATAGATAGATCATTTTTTTCTCTTTTCTCTTTAATTCAGTGCAATATTTCCTCTTTTATAGTTTTATGAAGGCTATTGAAAGATGACATGTTAAGGACTTCTGAAGACAGTTGATTTTATTATTCCTCAAGAGTGTTCCTCGTTGTAAATTGAATGGTTTTATGTAAAAGCCAGATGGCCTGTTGCTTCTGGATATTTAATAGATTGTCCTAGATTGTAGGAATTTTCATTACCTATCTAGTGAAAAAAATATTTGCAGTTGCATTTATAATGCTTACCGTTTGGTAGTGTTTTAGAGCAGGGCTTGAAATTCTACTTACAATGTCAGCAAAAACTTTGCTATGAAGATTAAACTGAATCTGAACTTACGGGATCCAAAGTGCCATTTAAAACTTGCTTAATTTTCTCCTTGATTGAAGTATGCAAAAATCACTGTGAGCATATATTATGAATAAAAAGCAAACTGATTAAAAAAAATTGCTATCTCCAAAAAGTATCCCCCCCAAAAAGACAACCTCACATTCTTGTGACTTAGTGTATTCATAAAAGCTCCGGAACAATGTAAGACCTTAGGTCAGATGTGTTGAACCAATGAAATGTGAACAGCAAGCAGCAGCTTCCGAAAGAAAGAAGAATGATTCCAGAATTATGATATGTCTGATGCTGGTATATAAATCATAGAACTTGCAGAAAAATATCATCATGAATGTGTCATACATTTGCCCTCCCCTGCCCGTCCCATATAGATGTCTGTGCTTGAAAACTCAATATGAAAGATCCCTTCTGTGTCAAGAAAGTAACTTCAGAGAACAGAGTGTGATATATGACTCTCTACCTGCAGCAAAAACAAAAACCAGAAATACATTTTAAAAAGAAAAAAGTGTTCATAAAGAGGTTAATGAAAATATTAGTTGGAAATTAGTTTGTCCATAAAATGTGTTTGGGGCTAAAATCTTGGTGGTAGAAAATTAGAGAACTTGCTCTAGGTGTAAAATGCATTAGGTGTTGGGTTACAATATCATTCTAATCACACATGCATTTTTGAAGTTAATAGTAGTGAACTAGAATAGAAAGGCAGAGTAAAATGTAGAGTCTTTTAATTTAACAATTTATTTAACATAATTTGTAGCCCACTCCAAGTTCTGATGGTCTCTCAATGGAAAACAGAAAAGCATAAAACCACAAACATTAGAAAAATAAATCACCATACATTTAAGACAGCCCCCTAATCAAGCTGCCAATGGGCCGACAGTTAATTAGGGCTGAGTGTATGGTGAAATAATACAATTTTACTTGTTGGATACAAAAAATGGTTGAGACCACTTAGGCATAGGAAAGGCCATCACAGAAGAGTGTTGTTTAATAACCAAGAGAAATAAAGAAGGTTGTTTAAAAGTTTTTGAGCATCTGCAACCACCTTTTTCACTGGAAAATGCTCTGAACAGAGTAGAGCTCAAAATTACAAACGTCTTATATACGCTCTTATCTGAGATATTTTCTGCATCATTTAACTCTCCTTCACGGGGGAGAAAACACATCAAGATTCCTTTCTATTAACCGCTAGTCTTATAGACATTATTTTGTAATATTAGCTTAACAACATATAATACCAGTTTCAATCTCATTGCTAGATTCCATTTGATTCTTCAGTAACCTTGAGAGAAGAGGCAATCCAGTACAAACACTTTCATTGTGAAACCTCTGACATCAGCTGGGCAAACTGAGGTGATAACATGAAACTTCTTTAGCTATCCAACTACTTAAAAAATATATATATCAGAATTTGGGGGGAGGGGAAGGAAATGTCATAATCTTAATTAAGATTAAAATGTCACGGGTCCTAAAATCAAGACAAATAGATAAGAAAATTTGAAGTATAACAAGGTTTCCAGAGAAATCAAGGAAAAATATATAGTGATATATATTCCGTTGTTGGTATGAATTTCCCTCCAGATTTATACAGTTGTTTTAGCGTCAACTGATATTAAAGATTGATACTGATGTTAGTGATGTTCTCATTTTCTTCTTTTAATTTATAGTCTTCTTTCAGTCTATGTGCTTATTTCACTTCAATTTTATCACTTTTATAATGATTGCCAATTGCATGAGCTCATGCAGCATGTGTGTTGATTTAAATATACAAAAGAGATTTCTGGTGGCAGTTGTACAATTACATCAACTTTTTAAATAGTCTGGCTTGATCAATATGTAATCTATGAAGACCTGCAATGATAAATTATAATAGAAGGGATTTTGTATCAGATCTTACGTTAACATCTTATAAGAATGTTTTACAATTTAAATTGGAAGATAGTGGAGGAAAAGGCAGAGGAAAGTAGTAAGGGGAGCATTTCCTGACTATCAACAGAAATATATGGGGAAAACATGAATGAAAATAGTAAGAAGAGTACAAGATATTCTGAAAAAATCCAAACTCTTAAATTAAAAATATATAGAATAAGTGGTATAAGTAAATAACCTTGAGTTATTGGAAAAAACGTAAGTAATAAGAATGGATGTATCTATTTCATTTCTTACTATTACCAGCACAATATTTATGCCTAATTGCTTTTACACGTCTTCCAGTGTACACAGATTTATACGGATTGTATTTCTGCAGCCTGCTATATTATGAGTCAATTATGATGACTTCTCCATTTGATTGACAAAAGTAAGACATGCGTTAGCTAGTTGGGGGAGGGCAGATCCAGATCATTCTCCATTGGAAGGAGAACGTAATTGTTTTCTCTAGATCTTATAGAAAAGTATATCCTCCTCCTCCTCCAGATAGTAAGCACTATTGCAGAGGTCATTATAGTAAGTAGCATCATCAAGTTCCAACAAGAACTCTTGGAGGTAATGAGGCAAGAGAAAAGTACCCAATCCTTCACTCATATACAACTGTCCCCTCAAAGTTGTATTTAAAAAGAAAAAGAAAGTGATAAGCACACAACCAGTTCTGAGTCTAAAATGTCACCTAAATTATTTTTGTGGTTAGAAATGTGAAAAGTGGGAACTAATTTTTTTTCAGACTTTTTTTCATGATGTAAATAAATATTTAAAAGTTGTTAGGTTACTTATATTCAAACCTCATTATGTTTTTCTTCCTAGTATTACTCTTTGAAAAACAGGATGATGACTTTCCTGTGTTTATTTTATAAAGAACAAGGGAGTCTATTATTTAAATCAGTAGTTTCAAATACATGTTTAACCTTGCTGGATCTCACACAGAAATGAAGCCAATATCCTGCTGCTATTCAATTCAATATATGATGGTGATTTCACACTTGACTTCCATTTTGGACCTTTTTCTAAATTGCTTTTCCTATATTTTGACACCAGGAAGAAAAGAAGCATGGTTCAGAAATTAGATGTGGGTGAAGCATAAAAACATAATAATAACCTTAACTAATAAGAGAGAAGGGGTATATTATGTATCTTGCAATTAACATAGCTTGTCCATCTCAATCTTCAATTCTATTTAGAGGAATGTTTGATTGAGCTTGGCAAAAAATATTCCTGGAATTTAGTGGGTTATTTCAGCACACAAAGCATCTAATGTTGGAAATGGCTTCCAATCAAAATACATCATAAAAAGTAGGAACAATAATCCAGAAAAATTATTTGCAGCAAACATAACTCAGACAACACTACTGTTCAGGAAGCCAAAAAAGCAGGCATTTATTCTGCTTTAAAATCTGCTGTAACTGAGCAATCTTCAACCTGATGACATGATAACTCTCCCACAGCTTCAGAACACTTGCAACACTATCACCACCTTTTAGAGCATGGTTTTTGTTTGTGGAGAAAGAATTGTTCTATGGGAAATAGCCATAAATAGTGTGAAGCAAGTTAGAAGCCATTTCAACTTGTCATCAAGTTGAACATCAAACAGCAGATGACCTTCTCCTTTACTGTTGTTTTATTTCCAAGCTTCTACTTCACCACAGAAAAGAGTAACATTGTGAAGATAGGAAATGTAATCTCTGCTGCCTCTCCCAGCATTGGCCAATTCCCAATAATTTCTGTAGGGAGGCAGAAGGTAGTTGTGGTAGTTGTTCATTGCAGAATTATTCCCACTTGCTCACCTCTATGCAGGGGTTTTTTTCTCATAGAACGCTCAGAACGGAGTTCCGGCACCTTTTTTGGATGGAACCTTGTAGGGTAGGCAAGGTGGGTTGTATGACATGTGTGAGTTCCGGCACCTTTTTCTTTTACAAAAAAAGCACTGCCTCTATGAATTTCCAGTTAGGCAGTTAACTGTTTGTGTTGGGTCACTCTAGAGAGATGGCTTGCTGTGTACAATCAACTATCATTTATACAACGTTACAGCATTTGCACAGTGCCACCAGGCTAGCCTTCAGCCCCTTTGCAGAGTTTTGCATTTTAGCATGAATGTCTTGCTGTGCTCCATCAACACATTTAGAGCTCCCTACAGGAGGCACATTCCTTAGCAGAGATGGGATGAAGCCAGAATTACTCTTAATAATAATCTTCTGTCCTGCTGCTTGGCAGAAAAGTTATGAACTCTCTTTGTAGAATTTCCTCTGGAGCATGAGCTGAGTCAGTAGACAAGTGGATCAGCTTTTCAAGACTTGAGAAAGCCCCAGGTATTCTTGGGTCATGTGAATATAGAGCACTCGTGTGGCTCTTTTCATGTATGATACAAATCTATTTTATTGAACGTATGTCAGAGAGATATGGCACCATAAATTTTACTAGGACATCATTATACAGCGTGGAATGTTAATGTACCTGGAAGATCATAATGCTACCCTAGGATGATCATTTGGTTTCAGCTTTAAATCTCACCTACAGTAGAATAAAACAGACAAGTGAGAGGCCTATGCATGTTGTTCAAGTTCATTGGGGTAGCAGTATACAAAGTTAATATATTTTTCAGAACTTGTACATCATGTCAACAGATGTCTCCTATGTTAGCTGAAACTCCAAAATAGTTTTTAATAATTCTGAAAAGAATATTTCAAAGCAACCTGACTGGAGAATAGAGCCTCCATAATAGTTGTCTCTCCATAAGTGAACTGTAGAATGGATTTTATACATACTTATACTTCAGCATGTCTCCTAGAGATTGTGTCTCTTCTCCCTTTCAATTGTCTGAGAATCTCTCAACAGTCTAGTACAGGTTTCCAGGTGGTGCTCAGGCTGCTGGCTGCATTTGGGAAGCTGAAATTGCCCCATCTTTTTTCCACTGAGGATAACAAATCCATTAGTAGAAGAACATCATAGGATACCACTCATTTTGGGTTTTTTTAATATACATCCACACAGTAGGTATTTGCACCTCAACAGTTTTCATGCACATGTCTGTTTAATAGTTAAAGTGAAAAGCAATAGTTAGAAAGCAACAGGCTATCTGATGCTGTATTGTGATTATACTGCATTGCTTTTTTTTACTATATTGGTATTTTATTAGTTTCTTTTTTTAAAAAAGTTATATAAACTACTGTGATATTTTTTGTACCTTCTCAGGCAGATATAATTAAATATCCATGACACAGCATTCAAAACTTGCAGTTTCAAATTACTCCATCAAAAGCATCAGGATATCAAAAGGACTTTTTTAAAAAGATTATTTGGAAGCCATAATCAAAGGGTATGAAATGCTATATAATTAGTGGGAGAACTGTCAAAGACCTCCCAAAGATTTCCCTTTTATAAGATGTGGTCAATGTTCATGGAGAGATAATTTCCTCACAAAGTGTGTTATGTTTGTAAGGTTTTTTGAAATTTGCAGTGCTTTTGCAGGAATTTAGTCAGGAAGAATTACCTATGTAGTCAGAGAAAATGGCAGCCACCATTATAGCTATTCTCAGTGGTGGGATTCAAATATGTGAACAACCAGTTCTCTGTGTGGATGCCACTTCTGGAAGTCCATTCTGGGCCTGGGCAACAAAAATTAGCTACTGGTTCTGCTAAACTTGTGCGAAGTGGCTGAATCCCTTCACTGACTATTCTTTTTTTTTAAAAAAAAAACTACCACCAAGTTTTATTAATTTTCCAATTTTACATCTAGATATTTATGAAGCAACGTGGTGATTGGGTAATCAAAAGTCCAATAACAAAATCTTTTTGTACGTATCTCAGGTTACATTTCCTCTCCAATTCCCTTAATTACAATATCACAATCAAATTAATACATTTCTAGTTATAGCATGGTCAGTTGAGACAATTATCAATATATTTTAACTTATACTTACCCATGTCCTGTTTTTAAATTTTACCTAATTTCAGTTACAGTGCTCTAAATTGGCCCTTAGTATCCATAATACTTAGTTTTCGGGTAACCCAAATTTCCCCTATTTCATTATATAGTAGTTGTCATATCTAAAATACATATATTGTTTGCTTAGATACATTCTTATTTTATTTCACAAATATATTCTATTTCTCATCTTAATGGTTCATCAATTATTAATAAAATATCTTTTATTATATCATTCCAAGTTCTATAATATAATTCAAAACTATGTTCTAATAGCTGATTTTTATTTCCCTTGCAAGTCTAAATCCTAAATATAAAATCAATGTATATCTTTTAAAACTCCCCTTAGCCCATTAAAAGAGATTTTAGGCTCTACCATTATAAATCACAAAAGAAAAGAACCCATTTTTAAAATGTAACTCTGGCTTTCTTTTTGTGCCAAGCAGGCTTCCATATAAGTGCCTTTAAGTTCTCAAATGGGTCTCTCTTCATTCCTACACACATTGTTTGAATCAAGGGAGACTTTCCAGTTGTCAATTTTTCAAAGGAACTGGCCCCTTTATAATCATTAGATTGTTGCTCTAATAATTCAAATCCCACGTTTGATTTATTATAGTTGGTGTTGGTTCAGTCTGTTCTTCTTCTTCTTCCAGTCCCATCTGGCTTGGATAAGAAGTCATGTCTAGTGTTGTAGTTGTTGTTTGGCTGGCTGAATTCCCAATATGCTGTGCTTGAAGATCTTTGACACCCTCCATCTTAGTGTTGCTTTCTTCAGCTTCTGTTGTTTTTTGGGTTGTAGGTTTTGTAGTTGAGATCAAGGTTTGGGTGTCAAAGCTCTGAGTAGATTGTACTTGTTCTTTAAAGTCCCCTGTTTTAATGTTAATTTATTCCTCTTCTGTTGGTTTTTGGATTGTCAGTTCATCAATTGCAGCCAGGGCTTCATTTGGTAGGTTTAAGCTGGCACCTTTATCTTTTAGTCTGGAATTCATTAGTTCAGTCACTTCAAGGATTTTTTCAAGTATAAGTTTAAGTTAAGTTAAGTTAAGTTGTGGGTAGTATTCCTCCATTTCTACGGTGTTTACAGATAGTTCTTTGGTGGAGGCTATTTTTGATAAGGGTCAGCAAGTGTCTGCCTCCACAATTCGTAGAAGTTGTTTTTGCTGTCAGGTGTTTCAAGTTCTTATTTTTAAAATTAGTGCCAAGGACAAATCTGGGCTGCAGCCAGATCTCACAATAAAAGGAAAGTTTCCTTGCTATACCAGGCTTCGCCACAAGATATCCTCAATAGCATGTAAAATCTTTTTCCAGACTCAAATAAAGCTTTTATCCAGTTTAGATTTTTTCCATTTTTTTCTTTTCCAGCTTAAAAAGTAAATAGGGTAATAGGCCCCTGTAGAGATAAGAACTTTTTGGTACCCCAAATATTCCAAAGGTACAAGTCCAGTTGTTTAGTTATTTAGTTTAGTTATGTTTTTTCATTTCTTTTGAGGCTTGAATTCCCCAAGTAGGCAGACGCCGCTATTCCAAAAGGCAGGGGGGATTTTCAAAATGCTCCCACAGGAAAGTAGTTGGGGAAATAAGAAAGGTAAGATCTCACCCAAATCCTCCACGTTGCTTTCATTGTGCTTGGTAGTAATTTTGGCTTTCGGCAGGAAACGGCTTAATGATCGGCCATGTTAATGGAGGATCTTTTCTGCGTCGGTCCAAAGGAACTGCTCCGGATCAAACAGAGGGCTTCCACCCTTCCACGATTGATTGGAGGGCCTCCTCATGGTCATTGCCCCTCCAGGGTGACTTTTGACCCTTTACAGAGTCTCTCAACGGAGAAAACCTGGACGGTGGAGAGAGCATCTCACGGCACATCCGCCAGCATCGCGGCACACCCCTTCACTGACTATTCTGTGCAGTGATATGGTTTCTTTGTGAAGTACTGTAATTTGAGGCAGTTGCTGTTGCCTCTTCTGGCAATTGTATTGGATATACAGGTAGTCCTCGTTCACAGTAACATCAGTGGTGAAAAAATAATTTTATGAACAGTCCTGGGATTGATAACCTTTCCAGGTTTGTAAAGCAAGGGAAAACTGAAGAGCATAAAGTTGTGATTTCACTTACCGACTGCTCTGCTTAATGACCAAGTTGGCAGTCCCAGTTGTGGTGTCTAAAGAGGACTATTTGTACTTCCCTTTTTCTACTGATATTCCTAATCTGTTCTGAATTCTTTTTTCAATAAAATGGCAAATTTCTGTACACGTTTTAACAAAAGAAAAACTCACCACTCTTCTCATTGATGGCATCTACTTGATATATTTGGTGAAATTGTCTTAATTAAAGAAGTTTCTCTACATATGAAAATCTGCATGGCAGCTCAGTACCTAGGAATACAGGGTTTATCATAGGTAGGGTTTTGTGGTTGCGTCAGTGGAGAGAATCTCACAAATCAAATAAACACCTTTCTAATTTTGACAGTACCAATGCAATTTTGGAGGGACAGAACTTGCTACCACTGCTTAGGTCGGGAATTTTAACTGTTGTTGCAATGCCTGAATTAACATTTTTGTATCAAGTACCAACTTTCTATTATATAAAATTGACCTCCATTATTCCAGATTATGTAATTATTTAACCAGGTCTTTAACTATTTTCACTTTACGTGAGTTTCAAACTGAGTTGTGAAGTATTGTATGTATTGTATGATATATTGTAGACCTATTTAATTAATACACTTGGAGTATTAGCACAAAATAAAGAAAAGTGCAAAAGCAAGATTTGACTTCAGTTTGCAGAGTTTAGTTGTATGTTTCCTTGGAATCTACTTGTTTATAATTTCTGTTAGTTGAGAACTCTGGAAAAGCAAGGTTCCTGATGATATGAATAGAGCATTTGGGCATATCTAGTAGAGACTTAGACTCATCTTTCCATTGTTTGTTCACCTGATGGTTCATTCACTTATGTGGAAATAGCACTACATTCCCTGATAAGGTGCATGTCATAGAATTCTAAGAAAAATGTTTATAATCCCTTTCTTTAAAAAATTCTCTGTCCTAGTGATTTAGATAAAGTGATTTAGACAAAGCTGTTATCCACGTGTCCTTTTGCTTAAATTACAATGGATGGCAAACAAGCAAATCTTAACACCATATGATCTGAGTCTGTTATAAAGACTATTACTTGTATTTATCCCATGTCTCACTCCTATCTACTACTATAGTTTTAAGTTTACTACTATAGTTTACAAATTGATTGGCATTTAATCCAGTGCCTGCAATGGCATTTTATCATCCAGTCTCAGATGGAACAGCTGATAAGTAACTGCTTACAAATTTTCAGAAAGGTAAAACCCTAACCCTTTGGATCATCTAGACAAATATTTGTCGTGGTGTGGTGGTTAAAATGCAGTATTACAGGCTAACTCTGCCCCCAGCCAGAAGTTCGACCCTGACTGGCTCAAGGTTGATTCAGCTTTCCATCCTTCTGAGGTTGGCAAAATGAGGATGCAGATTGTTGGGGTAATATGCTGACTCTGTAAACCCCTTGGAGCAGATATGTCAAACTTGTGATGTCACGTGACATCGCAAGACATATTGGGACTGTTTTGCCATTGCTGGCAATGGGGTGGGCGCGGCTTCCAGATGATGTGTCCGGCCCACGGGTCAGCAGTTTGACACCCCTGCCTTAGAGAGTCTGGTAAAGTACTATGGAGTGGTATATAAGTGCTATTGTTATTGTTATCCTACAATATATCATATCCCTCTTAAGTGAGTCTTCTCCCAGCCTCACTCAACATCTTATACCTCCTAATAAGCTTAAACCAATCAGTCCATTTTAGATTTACCATCTTTATTCTAGCTAGAAACCAATAGACCAAAGGGGCATCTTCAAGAGCCACCATAACCGTCTAAACCATTTTAGTCATTATAAATATCTTTAACTGTCAGCCAAAACTTCATTTTTCAACTTCTTCTCCCTAGAATTCTTTGTGATCTTAATGTGTCCTCTGGAAGTTTTTAAGGCTTTCCTTTCATGCCAACCGTGTATCTGCTGTTTTCCTCCTGTGAGATGCTGTACAGGTCACATATACTAACAGCAAAGGAAAATGCAGAGCCAAAACAGTTCAGGTTGTTCTCCTGGCTCCCAACACCCAATTCACTGAGACTCTGTGTGCCTTAGCTGCCTGAGTGAGAAATGCAAGAAAATTCAGGTTCCCAATCCAATTGTACAGAAAGATTTATTGAACAAGGGTTCACATTCACATTCAACTTACTTATTTACAGACCAATAAAAAATAACAATTTAAAAGAGATGTCACAGCAGGTGGCAGCTTCTGTTTGACCTTGTCTGGATTAGGAAGCGTAGCAGACTTGGGAATACTAGGCTAGACCAGAAAGTCCGGATTCCTGAGGCTGTATGATCTCATATGCTGACTTTCATCTAGTAAGTTAGTCACAAACAAGCAGGGAAGAGCATTAACTGGAACAAGAACAATTGACTAGGATTTAGGTTATTTAATTTGAATGACTGAAGTATAGTCAAATTAGAGAGATCATAGACCATTTATTAGGAAAGATTGTTGTTGTTAGCTGCGAAGTCATGTCCGACTCATCGCTACCCTATGGTCAACATTCCTCCAGGCCTTCCTGTCCTCTACCATCTTCTGGAGTCCATTTAAGTTCACGCCTACTGCTTCAGTGACTCCATCCAGCCACCTCATTCTCTGTCGTCCCCTTCTTCTCTTGCCCTCAATCTTTCCCAGCATTAGGCTCTTCTCCAGTGAGTCCTTCCTTCTCATTAGGTGGCCAAAGTATTTGAGTTTTAGCTTCAGGATCTGGCCTTCTAAAGAGCAGTCAGGGTTGATCTCCTCTAGGACTGACCGGTTTGATCGCCTTGCAGTCCAAGGGACTCGCAGGAGTCTTCTCTAGCACCATAGTTCAAAGGCCTCAATTCTTTGGCACTCAGCCTTTTTTATGGTCCAGCTTTCACTGCCATACATTGCAACTGGAAAGACCATAGCCTTGACTATACGCACTTTTGTTGACAGGGTGATGTCTCTGCTTTTTAGTGTGCTGTCTAGATTTGCCATTGCTTTCCTCCTGAGGAGCAAGCGTCTTTTAATTTCTTGGCTACAGTCCCCATCTGCAGTGATCTTGGAGCCCAGGAAAATAAAATCTGTCACTACCTCCATTTCTTCCCCATCTATTTGCCAGGAATTGAGAGGGCCAGATGCCATGATCTTGGTTTTCTTAATGTTAAGTTTCAACCCAAGTTTTGTACTCTCCTTCTTCACCCACAACAATAGGCTCTTTAGTTCTTCTTCACTTTCTGCCATTAGAGTGGTATCATCTGCATATCTTAGGTTGTTGATATTTCTTCCGGCAATCTTAATTCCAACTTTTGATTCATCTAGCCCTGCCTTTCTCATGATGTGCTCTGCATATAAGTTAAATAGGCAGGGCAACAGTATACAGCCCTGCTGGACTCCTTTCCCAATTTTGAACCAATCAGTGGTTCCGTGTCCAGTTCTCACTGTTGCTTCTTGTCCCACATATAGGTTTCTCAAGAGACAAATAAGATGGTCTGGTACGCCCATCTGTTTAAGAACTTGCCACAGTTTGTTATGATCCACCAGTGGCGTAGCATGGGGGGTGCAGGGGGGGCCGGCCGCACCGGGCGCAACATCTGGGGGGCGCGCTCGTACTCGCAGCTCTCTGCCCCTGCCTGGCTCACTCACTCTCTCTCACTGCAGTGCTGGCTGTGCGAATCCGATCCGAGCCACCGGGTCGCCGCCCACTGTGGAGGGGGGGTGCCAGGCGTGTGGTGCGGTTAGGGGGCGCAAATTACTTGCCTTGCCCCGGGTGCTGACAACCCACGCTACGCCACTGGATCCACACAATCAAAGACTTTAGCATACGCAGTGAAGCAGAAGTAGATGTTTTTCTGGAACTCCCTAGCTTTCTCCATGATCCAGCATATGTTGGCAATTTGATCTCTAGTTCCTCTGCCTCTTTGAAATCTTGTCTGTACTTCTGGTAGTTCTTGATCCACATACTGCTGGAGTCTAGCTTGTAGGATTTTAAGTATAACTTTACTAGCATGAGAAATGAGTGCAATGGTGCGATAGTTTGAACATTCTTTGGCACTGCCTTTCTTTGGAATTGGAATGTAAACTGATCTTTTCCAATCCTGTGGCCACTGTTGAGTTTTCCAAATTTGCTGGCAAATTGAGTGTAGCACTTTTACTGCATCGTCTTTTAAGATTTTGAATAGCTCAGCTGGAATACTGTCCCCTCCACTTTGTTGCTGCTCAGCTTTTCTAAGGCCCACTTCACTTCACATTCTAAGATGTCTGGCTCGAGGTCAGTGACCACCTCATTGTGATTATCAGGGACATTAAGTGTTGGCGCCCTCCCCTGTTGGGATACAGCTCAGAATGACAGAGGACGGAGGAGGAGAAGCCAAAGAGGTTGATTGTTTAGCTCACCGGTGAGAGGATGCTGGCAGCTGGGCGGAGCCGACTCGACTCGACTGTTTCTCTGTTTGTTCAAGCTGAGCAGAGCTGGGCCGAGTGATCTTGTGCCGAAATTTTGACTCTGCTTGTGCTTGCTTGTTTTGTTGAGACCAGGGTTGTGGCAGGGAAAGGGGGCTTTGATGTCGTTTCTCCCCCACCCCTCTGCCACTTGTTGAGTTCGGCTCCGTGAGTGCGGTGGACCTGTGGGCATTGTGGTTGCAGCTATGGGGCCTGCTGCTGCTGCTGCTTTCTTCCTGCTGCGGAGGTTGCAGCTGCCCTTGTTGCCGTGCCTGAATCCTGTTGTTTTGGGTCCGTCGCCATTGTCATCAGGCTGCCTCCCCTTTTTTGGACTTCATCACTTGTCAACACCATTTTGTCATCACTACCTTATGGCTTTTGCTGTCGCCGCCATTGATTACCTGCCACAGGCTGACTGATCTCTTATCTCCATCTACTGGCACCCTCCATTGTCCGATGCTACTGCTTCCCTCTGTATGCCACCTTATACTTTTGGAGAACTCTACTCGCTGTGAGATTCCACCCTCTCACAGGAGCATCCATCTATGTTACATAAGATCTCTCTTGATGACGGGTTGTGGGACCCCGAGAGATGGCATGCCTCAAAGAAGAGTCTGAGGGGATTTTTATCTAGATTTTTATATAAAATTTTAAGTAGATCTGGGAGGGGGGTGGCCCAAGGGATCCGGAATGAATTTGGGGGAGTTCAATCTGGACAGCAGTCCAGACGTTCGGACATTCACGGGGGTGGAGTAGGGGTTTGGGGGTGGACTCAGCTCCATGTGAGGAGGGTCTTCCCATTTTGACGGTGACTGGGAGGGGCAGAGAGTGTGGGAGAAGAGGGCTTTATCGCTATTGGGGAACGGGCCACTGCTATCTTCAAGCAGTTGCCTGTTCCTGCCCTCGTGGCTCTTCATGCTCCCCCAGGGGCATAGGATTGCAGGACCCTGGGCTCAGGTTGGTTTATTTCAACGCCAGGTCCATGGTGAACAAGGCTCCCCTCATACATGATCTTATTGAGGAGGAGAACGCAGACCTGGCCTGCATCACAGAGACCTGGTTGGGCCAAGAGGGGGGTGTCCCCCTCTTGGAACTATGCCCACCGGGATTTTGGGTGCTTCACCAGCCGCGGGCCCAGGACAGGGGTTGTTCCTCTGTCCTGGTCCTACTTGACCTCTCAGTGGCTTTTGATACCATCGACTATGGTATCCTGCTGCGGCGGCTTGAGGGGTTGGGAGTGGGAGGCACTGTTTTACAGTGGTTCTCCTCCTACCTCTCAGGCTGCTCGCAGTTTGTATTGGCAGGGGGGCAGAGATCTACCCCGAGGCCCCTCACTTGTGGAGTGCCTCAGGGGTCGGTTCTCTTCCCCCTCCTGTTTAACCTTTATATGAAGCCGCTGGGTGAGATCATCCATGGCTTTGGGGTGAGGTATCACCAATATGCAGATGATACCCAGTTGTTCATCTCCACCCCAAGCCAACCCAGTGATGCCCTTGACATGATGTCCCGGTGCCTGGAGGTGGTGCAGGTCTGGATGGGAAGGAACAGGCTCAGGCTGCATCCCTCCAAGACCGAGTGGCTGTGGATACCGGCATCTCGTATTGTCCAACATGTTCCACCTCTTTTGATGGGGGGGAGGTATTGCCCCCCTCTGAAAGGGCTCGCAACTTGGGTGTCCTCCTGGATTCACAGCTTAACTTGGAGGATCATCTAAGTGCTGTGACCAGGGGGGCCTTCGCACAGGTTCACCTGGTGCACCAGTTGCATCCGTTTTTGGACCGAGATGCCCTATGCACAGTCACTCACGCCCTTGTCACTTCTCGCCTGGATTACTGCAATGCTCTCTACATGGGGCTGCCCTTGAAGTGTACCCGGAGGCTTCAGCTGGTGCAAAATGCGGCCGCACGGGTGCTTATGGGAGTTTCTCGATATTCCCATGTTACACCACTCCTGCGTGAGCTGCACTGGCTTCCGGTTGTCCTCCAGGTGAGATTCAAGGTGCTGGTAATCACTTTTAAAGCCCTACATGGCTTAGGCCCGGGGTACTTGCGAGACCACCTGCTGCCATTATCAACCTCCCATCGCCCGGTTCGCTCCCACAGAGTTGGCCTCCTCAGGGTGCCGTCAGCTAAGCAATGCCAGCTGGCGACCCCCAGGGGGAGAGCCTTCTCTGTGGGCGCACCGACCCTTTGGAATGAACTGCCCCAGGAGCTGAGGATGGCCCCAGACCTTTGGTCCTTCCGCCGTGACCTGAAGGTTCCAACAATCGGGCCTGGACTGACTGTAGTTTTAAATTTGATTTTATTGGGTCTATTGTTATGCATTTACTTCATTGTTTAATTCTTTTTTAAATTTTGTATTTTATGTTTTTAACTTTTTATTGTTGTGAGCCACCCTGAGTCCTTAGGGAGAAGGGTGGCATATAAATTTAATAAATTCAATTCAATTCAATTCTTGTATAGTTCTTCTGTGTAATTTTGCCACCTCTTCTTAATCTCTTCTGCCTCTGTTAGGTCCCTGCCATTTTGGTCCTTTATCATGCCCATTTTTTCATGAAACGTTCCCTTCATCTCTCCAATTTTCTTGAAAAGATCTCTGGTCCTCCCTATTCTATTGTTTTCTTCTATTTCTTTGCACTGTTCATTTAAGAAGACATTCTTATCTCTTCTAGCTATTCTCTGGAATTGTGCATTCAATTGGGCATATCTTTCTTTTTCTCCCTTGCCTTTCGCTTCCCTTTTCTCGCTTGCCTTTCGTTTAGTCCAAGAGGTTCCATCTTTGACTATAGGAGGAAAGATGTTACCTCCCATTGACAGAGCACGCAATCTGGGCGTCCTCCTAGATTCACGACTCAGTTTTGAAGATCATATTGGAGTCGTGGCTAGGGGGGCATTTGCCCAGATTCGCCTAATATACCAATTGTGCCCCTTTCTGGACCGAGATGCCCTACGTACAGTCACCCACGCACTCGTTACCTCCCGTATAGACTACTGTAATGCTCTCTACATGGGGCTGCCCTTGAAGACCACCCGAAGGCTTCAGCTGGTGCAGAGTGCAGCTGCACGGGTTGTGATGGGAGCACCCCGATACTCCCATATTACACCCCTCCTGCGTGAGCTGCATTGGCTACCGGTTGCCCTCCGGGTGAGATTTAAGGTGCTGGTACTTACCTTTAAAGCCCTACATGACTTAGGCCCGGGATACTTGCAGGACCATCTGCTGCCGGGAACAAATTCCCATCGCCCAGTACGCTCACACAGAGAAGGCCTCCTCAGGGTACCGTCAGCTAAGCAATGTCGGCTGGCGACCCCCAGGGGAAGGGCCTTCTCTGTGGGAGCGCCAGCCCTATGGAATCAGCTCCCCCCTGAGCTACGGATGGCCCAAAATCTCCAATCCTTTCGCCACGGCCTCAAAACACTCCTATTCCACCAGGCTGACCTGGACTGACAGGCTTTTTAATTAATTATATTTACAATCTTTAATTTATTCTTAGTTTCTAATTTTAATTTATTGCACAGATGATTTTAATTTTATTTTTATCTTAATTTCTGTACTTATTATATGTTTTGTTGTTAGCCGCCCTGAGTCCTTCGGGAGATAGGGCGGGATATAAATCCCATCAATAAATAAATAAATAAATAATTCCTGTCCATTTTAGTTCGCTGATACCTAAGATGTCGATGTTCAGTCTTGTCATCTCTTTTTTGACCACATCCAGCTTTCCTTGATTCATGGATCTTACATTCCAGGTTCCTATGGAGAGGAAATCTTTACAGCATCGGACTTTCCTTTCAACACCAGACACATCCGCAGCTGAGCGTCCTTTCGGCTTTGGCCCAGTCGCTTCATTCTTTCTGGCGCTACTAGTACTAGCCCTCTGCTCTTCCCCAGTAGCATATTGGACGCCTTCCGACCTGAGGGGCTCATCTTCCAGTGTCATATCTTTTTTTCCTTTTGGTACTGTCCATGGGGTTTTCATGGCAAAGATACTGGAGTGGGTTGCCATTTCCTCCTCCAGTGGATCATGTTTTGTCAGAACTCTCTGCTATGACCTTTCCATCTTGGGTGGCCCTGCATGGCATAGCTCATAGCTTCATTGAATTATGCAAACCCCTTCGCCATGACAAGGCAGTAATCCATGAAGGGGTAGGAAAGATTACCTAGGTACATGAGAATGAGTGAGGAACTAGCAATCTTTCTGGCAGATAGTCCTATTTATGTGCAACAGGATATCAGCACAGAAGAAAAAAGAAATATGAAATAAAACATCTATCCCAACCAACCAACTTGAATATACATTTAAGGATGGCAGATGTGTCAGCCTCATGGAGTAAACCAAATAGGAATTACAACCAAGTAATCTAATTTTACTTTATTATAAAGCTACATTGACAGAATTTTGCAAGTATGAAAGTACAGTTCTCTTCCTCCATCTCCTTTATAGCCTGAGAAACTCAGGAAGGGTCTGAGCCTCTTGCTCCTTTCACTATCTACCTATGGGCTATGTTGTCTCTTATCTGATTGTTCCCTTGGCAATGTCTCTTTGCCTAGTCTCCCAAGGTCTTTTTCACCATTACAAGATGGCCTTTCTCAGACATTCATGGCAGATATCATTTTCGATGACTGCTATTCACAATTGACATATATTACTATAGTAACACTCTCAAGATTAGTTTCCTGGTAGCATAAGTGAAAGGGTGCTCTTACACACATGTTCTTCCTATGAGTATCGCATGTTGTGTTATTGATTACTGTAGAAATAAAATGCATAGTGTCGTAAGCTTTTGGTTTACTCCAATAGCATATCTATTTTTTTTAAAATGATTATATGTCTATACAGGTGATTAGATTAAATGCTATCTTTAATACTCTAAATGACAATGGGAAGTCAAGGGACACAAAGTAAATCAATGGCACCGGCTGTGCAGAATAGATAATGAGTAGGTGCTTCCTCTTTCCCATAATTTGGAGATGGCATTCATAAAGATCTTGTCTATAAACTGATGAACCCAGCCTCTATGCATTAATTTAATTCGCCTTCTGTAACATTGATATAGGGAACTCTCAGGATATAATTAAGTTTGCCACATTGTGCATTTTTTAAAAAAGTTATACCACTGGGGATAAAAAGAAGTTGGAATATTGGAGCTGTTGCTGCTGCCCCCACCTGAATATATATTTGGTGCATAATTATTGATAGCTGTCTTACACTCTTGGCTTGTCAAGCAGCTAGGAAGATACAAGATGGTGGTCTCCGTATTGAGAAGCATTAGTATGTACAGCAGCAGATGGATGAGAAATTTATTTTTTTCACAAAGAACTTATCAAAATCCAATAATTTATTTTCTATTTTATTCCCTGATTTCATATAAAATTATTTCACTACCCTCCTGGCGGATCTGGGGACATCACTTAGGAACTTTTCTATAGCAATCATTAGCACTCAGCTATGTTCATATACCTAAGATTAAACAACATGTTTGTAAGAGTGAAATGTGGCAGTTTCTAGAAGGTTGTTGACATTCAATATTCCAGCTGTGTGAACTAAAGCAATGCTAATAAAAACAGTAATTCAAATGACTAGAGCAAAGCCTCCCCACCCCCTCCCTTTAGCCAAATGCACCTTCAGTGGAATAGTTTTTAAATCATGAGATAGGAGTTATAAATTTCCAGTGTTGAATGCTAGTTTTACTGATGCTTGAGTACATATCAGTTTTACTAGGTGAAGTCCCTATGCTACTGCACGTGTCATATTCCAAAACTATTTTCAGTTTTCTAGGCCCATGTCTGTACTGAGTTCTGCCTAAAATGTCATCATCGTGATTTTCTATACCTCTTTGTATACCTCAACAGATACTTTGTGATGCAATTATCAAAACATCACATTCATAGCTTGAGCCCTACAGCTGTTCAGCACTACCAGGCGTGTTCTGAACACACCTCCCCTGCTAGTAACATTAGTTAGAAAATATTTATGTTCACTGTCAAGCTTTTTCTTCAAATGAACTAGGAGAAAGAAAACCTTCACTTTTCCACATTACATCAAGGGCGGCTTGATTTCAGCGTTCCAATAATGATCATGTCCTCCAGTTATGAAAAGCGTGAATATTACTGGTAGCCTGGAAGTGCATTGTTCTATTTTTTCATGTTTCAATCCTGCACATCTGTTAGAAAAATCAATTGTTAAAATTCTAGTTTTAAATATTTCTTCAAAACTGCAACCTTTCCTGCATGGTTTATTTAAAGAAGAAAAGAAAGGGAAAAGAAATGGTGGCTGGATAGTTTACCAGCCATCATAATTTCATTGAGAAATTATCTAATTTAGTCTCGTATTTCTGATTAGCTGAGACCTAGATGAATGTTTGCTGATGTGCATTCATTTTACAGTATGAATTGCTCTGAAAACAAAATATTGTGTAGTGCAGATGTGTCAAACACAAGGCCCGGGGGCCAGATCCAGCCCGCGAAGTGGTTTCATGTGGCCCGCGAAGCCATCCTGGAAACAGTGAGGAAATGGCCCCCACTGCCTTGGCCCTGGCCCAGAGACCCTCAGGTCTGTCCCACTCCTGACCAGGCCCCCATAGGCACCCTTGATGCGAACTATGTAGAGCTGGCCATGCCCACCCAGTAGGCCATACGCACTCTAGCCACGCCCACCCAGCAGGCCACGCCCACCCAGGCCATACCCACCCGGCCTCATGAGGCCAACTGCAATAATGATGCGGCTCTCAATGAAACTGAGTTTGACACCCCTGGTGTAGTGCATAAAGACATGTAAACAATTATATGTCAGTGAGATGTTTTTAGAAACAAAAACAGAGTCTGAAGGAAAAGATCCAGCAGATGGATTATGTTAGCAAAGACCAATCCATACCTGTTTATTGCTGCAGATAGGCTTTCAGGCAACACTAGATTTCACAGTTTAAACGTGCCAAAGAATGCTATTCTTCCATTGTGTGACCATTAAATTGCACTGGAGTGAATCTCTTTCCTGGTAATTTTCCATTCAATCTCCTATACTTGTAGAAATAGCCTGTTTCCATTTTCCTGAAGTACATCTTGTGAAATGTGAGTCATAGAGTACCTGAATATCTGTTAAAGGAGTTTTGGGGGGGTGTGGAGAGAGGATGAGGTGTCATATTATTAACTGATAAAACAAGCAAAATTTTTCACTCAGTTTTTATTGGTCTTCATATATCTAAGAGAAGATAGAACTTCAGTTTTTCCATACAACCTGAAAATCAGTCAAACAAAGTAGTGGCATTTTTCTACATTCTATGAAAATATGGTATTTAAAAAAAACAATAAACAAAGCACGTTATAGTCATCATTTTTTTTAATTTTAGCATTTCCTGCGAAAAACCTATGTTTGCATTTTACAATCCAGACACATAGCATCTGACTATGGAAGGAAATTCTGGGGCTTTATCATTTTTTGCAGATTATGCTTTTGTTATGGTAGAAATGATTGCTTGATGTGGGTTGAGAAACAGCAGTGATGACCATGGCTTTTGGCTCCACTCAGTTTTCATGCACTGATGTGTTTTGTTCACAGAAGCCATTTTATGATCCTTGTCTTTCATATTTTCAGGGCATGGCTTGCATATATATGAAATTTTGTAGGGCAGATAACTCTGTGAACATGTGCAGCTGAAGACAAAGCCAGAAGGTGCAATCCCCATTTTAATAGCAAATGGAAAAATGGCCTTCTGACATCTGTCTATTGATGGATTTGGCTAGGATCTTTGATGATATATTGGCTCCTCTACTGAAAGTTATTACTTGGCTTTGGAAGGAGAGAATGGGCTCAGCTTAAAATTGGAAGGCCAGATTCCTGAAAGAAGTAGATATGTGAGTGTAAATAACATCGACTTTGTCAGATGGATCACCTTTAAATTGTTGTGTCACTTGTTTCTTCTCTTCTGGCTAATTCTCTCTTGACTCTTTGTGCTTTCCTCCTTTTTAGTATTCTAAAGGCATACTTGTTGCAGTACCTAAGCCTCAGTCTCTCTTATTACATTTACCTGTTTTATTCTTTTCCAAAATTGAGCCCTTAGCCAGAATTGTCTGAGCTGCTTCCTCTTAACAATTGGTTACCTGTGAGACTCCTCAAGTTCATTTCACTCAACTAAATTGATTCCCACATGCTTATGAAGATTGCTTTTTTTCTGGAGGCCATAGTGAAAGAGAACAGTCCCATATCATTGTAAGTGATAACACAGCTTGAAAATAAAAATCTATGAAAATAGTTGGCAAACTGGCTGTGTATTTTTAATCTCATAACTCATACACTGTACAGAACCTTCCACAATTGTCTGTACTAGGTTCTTGTGTGCTTTATTTTTTCTGCTGCCTCCTTCTATTTTTAAGATATTGATCGGGTTTAAATAGATTAGGAATAATCAAAATGTCGAAGCCGCTTGGCTTTCTGTATACATGTACAGAATGCATATATCCATGTATAACATATGTATGTGGATTTTAGTGTGTGCATGTATGAATGAGATTGTAACATGGGATCTTTAAGAAATAGTTACAGGACAGTGGGAATTTGTCCATATTGGATATGGAGATATTTAGTGAGAAAGGAACTATCGAGAAAACTATTCTGGAGAGTCAGTATTGCCTAGGATTACTTCGGTGGAAAGAGTCAACAGAGGAGCTGCCGGCAGTTCACATGGAGGATGAGATGTCGGCTGTAATGTCTGGAGGTGCGGGGAGGAAGAGAGGGAATAGGTGGAGGTGGAACCAGCGTCATGCTCAGTGTTTTGGGCAGCGGAGGTAGAGTGGGGTGGCAGCTGTTGCAGCAGGGAAGTTTCCCTCCGGTGCTGACCATCTTCAGAAGAGGAGGTGATGTGACCGAAAGAGGAAATATGGTGAATGCGGAGGTCTAACATCTAGGCTAAAAGCTAGACCACATAGAGCAGGGGTCTCCAACCCCCGGTCCATGGACCAGCACTGGTACGCAGCATGCCAGCAAGCGGGCCGCACAAACAAACAAAGCTCCATCCTCGGGATGGAGGCAGTATTCAAAACCACACCCCCTCCGGTCTGTGGAAAAAAACACTTTCTTCACGGAACCGGTCCCTGGTGCCCAAAAAGGTTGGGGACCTCTGATATAGAGTGTCTCTTCCATCTATTTTGTTTGCTAATGCTCGCTCCTTAGAGCCGAACATGGATTACATGAGGCTCGATTTAACAATAAACCTACAGGTGAGAAACTACTGTGTCATCATTGCAACAGAAACTTGGTTAGAGCACTCTGTCCCAGATAGTGCTGTTAGCTTGATGGGATTTTCAACATTTCGGCTGGACTGGAGTTTTGTTTTTAGTGGCAAATCCCTTGGAAGGGGTGTCTTTTTATATAAATGACAGATGGTATAATAATGCCAAGGTGGTTTCAAGTCTGTGCTCCCCTGATGTGGAGCCTTGGACTATCAAATGTGACCCTTCTATCTGGGTGGGGAATTTTCTGTTATCGTTATCACAGCTGTGTATATTCCTCCTGGTGCAGACAGAGATGAGGCCCTGAATGTTCTCTATCATACCATCAGCGACTTACAGACTAGTTACTCGGAGGCTGCATTTATTGTAGTGGATGACTTTAACCAAGTTGATTTGAAAGCTACTCTTATAATATCCCCAGGTGTGCTCTTAGGGAATGTGCACATGAGCTGGTTTGTGTTCTTATAGCTATTTTCAATCTTTCATTGCAGCAGGCAGTGTTTTAAGACAGCCATTATTTTGCCAGTGCCAAAAAAGTCTATAATTATGGGTCTCAATTATTACTGTCCAGTTGCACTTACATCCATCATTATGAAATGTTTTGAGAGGCTGATAAAGGATATTATTGTATCTAGCCTCCCACCAGCATTTGACTCGCTTCACTTTGCTAACCGTTCAAATAGTTCTACAGAGGATGCTATTTCTTCTGTTCTCCTTCTGAGGAAAGAAATACTCGTGTGTGAATGCTGTTTGTTGACTTCAGTTTGGCATTTAATACAATCATAACTCTGCATCTAGTAAACAAACTGGGCCTTTTAGGCTTTAATACTGCTCTGTGCAACTGGATTCTTGATTTTCTTATTGATAGGCCCCAGTATGTGCGAGTGACTTGGGATTTGGGACTAATATTTCTAACACCATTTCCTGGAGCACAGGTTCTCCTCAAGGCTGTGTCCTAAGTCCACTGTTGTTCACCCTGTTGACCCATGACTATTGTGCAAGGTTTGCCACCAACCATATCATGAAGTATGCCAATGATACAACAGTAAGGGACCTTATTCAAGATGACAGTGAGGGTGCTTACTGCAAGGAGGTAGAGACTTTGGTGAACTGCTGTAATAAAAACAGCCTAGATCATTGTTGATTTCTGAAAAGGCAGGCACACTCCTCTGTGTATTAATGATTCACCTGTGGAGATGGTTAGCAGCATCAAATTTCTGGATGTGTAGCTAACGAGTAGGCTGGCTTGGTTGCTCAACAGTGAGACACTGGTGAAGCGGGCACAGCAGTGCCTGCATTTTCTGCGTTGCATGAGAAAACTGCATCTTCCTTCCCCTGTCCTTATCACTTTCTATAGAGGGACAATTGAGAGCACCCTGTCATATTGAGTTACAGTCTGGTTTGGAAGCATTACTGCATCTGACAGGAAGGTGGTGCAGAGAGTGGTGAGGATGGAAGAAAAGGTTATTGGGAGTTTACTCCCTTCTATCCAGGACATGACATATAAGCGTTGCTTGACCAGGGTCCACAAGATTGTCTGGGACATTACACATCCTCTTCATGACCTGTTTTCCTTGTTACCTTCTGGGAGGAGGCTTCATGGTATCCAAAGCAGAACATCCAGATTTAGTCATAGTTTTGTTCCATACAGTATCAACTTTGTGAACTCTCAAGCTTCCTCTTTCTGCTATGTATTCAAGATGGGCAGTGATTAATATTTATATGCATTTACATGTAAGGGTACGAGATACATGGCATGGGTCCGGAATACCTCGGGGACCACCTGCTGCCGGCGTCGACCCCCCTCCGCCCCGTGCGTTCCCACAGAGAGGGCCTCCTCAGGGTGCCTCCAGTCAGAGAATGTTGGCTGGTGGCCCCCAGGGGGAGGGCCTTCTCTGTGGGCGCTCCGGTTTTGTGGAATCAGCTGCCGGTTGAGCTCCGGATGGCACCGGATCTCCGCTCCTTCCGGCGCGGGTTAAAGACCCATTTATTTGAACAAGCTGGCCTGGCCTGATGGGGAATTACTTAGGGTTTTAATATTTATATATATTTTTTATTGTTTTTATTGTGGGCAATAATTTAATTCTTTTTTAACTTTTGTACTTTTGTAGTTTTAAGATATGCCCTGTTCACCGCCCTGAGTCCTTCGGGAGAAGGGCGGTATAAAAATTTAATTAATTAAATAAATAAATAAATATACATATATATGTATATAGCATGTTTATATGTGTGTTATGTACGTCTACACTTTTGAGAGAAGGCAACAGAGTTCCATTTTTAATGTGTGCCAGTGTGCCCACAGTAAAAAAATGACAATAAAAGTTATCTTATCTTATACAATGCATAAATCTTCATATGTGGCAGTAGGATAGGTACTGTTAAAAAAAACTGAAGGGCCACAACCTATTGGCATAGAAAGTTCTCCAGCTGCTCTTATTAAGCAAGATTTCTCTCCCCATTTTTGCACTGCTCTGCCATTCAATTAGACTTCCTTTTCAAGTGGTGGGATTTTGTTGCTATTGCACAAAGTACTCAGAGAAAGATAAGCTAGCACCTTTGAGAAGCACTTGAGTCATGTTCCCAAACTGTACTGTACAGTCAATTCTGAATATAGATCAAGACAATTTTCCTATTCGTTCTTGAAAATGAAAGGAACATAGGAAGAGAATAGGAACTATTAACTTAGTGCTGCCTTTGAATATTTTCTCTCTCTCTCTCTCTCTGACTTTCTTACTCTCTGTGTGGGAGGGAGGGAGGGAGGGAGGGAGGAAGGAAGGAAGGAAGGAAGGAAGGAAGGAAGGAAGGAAGGAAGGAAGAAGCAGTGGCATAGCGTGAGGGGTGCAGGGGGACCGGCCACACCGGGCGCAACATCTGGGGGGGCGCGCTCGCACTCGCAGCTCTCTGCCCCTGCCCGGCTCACTCACTCTCTCTCACTGCAGTGCTGGCTGTGCGAATCCGATCCGAGCCGCCGGGTCACCGCCCACTGTGGAGGGGGGGTGCCAGGCGTGCGGTGCAGTGCGGAGAGAGAGCGAGGGACTATCTGGGGGAGGGACAGTGCAGCGGCCGGATGCTTGCCCCGGGTGCTGACAACCCACGCTACGCCACTGGGAAGAAGCTTTTCATTTCTTATCAGACTTTTGCCATTTGTAAAGCTTTTTATAGATTGCTCCTATGTAGCTGAATAAACAAGCCATATGAATTTTGATATGTGCATGTACTGTTTTATCACAGCTTTGAGCTAGGGCACTGTAGTATAAATATTAACATTTTAAAGGTGAATCATTCTTCAAAAGAAAAAGAAAAAAACCATTTGTTTTGAAAAGAGCCTGTGCATAAACAACCACAGATCTGAGTCAATTGAAATACAGTCTAGGTAGTCTTGGTGTACATACTGTTCAATATAGTTCATCATCAAACAGGCATAGAAAAATAAGGCAGGGGATCAAGGCAGAAAAAACTTATTTGCTGAAGGGATTAGAAACTTACATGGAAGGTACATTAGATTTGCTGTTTTTGAAATATATAGTTCTTAAAATAGTATTTGCATGGATTCAGTTATGTGGATCCCCACTAAAATAATTCCTCTTGAAAATCTTTTAATCATATCTGTCAACTTTTCAAATGGCAACAAGGGGGGAATTAAAGGTTTATCCTCCTTGATTTCTTTTCTTGAAGACAAAGATAAATAAAGCTGAAAGGTTGCTTGTCATGACCAGCTACTACCTGAGTACTATCTTCTTAATTCTTTCTTTCCTTCTTTTTTGTTTTTCCCTTCTTCTATCTCCCTAGGATTACACCCATGTTGACTACTAAATGCATTTAATTCATCAGCAGACTTTTTAAAACAAAAATAAAGATAGTACCTATAAAAACAGGGTATGTAAATGTGGTGTCTAAACAGCAGGTAATGCTACCAATTTAGTATCAATTAAGAAAAGAGTCCCTTGGACTGCAAGGCGATCAAACCGGTCAGTCCTAGAGGAGATCAACCCTGACTGCTCTTTAGAAGGCCAGATCCTGAAGCTAAAACTCAAATACTTTGGCCACCTAATGAGAAGGAAGGATTCACTGGAGAAGAGCCTAATGCTGGGAAAGATTGAGGGCAATAGAAGAAGGGGACGACAGAGAATGAGGTGGCTGGATGTAGTCACTGAAGCAGTAGGCGTGAGCTTAAATGGACTCCAGAAGATGGTAGAGGACAGGAAGGCCTGGAGGAACGTTGTCCATAGGGTCGCGATGGGTCGGACACGACTTCGCAATTAACAACAAGAAAAGAGTGCTGACTCTAATATGAACATATATGAATAACACATGTTATACAGTTCTATATAAGGATATGTACAGGTATGCATATACATAACTGATTTTCTTTCTGATCTTAGGCTTTCCAAATGAGCCAGCTGCAGCCATTGCACTTACCACAATCAAGGAGTGGCTAAGCAAGAATGATAACGAGGTATGGTTATAGACATGATCTTATGTTAAGATGTGTGCTTCAGTGTTTACCTTCAAGAATTGACAGAGAAGTGGAATATTGATTTTTAGTATGTGAAGTAGTAAATAATATACCTGGATGTTAAAGATTATAGAAAGTCATCCATATTACGGGAAAAAAGAGTCCTCTGTAGCTTTTAGGAAAAAAAACACATAGAAACAGAAAATTGACCTGATGGTCCATTGAGTCTACCCTTTGAGTTTGTTTCTTTTTAATTAATTCATTTATTATTTGTAATTGTTGTTTTTATATTTTATTTATTTATATTTTAAATTTTTGCTGGATGGTGGATATGTGTTTATCCTAAGAATGTTTAAATCTGTTACTGATGATCTTGATGTTGATCAGGTGATGACATATTAAAGAGTCTGTGGCATTTTCCAAGGCTTTTTACACACAGTCTCAAGTTTGTCATGTAGGCCAATATGGGACCTGATAAACCCTGAAATTTTCAGGCTTGTTATGACTGAATGATGAATCAAAGGTAATCCTAATGGTAAACCTAAATTCTTCAGAATTTAATTGTTTAACTTTAATGGAACAGTACTGTATATGGTGTAACATAGGAAGAATAGGAGATGAGAGAGTGAATAAAAAATCCTGATGTGTTAAATAGATTAAACAACCAGTGAATTTTGTTATGATCAAAAGTATTTGCAATGCAATCCTATTCATATTTACCCAGGAGTAAGTTCCCTTGAACAATTAAGTTCTGAAGAATTTACTGTATTTGGGCTGCAAGCATTCTGCTAAGAATGCTTAAATGATAGTAAATAATTTCTGTTTTTAGTATCTCTTCGCTGGCATTTTGTCCTTTTTTTTTTTTTGCAACACAGGTATGATAATCCTAGTGGAATTTACTTCTCATCTGTAGGACTGCAGCTTTTAACTAAAATTTTGAAAGAGAGGTTACATTTAGCTTAATTTAGAGGTACATTCATTTGTATAGATCTTGCTAGACAGCATCCTGGCTGAGGAATTCTGGGAGTTGAAGTCCACAAGTCATAAAAGGGCCAAGTTGCTAGATTTTAAAAGAAAGCTGGGGGATTCAATCATTTTTTTAATGTTTTGTATGAATCGATTCAGACTTTATTATATGCATTTGCTGTATACTTTTCTTATTGTTCTATTATGCTTGTTTACTTTCATACATTTATTTGTAGGACTTTTCAAACATTTATTTAGTTATCTGTTTGTTTATTCTTATATCTATACTGCCATGTCTTCCAAAGAGTCACAATGGAATATTGTAACCAGATTATAGACTGAATCCAAAGTAGTCCATTCACACATGTAAGATGTTCCTCATACATATAAGAGCTGCTTTCATTAGAATGATAAATAAGAATGAAACTAAATCATTAAATAATATTATTACTGCTCAGATAATGTATATGATGATTTGCATGAATTTGTGCAATTTTTTGCTTAATGGCCATAAAGAGGACTAGTGTGTGCTGCTAACAAAGTACGGCATAATTACTTAAATTTATTTCTAATCTGCCCAGTAACAAGTCACCTTTGTGACACTTTTGTAGAGTGAAAACTAACGTCAGTATAAAATTACTTTAGAAACACCCGTAAGCCCTTGTATTATAATCTTTGCAAATATTCTCTTTTTTCATACTGCTCTGAATTCAGAGCTGATTGTTAACATTTATGAGGATTAAAACAATAAGGCAGGCATTTAAAAAGAGAGGCTTAGATTTTTCAAATTAAATTTAGCGAGCTAACCTTGTATCCAAACTACATTCGAAAAATGTTTCATAGGTTAACGAAATAGCTGTTCTGGTCTCCTCACCAAGGCTTTCTTTTGAGATTTCAAAAGACGGGAAAGACTTTCAAAAGAGCATGAGATTAAGCATCTGGCATATGCTCTACAGATGTCAGCAATTCTTAAGTAAATATATTTAGGATTTATTACTGATTTGCCATTGCAAATGAACAAGAACCTAAAGTTCTTACAAAATCTATTCTACTGTGTTATAGGATATGGAGTAAAAGTTACTGTATGTTAATTATAAAATTTAGCAGGTTGGAAACAATTTTGCTGCTGAATTTTGATGGTCTATATTTGGTTTTCTCTGTAGAAATACTTTACAACCTCCTGAACCAAGTGGAGTAAATTTTAAACTGGAAAAAAAAGCCACAGACCAAATGATGAGTTGGTTCTTGAGTTGTTCTCTATAAATTAGTATGGTCTTAAAATATAAACTGATGTGGAACTAATTTCTGAGCATGTTTGATGTCTCCTGATTTGCAGCTAGCAATAAATCAAATATGGAAGTTAGTAAATAACAGTATATTGTATGTACAGAAACCTGTTGCATTTACTTTACAAGAATGGCAATTAGCAATACTGGACTAATTTTCTGCAGCTACTTTAGTTTATTTCTTTAGTAAACTGCATTTTCACTTTTTAAAATGTGGTTTAAAGGTTTAATGCAATTATTTAGTTTACAGAATAGGGCTTGGCTTCATACTAGAGAAAATTATCCCTCAGAAGGAATTAACTTGAGAAAAGCACATTAAGCCCATTAAGTGAAAGGTTGCTGGTTTGGTGATTAGGACAAAGATACTGCCTCTTGTTTGTTCATGCTAATATTACAAAAGAAAGCAATTTTGGGCTAGTGGCTTCAATGGTAATTTCTCCCTCCTTCACATAAATCTTTGCAAACACTGTGCTTATTGTGGATGCTTCCATATGAAACGTGCATTCTGTAAAAAAGATCCAGAATGGCATGACATTGTACGCATTGTCATATACACTATCTCATACAAATATGGAACTGAAGGCTTAGAATTAGGGCTGACTGCCATTGAAATTAATGGTGAAAAATAGTTCAGTTTCCACTTCTTGCAAGAAATGTTATATGGTTTAACTGGGTTGGGTTGGGTTGGGTTGGTGTGCAGCCACCCAACCTAAATTTTATTTAGCTCATCTGTTTCTTGGCTGATGTTATTATCCTTTACTGCTTATAGTTTCTAACTGGCTCCTTTGGCTTAATGCTGATTTACTTGGAGTTGTGTTGACCACTGACCTGGCAGCTACCCAGGCCAAATATTCCTCCCCTTGTTTACTCACGGTAGACCAAAGGCAACGAGCAAAAAAGATTTCTCTGTCTCCAATATTTCAAATCAATTTGCCTCTAGAGCAAGTAAACAAAATTACAGTTGGTGGTACTGTTTTATTTATTTGGGAAAGGCTTTTTTCCCAACCCTTTTAAATCTTATATTTTAAAAAAATCAAAATAGATCAAGGGAAGGGAAGGAGGGAAATGGTAGAGGAACAAGGTGAGATCTCCCAAAAGGGGAGCAAGGGGATAAATTCTTAATGGAGACTTATTTCTACCCCATTCCTGTCACTGATGAACTTGTTTCCTTAGACAGAAATTGCTGGCCTTTATGCCTGAATCTTTCTAGAAGGGATTTATTTATTTTTATTTATTTATTTTAATTCCATTTATATCCCGCCCTTCTCCGAAGACTCAGGGTGGCTTACAAGCTTAGCAGTAGCCTTCATTCTATGTATATGCCTGCTTATTAGGGCTTTCATACACCCCCCAAGCGGCATTATTACAAAGTCAGCTTAATTGCCCCCCACAATCTGGGTCCTGGGATGCTTGAAACATACAGCTTCCTCCTTCTTTTCTGATATAAAGGACCAGGTTAGTTTCTTGATGTGATTCCTAAGAGACTGAAAACAAAGCCCACAAGGGGCCTTGGTTGCACAACTCTGGATGACATTTTGGAAATTTAAATACTATTTCTGATATAGTTGAATGATCCAAGGCATGATCTACAATATAATGACGTGTTTAATTACCATAGTTGATTATTACAATAAGGAATCCCAATGGTGGAGGCACTGCTGTAGCAAGGATAATGCTTATACACAGTAGAAATTCTGGAGTGAAACATCCAATATGGTCAGTGGTAATGAACTTTTGAATTAATGAACTGATGCAGTGCTAATACTGGTGAACAAATCATAGTTATTAGATATTTTTTTTATTTATTACAATAAGAACAAGTAATAGGAATTGATATTTTTGTTTTTGGTACTTAGAATATACTCACAAATGAACGGGTTTGTTCACCTTGGATTGAAATGAATCTTGAAATTTTGTTCAGGTTTCCTCTTCCAGCAGAGGACTTTCTCTCTGAAGAAAATTCATTAAAAAGAAACATTGATAGTAGTTTTAAAAAGCAAGAGAAAAACCTTTTTTTCCCCCTTAGAAGATCTTATACTTAATTAAGTACAGGTAATCCTTAACTTACTTCCACAACTGACTTCAACATTTCCATTACTAAGCAAGACAGTTGTTGAGTTTTGCCCCATTTTATGATCTTTCTTGCCACAGTTGTTAAGTGAATCACTGCAGTTGTTAAGTTAGTAACACAGTTACTAAGTGAATCTGGCTTCCCTATTGACATTGCTGGTCAGAGGTTTGCAAAAGGAGATCTCATGACTCCAGGACACTGCAATGGTCATAAATGCATGCCTGCTGCCAAGCATCTAAATTTTTATCATGTGATCATGGGGTTGCTCTTACAGTTGTAACTGTAAGTTTTTCAGTGCTGTTGTAACTTTCAAACAGTCACTAAACAATTGGTTGGACTATCTGTATACATCTTTGGGTACGTTTACTTCCTCTCTTCCGCCACTCTCTTTATTTCTTATTAAGGATCTATGTAGATATTTCTGTAATGGTAGTAGCAAAAACAAAAAGTCACTTGAATCAGTTTTGAGGCTAAGGATCAGTAAATTAGCAGCACAGCATTTCATTTTAAAAGCGGTGTTCTCTGGGGTAGTTGAACATTAGTTCCTTCTATTTCTATATTCTAATTAAGGTAATAATCACAGGTTGTTGATTGAAAATAAGCCATCATCCTGCTGTCATCTAGCTTTAGTCAATAATGAGAAAATATACTTTTTAAAATTTGTACTAACAAAGGTTATTATCTTAATTTATAGCACATCTTTTCATTATATTAAAGATAATTCATGTTCGTTTACTATGGCTTCCAACGAGCTTGCCTTCATCCACTAATTTTTTTTTCTGCTTCTTTTACTTAAATGATTCAAATAATCTTTTTCTTTTTTTAATAAAATGTTATTAGGATTTTAATTACCGAATAAAAAGCAGAAAGAACTAATATTTGGAATGAAAAAAAGAGGAAAAAAAAGATTTTTATTCTAATCCTCAAAACCATATCTCATGACTTCATTTTTTCTGTTTCTCACAAAAAGTCAATAAGGGGTTTCCAATCATCATTACACTTAGGTAATGTCTATCTTTAATTACAGCAATCACTATGGTCATCTTTGTGAGTTCCATCCTCTTAATTATCCATTCTTCTTTTGTGGGTAAAGTCAAATCTTTCCACCTTTGTGCATATAATAATTTCCCTGCAGTTGTTATACAGTATATAAAGACAAAATTTCATATTTTTTCCCCAGCTGCTTATCCATCAAGCTGAAAAGAAAATTCTCTGATTTCAATTGCAAATGAATCTTCAGAAACTTCTGTATTATTACATATATATATAAAACTGAGCCCAACATTTTCTAGCTTTTTCACGTGTCTATCAAACATGATTAAAAAGTCCCTTCTTGTTGGTCAATTAGCCATTTCATAATAAAAAATAACTATAATGATCATTAATTAAACATTAATTCTATATTTAATGTGTTAGCATTTAATTACCGGTAATTTAAAGAAATAACGGTACAGTTCTCTCAGAGGAGCATGTCCTATTATTTTTACTCATCATGTTTCCATTTCTGAAATGGAGACGTTATTTCATTTGATACCTTGTTGATGAACTATATCAGTAGAACAGAAAGGATTGTTTTCTTGCTGTTACGTCAGAGTTCCCATAAGAAAAGCCCGCAGGACAAGTCAGTAGTGAACATCCTAAAGTTAGTACTCAGAGCACCTTGGTGCTTCCAACACAAAAGCAGCAGCAATACTCAAAGATCTCAATCTAAGCCTACATGACCTTCTCTAAATGTAATACCAGATCAGAGGGCAACTGCATAGATTCTAAGGCTACTGGATGCTTTAGTCTTGGAGAATTACATTTATATTTAAATAAGTAACTTTTGATTTTCTAAATGCATTTGGTATCTAAGCATCATCTAATATTTGATAGCTAGGCTTCATGGGAGCCAGAACACAGCAACATTGGAAGGGGAGACAACCAGTCACTTTACAAAATACTTAAAAGCAGTTTATGGTGCAACAATTGTCCTAGTTCCTTGAACTCTTTGCAACTTTTGCTATTTTGGTAAACAACACTTGGTTGGTTCAGATCTATAACTTGGGGAAATAATCTAGTTAATATTTATTATTCCTTGGATTTCTCCAGGGAGTTATCATTGCTGTCTAGAAAGTGGGAAGCAGGGAATTAAGGCCAAAATCATTTTCAAAACATTATACACCTAACTAATACTTTCCTAATTGTTCTTGGCATATGTTTGTAACTCCAAGGCGGAGCCATTTATAAACTTTGAGGTAACCCAAAATAACTTTGTAGCTCTGTTGTGAAGAAATACTAAATGCTATCAAATTTCCACTACTACTTAGCAGTGGAATACCTTGTTAAGAATTAGGTGCCAGGAAACACTTCTTTGTACAACTTTGTATATGATTATTATGTTACTGTCAGGTTTCACTCAGATGGAAACTTAAACTAGAAGGTTTACAGTCAAATGACATAGTTCTAATACTTTGTAGAACCTAGAACAGTTCTTAATAATGAAGAAGGCTGTCTAGTAAAAACAATAGAGTCATACTGTACATATATAAACCTCAACATTTAAGGCTTGTCTTTTTTTCCTCCTGTCTATATATTATAATGGAATACAAGTTGCTTAATTCTCAGAGAGATAACTGGCTAGCATATATGCATTATTACAATGGACCAGTCTGGACTCAAGCCCTTTCTTTTGGAGTTTAACCATTCAAGCCTTCACAATTATTAAAAGTAACAACTTGATTCTCCATAATTGCTAATTAATGCCACTACAACAACGCTCTTCACTGTATGAATTCGTTGGTATTTATAGTACTTATCCAACAATTGACATGTTCTATGCTATGTTTTATTTTGCATAGTTGAGCAGGAAACTGTTTCTTGAATGCCAGATACAATAAATCAACCAGCTGAAATCAAGTGACAGTTTAATTATTGTGCTTTCTTTTACAGGGCAAATGCCCCATTTATTGCAGCCATGTATTTTCAAGATAATTCAGTGTAAAGAAAATATTAAACCAAATTTATTTGAAGAGCATATGGTTAATTATCAACAGCTCCATACACTCTGCAATATTTATTTATCATATTTGTACAGCTGTCCATGTGACATGAAAGCAACCCAGGATGGCATATAATACAATATCAGTTCTACTATATTTCTGTATTGTAATGGGATCTAAACAAGTACATGGAAAATCTGTAGCATGCCTTCACCAACTTAATTCCTTCTAATATATTGTAATTCCAGCATGCCTAATTCCCCAGCTACATTGCCAAACCTATTAAAACGGGAAAGAATCAGGATGGGAAAAGCTGCTGTATTAGGAGATTAGTTTTATTGTCTTAATTTGTACATTCCTATTTGGTGGTACAATTATGTCTGAAATCATTATTGTTGATTTCCTTTTCATTTGAGATTTATTGACCCCAGATGGTCATGCAAAAATTAATTTCTTTAATAGTGTCCATCTTGTGAAGAAGTGACTTCCAGGTAAATACTGCAACAAACAATGAATATGCACTGATATCACTATCCATACTGCTATTTTATCCCGAATAGATAATTACAGACAAAAGTCAACAGAGTGACTTTATAGTCCCTCTGTTCAATGAACAATAGTACTTGTCAGTCCATTAAGTAAACTAGACCAAGAAATCAACTTCCCAGGAAGGACGAAACTACTTTTATTGAGATTAGCTACAATAAACAGAATCTTGCAGGTCTGATTGTGCTGAGTGCAGCTCCTTTTAGTTCATGTGTCTTTTTTAGTTGATACTCTAGAAAGAGTACAGAGAAGAGCAACAAGGATGATTGGGGGACTGGAGGCTAAAACGTATAAGGAACGGTTGCTGGAATTGGGTATGTCTAGTTTAATAAAGAGAAGGACTAGGGTTGACATGATAGCAGTGTTCCAATATTTCAGGGGCTGCCACAAAGAAGAGGGAGTCAAGCTATTCTCCAAAGCACCTGAAAGCAGGACAAGAAGCAACGGATGGAAACTAATCAAGGGGAGAAGCAACCTAGAACTAAGGAGAAACTTCCTGATGTTGTTGTTGTTAGTTGCGAAGTCGTGTCCGACCCATCGCGACCCTATGGACAATGTTCCTCCAGGCCTTCCTGTCCTTTACCATCTTCTGGAGTCCATCTAAGCTCACACCTACTGCTTCAATGATTCCATCCAGCCACCTCATTCTCCGTCGTCCCCTTCTTCTATTGCCCTCAATCTTTCCCAGCATTAGGCTCTTCTCCAGTGAGTCCTTCCTTCTCATTAGGTGGCCAAAGTATTTGAGTTTTAGCTTCAGAATCTGGCCTTCTAAAGAGCAGTCAGGGTTGATCTCCTCTAGGACTGACCGGTTTGATCGCCTTGCAGTCCAAGGAACTCGCAGGAGTCTTCTCCAGCACCATAGTTCAAAGGCTTCAATTCTTTGGCGCTCAGCCTTTTTTATGGTCCAGCTTTCACTGCCATACATTGCAACTGGGAAGACCATAGCCTTGACTATACACACTTTTGTTGACAGGGTGATGTCTCTGCTTTTTAGTGTGCTGTCTAGATTTGTCATGGCTTTCCTCCCAAGGAGCAAGCGTCTTTTAATTTCTTGGCTACAGTCCCCATCTGCAGTGATCTTGGAGCCCAGGAAAATAAAATCTGTCACTACCTCCATTTCTTCCCCATCTATTTGCCAGGAATTGAGAGGGCCAGATGCCATGATCTTGGTTTTCTTAATGTTTAGTTTCAACCCAAGTTTTGCACTCTCCTTCTTCACCCGCAACAAGAGGCTCTTTAGTTCTTCTTCACTTTCTGCCATTAGAGTGGTATCATCTGCATATCTTAGGTTGTTGATGTTTCTTCCGGCAATCTTAATTCCAACTTTTGATTCATCTAGCCCTGCCTTTCTCATGATGTGCTCTGCATATAAGTTAAATAGGCAAGGCGACAGTATACAGCCTTGCCGGACTCCTTTCCCAATTTTGAACCAATCAGTGGTTCCGTGTCCAGTTCTCACTGTTGCTTCTTGGCCCGCATATAGATTTCTCAGGAGACAAATAAGATGGTCTGGTATGCCCATCTCTCTAAGGACTTGCCACAGTTTGTTATGATCCACACAATCAAAGGCTTTAGCATAGTCAATGAAGCAGAAGTAGATGTTTTTCTGGAACTCTCTAGCTTTCTCCATGATCCAGCGTATGTTAGCAATTTGATCTCTAGTTCCTCTGCCTCTTCGAAATCCTGCCTGTACTTCTGGTAGTTCTCGATCCACATACTGCTGGAGTCTAGCTTGTAGAATTTTAAGCATAACTTTACTAGCATGAGAAATGAGTGCAATGGTGCGATAGTTTGTACATTCTTTGGCACTGCCTTTCTTTGGAATTGGAATGTAAACTGATCTTTTCCAATCCTGTGGCCACTGTTGAGTTTTCCAAATTTGTTGGCAAATTGAGTGTAGCACTTTTACTGCATCGTCTTTTAAGATTTTGAATAGCTCAGCTGGAATACTGTCACCTCCACTAGCTTTGTTGTTGCTCAGCTTTTCTAAGGCCCACTTCACTTCACATTCTAGGATGTCTGGCTCGAGCTCAGTGACCACCTCATTGTGATTATCAGGGACATTAAGCTCATTCTTGTATAGTTCTTCTGTGTAATTTTGCCACCTCTTCTTAATCTCTTCTGCCTCTGTTAGGTCCCTGCCATTTTGGTCCTTTATCATGCCCATTTTTGCATGAAATGTTCCTTTCATCTCTCCAATTTTCTTGAAAAGATCTCTGGTCCTCCCTATTCTATTGTTTTCTTCTATTTCTTTGCATTGTTCATTTAAGAAGGCATTCTTATCTCTTCTAGCTATTCTTTGGAATTCTGCATTTAATTGGGCATATCTTTCTTTTTCTCCCTTGCCTTTCGCTTCCCTCCTTTCCTCAGCTATTTGCAAAGCTTCCTCAGACAGCCATTTTGCTTTCTTGCATTTCTTTTTCTTTGGGATGGTTTTGGTTGCTACCTGTTGTACAATGTTGCGAACCTCTGTCCATAGTTCTTCAGGCACTCTGTCTATCAGATCTAATTCCTTAAATCTATTTGTCACCTCTACTGTATATTGAACAGGGATATGATTTAATTCATACCTGACTGGCCTAGCGCTTTTCCCTACTTTCTTTAATTTAAGCCTAAACTTTGCAACAAGAAGCTCATGGTCTGAGCCACAGTCAGCTCCTGGTCTTGTTTTTACTGACTGTATAGAGCTTCTCCATCTTTGGCTGCAGAGAATATAGTCAATCTGATTTCTGTGTTGACCGTCTGGTGATGTCCATGTGTAAAGCCGTCTCTTGGGTTGTTGGAAAAGAGTGTTTGCTATGACCATCGTATTCTCTTGACAAAATTCTATCAGCCTGTGCCCTGCTTCATTTTGTACTCCAAGGCCAAACTTGCCTGTTATTCCAGTTATTTTTTGGCTTCCTACTTTAGCATTCCAATCCCCCATGATGATAAGGACATCATTTCTGGGTGTTAGTTCTATAAGGTGCTGTAGGGCTTCATAGAACCGGTCAATTTCATTCTCTTCAGCACCGGTGGTTGGGGCATAGACTTGGATTACTGTGATATTGAATGGTTTGCCTTGAATTCGAACTGAGATCATTCTGTCATTTTGAGGATTGTATCCCAGTATTGCTTTTCCTATTTTTTTATTGACTATGAAGGCTACTCCATTTCTTCTGAGGGATTCTTGCCCGCAGTAGTATACCTGATGGTCATCTGAATTAAATTCCCCCATTCCTGTCCATTTTAGTTCGCTGATACCTAAGATGTCAATGTTTAGTCTTGTCATCTCTTGTTTGACCACGTTCAGCTTTCCTTGATTCATGGATCTTATATTCCAGGTTCCTATGGAGAAAAAATCTTTACAGCATCGGACTTTCCTTTCACCACCAGACATATCCACAGCTGAGCGTCCTTTCGGCTTTGGCCCAGTCGCTTCATTCTTTCTGGCGCTACTAGTACTAGCCCTCTGCTCTTCCCCAGTAGCATATTGGACGCCTTCCGACCTGAGGGGCTCATCTTCCAGCGTCATATCGTTTTGCCTTTTGGTACTGTCCATAGGGTTTTCATGGCAAAGATACTGGAGTGGTTTGCCATTTCCTTCTCCAGTGGATCACATTTTGTCAGAACTCTCTGCTATGACCTTTCCGTCTTGGGTGGCCCTGCACGGCATAGCTCATAGCTTCATTGAATTATGCAAGCCCCTTCGCCACGACAAGGCAGTAATCCATGAAGGGGAACTTCCTGATAGTTAGAACAATTAACCAGTGGACCAACCAGCCTCCAGAAGTGGTGAATGTTCTTTTAAGAAGAGACTGGGCAGCCATTTGTCTGAAATGGTATAGGGTTTCCTGCCTGAGCAGGGGGTTGGATTAGATGACCTCCAAGGTCCCTTCCAACATCTTCATCTTCATCTTCTTCTTCTTCTTTTTCTTCTTCTTCTTCTTCTTCTTCTTCTTCTTCTTCTTCTTCTTCTTCTTCTTCTTCTTCTTCTTCTTCTTCTTCTTCTTCTTCCTCTACTTCTTCTTCTTCTTGTTATTTGCTTCTCAACGTTATATGACCATCATGGGCTTAAAATATGTTTTACCTCCATGCCTGGTGATGTATCTTGCATATCTCCATGAAAGCCATCTTCTTTACTCTTCATACTACCACAACCAATTGTTAATTGCCATGTAGGTAGACATGATAGTTGATAACTTTCTTCCTTATTTAAGTTTTTCAGATAATTTCCAGTGCTTTTGTAATAACTGTAAGGAAATGCCTGCTATATTGTATTAGGATGCTGACATTCTTCAGGTTTGTTACATGATTTGGCCCTTTTTTATTAGTTATCAGTTCTTAAGCCTATTTTGTAGTTGTTTTTGAATTCTGTGTTTAAGGCAGCATCAAATTGTCCAAGGTAACTATCCCAATGTAGCAATTCATATTATAAAACCCTTCAATTCTTAATTTCAGTTTATCCTTATTAGAAAATGCCAGTTGTTGTATCTTTTCTACTGTCTATATTGTCTGAACAATATACTTCTTTTTTCCAGATTTTTTCCTCATATTGCAGTCACATCTGAGACTTATAGAAAATCTGCATATTATTCATAATTATTTGATTGCTCCAATATTTTACTTGATTGTTTATATTTTGATAATAGTTAATTCTTTTGAGACACTTATTATACATGGTTATACTTCTGTTGGATTATTTCTGATATGCTAGTTGTGGCATTTACTTTGTCAGCCATTTGCATTTAGGATTTAATAAATGATCCCTTATTTTTAGAATGATGAGGTAAAATAGCATTGAGGCGGGTTTTTATTCTGCTCCAATCCAAAGATTTTATATATTTAATGTATAAATGTTTCTCTTTACTTTGCATTGTTAGAATGTCCAAGACCGATAAACTACCATTCTAAAACTCTTTAGTGAAATTTAATTCCAGTTAGGTGACCTAGAGGGGTCTGCAATTCATCGTTTCTATGTTGTCATCACCAACATATCAGTAAGCCAACATTTGATGGGAGATGGCTGGAGCTGCCTCCTCAAAGATAAAGGTTGTAATGTTTGCCAGTAACAATCTCATACTTGCTCCAGATTTATAATATTCTCCATTCAAAGAAATGTGTATTATTTATAAAGTACAATTTTACAGGTGCACAATGTCTTTGCATAGTCCCTTTGATATAAATATCTGGGAGACCAAAGACAGTGAATTTTCCACTAGGACTTCAATGCCTATTTTTATTCTTTGTAGGAAATGAATCAAACGTCTCCAAGAATCTCATTGGAAAACAATGTGCATTCAGACAATTTGTCAGAATTTTGCTAGATTATTTGCCTCTGGTGGAAATTCCATAGTTTGTTTAAGTGCTGTATTTCTTTACAGAACAATCCTGTTCCCTTTATGAAACTAAATTACCTCTGTTATGCATTTGTGCCAAAGCCCCTCACCAGTGGGATATCCCTGTAATGGGGACAGAGCTTCAATCAAGCTAATTGCATGATGCAAGATCTCATACCCAAAATATGTATGATGGATTATTAAGTATTGCTAATGTTTGGTGAAAGGAATCCCTTAGAATCCTTGGATAGTGTTTTTAATTAAAAAAACCTATCCCAATGCAGACAAGTTAATCCTATTCTTTGGAGGTAAACAAGTATACAGAATATATTTTTTTCATGCAAGGAAAATTACATCCTACCATTAAGGTCATGTGCCTAGCAGAAAAAGCCTGCTTATATCCACAGAAGTGAGACCTGTTGAATATCCATTTTAAGTCAATATGCAGTAGTCATCACAGAGGTTTTTCAATGATCATTTCATTATTCACAATAATTTAGCTACTGTATCATGCCTTCCTCATGCAATGTGCTCTATTTGGGTCTTCCCTTGAAAAGCATCTAATAGCTTCAACTAGTATATACTGTGGCAGCATGAATTGTCAGTGGGTGGTTATTTGGCACATATTGTACTGTTACTGCAATTCAAGGTGCTGGCTGTCACTTTTAAAGCCATTCATGGTTTTGGACCAAGCTACCTGAAGGACTATGTCTGCTTGGTTTCTACCCATAGTATCTGGTCTGGCAGGATATACATGCTATGGGTCCTGTCAGCCGAGGAATGCTAGTTGGTGGGCTGAGGAGGTATACCTTTCCTACCATAACCCCTGCCCTATAGAACAGTCTTCCTCTAGAGATTAGGATGACCCCAACCCCTTTCATAAGGCACTGACCTGGTCTGTTCCTGAGTCTGGGCCCCTAATTTTGTAAAGGTACCATCTCCTGGCTTTGCCAATGACTGTCAATTGTGATACCTTCCTTGGCGGTTATATATTTTAATTTTAATGTTGTTATTATTGTTTTTACTTCAATACTGTGTTGCCACTCAGTCACTTGTCAAAATGGACAGCCATACAAATGGCTAATAAATAAATAAAAAAATTAAATGTGCTAAGCTAAGCCGAAGTATGTCTCCTATGCTTCGATGACAGAACAGTGGCACAGCTTTTGTATTGTCTAGATCTATGAATCCTGCTAAACCTTGTTATTTTTAAATGAGCTACTCAATCAGTGTCCTAATTTATAACTCTGTATAAACCATGAACCATAGTTTACACATCACAGTAGTTAGATCACACCTCATGCTGAACCAGTGTGATCCGGTGGACACGGTGTGAGTTAGAACTAGCAAGACCCAGGTTCAAATCTACCACGGTGAAAATCACTTTGTCTGATCTCAGTCTGTCAGTCCAACCCAAATAAAGTCAACCTATCTCATAAGGTTATGGGGGTGTGAGTGAGATTGGAAATTAGGGAATCAAATAGACTTAATTGGATCCAGAATGAAATATTACAAGTCTTTCATTCACAGCACTCTGTTTCATAAAAGCATTATAGAACTTAAATACCTGCCAAATCCTAGCATCTCATGATACAGTTTGAAACACATGATTCTGACATTTAATAGATAAGGTGATAGCAGTCAAGTATTTCATAGATATGATATTAGACAATAAGCTGGAGAAGGTTAAATATGTCTATCCAGTTGATATGAAATGACAGAATTGGTGTTTTGAATGCTGTAAATGAGAATTGGTAGAAGTACTGTACGAAGGGATGGTTGTCCCAGAGGGATTAGAGAAGCAGCCAGTCTAAAACTAAACAGAATATTAAGGGTAATAGAGTTTAAAAAATGAACTATTGGATATTTATTACGGCACACAAGGTAATGTTGTCATTTAGTCAATTCTGTAGAAGTAGTAAAAGATCTATTTGGGCAAAGTTTGAATAATGGACACACTTTCTTGGTATTTCAAGGAGCTGAGCACTGCTTCTGACTTTCCTGTGTCTGTCTGTCTGTCTTCTGTCTATCGGTACGAAGGCAAAATTCTACTGCCAGGAATAATTGCAGAAAAATGAATTAAGTTGATTTTTATCATAGAAGTTGGAGTCTATATTCTGTTCTGGTCAATTTGAGAATAAGTAGGAAACTCAGTAGGGGAATCTTTAATTACTTGATATTTACTGGAGGATTATGAGGCTTTTTTCCTTTTTGTTTTTCCTGCATATCTTTGTGAAGTTTAGTATTCACAAATTCTGTTACTACAAAAACAGTAATTGATCATAACAATTAGTGGTCCAGATAGAAAACCAGAAGTTTTTTTTTAATCATACAGATAAGCATCATGGTATACTTAACATTACATTGATAGCTAGGAGCTACAATGTGTTTAGAAAGTGTATGTATTTAAATTCTTAATATGTGAGTTGAAACCTTTAGCGATAGCATTGTCTATTTTAACAACAATAAGATGTTCAATTCTAGAGTGATTCTGAGAAAATGGTGCATCTCTTCTTTAAATATAGACCTGAAGAAACTAGGTTTAATTTCATCTACAGTAAATGAGGTGTTTCTATTCTGTTAGAGCAATTTGTAAGAAGGCATGATGAAGACGACAGTACTGCCATGATAATTAAGTGTAGGGGTCAGAAGAGCTGAAGGGGAAAGCCTTTGGTAATGATTTAAATTATGTGAATTATTATCAGGAGTTGTACAAAATAGAGTTAATTTGCCATAGTATAGTTCAATCATGGAGATAGCTCTGATCATGCAATTCTAGAATTGACTCTGAAATTTAGGCCAGTGGTCCAATAAATATCCTTTGCAGAAATCAGTCATACAGCAACCTACATTCTTGCTGCAGTGAACTTCACTTAACTTAGTGCTGCAAATTTCACAATTTCACAAAGCTTTAGGTCAGGAGTGTCAAACTGCAGACCTGAGGGCTGGATGCATCACACAGAAGCTGCGCCCACCCTAGCTCCAGCAATGGGGAAAAAGTCATGATACGTCACGACACGTCAAGTGATGTGGTGAGTTTGACACCCCACTTTTAGGTGATGCAGGCCCTCTTTCCACAGGTGTCTCTGCACTGCAAAAGCAATTGGGGTGGGGGGTGAAGCTCAAAGGATGCTACTGAAGAGAGATGAAAGACTTCCAGGAAAGGCTTCAGGGTCACAACCTGTTATTGAAGAGAAAGGGTCACTGCTGCAAAAAGTGGGGGTGGTTTGCTCCAGCAAGATATAACCTGAATGAAGTCACAAAACAGGAACAATCTGTGATTTTCAGCTATTTGCTATCTTATACTTAGCTGAAAATAACTCACAGGGTTGTTATGAAGATAAAAGAGCACTCTTGCATGTGCTGCTTTGATTGGAGAAAAAAGGTAGGATATAAATGTAATATTTTTTTTTAAAAAAAACTTTCTCAGCTTGCTGATAACCTAAAAGGGCCCTCCTTCCTTTAGAATAGGATGAAGAGTACTTTCCAACAGGAGTCCTTTGAAATCCTTCATATTATGTCATAGGAAAATGTTGAACAAATACAATGATTAAGCAAAATTGTTCACTTTTCTATTCCAGTTCTTTTTCTAGCACATTGCTGCACAAACAAGGTTTTCTATGAATAATTACAGTGCATTGGAGACATCATATTACCACTCAGTTGACTTTGTTTAATTGGCATATTATTGCATCCTCATAAATTCTGTCAGGAATTGCAATGGAAGGGTTTGAAGTTTGATGGAGGGGGGGGGGGAAAGCAAGCAAAAACCTAAAGAAAAAAAAAGAAGTTATTTTAAGATGAAGGATTTAAAATTCCAGGTTGCCTGAATGTGGCTGAGAGTGAATAAAACTGCTTTGAATTTCTTGCTTTTAAGAATGCTAATGTAATGAGCCTATTAAATTGTCTCTATGGTAATGAATATAAGCTCTGGCAAGACTGGACCAAGCAACTGAGAATTTCAAATGACATGAATTTCTTTGAGTGACTTAATGACCCATCTTTCTATTTATGGATTTGATCCAGTTCTTCCCTTCATGACTCTAACAATTAATTGAACAGAAAAATTCTGTGTTGTTGAGATAGTTCTTGGTAATTTTTTTTTGGCCTTTCTATGCTTAACCTAGTCGGTAATAATGATTACTTTCCTCTCTGCTCCTCTAATGAAAGCTGTAAGTTGAGTAAAAGAGAATGGCATTCCAAGAAAATGGCTGATAAGAGAGATGTTAGCTTGGGGCATAAATATTCTCATTAAAGGTATGGGCCTTTTCACTTCCAAGTAATCATTTTGAGATTAGATAAGTGTTACTTATTAGAAATTTGTACTGAAAGAATCCAAGCACCCATTTAGAAAAGCCTCAAGGAATGTAGGATAACTGGCTTGTCTTTAATTGTTTCATAAAACTGCTTTCCAAAATGTCCTAGAAAAAGGACAGTTTAGAAAGAAAATGAATAATGGTAGATAAATTTTGAACAGTGTTTCAGTGAATGATTATTGTGGGAGTAAAAAAGTATGAAGAATACTTTCTAGACAAATATCTTTTATATAGTATTTAAACCAGTTTTATCCAATTAAAACAAGGTGCATATGAATTGCTTTGAGGATTTCCTTGAGGATTTCATATGATCTAAGTATCAAAGTGAATCAAGCTTCACTGTACATTCCAAGTCATTAGGAGTACTGGAAGACTTTGGTCCTTGGTACTTCTCTAAATTCTGCTGTGCAATTTTCAGGTTAAAAACTCTATAAGACCAAGTAAATAAGCAACTGTCAGGAAATGAAGTATATAGATTGATTCATTCATTTTGCTTTGGGTTCCTTTTTTTTTTAAAGAAAATGCTCCTCAGAATCTCCAGCTTTCTCCTTAATAGTGACATCAAAATTATAAGAATATTTATTTACCTTATACACATTAGATATGCATTAGCTGTCAATGGATTAAAGCCATTTGCTATTATATTCATGTCATCCTATACCAGGGGTGTCAAACTGCTGCCCCATGCGCCAGACGTGTCACATGGAAGCTGTGCCCACCCATTGCCGGCAATGGCAAAACCGTCCCAATATGTTGCGCAATGTCACGTGATGTGGCGAGTTTGACATGTCTGTCCTATACCAAAAGTTACATGGAATTCAATAAATTCACCTTTTTTATTTCTCCACTGAAGTAGAATTGATAAAATAAACTTTTACAGAATTGATTACTTTCATACAAAGGAGATAAAGATAAATCATGTCTGAGCTAGAGGATAGTGCCAAAAACTTAATAACTTTTATAATGGTATTTTTGTACAGGTAAACCGCCAAATTTGCAAACCAATAACTCAATATAATTTCATATTAGGAGTTGAATAGTCCTATAACATAATAATTTTACACCATGAAAATCATGTGTGACATTTTAAGTTCTATTTTAAGATTTATAAAACTTCTTTTAGTTAGCCTGTGAATAAATTTGACATTTTGATCTGATGCTCATTTATAGATCTCCTGCAGCATTACCTTTCAAAAAGAGTTCAGAGTATTCTATAATGTTCTAGTTCTCTTTTATTCACAGGAATCTGGAAAACAATTTGTTTGTTCCTTATGTGCTTTGACTTGTATCCATGATTATAGTATATAATTTATTCAAATTTGGAGGGAATTCTTGCCTTTAGGAAACCACAGAACTAGCAGTAAAATCTTATTCAAATCGACTAAAAAGGAAGCTTAATGTTGTTCCAGTCTTCCAGTCTGCAATTAAAATTATAAAACAAATTATTTAGCTATTGTATTACTGTAATACCATAAATCAGTGTGGTTTCTATAGATTCAAAACATTTTCAGCTGTGAGGTATATGGCTAGTTCCCAGTACATAGGGACACACAAACACTAACTGGTATTTGTGCCTGGCTTTTCTTCTTTTTTTTACATTTTAATAATTTCTTTGTTTGAGTCTTGTGAGCTGCCAAGACTCATTGAGAGTTAGGCAGCATACAGGTTTATCAATCAATCAATCAATCAATCAATCTATCAATATAGGACCACTTGTCAAGACAGATATCAGAGATCTATTCAAAGTTGACTTTATGCTTTAGGACCTATCAAATATGCCACAAGATTTTTATTTATTTTTTTTATTTTAATTCCATTTATATCCCGCCCTTCTCCGAAGACTCAGGGCGGCTTACAAGCTTAGCAGTAGCCTTCATTCTATGTATATGCCTGCTTATCATTGGGTCATATTGAACAATACTAGAAACTATGTTATAGAAGAAAATGCGATGTTTTCTGATGCATGTAGCAAATCTTTGTATCTAGTTTACTAAGCTATGTCAGAAAGATAGCTATTTTTTAAAAAAAAGATTTTATTTAACTGAATTGCTTATTATTTTTCATTGTAATAATAATGTATAGTAATGTGTTCTGTGCTGTATTTGAAACTAAAGATGGTTGAAATCTAAGGATTAGAATAAAGCCATTCAGTAATTCACAGAAATGCACTATCACAAATATAATGGCTCTTTCTTGGAAGTCAAACTCAGGATTTCATTTGAATTGTTAAGCCTCCAATTTGAGGCTTAACTCCTCAAACTATCATGAGGACTACTACCTATCTCTGTATGGCAACCCTGTTTGAATGAGAGTATGAAGTCATTTCTACTGTGTCTTTCATGAACATCCATTCATCAGACTTATGAAGGAAAGATTTTTCTCTGGAATATTTTTATTCCTTTCTGTTATTCCTTCAACAGGCATGCAAAATTTTTCTTGTCCTACCGAGATATGGGAAGCTGATTATATTTTTACTTATGCCTTTTGAACTTGTTTTAACTGTTCTATTTCCGAATGAACTTTAAATCTTGCACAGAGTGAAACTGCTGTTTTATTTCCTAAACTGTTTTGGAAATTTGGTTGAAAGACGACAAACAAATTGTGTAGTGAACAGGATCTTTCAAATTCAAATAAAATTATATAGTACATTGTATTTTTAAAGCTGAGTAGCTTAGTGTCTGAAATGCCAAAACTATAATTAATTCAGTTCACAGTTTCAAAATACATTCTTTTATAATAATATAGAATTATTGTCATTAGGAGTACTTGACCTCATGGCTTGTTTTCATCATTGCTTGCAGAAAGTGTTTCATCTTTAATTCTGTTCATGAGTGTTGATTTTGTTACTGACATACAGTTTGTTCCACTGATCACGGGTGTAAATAATGAGATATTGCTAGCAATGTGAATTCCAGGTAAACATACATCTGTTTTGCATCTTTCTGCAATCTTCACTGTACACACACACACACACACACACACACACATGTATAAACACACACACATAATTATGCACCTATAGATGTACACATATATACATACAATGCACACACACATACACACAATATGCATATTATTTTCTACTGCCACTCATATCTTATACCACTCATACCTTAGTCAGTTCCCAGTTTATGTGGGGTTCCATGGAAAAGCATTTAAAGCCCTGTATGCCACAGGGACAAGCTACATGTAGGATCTCCACTATCCTGGTAAATAAAACCATGTTAAAACATGGAAAATAAGTTGCTCCCTGACTTCTGTTAATATGAAATACTGAAAGGCTGATACAAAGATTAGGAAAGCCCTCTGAGTATTATTTCACACTACATAATCTCCTTGTGGATCTGTTGCTAATCTCATGGAATGTCTCAAAATCAAATCTACACTATCTTTCTGACAAGCACTGCTTATTTATTTAGTAGATTTACATCTCCTTGACAAGACACAGTTTAGTCTAGTTATTAAATTTATAGTCTTTTTGCCTAACCTAACCCCAGATTCTTGGGGGGGAGGGTGTAACAAAAAGAAGAAAGAGTCAGTTTAGTGTAAAGGTTAAGATGCTGGCCTAAAAAACCCAGGAACCTGAGTTCTAGTCCCTCTTGAGACATAAAGAAGGATAGGTAACTTCAGACCAGTCCCTCTCCCAGCCTAACCCACATTACAGAGTTGCTGTTGGGAGAAAAATAGGTAGAGGAAGGTGTGCTGTGTATGTTTGCCACCTGGAATTATTTATGAAAAATAATAAATGTAGGATAACAATCTAAAAGAAAAACCTTTAAAAAATATTATATAAAGCAGTAAGAGAAAACAGAAAACTCTAGACTCTGAGAAAAGTTGCTTTAATATCAGCGTGAGCAAAATGATCTTCATCTGATAGTCAAAATACCACTAAGTCAAAAGCAACAAAATTCTGCAGAATTGATATTCCACAACAAGGAGCTATTCCTGTTTGGCTGGAGCTCGTTGAACAGTACAGTATGCTTAGCACATCGATGCAAGGGAAGGCAAAGAAGCACCAGGAAAATGTGATTTGGTAAGCTTACTCTTACTGCATATTTTTCCCCATGGAAAGATCACATTGCTTTTCTGTCTTGGTGTTTCTGAAACACAACATGCCCTGTTCATAGAACTAGTTGCCAGTTCCATCTAGATTCAGGTGAATTTTGGTGGATGACCACAGAGAAAGATTAGTTGTGATACTCCTATATTTTAGAAGTAGATTTTAGATTTTTAGAATGCTGAGGATATGATGGCTGTCGTTCCCCCCCCCCATATCTCATATACTATACCAATTGTTACTAGATATCTTTGTGGTTTTTTCATAAATTCTATTAAGTTTTTGTTATTTTTATGTTATCCAGCCTTTGGTAACCTAATGGCAGATTAAGAATTATAGATAGATAGATAGATAGATAGATAGATAGATAGATAGATAGATAGATAGATAGATAGATAGATAGATAGATAGATAGATAGATACACACACACACACAACACAGAGAGAGAGAGAAACAGAGAAATACAGAAATTACAGAAATAGAAAAAAGAGAAAAGGAAAAAATTGATGCATACAGAAATAGTTTTGAGAAGTGTTTAAATGCAAATATCAGTGAATATGTTCTGAATATTAAAAAAAAATATTTCATCTGGCCAGACTTGGATAATGATGGGATTTATGCTCCGCAAACATATACTGTACTCTGAATTGCAGTAATAAAATAATTGGCTTTTTCAACAGAAAATATTCTTCTCAGTGAATTGCACAATTGATAGATGGTTGTGAAGCTTCATCAATGTGTGAACCTTCTATGGCCTCATGATGTGTTGTGTAAAATTAACACAATAATTTTATCTTCATGATATGTTACTCTATTGCCCTGCTAAATAAATCATTTCAGTGTTAACTAATAAACTTTGAGGGGTGATTTTTATGCAACAGAGTGACCATCCTTATTAGCCCCTTGTCATTTTTAAGGATATGGTGAACTGGGGAAAAAAAAATCATCTGGTTTGCTAGCAAGTCACGCTTCGACCAACAGCAGAAAAACAGCTCTGTGCTGGGAACTGCATGTTTAAAAAAATGGTCATCTGGTTGCCTGTCTTACTTTATTCTGTTTCCTGTCTATTTGCCATAAATCAAATAAGCTTTGGTTTAAGACAGCATCTTTATTTAACCTTCAGAAGTGCCTATAGAGCACCTCAGACCTCAGTGTAAAAATGTGTATTGTACAAATTCTGTGTTACCTCATCTTTTGATTGCCTGGGACAAGTGGTCAGAGCAACAGAAAATATACCTCTTCTTATAATACTGAATATATGCCACATGTTGAATCTGAGGTCAGGTGCATGTTTGAGTGGATTAGAAAAACCCATGGAGTATAGATAAATCAACAGCTACTTCACGTCACAACATTAAACATATGGTCCCTATTTAAAGACAGTATTTTATACACTTATCTTGTGCAGATTTGTCTCTGCCCCCTTGTCGCAACCTATACAATAGATCTGCTCTGAAAAGTTATCCGATGCATGGCATCGGGTGCAGCATTACAAAAAGAGAGATAAGACCATAAGGCTGGTATAAGTCAGTGGTGGGTTTTAGCCCATTTGCACCAGTTTGGCAGAACCCGTAGCTAATTTTTTGTTGTCCAGGCCCAGAATGGATTTCTGGAAGCGGCATCCACACAGAGAACCGGTTGTTCACATATTTGAATCCCCCCACTGGTTTAAGTATATACTACTAGCATAACGTTGAAAAGCAATATAAAATTGGAATATCTTCCATTTTTAATAAGGAAATAAAGGTGCTTTTCATTTGAAGTAATGTTAGTAACAAGCTGATATTTGAATTTTCATCTAATTGAGAAACATGGAATATTTTCTCTTGATAGTTTGAAATGTAAAAGGAACATTATTTTCAACTAATCGCTGCTAGCTGGACTGCTGATGCTTCTTATTTTGAAAAGGAAAAAGACAGCACTTCCTCCCCAAAAGAGAGACTGTTGGCTGTCATCTGATATACAGAGGATCTGAAAAGTTGTGTTTTCTCAAGGTCATTCCAAGGAGAAGGTACCACTTCCTATCCCGACACTTGATCAGTTTGATAGTGTTTGGCACAGAGCCACTACAGGGATGGAGATAAATTTCATAAATTAGATACTGATTTATGAACTCATCCAGATAGGAAAACCCCAGAGCACTCGGGGCCACATACAAACCCTCCAAATTTATTTTATAGTTTAATATTGGAGAGAAGATATTTCACCCTGTGTGAAAAAGTTCCAAGCAAGAAAGAATTGTACTGTCAGATAATTCATTTCCAGATATTTGTGTCTATAATGAGACTGTAATTTTTCTTAAAAAGCCATTTATATAAACAAAAGTTAAAGTGTAGGAGGAAAGCTGGTGGTGGTGATTATGATGATTTTGATTATGATGACAATGACATTAAAAAGTCCCCAATAAAACTATGTTTGACAACACGTTTTGTATGTGCTCTTCATATAATAGCTTTTCCCGCTGCTCCTGATTATAATTTGCAAGAGGATTATGCCTTTGATGAACATAGCCAGCTAATACATAGTGCTGGATTAGCATGTCAAAATAACTGACTGGCAATAGTTGATAAAGTTGTATCACCCTCTAGTTTTGTTTTTCTTCCTCCATACAGAGGTGAATTGGGAATGGGGAAGTCTTTTTATCTCTTCCACATGGCTTGACTTTTATTAAAAGTGGAGGCACTACATTACTGGGCACTCACTCCCATTTAAAAAAGAGGAGAAAAGCATTTAAAATCTTGATTTATTTCCAGAGCTTCTGAGATTTGCCTTCTGTGAGAACATTTAAGCAGCAGCAATAACAACAATGGCAAAAGGGTTGTAGGACTAAAGCAAACACTGCAGTGTCACTTCACTATGCCAATATAAGTGGTTAAAAACTGAAAAGTAGTTCTCATCCATATATCACGGATATTAACTGTGCCATTATCTTTGGGTTGCAGGATTTTGAAGAATGTAGTGATTGGATTTTTAAAAGATCTCTCTCTCTCTCTCTCTCTCTCTCTCTCTCTCTCTCTCTCTCTCTCTCTCTCTCTCTCTCCCTCCCTCCCTCCCTCCCTCCCTCCCTCCCTCCATCTATTTCTCTATCATGTATCATGCCTAATTCTCTCATTCAATGCCATAACAATTTTTTTCCAATCTTCCTTACATAAATCTTTAAGCTACAGGCATTCAGCTTCTTTTGAATCAAAAGCTGTGGTTAATCTTTGAAGATTATGCCAGGGATTGCACTCCAAAATGTAGTGAGTGAAACAGAAATCAAATTAAATTTCATTTCATTTCATTTATAGTTAATTAAAATTAAATAGACCTGGCATGATTACTCTCTCGTCATGTATTTAATCTTTTCTCCCTTTTTCCCCCTATTAACCGTTATAATTTGTAACAACTTTTGGTAGTCTCTGAACTTGCACCCAAGACTTTTGAGTATTACGCAAAATCCTGGAATCTCAGACTGCATGCTTAACTAACCAAGATAGCTGCATATTCAGCTCTTACAAGTTTCAGAAAAAACACTTCATTAACACTGTAAGTTTATTAACATAGTTATACAACCAGTTCAGAGTTGAAGGTTGTAGTTGGCTATGGAGTATATGTTAGAATCCTTTTCCAATAAACGGGCATGTTAATGACAAAGAACTACATGCAGGGCTTTTTTTCCTCATAGAACGCTCAGAACGGAGTTCCGGCACCTTTTTTGGATGGAACCTTGTAGGGTAGGCAAGGCGGGTTGTATGACATGTGTGAGTTCCGGCACCTTTTTCTTTTACAAAAAAAGCACTGACTACATGTGATCATGATATAAACTGGGCCTATTACTTGCTGAGATCCAGCTCTTTTGCATATTCTCACTATCTGTTCTTGACAACCTGTTGGTCAGATAGTTCTTTCCCTAACTTGTTTTTGATGATGTTTTTTTAAGAGCAGTAAATAGTGTTCAACCCTTTCGACTTGTGCAAACTGGGGATTCTCCTGCATTCCTTGTGCACCCTTCCTTCTTCTAGCTGCTTGCGGTGCTGCTCCCAGTAAATTTCATTGGCTTTCCTTGCTGTGCTTTGGAAATCTGCATTCAATCTTCTTGTTACTTTGGCTGCTTTTCTTTGCTCAGCAATTCTGATAGCTTCCTCTCAGAGCCAGTTTGGGCTTTTTCTCAGGTTTCTTATATGGTATGTGGTTAACTATTGTTTCAATCATGATCAAACAAATTTCTTGCCATGAAACATCTGGCATCTTCTCATCAGTCTTCAGCAATTCAAACCTATTTTTCAACTCAACTGCATACATGGAAAGGATTTTGGCGATGTCAGACTTCTTCAGTGGTACTGTCTTGTTGATGTTGCAGAATTTGACCCTGATCTTAGCCATCAGCAAGTCATGATTTGAACCACAATCAGCATCTGATTATGTCTTGACAGCAAAGAGTGAATGGACCATCAGTGACTACATAGGACATAGCCAGTCTGATTACAGTGCAGCTTATTTGGTGAGGTCCAAGTGCATAAGTGATGCTTGTGCTTTTTAAACCAGCTAGCTGTGATTTGAAATAAATTTTCATGCCAAAATTGAACCAAAAGATTGTTTGCATCATTCCTCTCCCCAAGTCCAAAGCTTCCAGTGATGGCTATTTCTGCTTGGCTGCAAAATTTTGCATTTAAATCACCCAATGTACAAACAATGTCTTTTGGGGGGCACTTGCTTTGAAGGTTGTTTTTTTTAATGCTAGCATAAAACCCCTCTATTTCAAGCTCCATTGTATTAGTGGTTGGTGCATAGACTTGGATAATTGTAATTTTGAGGTGCTTGGCAAATATTTGAAGGATCATAATGTGCTCATTAACTCTTGAGTTTTCTCCTGCTTGGGCAAGTTCTTGCTTATGATAAATTATATCATAGCAATTTTTTATTCTGTGCAATCTTTTTTAAAAATGAGCCAAGCTGTCTTTCTATCCTTTTCCACCTAAGATAATTATTTTCTGAATCAATTTTTGTTCATTTAATTTTCCTTATTGTTAAGAGGGAAAATGTAAATCAGTAACATTTAAGGAAATTGTTGCCTAAAATCTATAAGCCATCTAGTATTGCCAAAACATCTGCAAGAAGGTAAAATGTCATTTTGGGAAATAATTTAGTGTAAAAAAACCCTGCACCTTAGCTTTACACACTGTTATTGCGCCCAAATGGCATATCTGTATATTGTCTCGATTTTATGAATTATCTGATTAGTTGCAAAGCAAGACTAAACAATGAAGACAGAGAACTGGTTTGTACTCAGAAAATAAATGGGTTGCAATCTGAGAAAGTATTGAGTTGGGTCACTAAGATCACTTATGTCAGGAATTAAGATCAGATTTTTGGTCACATTTCAGCTCTGTTGCAGGTCACAACCCCTGTAATTTCTGTCACTCAGTTCAGTTGAAGTCGCTATTATTTAATGGTGGCGTCTATGGATTCAATCACGAAGTCAGTTGATGTTGCAGTAAATCTTTTGCTCCCTTGACAGTGTCTGGAATGGAGGAGCAAGTTTTTGCTTTCACAGCTGTGACCCTAGTATCCATAGATAGGAGTCTTTTTCCCCCGTCTTCCATAGAAGTCAGTGGCCCTCATTAACTTCTCTGAGATTGTCCATGCAGTCTATCATACTGATGGCTACTTTGCTAGTAGAAGAATAATGCTAATCAGGCTAACAATTTATTTACTGCCTACCTTGAGGGTCCCTCATTGACATTCACACTCTTTTAGTCTTTCAGTCTAAGAAATTGGGATCTTTGGCATTGCTGCAGTGTGCAAAACAGTAAGGAAAACTCCCAAATCATCTCCATCTATTTTTTTCAATACAGAATAAGTCTATGAATTTTCCATAACCATGTTATCCTTAGAGATAATATCAAATTCTCCTTCACAGTGGAATGACATTTTTGAGGCAGAACACTGGAGCTCCTTTAAGAAGTTACCATTTTGGAGTGCATAATATGTCATTTGTTCCAGCTGATGTATCCTTAGATAGAAGGGACATTGTTCTGTAGGCAGAAGACAGAGAACAATAGAAAATCAAGGAAAGCAAAGCAAGGTCTACTTTCTGTCATTCTCCTAATTCTGCCCCATAAATGTCTGGAAAATGTCACTGCAGACAATGAGACTCAGATTGGAAATGATGCATGGTAAATTATCACTACAGGCAAACCCATGCTTGGAAAGAAAATAAGATCATAATTGTGATGCGTGGCTAGTTCTTAGTGTTAGTTTTACTGTCTTTGATCAATAATAACTTTTCCTACATTGCATAGTGTAATAAATTTGGGCAGAACTGGACAAAGTGCTAATTAGCACTAAGAATTCAGTACAAGTATTCTTTTATTATTTAGATAGATTCATGAGCATTTTTATGAATGTACAGAAAAACCATACAATGATTGTATCATTTCTTCAAAAAGTTCAAAATACAATTCTTAGCTGGTTTCCAAGAAAGACTAATGGTAATATTTTTATTTTGTTTTGGATAAATCATTTTAAAAATGATGCCTTAATATTCTGTTTCTTTAATTTTTTTTTCCCTGGCTATGGACAGGGTTTTCAAATACTTTAACGAACTGAATTTTTTGTTTCTTTAACTACAGAAAGTGTATACTAATGCATTTTTTGGTAAGGAAGACTAGTTAGGCTTTGTATGTGAGATTATACATAGGAAAAAAGACTTCAAATGTTTGCTGTTGTCAAAGAGGAAAAATTCTTATAGTCCCACTCCTCCCTTCCCATCCACCCCACACAAACACTTTTTTGGACACAGTGCAATACTATCAAACCACACTGTTCTCTGAATAAAGTATCTAGTTGGTTATAGCAATTAGTTACATGTTAGAAAATACTGTATGTACTATCTGAAAGGAAACAAACAGGTTTCCTGCCTGAGCAGGGGGTTGGACTAGATGACCTCCAAGGTCCCTTCCAACTTTATTATTATTATTATTATTATTATTATTATTATTATTATTATTATTATTATTATTATTATTATTATTATTGTTATTATTATTTCTAAAGAATTAGGTAGTGCATTTTTTAAGGATACAAGTTAAAAATGCCTTCAATCGAGTACATAAGTTGTATGTTTCAAAGACTGAATAGTCTGGTACATTAAATCTCCACTAATTTCTGGTGACTTCGTGGACATATCCATGTAGTTTTCTGAGCGGCAATAAAAAAAGTTTGTTATTAACTTCTTCAAGGATGTTTCTTCAACTTCTCAGTTTAGACACCATTCAAGCATTGTCTGAAGTCCTCCTGTTCTGACCTGGGTCATTCTGGCAGGTGCAGGTACCGGTAAAGTCTGTTTATTGCACAGCTATACTGTGACAGAGGCCCTCCAACAATGCTGGTAAATCTCCACCCCAATTTTCCCCAAAGGCAGCCACTGACCACTGACTGCCGATCCTCTCTAGCTTTTATTAGTGTAGGGGGCTCCCTGTCTGGTCAACTACCTCCCCCAATGCTGGATGGGCCTGGGACTATGCAGTGGCGTAGCGTGGGTTGTCAGCACCCGGGGCAATTTGCGCCCCCTAACCCGGTGACGTCATGGCACCGCCAAAAAGACGCGGCGTAGACTTTCCAAGAAGAGTCGCGCGCATGCGGGATGCTTCCGGGTCCCTCTCGAGGGCGGCTGGGCGGGGCTCCGACCTGCAAGAGCCGCTGCATTCAAGCTCGCACGTGAGCCCCGCTAAATAAAGCCACGCATGTGCACGAAGCTAGGCCAGCCGGCCGGCGGGTCCATCTTCGCTCGGCCAAGCCTGCCGGGGCGCCTGCGGGGCGCTTGCGGTTGGCCTGAGCCTGGGCGGAGAGTTGGGCGCTTCTATTTATTTTATTCAGTTTATGTGGCCGCCCATCTCACCTGCCGGACTCGTTTCGCTTTGCAAGAAAGAGCAGCTCGAGAGCGGAGCCAAGCCGACTCTGTGCAGCCCTTGGGGCTCCCTGAGCAGCTCAGTGCGAGCGCGCCCCCCCAGATGTTGCGCCCGGTGCGGCCCGCCCCCCCTGCACCCCCCACGCTACGCCACTGGGACTATGTCATCCTCAGCCCTTGGGCTCTCTGGACATTCCTGGGGAAACATGCCATCTCCATAGGATAGTCTTGGTTCCAGCTCCTCCTCTTCTTCCTCCACACTGATTTCCAATGGGGCCATCACACCTTCCATCCAAATATTCAGGTTAGCTTCTGAACCAGAAGCCTGCGCTTGCTGAGGCTCTGGATGGTTTCAGCAGGTCTGAAATAATTACTAATGTGTTATTATATAAGATATTATATAAGACTTTAGTTCCAAATTGATAAAGTAGGCCAGCAAGAAAATGCGAGCTGTGGAAATTGTCAGAAATTGATGGACTTCTGGTTTGCCATCGCGGTCAGTAATAAACTTAGGTGCCTTTATCAATTTGTAGCAGGTTCTCAAGGTACAGTTGAGAAGAACCTGATCATAATACGTTACAAATAGGTCTCTACACACATTTGATCTTAAGCATTGGGAAGCATTGTTTCAATTTCCTTTAGTATTTTCTGTGGAGTAGATGCCAGCTGGGACTGTGTTCAGATTCCCTCTTTCACAAAGGAAAACACTTTGCATGGTTCTTCTTCTTTTTTTTTTTTTGCACAGTCTCATAAATAATACTGAACCAAGTGAGGGAGAGAACTAGTTCTGGGATGTGTAGGTCCCGTTTCTACAGCTTGAATGTTCCCTGTAGAAGTAAACAGATGGGAAAAATACATAGGGAGAGGGAGGAGAGCCAAAATTGTCAGAACACTATAAATGTAACAGTACTGGTTGTTCTCATTACAATCTCATCTCAGTTGCTTTTCTATGGCAATCTGTCCAGGATGGTGAGCTTTGTTCTCACGTTGAGCCATATGTTCTTACTAGGCCAATGTGCTAAATAAAGAATCAGCATTTTGTAAAAAAAAACAAAAAACAAAAAACAAACAAACCAAAAACACTATACAGCATTGACAATTATTCTAAAACTGAATGTTTGCTTGGCATCCTGATCACTGTGCTCTCAAGCAATAATTCACATTTAGTAACGCTGGTATTTTATTTTGTTAGGTTACCCGAACAAGTGATTTTAATCATTTTTGAAGTGTTACTTCTGAGGAATCTTTCATATTTAATTTGACTTGTTGGAAATGACCTCAAACTGGGCACACTGACTTTGTTTTGTATTGCTGTTTTTGCTGTCTTTCGTCCCATTCTCCCCAACCAGATTAAGATGAAAAGAATAATGGGATAAGCCTTGGATGCATTTTGAATGATCAAATAAGGAATTTTTAAAGGTAAAGGTTCCCCCGCACATGCGTGCTAGTCGTTTCCAACTCTAGGGGCCGGTGCTCATCTCCGTTTCAAAGCTGAAGAGCCAGCGCTTGTCCGAAGACATCTCCGTGGTCATGTGGCCGGCATGACTAGACGCCAAAGGTGCACGGAACGCTGTTACCTTCCCACCGTAGTGGTCCCTATTTTTCTACTTGCATTTTTATGTGCTTTTGAACTGCTAGGTTGGCAGAAGCTGGGACGAGTAACAGGCGCTCGCTCTGTTACGCGGCACTCGGGATTTGACCCGCCAAACTGCCGACCATCTGATCGACAAGCTCAGCGTCGTAACCCACTGAGCCACTGCGTCCCTAAGGAATTTTCAGGCATACGCAAAACTCAGAGATATTTTCAATAACAGGCTTAACTTTTCACTACACTCTTTTCTTGGATTTCTTAAGTATTTCTTATTTTATCAACTGAACATAAAATAGAAGAACCTATTTCATTCATTGCAGTTTTTAAAATAGGAGTCGGACATTCAGTTGGAGATAGAAATCACTAACAGATCTTGATCAACCTTCTATCCATCCTGGTTGTGCCCTTTTTTTGCTTCTATTCAAAACTATGTTTTACTATATTATTTTACAATAAATCTTCCATCATTAATGATTCATATTTCTTCTTCACCTTGCCAATATTAGCAATAAATTCAGCTGTCTTATGACTGTAAGTATTTTTTTAGGGATACATTTATAGTTAGAATCCATTTGTTCATTTTGTTATTATGGCTCACTGACCAATTTGAAAGATAACAAGTTAACAAACAAAATATAATGGCTTTAAAAATGTAAAAGAAAGAGAGAAGGACAATTTAAATGCTTAATGTCTATTTTTAATACATTTTATATTCAGTTATGGCCTATTAATTGTTAAATATTAAGATTGCCAGCTAATCCAGAGAAATTAGTCAGCTGCTAATTGCAGGCAAATTTGGAGCCTATTGTAGAAAATTTGGCTATTTTAAGCATTAGTTTTGAATCCTGTTTAAACAAAAAAATAACAGATATAGAATTTATCATGGAGGTAAGATTTATTAAGAAGCATTATACTGTAAACCTCTTGAGGGAATCTTTGTAAAAATCATAATAAGCTTGAATGTTACTATTCAAAATTCACTCCTTATGCTGTGCCTTGGCTTATTTGCAGCCCCAAATCAGCAGTGCTTTTGAAAAACATCTGGATTTCAGTAGGTTATCCTTCACTCTAGACATCCATGAGAAATGCTAACTGTTCATCAAAGATAATTGGACCAAATCATAAGGGGTGGGGGGAATTATACTTTTAAGAATAAAAATTATGCCCTTGTCTGAATTTTGGTCAATCTGCTTCACTGTAGACCTGCCACATTTGGGTCACTGTGCTGTACTGCGACAGCATCCTTAAAAGATTAGATGAAACATCATTAAACATAGTTAAGTAATGCATACATGTTTGGATTTACCAGATAAACAACATTGGATATTAGAACAAATATGCATTTGACATATTATCAAAGACTTTACAAGTTGTTATACAGAGAATAAGATATCAATCCAGTCAGTTATTGGTAGAATATAAATAATCCCGATGGGAATAATAAACTCTGGGTCTGTAACAGTTGAAATAAACTCTATTCGTTTTAAGAACCTGGTCAGTTCTGGTGCATTCTTTGTTGTAGAGCAGGCATGTCAAACTCGCGACGTCACGTGACGTCGCGCGACATATCGGAACTTTTTCCCATTGCCGAAAATGGGATGGGCGCGGTTTCTCCGTGACGCTCTGGCCTGCGGGCCGGCAGTTTGACACCCCTGTTGTAGAAGGATATGAGTTGCATTACAACTGCTTTATCTAGCCAAGAAACATGGCTCAGCTGAACTAGTTATTTTAGATTAGTATTGTACTGGTGAACTATTTTGTTTCCAATTACAATCAGCACATTATTCCTTAATTAATTTTGCAGAAATCAGAATCAATTTCAATTGCACATATAATAAATTCACTGGACATTCTGCCACATTCTATCTATGCCAATGAAATGATTCTTTTGGTGTTTTGCCAGGGGCAGTATCTGCAATCTTAATCATTATTTAGTACCTCTTTTTGATATCATTGTTAAGGTGTAACATGTCACTGCCTTTCATCAACTGCCTTGGCTGTCATTCATATAGATGGCAGCTGTAGCAAAACCCTAATCACATTTTTTTTCATTTTGCACTAAAGTATTGTATGATTTGGGCCTTTAAAAACTTTCCATACAATTCTTTTAACCTCTATACCTTAATATGTAACGAGAAAAAGCAATTGATTTTATGATTCCTATAGACTAAACTATACCTTTGAGAAAATGCAGTTACACTCTTAGTTAAATATGAACAAGATGAGTATCTTGGGTTGGAAAACTGTGCCGCTGATGATTCCTGTGCTATAATCATCATTATTACGATTATTTCAAAGTCAAATCTATAGTTTAATTTTCATTTAAAGCATTAGTATGGCTCTCATTGCCATTTATTTTCTCCCATTCATAGTATGTATCTTCCCATATGAAACCAGAATTTATACTAGAAATTTAATACTTCGGAATTTTGGTGGAAATACTTTTCTGCAGATAATAAAATGTCCTTTGGCCTCCATGTTGTCGTTACACTAAGAGACTACGAGTGCCACTGTTACACAGTGAGAGCTGATCCCCTTTCGAAGTAGACCGAAGGCAGAAATTGATAAGAGTTGATTTGATTTTAATGTAGTGGTTAAGACATCAGGCCAGAAACTAGGAGGCGACAAACTCTAGTCCACTTTAGGCACAAAGCCAATCCTTGGGCCAGTCTCACACTCTTAGCTATTTCAGAGAGAGAGAGAGAGAGAGAGAGAGAGAGAGAGAGAGAGAGAGAGAGAGAGAGAGAGAGAGAGAGAGAGAGAGAGAGAGAGAGAGAGAGAGAGAGAGAGAGAGAGAGAGAGAGAGAGAGAGATGGAACAGGCTTCAGTATTAATTATGTCCGAGGCAATTGCTTCCCATGGCATGGCTGTTTCATGGTAATTTTAGTAAATCAGCGATGATCTCAATTGTCTGGTGGGTTTTGGACAATGACTAAGCGAGCTCCAGTCGGATTTCTTTACATATTTGAGTTCCCTTTTTGCAATAAGGAGGTTATATGCAGATAGGTTCAGTTCTTGTATACGTTAACTACATAAACTTTGTTCAGCAACATTCCAGGTGAATTTTTTCCATTTATCATTTTGGCATGTATTAATATTGATTTATTTTTAAGATGCCTCACTTCAGCAGTTAGTAATAGTGTGTTGCTGTCTATTCTCTTTCTACAAGGATGGGTATGAAAAATTGGATTCTATCAAATTTTTATGTGCCTTCTTCAGCAAGAACGGTGATGGCTAGTAGCTATACAATCATTTTTGAGTGTCTCAGTATGCATTATGTATGAATTTACATGCAAGCTAACAGCAGAAACCATTTTGATGAAATTAATATACACACCTTCTCAGTCCATCCAGCAGTGATGAAAGACATAAGGACTGTTCAATCTTCTCACCCCAAATGTTTAATTTTGAAAACATAAGTGGGGCTAAATGCCAGAAGGGGCTCTCTGAATAACACAGAATTATTCTTTTCCAAATAATACCACATCCACACTGAAAGGTAGCAATTCTTCATATATTTGCCATTAATAATTTATTTAAAATAGCATTACAAGCCATTGTTTTTCTTATTGTCTAGGGATATCATAACTTATACATGTATGAGTTTAATTTAAATAAGTTTGGGCTCTGTACAAATTCCTCCATTTTCATACAGCCTTTTTTTAAATGTAACCAAAAGTAGTTGAATCCATTCTGTTACTTATCAGACCCAGTATTTCATGAAGTGGCTTTAAAAATCAAGTATAAAACTGGAATGCCCTCTGGATGACTTTAAAGCTACCTTCCACATTGTAACCATTCCCTAATAGTATGTGGGAATGACCTTGGGAGACTGGATGCAGAGTTGCTGCCTAGGATAGTTGCTGCAGTCAGGTAAGAGACAGTATGGTCTATGTTTGGATAGGAGGCAGGGCAAGAGACTCAGAAATAGTTCTCCCTAATTTCTTGAGGTATAAAGGAGACAAGGAGAGGATTGCACTTTCAGATTTGCAAGATTTTACCTTGTTTCCCTGAAAGTAAGACCTGGTCTTATATTATTTGTGCCTCCAAAAGAGCCATTAGGTCTTATTTTGGGGTGATGTCTTATATTTTTTTGTGACACCCGCCGCACCTCATGGCAGTGGCACCAACAGCCCCATCCAGTAGGAGCCTGCGTGGCTGCCAGCCCACTTCTGCTGTGGCTGCTCATGGCAGGAGGCCGTGTGGAACATTGTGTTGCTGCAACCACAATGAGGCAAGGCAGGTAGGAGAGGGGGTAGAGCTGCACCACGTGCCCCACACCTGCTTACTTCAGCCCTTCCCTCCAGCCAGCCATTTCTTGCTCGGTGACCTTCCCTTTCACTCCCCTCCTGAGCCAGACTGCCATGCTACGGAGATTGGGCAGGATAGGCCTGGTCCCCCTCCACTATTTTGGAGCTGGGGGAGTGACGGCAAAAGGCTCTGCTGCTGCTGTGCGCCGCTGGAGGGGCTTTCTTCATGTTTCACCCCACAGATCACCTGCCTGTTTCTCTCCTGCTGCAGGGAAATGAAATTTGTGGGACTAAAAAAAGTTCAGTCAGACCTTCCAACTTCTCACAAGATTTTTTTTTCCAAGAGAATTTGGAAGGTCTGACTGAACTTTTTTTTAATCCCACAAACTTCATTTCCCTGCAGCAGGAGAGAAACGTGGCAGAGTTGGAAAGCAGGTTAGTGAAGAAATGGTTTCGGGAAGAGAGAGGAGCTGGGTGGTGGTGTGCCAAACTCTACAGCAGTGCCAGGAGGAGAAGTGGCAGAAAATGGGGCTGCCATTTCCAAAATGGGGAAGGGAGATGCGGAGCGATGCAGGGCAGCAAGCAAATGCTCTTCTCTGCTCTGCATCACTGCATAGAGCCGCTCCTTTCCTCGTTCTTCCTTCTCTCCAGTGATGGCGACGGAGGGCTGGCAGAGGGAGCTGGCAGGGGAGGCTTGTGCCACTTGGTTACGGCCCAAGCCATGGGAATGTTGGCGGAGGAGTGAAAGGGAAGATCGCTGAGCAAGGAATGGCCTGGCTGGGGGGGGCCTGAAGGAAGCGGGCACATGGGGCAGCTCCACCCCTCCCCCACCTGCCTCGCCTTGTTGTGGAGGCAGCAGTGCGCATGCGCTCTCCTGTCCCATTGCGGCAGTGAGGTGGGATGGAGTGGGCGGGGACCTAACTAGGGCTTATTTTGGGGGGTAGGCCTTATATTAGGCCCAGCCCAAAAATCAAGGTAGGTCTTATTTTTGGGGTAGGTCTTATTTAATATATTTAATATAATACATTAATGTGGCCTTCAATAAAGCAGAATTAGCTCATGCGGTCCTCTTTCCTGTCTGGTTCCCCAGGTAAGGAAAAACCAATCATATTCTTACCTTTTCCCAACATCATTCTTTGAACAAAAACAAAACAAAAATCTGTTAGCAGAGAAGATCACATTTTCTGAACCATCAAAATGCTTGCTTTTAAAATTCCTCTTTCTGTAGAGGAGAAAAGGGAACTTCGCTTATTCTGTTCCAGATGTGATCATCTCTACTCTGGTGGAAAGCAGCAGCTAAAAATCAGATGGTACTGTCAACTGCCTCCTTTCCAGCTCTCGTCCCAGATTGTTAACAAACGGGCCTTTTGTGAGAGCAGTAAAGAAGCAGATTGTCACGGATAAATTATTCATGTATTAGTTAAAATCTTTTATGCTGGCTTTCAATGCAAAAGCTTCTTCCAGCAGACTGATAAATTAAAATTATTTTAAAAGAAAGGTAAAATAAAAACTAATTCAGAAAAAAAATATTTTTAAATACGACCAAAGTGAAAATAAATTGGGCATCTATGCTTTTGAAAGCCAGCTGGGTCATCCTTATCTTGAAGACCCATTTAACAGCAGTCAGGAAGAGACTTCCAGAGTATGACATTTCTCAGTCCTGGACCCACCGCAAGGGAAAACACTCTTATTTCTTTTTCTTTCAGGCATAATAGATGTTACTGGAGGACACATTAAAAATCTCTCTACTGCTGATCTTGGTCCCAGGAAAATTCAGAGCAGTAGAGGTAGTCCTTCAAATAATCCAATCTCAATCTGTAATCCCGTAAAATACAATGGCCAACACTTAAAAGCAAATGGAAGGTCACTCTAGCAACCAATTCAACCAGCATAGACTTTTATATGAATAACCAGGAAGCAGCTGAAACCTTGGAACCATCACACGAAAAGCATGTGTATGACATTGCAGTACAAACCAGAAGACTTCAGGGCAAGGATGACTTATCAGCAGAAAAGATTCAGCAGAAACTGAGGCTGATCTTCCATCAACTTATATATTTCATATATTTCAGTACATTCCATAAGTAATTCAATGCCATAAGATCATGTCCCCCAAGAGGGTTAGGAGAAAGCCAACCTGAATTTGGCACTGGCTGCTAAATTATAGGGAGTCCCTTTCAGTGAAATATTTTGGCTGCTTCTTGCATGTAATTTGAAAAGACAAAAAAAAATGTCTTTCCCTCCCATTTGTTAAAATGATTTTCTCTAGAAATTAGTTAATATCACTAGCATAAAATGCATGAATCAACATATTTGCAATGTCTCCAAGAAATAAATTATGGTTTGCTATGACCAGTGCATTGTAAACAGATGCAATTAATTGTGCCACATGAGTTAATCTCAAAGGTCACATGGTATTACTTATTCTTTAATTCAAATGCTAGCCAAAACAGCATGAGTCAAAATCAACTATTTTTGTGGAAGTTAAATAAAAATGAGCAACTTTTTTCAATTGCTTAGCGAGGAGGAGGAGGAGGAAGAAGAAACAACAGCATTAAGGCTGGCATTTTGGGGAAAACTAGAAAAAGAATGTGACAAATACTTCCTGAATACAGTTTTTTGTGATTTGCTCATCTGTGCTCTTGGGCAGCCAAGGTTTATTTTATTTATTTATTTTTTAATTCCATTTATATCCCGCCCTTTTCCGAAGACTCAGGGTGGCTTACAAGCTTAGCAGTAGCCTTCATTCTATGTATATATGCCTGCTTATTAGGGCTTTCACACACACCCCAAGCGGCATTATTACAAAGTCAGCTTAATTGCCCCCAACAATCTGGTTGACATTAACTTTCCACACCCTTATTAGTGAAGACACAGAGAACAAAATCACCTGCTGTGCTTGCAGTATCCATTCTTAAGTTTGGAAAGTGGGTTGGAGTGGTGGCAAATTAAAGATATTATAATAGAGTATACATATTGGCCTTGGGGGCCATGTAACTAATGGGAGGTACCATTCATGAAGCAATGTAATGAATGAATGAATGAATGAACCTTTATTGTCAAAGCACACCATGTATTCATTGAGATTGGCTGAACTCAACTGCTTGTTTATAGATTTCAGTACAGGAACCTTTGTAATTTCAGTTAGTAATGAAAGATAGAAGATATAGTCGGGAAAGAGAAAACAAAGATGACCAAGGAGCAAAGTGGAGGGACACAGTTGTGGTGGCAATGAGTGCAGTGTTTGGAGGCTTGAAAAACCCGCTTAAGGCTTGTCTCAAATGTGCTTTAAAAAGGCAACTGGAGTATGGGTGTTTTTTTTCCCCTTGAGGAAGACATTTCACTTCTGACCCAAGAAGCTTCATCAGTTCTGATGGGTGGTGATGGGGATGGAAGAATTACATTTCTTTGCAGTCCTCTGGTCATTAGCACTCTCTCTGAGTGCCACTGAGGCCACTTGGGGGTTTATCTGTGCCCTCAGGGTCACCTGTATCAGGGTGCAAATGAGGGCAGAATCTTCTTAGAACTGCTGAAAGGACTGTACTGTAGACAGGAGATAGGTGGTGTCTTATTTTTTTCCCCCATTGAGGAAGGGCTGCTCAGTTCTAACATAGATGGCTGCTTTTATCCCTCTTTCAAACCAATGATCCTCTCTATCTAGAATGTGGACTTTACTGTCTTCAAAAGAGTGATGTTTGTCTTTCAAATGCAGATGGACCGCTGAATCTTGTCCTGATAGGTTTTCTCTCCTACGTTGTGCCATGCGTTTGTGAAGTGATTGTTTTGCGTCTCCAATGTACAGATCTGCACATGTCTCTCTGCATTGTACTACATATACCACGTTGCTCAGTTAAGGGTTTCAAATCCAAACTAAGAAATTATAGTTGCCTTTTGGAAAAGCACCTTTGGGACAACCATGACTTGGATGATTGAGAATCTCCAGTGCTTTTTTGTAAAAGAAAAAGGTGCCGGAACTCATACATGTTCTGTACCAGGCTGCTACCGGCCCTGCAGCAAAAGCAGGGACAACCCCTTTACAAACGGCAAGAGGCTGGAATAAAGCCTGCCAAATTTATTAACATAAAACAGAGCAAGACAAGACACCAACCATGAAACAGGAGCTATGAAACAGGAACTATCCAAGTGGTTGCCTTCAGCAAACCAGCCCTCCCACACATTCCCCTTAAATACAGTTCAGGGCGTGGCCTCTCTCTGCCTCCTTCCGAGGTGCCCCATTGCCTTCCTCTGTTTACTCCTGATTGACTGCCTCCTGCGTCGGGCGTCCTTGAACAGGGCCAGCTGTGGATCATCTTCATCCACGCTGTCAGGCTCACACAGCTGGGTCTCCGTCGTGACCAGGTGGGAGGGGCCCGGCTGAGGGCTCTGCGGAGCCTCAAGGCCACCATCAGCAAGCTCTTCAACACCCCCTCCTCCTCCTCTGAGTCGTCCGAACCAACTGCCGAACCCACAGGCTGACCCTGAATCACAACAATACATGTCATACAACCCGCCTTGCCTACCCTACAAGGTCCCATCCAAAAAAGGTGCTGGAACTCCATTCTGGGCGTTCTATGAGAAAAAAAGCCCTGAGAATCTCCATGGACACCAGTAGGGTACTATTTTTTCCATTTCTGATATTGTTTGCATATGTGTAACATAAATTCCTTTCATTCATCCACATTAAAAAGAAGATAAAATGGAAGCCTAAGCTTATAGCTGCTTGACTGCTTCAGACTGCCACAAAACTATTAAACAGATATTGTGCAATGAGCCGTATTGTTTGAGTATAGAGAAATTAAAAAGTAGCAATATACATCGGTGTTTCCTTTGAGGCATGTTGTGAAAAGAGCCATTCTAGGGAGATTATTTTTTTTTAAAATAAAACTTTATCCATCTGTCTAGTATGTTTGCAATTGTGGGCTCCAGTTTCAATATTTCCATAATCTGGTGACGGAGTTACATATGATTTATATTTTGCATAGTGGTATTGTGAATGGCAAAATTTCCATCTTTCATTTCAGAGGCAGGAGTTTTAGCACTAGAGATATGTAAATCTTTGCTTGCTTTTTTAGACAGTTTTATATCATGAAATCTATAATGAAATTCTTTCCTTACAATATCTGCAGATATAAATGGGAAAATTCTGAAGACTACAATCCTGTTTGAAATTTCAGCTAAATCCAAAACATCATATTCAGTTATATTCAGTTTCGTAGGAATGGAATTTCTTAGAGCAGCCAATTCTTCTAGAATGCTGAAACCTGAACCCTTAAGAGCCTGTTTCAAATTCTACTTTTGGCATTCTCAGGTTGTTTCCCTTACAATTGTCTTCATGCAACAATGTTGGTTTGGGCCAATTTTCCCAATACTAAACTCCATAGTGGATTGCAACTTTTCTTTTTTTAAAAAAAAACAAAATACAAACTTACATAATATTTTCAGGCATGTTTGTCCTTGTTCTTATGGCCTTTTCCTAGTATACACTTTCCAAAATGTGTGTCTAATGTAATTCATTGTCAAAGCTTTTTTAAAGTTACAGAGAAGAATCATTGTTATTCTGTTACTAGAATGTGCAATTAACAATTAAATAAGAAAATATAAACTTTAGATTGCAACTTATCCTGGCCAGGAAGAAGTTAGTAAAGAGTACAGTTGGCATCAAATCATGAACAAAATTAATTCCACCCTGTTCCAGTTACTAGGTGAGCAGAGGAGGGTATTTATTTATCCACATTTAATTATTCAGATATTCTGAATATTCTGGGGAGATTATTTTTTTTAAAAAGAAAACTTTATCCATCTGTCTAATATGTTTGTGATGGAATGCTATTCTGAATATTCCCCAGAAAGGAATAAAGAGAATGGATCTAAGGACAAGCTTCCTGTCCTTCAAGCAAAATGTGCAGTTTTTCATTGTTAAAAACCACTTTGGTGATTACAAGCAATATGCAATATGTAATACTGTATCTAATAAATGATATCTATACATGTTTGAGACAAGATGCTTTCTGACTGAAAGCTGCATGGTAGAAAGAACAGCTCCCCTTGACATACTATTTCACTGCAAATGGAAAAATAGAAAACCCTGCTTGAATTGGATGAGCTAATCTATTGCTTTGTTGTTGTTGTTGTTTAAATGAGCAAGATGACACTTGAAGGACTGGGCTCAACTCATGCATACAATCTCCGATCTCAGTTACGGGGATGCTTCTTTGCCCCTGCACGCAGAGCCCATTTCACACATCACGCAGCATAGAATTAGAGGCAGTCATGGTTTCTTGAAGAATATAATCTATCTTTGACATGTGTTTAATGCATTCACAGATGCCAATAATACATTTACAGCTATATTTTTTAAGTTAGAATTTCTGACAGAAAAGGAAAGGGGGAAAAAAGCTTCTGTACAACATACATTTTCCTAATAAGCATGGTGCTTTGATTCTTTGAATTATTAGATAGTTGCAGAATCCCTTAATACTTCTGTTTGTGCAAAAAATATAACTACTTTTCTCTGGAAAGATGTTATTTCCGTATCAGCACTCATGCACACCTAACAGGCAGGGATGCAGGGGAAAAAAACCATATATGTGAGAATTTCTAGACATATATCCCGAACACTTTATAGTGTGCTATATTCTGCATAATTATTTTTGTCTTGTTCAGAACAAATGCTGAATAGGATATAAACTAAAGTAAAGAACTTTACTTTTACCATTTTTTAAAAAAAATTCAACACCATGCGAAGTTGCTGCTTGAAACCTTTGTCCCACTTTAGTTGCAGAATTCACTGGGTTTTTGCATTGCACTCACTTTAGGTCATATACTAAAGTACATGATGCAATGAGGAGCTTGTTTTTTCAGTCTGCTTCTCTCAGAGCCTGACACTGAATTGGACTGAGAAGGAATGAGAGATTCCCCCAACAGCCTTCCATGCCAAAAAGAGGACTAGAAGTTGAATTTCCCTGTCCCCCATCCAGCACTTTAACCACTGCACCATAGGAGTTTGCAGTATTTTAAAAAAAAAAAACTTTTAAAAATATTTATTAATTTTAAAAACTTTTAACATAGGGCTGAAATTGCAGGGATGGTGTGTTAGAGTAACAGCCTTTGCCTTCTTCTACTACTGAATAATAACAGACAGTGTAGGATAATTGCCAGCATGGGATCAAAGCTAACTGTTGTCATCTTAACAGCTTTGTTTTTTAGCACCACCATTTATTTATTTGCATATATTTAATCTGAAGTGACAGGCTTTTTTGTCTTTGGCCTCTGGGTGAGAATAATAATAATAATAAATCCTCCTCCAGTGAAATTAAAATAAAAAGAGACAAGGTTACCTAATATCTAACTTACCTAATGATTGGTAAATCAGGGAGTATGCAATTCATGACAAAAAAAGGAAAATCAAATAAAAGTGGCTACTTTTTCTTTATTTTATGGGGAAGGGGGAGGCAGAGAATTCTAGGACAAAATGTAATCCTTGGTTATCATAGGTAAAGGTAAGGTAAAGGTTCCCTGCACATGCGTGCTAGTCGTTTCCGACTCTAGGGGCTGGTGCTCATCTCCGTTTCAAAGCCGAAGAGCCAGCGCTTGTCCGAGGACGTCTCCGTGGTCATGTGGCCGGCATGACTAGATGCCAAAGGCGCACGGAACGCTGTTACCTTCCCACCGGAGTGGTCCCTATTTTTCTACTTGCATTTTTACGTGCTTTCGAACTGCTAGGTTGGCAGAAGCTGGGACGAGTAACAGGCGCTCACTCTGTTACACGGCACTTGGGATTCGACCCGCCAAACTGCCGACCTTCTGATCGACAAGCTCAGTGTCCTATATTTCAACATATAGATACCATGATTGCGAGATGGATTATTTTTCTTCTGTGGCATTCATTATAAATCCAGTCACACATCCAGAGGTATGAGAGATTGTGGGGAGCCTGTGAAAATAATAGAAGGGAGGGTAGAAATAAACAATTAAGAGATAGGAGAAATATCTTAGAACTGATAACTCAGCCCAGGTGTCAAGAAGCCTGGGTAGAAGCATGTTAACCATTCAGAGAGACTCAATAAACACTCTACATGTCAGGGATGGAAAGTCCTCTTACACTTTCCCGAATTCTTTGTTTATTAACATTAAAGACACACTAACACCAAACAGCACCAGTTTGATTGGAGCAACACAAAAATCATTGGCCACACTGTTACCCATTGCACTTGTGAGTTCATTGAAGCCTGCCACTCCACAAGCTATTCCATCAACAGACAGATTGACCTACAACTGGCCAATGAACCCCTCAGAATACAAATCAACCACACAGCCAACTAGAGACAGCAGTGACCCTCAACTAACCCATGCAAGCCCCACTCTCACCAGCAGTTCACCTCCCAATGACCCTGACCTGATGTAACTTCCCCATCAAAAGACCCATCACAAGACTTACTGCTGACTCATTCCTGACCCATCATAAGACCCTCACTCAACACACCCACACCTGAAGCGCTTATAAACAGAAGAACACTGACACCATCATCCCCTAAACTCCACTGAGGATGTTACCAAAACGTTCAGAAACCAACCCACAAGCTCGGAGAATGAACCTTCAACCTCATTAAAGACACTTCATTGAAGTCTGTGTAGTTCTTGTTTCCTCGCTTGGTCAACCCAGCTACGTGGGACTTGATGTGAGGACTAAAAATTAACTCAGAAAAATTCTGCTTGTTAACAAAAATGACTGTAATTCACTGAAATAACATCATTCTATTATACAAACAGAAACATGTTTCCGCAATGCTCAAGGCCTCGTTTGTGAGACAGTGGCTGTTAGCACAACTTACTATGCCTGACTGAGGCTGTACACAACTTAAGCTGGGTCATGCAGCAGCTTAGTCTTTCCCGAGGTTAGAAAACTATCACTTCTTCCCCCATTTCTCTCATTTTTGTCTCTTCTGTATGAAGTAAATCAATAATGACTAAACAGATCCAGAATAATACCTATCATTTCCCATACTCCTTTCTTTCCCTTTTCCGCAAAGTCCCACCACCGCCACCATCTGAGTGCATGACTGAAGAAAGAACAAAGTTCCTATAGAGAGTACAGTCTTGGGAATATAGAGTTTGCACGATATGGGTAAGAGATAGTTTATTGGGGAATTCATTTAGCCTTCAACATGACTGGCTATGTCAGAGTTAAATTCAACTTTCTTGGCTCATTTGTGTGGGCTTCAAAACAGGTGTGCCATGTCTGTGTCTCATCTCACTCCTCTCACTAGTTAAGCATGTCAGATGGACTGGAGTGGTCTAGATTAAATTTTTCCAGTCTCATTATAGTATATAATTACATTCAACCATGTTCAGTGAGCAAGAATAATATGAATAAGGCGTAGGGTACACAGAATGATCAAGCTTCTCATAGCATAAAGATGTGTGTTTTTTGTGGGGGGGAAGACCAAAAAAAACTTTAAACATAGTATGTACATTTCTGAAATACATATAGTAGATTCACAGCAGTGGATAAAGAACCCAACTTTCTGTTTCCATGGAGCTGCTGTATAGCTGCAGTGAAACAGTGCACTTTTGTGCAATTAGATGCAACCTATATTACAAACTGTAATGGTTCCCTTCTATAGAAATGTTTACAGTTCTAAAGCTAAAAATAATAAAAATGTGAAAATAAATAATTAAGCAAGCAAACAAAGAGAAAAGACAAGAAGGTCAACTCGTAGACTTTTATGTTAGATGGGCAATAAGCAAGTAAATCATTAGTTATCATGAGGGCCTAAATTAATAATAGCTAGTATTCTTTTAACAGCTAAAGGTAAAGGTTCCCCCGCACATGCTTGCTAGTCGTTTCCAACTCTAGGGGCCGGTGCTCATCTCCGTTTCAAAGCTGAAGAGCCAGCACTTGTCCGAGGATGTCTCCATGGTCATGTGGCCGGCATGACTAGACGCCAAAGGTGCACAGAATGCTGTTACCTTCCCACCGTAGTGGTCCCTATTTTTCTACTTGCATTTTTACGTGCTTTCGAACTGCTAGGTTGGCAGAAGCTGGGATGAGTAATAGGCGCTCACTCTGTTATGCGGCACTCGGGATTCGACCCGCCAAACTGCTGACCTTCTGATCGACAAGCTCAGCATCCTAACCTACTGAGCCACCGCATCCCTTACCTTTTAACAGCTAGCTGTTACAAAAATTAACATCCATTCAGAGAAAGTGGCATACAACAGCAGAGCCATATTGCATTCCCATCCCAATTCTGAGTCAAAAGGCTTAGGATGTGGAGAATGAACTCTTCCCCACCCCACCCCACCAATGTGGGTGATGGGCACATCTACCATGGAGACTCCAGAAAACCATCAAATACCTTGTGTACTGATTTCCATTGTCACCAATTTTTTCATGGGAGTAGGTGGACGTAGATGCTAAAACAGAGCATTCCAGAGCCAGGAGTATGAACGATTTTGTATCTACTGAGTCCAAAAACTTTCCATTTGGTATAAATGCTCTGCAGCTCCTGGAGTCAATATAATTAATTTATAAATTATAAATAAATTAATTAATCCTCCCATATCCCCTCCCATCAGTTGTTGCCAATATTAGAATCAACATGGAATTTTTTTAAAAAAATAAATGTGGGAGAGCAACAAGAAAAGAAAACTGCCTCTAAATCTCCCCATCTTCCTTGGGCAAGCCAGTAGATTTTCAGATGTTATAATCCACCACTCACCAACCAAGAAAACTGCAATACAAACTAGTCTGGTCTTTCAAACTGGTTAATCGGAAATGCTGCATTTACCTAAAAGGAAAACTTGGTTATCTGTATATCTTATATACATTCAGACTATATACATTCAGAAATTTTTTTCCCTGTTCCTTCTTTCCTTGTATGTATAATGAGAATTTCCTTTAAATACAGAATTCCTTTACTGTAAATACATTAAATCTCAGTCCAGACTTTAATTAAGAAGCAAGTTACAGTCTACTGTATACTAAAAGTTAAAGTAATGAACAACATAACTTATAAAACCTTAACTTGCAAAAATATCTTTTGCAGGAATATGCCCCCAAACCAATGATGCTGGTAAAATAGTAATAGGGTCCATTTATAAATTTGTAGTCCCCATAGTACTTTTTCAAATGCATCAGTGTGTATATGGCATCAGTACACTATGAAAAAATGATGCTCATAAAAATGTTTTTTCCAGTAATAAAAATATAGCTTCTTCTCCATTCATAGAAACAACATTGGATCCAGCCCATTTCCTTGTGAAAACCTTTTTCAATCTAGGAATTACATTTCCTCCTTCAGCCCTGCCTGGGAGCTGCAAGGCATTAAGATATGACAAGGCTGAATTTACAGAGCATTTTTTTCTTATTTCTTAAATTTGGGAAGAAGGCTTAAAAGGCAAAACTGATACCTTAAACTTTGTAGAGGCAAAGGCGACTATTACAGTATGTTCCTTGAATGTATCTGAAGAAGGAAAAAAATAGTTGTGGGAGATAATAATAATAATAATATTAATAATAATAATAATAATAATAATAATAATAATAATAATAATAATAATAATAATAATAATAATAATAATAATAATAATAATAATAATAATAATAATAATAATAATAATAATAGATGGAAGGGACCTTGGAGGTCTTCTAGTCCAACCCACTGCTCAGGCAGGAAACCCTATACCATTTCAGACAAATGTTTGCCCAGTGTCTTGTTAAAAACTTCCAGTGTTGGAGCATTCACAACTTCTGGAGGCAGGTTGTTCCACTGATTAATTGTTCTAACTGTCAGTAAATTTCTCCTTAATCCTAAATTGCTTCTCTCCTTGATTGGTTTCCATCCATGCTTCTTGTCCTGCCTTCAGGTGCTTTGGAGAATAGCTTGACTCCCTCTTCTTTTGGCAACCCCTGAGATATTGGAACACTGCTATCATGTCACCCCCCCCACCCTTCTCTTCATTAAACTAGACACACCCAATTCCAGCAACCGTTCCTTATATGTTTTAGCCTTATCTTTGTTGCTCTTCTCTGTACTCTTTCTAGATTCTCAACATATTTTTTACATCATGGTGACCAAAACTGGATGCAGTATTCCAGGTGTGGCCTTACCAAGGCATTGTAAAGTGGTATTAACATTTCACTTGATCTTGATTCTATCCCTCTGTTAGTGCAGCCTAGCACTGTGTTGGCTTTTTGGGCAGCTGCAGCACACTGCTGGCTCATATTTAAGTGATTGTCCACTAGGACTCCGAGATCCCTCTCACAGTTACTACTATTGAGCCAGGTACCACCTATACTGTACCTGTGCATTCAGTTTTTCTTGCCTAAATGTAGAACCTAACTTTTTTTCACCATTGAATTTCATTTGTTAGGTAGCACCCAGTGTTCAAGTCTGTCAAGATCCTCCTATATCTTAACCCTATTGTGATGTCAACATCCAAAATATATACAGTAAGCAGATTGGTTAACAAGCTCTGATTTAATATCCTATTTAAGTCTAATACAGTACGTAAAAATAACATAATGTGATAGGGTGGGATGGAATAAGGCCATGCAGACCATTCAAAAGAAATTCTTTCATGGCAAACTCCACATTTTTAGTAGGTTGCAGTGGTGGCTTCAAACACTGTTTCCGGACTTCTGCCCTCACATGTCCCTATAGCACTTATTCTGGGAGTTCCAGTGAACATTGTTGTTGTTGTTGTTTTACTTCCCCCAAACCATATACTTTTATTGATCCATTTTCAAGATGACTCACAAAATAATATCAAATAAACAATTTACCATACACAAAAACAAAAGAGAAGAAAACTTTAAAAAAAAAATAGAAAATACTTTAAAAAGAACACACATGCAAAACTGTAATCACAATCACATCCCAACTTCACCAGATTTTGTAAATCTTTAAACACAAATACTAAGCTGTTAATATTAATCTAATGTTGATTAATATTAGAAGGTCTGTTCCCAAAGGGAAAGATAATGTGCCATTTTCTGATTAACCAAATATATAATTTTCTCAAAAATTGCCAAATCACACATTTCTGATATCCAATCCTTTATTATATAGTATTTTCCATCTCCTAAGGATTATTCTTGCAATGTATGGCAGTGAAAGTTGGACCATAAGAAAGGCTGAGCGCAAAAGAATTGAGGCCTTTGAACTCTGGTGCTGGAGAAGACTTCTGCGAGTCCCTTGGACTGCAAGGCGATCAAACCGGTCAGTCCTAGAGGAGATCAACCCTGACTGCTCTTTAGAAGGCCAGATCCTGAAGCTAAAACTCAAATACTTTGGCCACCTAATGAGGAGGAAGGACTCACTGGAGAAGAGTCTAATGCTGGGAAAGATTGAGGGCAATAGAAGAAGGGGACGACAGAGAATGAGGTGGCTGGATGGAGTTACTGAAGCAATAGGCGTGAGCTTAAATGGATTCCAGAAGATGGTAGAGGACAGGAAAGCCTGGAGGAACATTGTCCATAGGGTCGCGATGGGTGGTCGGACACGACTTCGCAACTAACAACAAAGGATTATTCTTTTTGCTATTGTCAGACCATGAAAATAACCCATCTCTGTTCTGAACATATTGAATTCCAAGTAATTAGTACTGTATATGATTCAGTCCAACTAAAGTTGGTTTGTGTGCCTGCACACCTGGGCAGATAGCTGGGGACAAGGCTTTCAAGGAATACAACTGTTTGCAAACTTAGTAAAGGTAAAGGTTCCCCCGCACATGCGTGCTAGTCATTTCCAACTCTAGGGGCCGGTGCTCATCTCCGTTTCAAACCCGAAGAGCCAGCGCTTGTCCGAGGACATCTCCGTGGTCATGTGGCCAGCCTGAATAGATGCCAAAGGCGCACGGAACGCTGTTACCTTCCCACCGTAGTGGTCCCTATTTTTCTACTTGCATTTTTACGTGCTTTCAAACTGCTAGGTTGGCAGAAGCTGGGACGAGTAACAGGTGCTCACTCTGTTACGCGGCACTCGGAATTCGACCCGCCAAACTGCCGACCTTCTGATCGGCAAGCTCAGCGTCCTAACCCACTGAGCCACCGCGTCCCTTTGAAAACTTAAGGAGGGGTAATTTGCTTTTCCTTCAATGCTCTGCAAAGCTCCTCTTTCAAATGTTTTGCACAGTTCTAACTTACTCTTCAGAGAACTTTATTTTACTTGAGCTCTTTTTAATTAATAGGACAAAGATTAACATTCAGATCACAAAGATTTCAGATAAGAAGCAGTAGTGTTTAACTGATTTTTTTTTCCTTTGAGTCAAGCAGAAAGAATTAGTTTCTTAGCAAACTACTTCAGAAACAATGGGCAGAGGCAAGGGATTATGTAGTACATTTTGGACACTTTTATTCAATGCTGAAGCCAGCACTGAACTAAAGGATACCTAAACTGAATTGATAAATTGACAGTGATATTTAGCACTTAAGCTAGCACTGAAGACGTTACTTAGTTGGGTAAGAAAACTCAGCAAGCAAACAACTAAGCTCAGAGAACACCAAGGGCTCCACAGGTCAACCCTGAACTGCATACATTCTCTTTTATTGGTGCAATTATATTTAAAATATATTAGAAACTGAATAATGTAATGTGGGTATATAAACATGGGGTGACTATGTTATGGGTTTCAGAGTCAAAACCCAGCTTCTTGTTCTCCTTCAGTTACAGATACTCCATGGATGACTTTGGTCCAGTCACTTTCTCCCATTCCAACCTACCTCACAGAGTTGTTGTGGGGAAAAATAGAAGGATGGAGTTGTATGCCTGTTGTTCTGAGCTCCTGACTGAAAGATGGGATATCAATCTAATAAATAAAGCAGGGGTGTCAAACTCAATTTCATTGAGGGCCGCATCAGCATTGCGGTTGCCCTCAGGGGGCCGGGTGGGTATGGCCAGGGTGGGCGTGGCCTACTGGGTGGGCATGGCTAGAGTGCGTATGGCTTACTGGGTGGGTGTGGCCAGCTCTACATCGTTCGCATCAAGGGTGCCTATGGGGGCCTGGGCAGGAGTGGAACAGATCTGAGGGTCTCTGGGCCAGGGCCAAGGCCGTGGGGGCTGTTCCCTCACTGTTTCCAGGATGGCTTCGTGGGCCACATGAAACCACGTTGCGGGCCGGATCCGGCCCCCGGGCCTTGTGTTTGACATGTCTGAAATAAAGGAATATGAGGGTTCTTTGGTGCTCTTGGATGTTTTCTTGCAGATGTTTCATTACCCAAATTAGGTAACATCATGAGTGCATCAGGGCATAGATGAGGTTACCTAGTTTGAATAATGAAACATCTGCAAGAAAGCAACCAACTTCAGAGAACACCAAGGATCCCCTCATTTCATCCTCGAACTACAAATATTCTCCTTTACTGATATTTTAGACAGGATTACATTCATGACTTTGATTCATTACTGTTAAACTGAAGAACAGTTGTTCCTTCAGCTTATATGTGTGGTTAATATTTACTAAACTGTATTTGAATAAATGGAATTAAATTATCCCAAACTAAACTTTAATTTCTATTCCTTATATTTTGATTGTTCTCATATTGTTCTAAATGTCCTCAGCTCAAAGCAAATAGTGTAAGCATTTTGCTAGCCTGGGTGGGCCTTGAAAGATAATTAGACTGTCAACCATTACAGTAGATACAGTTGGGGAGAACAATAACATCCTAGACCCATCAACATTTTAAATACCATCTCTGCAGAATGTTATCACATTGTGCAGCTAAAACAATCTAGATAACATCAGAGTACAAATTGAGTTGCTCTAACTGAGATTCAAAGGGCAGGATAAATATACAGATCTTCCTGACATTGAAACTGAACAAACAGGGAACATAGTAAAGGCATCCTTATTAATTCAGTCCCTCTGATTCAGGGAAACAGTTTTAAGACTACCACATTATAACCTGAAGGTATTATTAAATCTGAATGTAATCTTAGGGCAAAATAAAGTTGTGCATTTATAACCATAATCATTAGGAAGCTCTTTTCTTTAGATATTTCCATTGGCATCCATATTTGTATATACCCTTTTTCAAGGAAATAATGAAGCGGTTGCAGAAAAAAATATGAAATTGTTTAAAGGGTGTGTTACATTTTTTTTTTTTACAATGCCACAATAATCTTTGTTTTGCCATTATAGAAATAACATAGCTATCCCTTGGGAAATTGTTGAGAGTGAGATTCCCTGCTCCTGGAGGGAACAAGAATACTTTGAGGAAATAATGGATTTGCTTCTAAAACATGCCACTATATCATGCTGCTAAAAATAAGTATGCAGTGACTTAGTTCTACTAAAAGCATTAGTTTGAACTCCAAAGCATACTGCTTGATTCAGATTTAATTATACTTCTGTTGGAACTAGTGAAATCAATGGGTCATGACTATAGTACTCTAAAATACTACAGTTTATACTATTTCTAAGGAAATGAGTGGTGCATCAAATTTTCCCAAAGGCATGGGGCTGCCCTTAAGTAGAAGAAGAATTTCCAGCATTGCTACCCATTGTGAAGAAGCTGACCCACTCTCTAGAATATCTAGAATTGTACAAATAGCACTGAAAATCAAACTGGCTTTCATTTACTATAGCATTTACAGGGGGGGAAAAATTGTTTGTTGGTTTTGTTTTCATCTTCAGACACCATGCCCTGTTTGGATAGCATTCCTCAATGTTTAAGGTTCTCTTTTATTCCAGTTATGATTGTGTGTAATTCATGCATGTCATGAATCTAGTAATGCTCTGTTTGCCTTGATATCATAACAGACTAACTCACTGCTCACTCCAGGAGTCTGATTCTGACAGGCTTAAAGTTGACTCAAAGGACTTCCATCCTTCCCAGGTTGGTAAAATGAGGACCCAGACTGTTGGGGGCAATATTATGACTCTGTAAACTGCTTGGTGAGGGCTGTAAAGCACTGTGGAGTGGTATATAAGTCTAAGGGCTATCGCTATTTGTCAGAAACTCCAATGCGTTTTCCTTTTCTTTGGACTATTATACCTGACATGAAAGACGGACAATGCAAACTGACATATAACTTAAAGGAAGACACTCACCAATTGTCATGAATTGCTATGATTATCACACTTTTAAACTGCTGTCCCTTGGAAAAAAAAGTCCCAGCTTCAACAAGTTTAAAACTGTATTTCATACTCTTCCTCCCAGGCTTACTAATTTTTTGAACGTTTTCTTCTGGGGGGGGGGTGGGGGGAATTCTTCTGGGCATGCTCATTTGCTAACTATTTTTTCATAGGGATCTCTAGCTCCACCTTGCTGAGAAGGATTAAGGAAGTAAGAATTACTCAGTTTTCAGTTAAGCATCTTTAATACTAATCTTTGGATAAACCAAGAATCTTGAAATCTATAAGGGGAATTTTCAACCCTCATTTATAGCAAGTTCATTAAGGCAAAGTCTCTTTGAATGGTTTGAAATGCTTCTGTCCAGGTTTCTTGTCACCTGCACTGAATTACCATTTCTAAAATAAGCTGTCAATGGATTTGCCTTCTATCTCTTGTTTACTTCTGGCTTTTCCATTACTCTCCCAGCATCCCCACAATTTATCACAGAGGGACTTATCTTCCTCCTTTTGTCCAAGCCTTGTGTTTTTGCAGCCAATTAAGAGCAAAGACAACCTGAAATTGGCAGATTACAAACAATTCCTTCTGCAATTTAGGTCTGCCTGTTCACTGTGCACCCAGAACTTCCATAGTTGTGTATTTGCTTAAAAAAAAAAGCTTGGCTTCAGGGCACAGATGTGTGAGTGAGCGTGTGAATGCATGAAGCCTTAGGCATAAATCATAAATGTATTTTTCCTGGAGACACTACTCATACTTTATGAGCCAATGGTTAGATGGAGAGGAAGTTAAAGCATCTTTGACTTTTTTTTTCCAGGGTGGGCGGGTGGGAAGCTGCTGGAAATAAAATCAGTGCTGTTTGGTTTTGCTTGTGTTGCTTAATTCTGTTCAAAAAGGCTCAGTCCCACTACTCTCTCAACTGGAAATAAGCCGTGTTGATCTCAGACCTACTTCTCAATAGTTATCTATTATGTGGGATTGCACTATGCAAAAAGTTGTGTTTATCTAAACAATGCACAGAAAACAAAATACTTCCATAGATAGATTTATATTGCATATCTGTAGACTCACTCTGAGTAGATATGCAGAGGAAGAACAGCTTTTCCAGTTGATGTCCTTGCTGGCTGCAACAGGAACAGGAAAAAAGAAGAGGGGAAAAAAGGTGTATTGTAGTATACTGTATAAGGTACCGAGAAATAACCAAAAGTTAGTACATTGTTGTTGTTAGCTGCGAAGTCGTGTCCGACCCATCGCGACCCTATGGACAACGTTCCTCCAGGCCTTCCTGTCCTCTACCATCTTCTGGAGTCCCTTTAAGCTCACGCCTACTGCTTCAGTGACTCCATCCAGCCACCTCATTCTCTGTCGTCCCATTCTTCTCTTGCCCTCAATCTTTCCCAGCATTAGGCTCTTCTCCAGTGAGTCCTTCCTTCTCATTAGGTGGCCAAAGTATTTGAGTTTTAGCTTCAGGATCTGAGTTAGTACATAGTGGAATTGATTAACATACTCTAGTACAGGGATGGGCAACTATGACTATGCTATCTCAGGAATTCTGGGAGTTGAAATCCACACAGGTCATAAAGTTGCCATAGTTTCCACCCTTGTTCTAGTACAAGTTTAAGTTGTACATGTTCCTTTCTCCCTCTTTTTTGTAACTTTAGTAGTTTGAAATATAAATGTAGGAAGAAAGGAATACAGTACATATTCACTTCTTGAGTTTCTAGTTTATTGTTTTTATTCTGACCTTGTTTCTGATTTCTTTACCAAAGTCTGACTTGAGTACTACAACAAAACTAAATGAGTTTCACTTTATCCTGAAGACCAAGTAATATGAAAATAGTGTACAAAATCACAGTTAGTAAGAAACAGGTTGGCAAAACATCATAGTTTTGGAAACTTTGTGCATGAGAGATTTAACCAGAATCTTTTCTCTTTTGTCTGATCAGTGTTTGAAAGCTTGAGTGAGAGGTGATTGTTTTCCAAGACTTTTTTGTCCAATTGTGTAACCATACGATTATATTGCTAAATGACCACCAAAAATTACTCTGCAGAACTAATTAAAATGCAGATTTGGGTTTAGCATATTTGAATGCCCTCTTAATTTTTCTATAGCTTCCATTTTTAGGGTAGGAGTCTTTTCAAAATCCCGTTTGGTAAATTCAGCTCAGAAGCTTTCATCCTTTCAGAAATAAGTTCTGATTTATATCCTGCTTGGATAGATCTGTTGTCTATAGATAGTAGTTGGATTAATTTGGAAGAGATTAATGAAAACAAACATTGTGTAAATGTAAAAAATGGTATGTTAAATGTTTGAACAATGCTTACAGGATAAGCAGCTTAACACATGACATTTTTTACTCAGTTACAGATAGTCTAGTCAAATTATGCATTGAATGGAATGAGTTAGATTTTACTTGATTGTCTACAAGCGTGGTTTTGAATCACAAGGATTGTGAACATCAGTTTTTTAACCAATTTCCTAACTAAAAGATACCGAGGATAGACTGAAGAATGTAGAATATAGGCCATTTTGGTAAGTTAAATTTTAATTACACCTTGAGTGGTATGTCAGACTTTTTATTATAGTAAATGATGCATGGCCATAGCATTTGCCATGTTACATGTAACAAAAATTTGTAATCCCATTTCTACAAAGGCAAAACTGGTAAAAAATAGAATTTAAAATTCTACCAAAGGCTGTCGGGAAAATGATTTTAGCCCTTTGTTCATTTCTGATTGACTGACTAGATAGAAAATTCCCCTTGATTGGGCAAAGCAACCATCTTCTTGCCAGAGGAGCTGGCTGTCACTTATCCCTCATCCTCTATAAAACTGGGGTGAAGTGATGATAGAGGAACAGGCAAGAGAAAAGAGGAAGAAGATGATGAAGAGCTTGCCTATTAAATTCAGTTAGGAATTCTGTGTGATTTTTCTCCAGTCATCTTCTTTGTGTTAAACATGTGCTGAAATCTAGGAGCTGATTCAAGGCAACAAGAGCTAGTTATTAAGTCTGATTATACTGATTGTCTTTGGATTTCTGCTTGTGTGATTTTTTGTTTGTTTCCCTATTTTACCTTACTCTAAGAAACTTTTAGCATTTGTAGATTAGTTTCATTCTTCAGTAAATTTCTCATGGAAATATTGTCATGTGCAAGAGTTACATAGCTGTTCCTTGTGTTCCAGAAATTGGCACAAGGCTTGTTAAGTCATGTGTTTCTAACTTTCAACCATATTCCTCTTCTCCCAAGGCTAGCTTGCATGCGGTAGCAAGAAAGCCTAACTTAATAAAGGACTAAAAACTTCCCAGAGGACAGACTATGGACTATGGTCACCACGATGTAGAAAAGATGTTGAGACTCTAGAAAGAGTACAGAGAAGAGCAACAAAGATCATTAGGGGACTGGAGGCTAAAACATATAAAGAACGATTGCTGGAATTGGGTATGTCTAGTTTAATGAAGAGGGGTGACATAATAGCAATGTTCCAATATCTCAGGGGCTGCCACAAAGAAGAGGGAGCCAACCTATTCTCCAAAGCACCTGAAGGCAGGACAAGAAGCAACGGATGGAAACGAACCAAAGAGAGAAGCAACCTAGAAGTAAGAAGAAATTTCCTGACAATTAAAACAATTGATCAGTGGAACAATCTGCCTCCAGAAGCTGTGAATGCTCCAACACTGGAAGTCTTTAAGAAGAGACTGGCCAGCCATTTGTCTGAAATGGTATAGGGTTTCCTGCCTGAGCAGAGGGTTGGACTAGATGACCTCCAAGGTATCTTCCAACTTCATTACTACTACTACTACTACTACTACTACTACTACTATTATTATTATTATTATTATTATTATTATTATTATTATTATTATTATTATTATTATTATTATTATTATTATTACTATTATTATTATTATTATTATTATTATTATTATTATTATTATTATTATTATTATTATTATTATTATTATTATTATTATCCGTCAGGAGGCTCAAGTAGTTGGTAGCACGTATCTTAAAAGTATTTTATTTGGAAGGGCAGATCCATCAGGAAGATTTTACCACATCTCTCCCTCTGGTTATAATACTTGCACATCTTTGGATTTTATCTTAGTTTGAAAACAAGCCTAAAACCACATTTTCTTGTTTCAGACATTGAAAGAAAATGGACATCAAGTATAGTTTTATTGAAGATGGGCATATGATGGCAAAAGGAAAGGAGGGGTATGGGCAATCATTGATCATTCTTAATCTGGTATGGTTTGTCACACAGAGATTATGACATTTGAATTGGTCCATTATGTTTGAAGCAAATTTTATATATGAAATGCATTTATCTGATCTTGTGCATGCATTCTTTTTATTTACTTTACCTATTTTGCAGAAAATATTTAGGATTTGAAAATGTTTATGGTCCTTTTCATGTATGCATGTTCTGGTTTATATAAGAATTGGATGAGATAACATCATAAATGTTTGTTTCACTAAAAATTGGCAGTTTAATCAATAGGGCTGAAGGCTTTTATGCTCCCTAAATGTTCACTCTGATGATGTATTAACATTCAGATTGCAAGTAACAGAAGGAGATGGCACTATTTCTGGAAATGACAATATGCGTGTTTACCAAAATCTCCTACATAAATCAACTTACCCAGCTGTAACTTACAAACCCATGGCCCGTGTTAGTGAACAATGGCTTGATCAACTTTTGCAACTTCCTTACTGCAGAATCATCGATCATTGCTTTTAAACCCATCTGTATTTCCAAGGCTGTCTTTTCAAGGACATTTTAAAACTCCAAATAATTACGTTAAGAAACCCACCCCTACTCATGCATCTTTTTCAGCATTTCTTCAAATTAAAGACAACAAACTGAAAAGAAATAAGAAAAACTTAATTTTACCTATCCTTTCATTTCCCAATGAGATTAGCACTTCCTTGTTTGTTTTATAAACTAATCGCAAAAGACCTTGAGTGCAAACATTGATTGCACGCACTGGCCAGCCTGTCCCATGGCCCAGTGGCCAGCAGCCTGCAGCCCACTACTGGGCTGCAGCCCACAGGTTGGGGACCCCTGCTCTAAGGTAGAAGATATTCACCACTTCAGTCTTTTCATTGTCAGTTCTAAGATTGACTGCGGTAACTGTCATCATTAAAGTTTGCAGATCATTTGCATTTTCAGCTAAACATAGGTTATTTATGTTTCTGTTTCCTATTTTAAAACCATATTCACCTTCTTTCAACATATATATATATATATATATAGCATACAACTGAATAAATAAGGGAAGAGAATTCAGCTTTCTCTTTGTCAATCTGGACACAGTCTGTTCCACCATGTTCTATCTAAATGGTAGCTTCTTAACTTGTCTATGAGACAGTATGAAAAGTATGTACTTGACAGACTCATTTAACTCTTCTTTTTTGGTATTGGTATTTGGACTGACTTCTTCCAACCGGTTGGTCACTATATCGTTTTTCAGATTTGCCAGTATAGATAGAGAAGAATATCTGTAGCTCAGGGTTGAACTGCGGGGTTCTTGGTGGTGGTCATAGTGTGGTTAAAACCTTTATGGATCCATCTTCTGATGCTCACCATATTTCTTTAAATATTCCGTCAATTTGCTGATGGCTTTTAGTGTATTCCTTTTATTCATGTCCACACTATAATTCTATTTTTGCAGTGTCAGATTTTCTTTTTCTTGCATGGCAACATCAACAACTAGTTGTCCCAAAGGCTTCAATCTAGCCATGCCATAAACACAATGAGTCCTCCAAGGATCCTCAGCTCTTCCTCAATAGCATATTGAGTGCCATCTGATCCGCAGAGCCCGTCATCTGGCACTATAAAATATCATCAATCATTTTTTTTCTTGGCTGTCCATGTGGTGTCTTGATAAGAATCAGGAATACTTTAACATTGCCTTCTCCTGCATGGCATGGAATGATGACTTTGCCAGTGTCATAATAGTGATCATCTGTCTCCAGCACATTGCTGCTGCCAAATATAGTTGCTTGCTTGCAGCTGGGTTGACTTTCATGCCTAGGGTGACCCTGCTGAGATTATATACCCTTGGCGTATGCTTCTGGCATTGTTTTGCTCATCCTTTTCAAGAACACCCCCACCATGATGAGGCAGCATAACAGGACTGAAAAGGTGTTTGTGTGTGTAAATTTTGCATACACATATACACAAAACATGCACACATAGGGACATGGAATTCTGCATATACTGATGGAAGAGATCAGAAGGGAGATGAATTATTGATTTCTTTTCAAGCTGCATGTTGAACGTTGAAGCTTCATGGTTGCATTCAGGAGAGTTTTAAAGATAAAGTTGCTACAATTCAATAACAAGAACTGCAGGCTGAAATAAAGCTTAAGAATAAACCCCCACTAATACTGTAAAATCACTCAGCAGCGTAACATAATATTTATAAGGGGCTGGTCAGAGGAGAAAATGCCTACTCTTATCTTCCAACAATGCAACCTCCTCTTGAGAAATCACCTCCATATTGCAAGTCGGCTTTAAATCAGCCGTGATTGTTGCCAATGGAGTTATTTTACAAGGTAATTTCTCGATGGCAGGTGGGATCTTCAAGATTGTGACTGCAGATTTATTCCAATCCAGGTTTTTTTTTTAAAAAAAATCCAACCCTAAACAAATCCATAATCCAAATCGATTTTTTCTCTTGGAGAGCAAATGACAAAGACTGGCAATATTCTTGCAGAGAAGCAAAGGCAGGAAGTGAATGAAAGTGCAATTTGTCCAAAGTTGTCAGCCCCCCCCCCACTGTGTTTAAAAGGAAAAGGACATTCTTTTTTGATGATATTTTCGATGTTTTGAAAGGATAGTGAATCTTCAGTATAAAGCATACATTTGTATAAGAACATGATCTTTCAGAATCTTATCATTTCTGTGGGTTCTCAACTGTTCTGATTTGCATTGAACTTGATACAATTTTACTCTTTTTAAAAAGAGCATCTATTTCCATAGCCTTAAACAAGTTCAGTATTCTGTCCAGCCTCGGAGGCTATTGTTCCTGATCTGTAATCAGTTAGTTTCCCTAGAGATACCCCAAACAATCAGTACTGAATTCCTGTGAAGTAAAAAAGGCAAAAAGTTAACCAGATTTTATCTCCTTTTCAAGAGGGGTGCTCTTGAAAAGGAGAGCTTAAATTTCCTTTTGGAGCCTTTTTCCTTGAGTTAATACTTACATAGCTAGAGGTTAAAGACTTTCATGATTAGTCTTTTTCCTGTTAACAACCAGGTTTGGAGTTACATAAAGTGCACTTACACATGGATTCTTTTCTTAGCTTCTAAGTTATGAAATCAGTAGCACTTCATTAAAAACTGTAACTATCTCTATATATCTAGAAAGCCAGTTTAATTGGCTTTGCTGCTTTTAGGATGAGTGATTTTGAAAACCCGAAGTTGAAGCTCTCTTTTCCTTGCATTTGAGTTAATGGAATTGCTTGCGTTGGTAGTTAGCAAACTGTAGCAGTTAGGGCAGGGGTCTTCAAACTTGGCCCTTTTATGACTTGTGGACTTCAACTCCCAGAATTCCTCAGCCAGGCAAGCTGGCTGAGGAATTCTGGGAATTGAAGTCCACAAGTCATAAAAGGGCCAAGTTTGAAGACCCCTGAGTTAGGGATTCACATGCTTTTGGTGTTAATGTCTGAAAATCAAGAAAATGCACAACATGGTGGAAGGGATTGAAAAGAACAAGAATGTACAAAGGAGAAGATAGTTCTTTTTGTCTTTCAGTTTTCTCAGAGCTTCCTGACCACAGAGAAACAGATCTGTAAATAGCCTGCATGGAACATACAAAACACTCAAAAAGGATTGCTGTGGGATTCCCCAAACTAAGTTAGTTCTAGTCATTGCCTAGAATTTGCTGTAGGTGTTGGAGGTAATTGCAGCTGTTCCAGGACTCTAGTTGCCAAGCAATAATTTTACATACTGGGGAGAAATGTCACTTCACTGTTTGAAACATTTGAAAAGTCAATAAATTGCATCAGCAAAATCTCCAATCTACCAATTCCATAAGGGTGGTAACCCTCTACTAAGAGTACCATTGGAGTATGACAATAGAAAATGGTGTGTCCGCAGTACAGATATTTTACTTTTATTTAATCTACTGGAGTGTTGTTCTATTGCATTAAGCAGAAGAACAAAATAACGCATTCCCAAAACCCTCCAACAGAGAATCCTGTTTTCTCTGCAGGAATCAGAAGTACCTGGTATGGAGTCCTTTTTTGCGAGTGAGGGGAGCGTAGTTTCCATGCTTCATGGTTAAAGTATGAATTCTGAGAGGATCAAAATGAGATCTTATGTAGATTTCAGATCTGTTATTCACTAATATTTTAAATTTTATTCTATATTGATAGTTTCAACCTTCCTCAATAAAAGATGACATGATTCTATTTATTTATTAATGGAAGGGAACATTGCAAAATTTATTTTGCATTGCTTCTTTGATTTCTCAAAATGGTTGTGACAAGTAAATCTGTGAAACTGAAGAAGGCTTTTAGTCCTAATTATTTTCCAGCACTTTGCTACAAAACAACGTACAGGAGTTTTCACTGCTAGTTTATTGGAAGCATATGATAACTTTTTATGTCCACATAGGTACTTGAGAGGTAAGGATTCTGCTATGTGTTCTAGTGATAGACCTCTTAATATTGACTACTAAGATTTTCATAGATGCTTTGACCCGTAGTTTCTAACTTGCTCTTCTCAATTTTGTCCTGTATATTAGGCCACACATTTATATACAGCCATCTTCCTTCTGAGAATGTTACATTTTTAATAAATGGGCTTGCTCTAATTTGAAAAGTGACAGGACACAGCAACTATAATTTCTTTGAATGTTCCTGTGGTCGCTTATACATTTTTGAAGTGAGTTTTGATTTATTTGGATATTCCCAAAGGCGTGATGTGGGCGTGGGTGTCGATTTAGACTGATATGGTTTACTCAGCTCCTAAATTATGAGTGTCTATTATGTGCCCTTTCCTTGATTAAATTTATACTGAGGTACATACCGTGGATGGATTTTTGTTTTTGTTTTAAAATGGTATTTTACAAGTAAAAATGGATGTTCAGAAAACATTAATAGAAATACAACAGTTTGGTGAAGTGACTAAGGCACCAGGGAAGACACTGGGAGACTGTGAATCCCTCCTTAGGCACAAAGCCAGCTGGGTAAACCTGAGCCAATCAGTCTCAAGGAAGGAGGCAATGGCAAACCATTTCCAATATCTTGCCAAGAAAACTGCAGGGATTTATTCAAGCAGCTGCCCAGGGTCAAAAACTGACACAAGACACCCCTAACATAAGGGAGAGAACATAAGCTTCTCTATATTTAGATAAAAGAATTTGTGTGTGTGTGTGTGTGTGTGTGTGTGTGTGTGTGTGTTTCACAATAAGCCAGTTATTGAACATATTGAACTTAAATTTCCTCTCCTGATAAACCAGAGCATTATTGCTTAAAATAATAATCAATTAGTCTCTCATGTTCGTAAAAACTGAGATTAATACAATCTGGCTACTTCAGAGAACAATGACCCCCAGATCTTGACTATCCCTAATTAAAGCAGTTTTTGGTTATTTTATATTTAACCATTTTAAAATTACTTCAGTTAACTTACTGATTTAGCATTAAAGTGCAATAATAGTATTATATTGTGGATTTCTTTGTGGATTCTTCTGAGGGCAATATAGATAAGTAAAATGAGGTATAGAAATAAAATCTGGTTTCTTAAGGTAATACATGGCCCAAACCTGCAAGAAAAGAGTCAAGTATCACGTTTGGAAACAAATAATCTCTTTTTCACAAGCTCTTGAACTAGTTATTAAGAGGAGTACTGATCAATAAAAGTATCTTTTCTGCCCAGTGGAGCGTGACAGGAGAACATACAGAAGGAGAAGGTCTCCTGATAAGCTGACATCTTCTCTGATACAGTTTTCTGTCACCTATTGATCAAGCAAATGTGTTTGTGAGATTACACGTAAAATGTTGTTCCCTAATTATTACTATTTAAGGCATGCGGCCTGTCATTCTGAAGATAACATAGAGCAGGGGTATCAAACACGCAATGTCACATGACGTGTTGCGACATATCGTGACTTTTTTTCCATCGCCGGCAATGGGGTGGGTGCGGTTTCGGCATGACGCATCTGGCCCGCAGGCCGGCAATTTGACATCCCTGACATAGAGCCATTAAGAGAAGCAAATACTGATATTTATTCTCCATAAATGTTTACTCTCTCTTTAAAGCCATCTAAATTAGGCCCATGATTGAATATAAATTTCATTTCTTCCAGATTCACTGGTCCAAAAAGAATCTTAACAAACTTGAACAATGGGCCCTATCCAACAAAATGAAATATAATGTGGAGAAAAGCAAGGTTTTATACCTAGGCAGGAAAAAACCAAAGGTACAAGTACAGATTAGGCAAAACCTGGCTCAAAAACAGTAACTGTGAGAGGGACGTTGGAATCCTAGTGGACAATCACTTAAACATGAGCCAGCAGTGTGTGGCAGCAGCCAAAAAAGTTAATACAATCCTTGGTTGTATAAACAGAGACATAGAATCAAAATCATATGAAGTATTAGCACCGCTTTATGAATCCTTAGTAAGACCACACCTGGAATACTGCATCCAGTTTTGGTCACTGCATTACAAAAAAGATGTTGAAACTTTGGAAAAAGTGCAAAGAAGAGCAACTAAGATGATTAAGGGCCTGGACACAAAGACATTTGAGGAAGGGTTACAGGAATTGGGTATGACCAGTCTAGAGAAAAGGAGGACTAGGTCTGACATGATAGCAGTATTCCAGTATTTGAGGGGCTGCCACAAAGAAGAGGGGGTCAACTAAAACACCAGAAGGCAAGAGAAGAAACAAGGAATGGAAACAAATCAAGGAGAGAAGTAACCTGGAATTAAGGAGAAACTTCCTAACAGTGAGGACAATTAACCAGTGGAACAGTTTACCTTCAGAAGTTGTAGGTGCTTCATCACTGGAGGTTTTTAAGAAAAAACTAGACAACCACTTATCTGAAATGGTATAGGATCTCCTGCTTGAGCAGGGGGTTGGATTAGAAGATCTCCAAGGTCCCTTCCAACTCTATTCTGATTGATTGAAGTCTCAGAATTCCTAATTAGTATATCTGCTAGTCATGTTGGCATTACTGACTTGCTTCAAGATGTATGATATTCCCAAATGGACATGGATCAAAATCTCCCTATGCATTGGCTTTTCCTAGTTCTGGAGGAGTTTGTATAGAGCAGACATGTCAAACTCGTGATATCATGTGATGTCACACAACGTATTGGGACAGTTTTGCCATTGTCGGCAATATATCTATATATCTATATCTATATCTATATCTATATCTATATCTATATCTATATCTATATCTATATCTATATCTATATCTATATCTATATCTATATCTATATCTATATCTATATCTATATCTATATCTATATCTATATCTATATCTATATCTATATGTGTGTGTCTCTGTGTGTCTCTCTGTGTGTGTCTCTCTCTGTGTGTGTGTGTGTATGTATATATGTTATATATATGTATGTATGTATATATATATATATATATATATATATATATATATATATATGTGTGTGTGTGTGTGTGTGTGTGTGTGTGTGTGTGTGTGTGTATGTGGGTATATGTGTGTGTGTATGTATGTGTATATGTATATGTAAGGGATGCAGTGGCTCAGTGGGTTAGGATGCTGAGCTTGTTGATCAGAAAGTCAGCAGTTTGGCGGGTCGAATCCCGAGTGCCGCGTAACAGAGTGAGCGCCTGTTACTTGTCCCAGCTTCTGCCAACCTAGCAGTTCGAAAGCACGTAAAAATGCAAGTAGAAAAATAGGGACCACTACGGTGGGAAGGTAACAGCGTTGCGTGCGCCTTTGGCATCTAGTCATGCCAGCCACATGACCACGGAGACGTCCTCGGACAAGCGCTGGCTCTTCGGCTTTGAAACGGAGATGAGCACCAGCCCCTAGAGTTGGAAATGACTAGCACGCATGTGCAGGGGAACCTTTACCTTTTATATGTATATGTATGTATGTATATATATATGTGTGTGTATGTGTATACATACACACACACACACACACACACACACACACACACACACACACACACACACATATATATATATATATATATATATATATATATATATATATATATATATATATATATACATATATATTTGTGTAATTTTTTTGGATTTACACAAATATGAGCTGTCACTACTGTGACCACTGCCTGTGGATGGCCTTGGGTTAGGCTGAAACAGGAAATAAGATTTGTCCCATGTTTGGGGCCTAGCAAGGTAATATATATTGTTAATAAATATCTTAAGGAAGATAATTGGGAAAATGCATGAGGAGAAATATTGTTTCTTGTTAACTTGAAATCTTACTGTAGCAGAAATAATTATCCCAAAGGATTTGTGTTTATAATTACGACTGTTAGAAAAATATTTTAAATTGGGATGGCTCCTTCCCTCATTAGTTACAGAAATATTTTTGTTTTAGCCATAGATGCCTTGTGGAGAAAAATAACCACTCTGTCCATAATTTGGACTATATACTGCAGTAATTCCTGGCATTTCTTCTCTGAAAAAAAGTGTTCAAATCTAGTTCGTTTAATAGTGAATTTGCTCATGTGGAAAAAGCCTGCTGGCTAAAGAATTATGTCCTAAATGATATTAGTGAATAAAATACATTCTCACTGGTTTCAGAGGTCTTGAGAAAGCAGTTGAATGAGAGGTCGATGCTGCATTGTATACTGCCAACAAGCGATTGCTTTAATGTTTTAAACTAAATATTGTGTATGTTTGGAGAAAGAATCTCAACATTTAAGTGTATTCCTGTGGAGCTAAAAACGTTTTCTTTGAAAATGCAGAGAGAGGTATTGAAATTGTGTGATGTTTCTATAAAACTTCCTCATTAAATGAGATTTTGTATTTTCTTTCTTTAGGACGACTGTCTTATTAGTATTAAGAGGAAATAATCCCATGTAACTACTACTAATCATAACACTCTGGCATACATTTACTCCTTGCTTTTGTTTACTAGGAGTTATTTTCTTTATCACTATTGAATCCAAACCAGAAAAATAAGTGCAGATATAATCTCCCTAGAGATTCAATACAATTTCTGGAGGTTATGTGTGACTCTTTGAATTTAATCTTGCAATTTCTGGAAGTTATGTGTGACTCTTTGAATTTAATCTTGCCCTCTTTTCAGTTTGAGGAAGGCCGGCAACTGTGAGATATCCTTCCTATGCAGCCACAAATGATGAAGTGTGTGGCTGAAGTTTAAGATTGTGCATATTGTTTCACTGCTAAACCACAGAAGAGTGAAAAAGCAAAAGGGAAGAAAAAGCCAATTTTGCTGACTAATTTATTTCCTTCTCAGGAATTGAGGAAATCTGAAGTGAGACTACTTTCAAATTTTAATAATGCAATTTCTGAGAAAGGACATTCATTGTAACACATGAAACATTTTGCCATTCTCCCACAAAACATCTTATAAAAAGCAAGCATGTATGGAGGAAATATTCTGACTCCTAGTGTATTTTTTTTTATTCACGGAGGAAGCAAGGTGTTGATGGAAGAGAAGCCAAGGCAAAGCTTTAGCTTGCTGAAGTTACTGGTTTATTTATTGCATTTAAACTCCAGCTTTTCTTGGAGAGCTTTAGGCAATTTACTCGAGAGTCTCACTTGGTTTTTTCCCCCCTATAAAAGCTCTGCAAAATTGATTGGGCAGATAAGAATGATGAGTGCAGTGTTATCCAATGAGCTGCAGGTCAAATGGAGCCTTGAACATGAATCTCTTGTGTCCCGATCTTACAAGTTAACAATTATTCTACCCAGAGTCTCACGTAAACATCTATTTCCTGGTTTGCCTTCCCTGCTAGTATATTTCATTAAATATTTGCCACTTAGTCCCCACGTCTTTTCAGAGGAGAAAAATAAAAGTGGTGGGCATGTGAAATGGATGTTTGTGAATCCCTATGCATATTCTGTGCATTGTTATGAGAATGGACTTTCCCCCCCACAAGTCATCTTGTAAGAGTATTCACAAAGTTTCACCCATGTCCATTGCCTCTTAAATAGTTGGGTAACACTGATTTAGGGGGATAACTGGATTTCTTTTAATTTAGCTTGACTATTTCGTTTGATCTTAGTTCACAACCAAACTCGGTTTGGATGAGTATGTGATGTTGCAGCCCTTTCCTAATCCTTGAACCTTGGTGGCATTTCATAACTGATCTAAACTTTCAGAATAGCCATGAACTCCTCTGTCACCAGAAATATATTGATGATCCTGTCATTTTTAAAACAAAACAAAACAATTTTTTTCATGTGGTAATGGGAATTCTAGAGACAGTGGAGATTGTAATTATTTGCCTACTTTCTGTTTTCTGCCAGTTTGATTTTCTTTCTAAGTGTACACGTGGAAAGGGGCTCTAATCAGATTGAGGGGTCTTTGGTGCTCTCTGAGCTTGCTAGTAAGGAGTGCTGTTTGCTGTCAGTTTATATTCTGGTGTCTTGCCTGTCTAGGTGGGTGGGGTGGTCTTAGGGAATTCTCATGAGATTGCTCAAGAGACTGGGATTATGAGACAGGAATATTGGGAGTTTAAATGCTAGATTCATTTGTGTCATGAAAATTTCCCACATAAAACTTCCTAAATTCTTCCACAAAAATACAAAGCAAGGACTCTCATCTCCCAAATTACTGGGGGAGGGGTTGCTGTTCATAAAGGTAATCAATAATAAGGGAAGACCCCTCCTCCCAATTTAATTTAAATTAATTTATTTAATTTTTGATGGTAATTATCTTTGCTTCGGGAAGCAAAGAACTGTATCTTCCTCGAGATATTAAAGGCCAACATGTTCTTCATTTGGTATCACTAAAGTTGAATTGCCATTACTTTTTTCTAACTTGGTTATATGCATCCTCCATCCTTTTTTTCAGGATTGGGTCCTCCCCCCCCCCCCCGATTAGCTATAGAATGTGTGTGGCACATTGCACAGAAGATGCTGTAAAAATGGTTTATGATATTAGAGCAAAGAGAATTATGTGCAATGGTGGCAGTGAAGGGAGGTTGATTCATTTTGCTAAATGAGCAATGGGCCCTGATAAATGAACTGTCAGCAGTGGGTGGTGATTTGTTTATTTAAGATCACTGAACTTTTCATAAAACTGTTGGCTACAGTTCTGTATTTTTACTTGAGTGTACTTTTATAGAAATATATATTTCCTTATATGCCTGCCTGTTGATCTATAGTGTGTGTAAAAACTTCTGAAAGGGAGTTTTCCATAGACCTGAGGCTGACTGGAATACTTTTTAGATTTTTAGATCTGTGTACAACAATTATTCAGGAAGAGCCCCAAACTTTGCACAACCACTTGCCTGCTACTCCTGAAAGCCTGAAAATGGAATGGTTCCTTTTACAGCAGGGACAATCCTAATGGTTACTAGTTTTGTGGTTGTTTAGGTGGAGATCTAGTACTGCAAACATCTTTGTCTTACAAATGCCAAGTAATATTCCATCTGAAGAAGGTTACATTTTTAACCTTATTGTTTGACTTTTAGTGTCTTTAAGGTTTCTACAAATCTATATTAAGGGCTTTCCTAAAGATAATAATAATAATAATAATAATAATAATAATAATAATAATAATAATAATAATAATAATAATAATAATAATAATAATAATAATAATAATATAATAATAATAATAATAATAATAATAATAATAATAATAATAATAATAATAATAATAATAATAATAATAATAATAATAATAATAATAATAATAATAATAATTTAATTACTATACCGCCCTTCTCCCGAAGGACTCAGGGCGGTGTACAGGGCAATAAATACAATAAAAATACAGTATACAAAAGTTAAGATAAAATTAAATATTAAAGCCCAATTACAATAAAATTAATTAAAATTAATATTAAAATACCCCAAACCCATCAGACCAGGCTGGCTTGTTAAAATAAATAAGTTTTCAGGTCACGGCGGAAGGAACGAAGGTCAGGAGCCATCTGGAGCTCAACCGGTAAGCGGTTCCAAAGGGCTGGTGCGCCCACAGAGAACGCCCTCCCCCTGGGGGTCGCCAGCCGGCACTCTCTGACCGATGGCACCCTGAGGAGGCCCTCTCTGTGGGAGCGCACTGGACGAAGGGAGGTTGGTGCCAGCAGCAGGTGCTCCCGTAAGTAATCCGGACCTATGCCATTTAGGGCTTTATAGGTCATCACCAGCACCTTGAATCTCACCCGAAGGGCAACTGGAAGCCAATGATCATCAGCCCATATGCAAGTAGAATGATGAGTTCTCTCAATAGCATATCACAAATATTCACTGATTTATATTCATTTCATCAGACTGGGATCCTAATGTGTACACTTCCTGAATCCAGCTGGAGAGCATGTATGTCACCAAATGCAATTGCAATGAACATGAACTGCAAAAATAAACTAGGAGATTACTTAGAAGAATGAAGTCAGGGTCAGTATATTTTAAAACTTCAAAAAGTATTAAGAAGCACAGAGTAATCTTAAAATGGACACTGTTGAATAATATTTTGTAGAAGGGGGAGCATTTGGCACATCTCTCTCCAGAGTTCTTATTAATTGCCCTGGGGATTTTGTTGTATCTAATTATCTTTATGACAGGAAATTAAAACAAACTGCTGCTTTTACTTTTCAGATACCTGATTGAAATTAATTGGTTTAGGTATGTTTAATAAGGATACTGTATGTACAGTTTGGTCTCTTCATCATTTAGAAAACTGTCTGATGAAACAGTGATAACTATATTCGTCATTAAGTTGGGGAGGGGGACTTGCTATTAGCACTGTAAATTGACAGTGATGGTGGCACAATCCAATTTAGGGTATGTCCAGCTGAAATAAAGAAGGCCCATTATGAAAAAGAGACTTGGTATCAGGTCCCCAAAGGAAATGGTTCTACTATTTTCTGCAGCCTTTCTTTGTGTCCTGCCATTCTGTTGGGAGTGGGGAGCTTTTGGGAATGCCTTGCACTGTCTGCTAAGATGCCAATTCCCCAGGGGATGGAATGTTTCTTCCTTATCTAAGGGAAGGTTTGCACTTGGAGCCAGAAGAAATCAAAAGTGAGAAAGACTTTGAGGAGCCTGCCGAAAGACTGGTTACCAAAACATGATGCCACCTGTGGATTGGCTGGGATTCAAATGAACACTGGGACCTTGGTGGGGGGAGGAGTATTGAATGAATGAATGAAGCTTTATTGTCAAAGTGCAACCATGTATACATTGAGATTGGCCGAGCCTCCTTCGTGCCCCCCCCACAACTCATTGAATGTTGCTTTTAATATATTGCTTTGTGGGTTTTTCTCTCAGATCTTACCTTGATTCCCTGCTATCACTAGCCCCTAATAAGAGTTCCTTTGAGACAATTCCTGTTTCAAGAGTTCTGCTTTCTTGGGTGGCTTAGCTGAGGTGGGTCCTTACATGTGGAATGATTGGAAGGAGAAGACTGAGCATTTTTCCAATTTGTACTTTGCCCCTGTTGGGTATATTTTGCATCTTACAATCCAGAGCCTCTTCAAGAACCATGGCTGATACTCTTGATCACTGCTATCCCAACATTGGTGGTGCTGCTAAATAGGAACCATTGTCTTGCAGAAGTTTCTTAATATGAAGACTATGCAGTGTGATCATTATATATCATGACATCTTTGAATTGGCTGTTTTATGATCTCCCTTACTATATAGGTCTTTTTATATTTCCTCAATTTAGTTTCATTACCAAACAATTTCATCAATTTTATTTTTAATCTTTTCTTTTCTTTTCACCCACAAGTATTTGTTTCAACAAGCCAGTTCTGCAATTACTCTTCCTCTTTTAATCTTATCCATTCCTTGCTCTCTCTTGCTACATTCTCTGGAATTATCTTTATCTACCGTTACACATTATATAATGTCTTGCAATTGCTATCTTATATGTATTTTTCTCATCTACAATCTTTCATTTCAACATCAGATAAAGCATCCTTTTTCATACTTCCCATTAGTGTAATCCACATAGTTCATTTGATTCATGCTGTTCCATCACATCCTTTTTTTCTAATATCTACTTTCCAATCATTTTAGACTCACTTAAAGATATTTAGTAAGGGAGTGTATAGGCTAGGTCATCAGCCTTAGCCAAATCTGTGCCACATACAGTAAACCCTTCAATGACAGGGAGAACATTGGTCAATTGGGTACATTTTGGGCAATATTCTACAAACCCTTATGCTATGCTCTGCAAGTAGAATAAGACTATTTTCTACAGAAATAAGATTGGTCCCCACATTGACACTCCTTTGAAAGGCCCTGAAGACATGGTTCTGCCAATGGGGAACCACAGGGTAATATGGAATCCATTAAGTCAGACATGTCAAACTCGTGATGTCATGTGACATCATGCAACATATCGGGACAGTTTTGCCATTGCCAGCAATGGGGTGGGCGCGGCTTTCACGTAATGCATCCGGCCTGCAGGCCGGCAGTTTGACACCCCTGCATTAAGTGGTTGATCTGAGTGTTGTCATCAGGGAGCTGGGGTTTATTGGTTTGGGTATTGGGGATTTATACTGTAAGCCACCCAAAGTCACTATGAATGAATGAATGAAGGAAAGAAAGAAAGATAGATAGATAGATAGATAGATAGATAGATAGATAGATAGATAGATAGATAGATAGATTTTGATTTCTATTTTGGATATAGGCATACAACTTTATCTCTGCATTAAGAGAATTAGAATTTTGAAAGCACCATAATGTGGGGACTTCTGGAGAGCTACGGCAAACTGAAAATAGTGCAACAACTGCAGCTAGTTGACTAAGACAAGTAATCAGCTGATAGATTGTTACCTTGGATCTTCTCTGGATAAGCAGAACTTGAATGAATATCTACATAAGCTCCAGAAGGCTGCTCCTTGCGACAAGAGAGCAGGACAGTGATTTTCTGCACATTTGAGTGCCAAGAGATGGTGAAGATTTTTAAATGACACTAAATTTGCAAACCTCACTTTCTCATTACTTTCAGAAATTGCTCATTAACTCCCCCACCCCATTCAGTTGGATCTAATTTTCAGATACTGCCTGGGCAATTTTCTTGGCAAGGTTTTTCAGAAATGGTTTGCATTGCCTCCTTCCTAGGTCTGTGAGAAAGTGACTTGCTCAAGGAGACTCAACTAGCTTCATACCCATCATGGGACTAGAACTCATGGTCTCCTAGTTTCTAGCCTGATGCTCTAACCACTACACCAAAGAAAGGGAGAGAAATAGAGGGAGAGAGAGAAAGAGGGAGAGGGAAAGAGAGAGGAAGAGAAAGAAAGGGAGAGAGAGAGAAAGAGGGAGAGAGAGACAAGGAGAAAGAAAGGGAGGGAAATAGAGGGAGAGAGAGAAAGAGGGAGAAATAGAGGGAAAGAGAAAATTAGGGAAAGAAATAGGGAGAGGGAGAGAAAGGGAGAGAGAGAAAGAGGGAGAGAGAGGAGAGAGAAAGAAAGAGGGAGGGGGAGAGAGAGAGAGAAAGAGAAGGACAGAAATTAAATTAGTAACATGATTGTTAAGTGAATCTGGTTTCCCCACTAACTTTGCTTGTCAGAAGGTTACAAAAGGCGATCACATGACCCTGGAACAATGTGACCATCATAAATATGAATCGATTGCCAAGCATCCGAATGTAAATCACATGACCCTGGGGATGCTTCAACAGTCATAAGTGTGAAAAATGGTCATAAGTCACTTTTTTCAGTGCCATCGTAACTTTGAACAGTCACTAAGTGAATCGTTGTAAGTCGAGGACTACCTGTACTTTATCATTTTTTTCCTTTGGGGGGGGTCAAGTTCTTGACACCTTGCTGGGCGACTGGTGGTACTCGGACATTGCCTTGTCCTAAAAGTGGTACAATGGATGAAAAGGGTGAAAAGCCCTGTTTTAGTATACCGGTACTATTTGGTTCAGAATTTTTTTTCTTGTTTTCCTGCTCTAAAAACTGGGTGCGTCTTATGGTCAGGTGCGTCTTATGGTCCGAAAAATACGGTAACTAAAGATTAGAAGTAGAAGAAAGGAAGGTAAAGTTAAGAGATGGAAGGTTATAACTCACTTTTTATACATTTATTTTCTTTGTTATACCCTTATTTTTCTCTGTGTTCTTGTACTTTTTACTCCTTCTTTTCTGTTCTTTTCTTTGAATCTACTTTGTATTAGATTTTACTATTATAATCAAAATTCATAATAAAGATTGTATACACCTATACATAACGCACCATAACATATGAGTATTTGTTGTCTAGATGGGAAGACGGTTATACAAGATAGGAACTATTGCAGGGGTGTCAAACTCAATTTCATTGAGGGTCGCATCAGCATTGCGGTTGCCCTCAGGGGCCCGGGTGGGTATGGCCAGGGTGGGTGTGGCCTACTGGGTGGGCGTGGCTAGAGTGCATATGGCCTACTGGGTGGGCGTGGCCAGCTCTACATTGTCCACATCAAGGGGGCCTATGGGGACCTGGGCAGGAGTGGGACAGATCTGAGGGTCTCTGGCAGAAGGAGGGTCTCTGGGCCAGGGCCAAGGCAGTGGGGGCCGTTCCCTCACTCTTTCCAGGATGGCTTCACGGGCCACATGAAACCACTTCGCGGGCCGGATCTGGCCCCCGGGCCTTGTGTTTGACATGTCTGAACTATTGTATATTAGATTATTGATGCACCTGATGCCTTTCAATATTTTTTTTTATTTTCATCTGTGACTCTACAGAGCATATATTTGATTTATATGCTTTGGCTAGGAACCATCTCCATCAGCAGTTTTTCCACCTGGCTATTTCATTATTTAATACTTGCCATCGAATCACTTTCTTTTTCTCTCCCTTTCCCAACCTTATCTTCAATCTCCATTTTTAAAATTGTGTCTATTAGATCATAAATGCTTCTGTTAGATTTTAAACTTCTTTGAATGTATAATGAAAAAGTTAGTATGGAAATGTAATAAATAAATAAACTGGCTATAACTCAATATCATTTTGAAGCATATGGCACAGTTACGCTCTTCGGAGTTTAACCATTGGTCTATCTAGCCCAGTATCAACATCCCTGAATGGCATTAGCCTCCATAGTTTGTTTTATTTATCAAACTACAATATAACCATTTTAACCTTTCCAATTTAAAAGAAAGCCCAGAGTGAATTTAATCTAGATTTTTTCCCCCAATTGTACTTGGAGATGTCCAAGATTGAAATTACTCCCCCCCTCCCCCGTGACCCTCAATTGTCCAGCTTTTGTAATTATTTTGAGTGTGATTTAGACATCTAGAGTTCTAGATGGAGTAAGAATGGTGGTAGTTACAAAGACAGATGGAGTTCCAGCAAATGATCTTAGATCATCTCAAAATTTTACTGTTAAATGTGAACATAATGCATTTCTAGAATATGTAGTGATCTTGGCATTGGACATAACATTGCAGCTCATCTTGAATTAGCACACACCTAAAAAAAAAGCGCTCTCTCCAAAATCGTTCAGAATTAATAGAAATGTTACTCATTTTGGAAAGTTTTTAGGGTCTCAAGTGCTCCGAGAATTAATTAGCAATAAAAGCAGTTGAATACAAAGGGGATTCATAAGGATTTTAATAGTCTGTAATTATTGTTAAATGAATAAATTTCATGTGGAAAACGTACAATTGGAGGAAGGGTATTTCATTTCAATCATTATTTGGTAGATTGTCTCACCTTTGAATATGTCTGTTGCTTTCTGGGATGCATACTTTGTTTGCCTTTCTTAAAATGTCCTTTCTAAGCAGGTGTTCTGGATAGTTTAGAAGCTTAATAATGTCATAAAAGACTTTGGTAGAACCTTTTTCCTCCACAGCTTTTATCTCTTTTTATAGCTAGTATGGTCACTGCTTGGTGAACAACCAGGTGTCCTCTCTCAGATAGCAATGGGCACTCTTTAATTTAAAGAGGATTATGCTTCTTAAAAAAAGACACACAAAAGATACCAGAATGCGAATCCTAAGCAATCTTAGAATTACTGTAACTGTACATATGTTGATTAAAGGTGAGGTTGATTAGGATTTAACTTTCCAAAACTTTCTTTAAAGAATGATTTTGTATTTTAAGGACAACAGAGTTGTGTTTTCTGAGGTAAAAATACTGTCAAAGTCTTATCTGAGCATTGGCCTCTCTCCTCATCCTCCAAATCAGCCCAAATTTTATTATTAAAATAAATCAGGTTACCAATATATGGCAATTTCAGAATAAGACTCCATGGGACTTCTTTTTAAATGTAAGTACCAAAAGCAAGAAGTTAGGGATGAGGTTTTTTGAATAAGAAGAACAGTGCTAGGAGAGTCCATCTGTCACCTAGGAAAAATGCCTTTCTCTGCATTGTGCTAAGGCCTGATCCTGGATGTCACACTTGCCCTCCCTCTCCTGCTTCCAATACATGTAGTAGTCTCTACTAGCCTCTACTAGGAAGGAAGAAACACCCTGAGGATAATCCCAGTGGCTTGTTATGACCACCCATATCACTCAATTACTTTCCATTGCTTGGCATTTTGGCAGGATCAGAAACAGCAATTGGGAAAGCTCCTTAGGCAAATGAAAAATGCATTTCTGGTCATATAAGGTGCCTTACGAAGCCTGAAAACTTGGGTTTTATAATATCTCCCTTTAAGAGCATTTTAAATTATTTAACATTAGCTGAGTAATTACTACAGAGGGGGGAAAAACGCAATCCCAAATTCTGATAATAAAATAAGTACAGGTCAATATTTCCAGGTTATTCTGTGATTTTACTAAAATTTAGACTGTTGGCAATTATTTATTGACGCTTATGGTTAAAAAATTAATACTTGAAATTTAAGTTTAATGTTATTTTAAAATAATAATAGTATGTTTTTGAGCCATTGGATACCAGAAATCTCAATTAAAAATGTTCTGTAGGAAAAAAAAACTAAGAATTTTTAGAAACTTTCCCTTATATATAGATCATATTTGTGGGTGTCTTTCATTGATGTTAATGCTTTTGATTTATTTCCCAAACTCATCTTCATCTTTTTTTTTTAAAAAATCAACATATCCCTCACAAGAACCCCACAAAACTTTCATCTTAATTGGCTTTTAAAATAAATCTCCAGCTGAGATTATTGAAATCTTCCTACTACTTCACAGTTTTATGTGACAGTGAACAAGCAGCAAATACCTCAGGAAAAGCCCAGGAGAGTCAGTTTAATGCATATAACCACCAGAAGCTTTGAGGAGACAAATAAGATCCAATAAAAGCTTAAGACACAAACTCTAGCAGTTAATACATGCAATTGATATTTTCCAAACATCCACTGATTGCTACAGAACAAAAAACTTTTATAGCGTATATTTTTATTTACAAAAAGACACATTATTAGTTACAAATTACTTTTTATTTTATAGTGTTTGTAATGTTATTTTATAGAAACACAAGGGAAACTTATGATTGGTATTCATTTTGTAATAATTAAGCATTATGTGTACTGAGGATTTCTTCCCTGTGTCTCTCTAGATTGTATCAGTGCAATAAGCATTGAAAAATATTTTAAAATCTGACAAAATATATTTTGAAAAAGCTGAGATGATCATACAGTTTTTGACCTTTACACTGAGGGAGTAAAGAGACATTTTGAAAAAAAAAGTGAATTTGGTTTGCTTTCCGTTGAGAACTATCACTGTGTTCATGCAGTATGTTATCATAGCTTAGCGCCAATCAGTCAAGAAAGCTGAATATGTTTGTTTTGTCAGCCTTTCAAGGTAAATCATATGAGGAAACCAAAGTCAAATAGGCCAGTACTACTTTTATTGTAAGGGACGCGGTGGCTCAGTGGGTTAGGATGCTGAGCTTGTTGATCAGAAGGTCGGCAGTTTGGTGGGTCGAATCCCGAGTGCTGCATAGCAGAGTGAGCGCCTGTTACTCATCTCGGCTTCTGCCAACCTAGCAGTTCTAAAGCACGTAAAAATGCAAGTAGAAAAATAGGGACCACTACGGTGGGAAGGTAACAGCGTTCCGTGCGCCTTTGGCGTCTAGTCATGCCGGCCACATGACCACGGAGATGTCCTCGGACAAGCACTGGCTCTTCGGCTTTGAAACGGAGATGAGCACCGGCCCCTAGAGTCAGAAACGACTAGCACGCATGTGCGGGAGAACCTTTACCTTTACCTTTTTACTTTTATTGTAAAGATATAGTAATATAATCTTTCAAGTCTAAATATACTTCCCCCTTTCTTTCAGTTATGTTCATGAGAACAAGGAATGATCTTGTTGGAGACATTTTCTCAGGTTACATTTTTTCCCTGGACTCAGCCCTCATTATCCGACCATTGTCTTGATAGCAGCTATTCCTCCTGTCCCTCAAGACCAGTCCCGATGCCCTCTACAAGTTTGTACTAAACCAGTTTCTGAAGGTAGGAATTTGTGGGTGCAGGAGACGAAACTAGACCTGAGAAGAACAGCTATGTGTCAGAATATGACCTGGAATTCAAAGGCAGTTTGTATTTTAGCCTTCTCCAACTTGATGGCCTCCAGTGGTCAGACTGCAGCACCCACAATTCTCAATCATTGGTTCTAGCAGTTAAGAATTGGGGAATTGGGTTCCCAACATTTGGAAAAGGCTGAAGGATTATCCAAACAAAGTTTATATCTGAGAACTATTAGAAAACCAACTAACCAAGCAGAGGTTTTGGAATTATTTGTAACATTAGCAGCAAATAAACTTGAGTAGGCAGATGTGTCATCAGATTATACCCTTCCTTTGTGATATTTATTATATATGACTGTTAAAATTATTTAACTTGTGTTCACTTGTGCTAAGGTGCATCATAGGTTTTTCTTTTTTCCAATGTTAAATTATTTTTAACTGTAAAAGTTTTTTCTAGCAGTTTGTCTGGGTTGAAGAATTCTGTAGGGCAACTGTGTAGCAGCAAAGAGTTAGGGGGTTTCTGTACTTCGTTTTTCTTGCCATCTAATGGTAATCTGAAGTTTTGGTTTAGTAGCCTCTGTTTTATTTAAGGCTTTAAAATGCTTAGCTTGTTTCTTCCATAAAAATGATGCAAATATTTGCTTGAACCTTGAAGACATTTATTTATAGGCAAGATGGTAAATTAAAGAATAAACTGTATTGGATAATCAATATAATATACCTTTCTCCTGTTATTTATGACAACTCTTGTCTTGAGTTTTGATCATACCAAGTTCTATCAAAATCTCAATTACTGTAATTGATTTTTCCCTTTACATTTAACTTCCATCAAAAATTGCTTAGGAAATGTTGCCAAGTATCCCTTTTCTATTTTTATTTATTTGGTTTCCTATAAACTGCCACCAATGTTATTATATTCTTCCATACTAATGTATACTTTTCATGCACTTATTCACCATTATCCATTCAGTTTGGGCATCTCTACCATTTAATAGTAACTTCAGCTTCCAGGGATGATGTGCAGTCTACAAGTATCACCTGTCTGCCTCCCATTGTGCCTTTCCTGTTTCAGCCCTTTGCCTTGATTTGTTCTTAATGCCTACATAACCCTGATATTGGTGACCATGTACTGAACATGCAGCTGGTGTTGTGATTGTGTACTTTAGATAAGTCTTCAGATACTGATGATTAAAATTCCAATTCATTATTTATCTTCCGATTTCCCTTAGTGTTGCAGCCAAGTACTGAAATGGATACTTTGCTTACTGGAGTTGTAAATGAAGCATCCTCATCAACCACTGATCTTGCATGGTATAACACAGGGGTCTTCAAACTTGGCCCTTTTATGACTTGTGGAGTTCAACTCCCAGAATTCCTCAGCCATCCACCCTGGCTGAGGAATTCTGGGAGTTGAAGTCCACAAGTCATAAAAGGGCAAAGTTTGAAAACCCCTGATACAACACAACATCAGTACAGATTTCCTGTGTTCACTGTTCTGCTGAAACAAACCTGTCTCCCAGTAACTAACTTGTAGATGGATTGAGAATCTAGTCCACTATAATGTTTTTACAAGGATTTGACAGTTTAAAACAACTATTTAGAAAGCATATTACAGCAACTATTAAATTTTGCTATGAGATTGCTAGTAAATCTTATTTTACTCCCAAACCATTCTTGAAGAACAGCAGCAGCCTGAACTTCATTTTGGAGAAAATTCCATTTTCCAATATTTGCCAGCTGGTTTCATGGCCATGGCTTTCCATGCTGATAAAGTTGGATCTTAACTCAGTGGTATATCATACTCAATTAAGTGTTCTTATCATTACCCATCCATCCTCCTGGTACATGGGAATCACAATAAGGAATAAATGCTAGCTTCTCTATAACTATAGTTGTTCAGCTGGCCACTTACGAATTCATATAGACATTTGTCCATCCCATATTAGATGGATGGTGTGCCACCTCTGCTCAGGATCATTGTCATGGTACTCTGGGCTCAATGGAATGGTGCCAGCCATATCTTTATAGAAACACAAAGGGTGCTTAATGTTCCTGCTAAAATGTTGGCTTTATATTTTCATTGCTCAAGTGTGTAACTTATATACATGAATTTGCAGAATGACCACTAAAATGACCACTACTACTGCTAAGTTTGTAAAGCCGCCCTGAGTCTTTGGAGAAGTGCGGGATATAAATGGAATTAAAAAAAATAAAAATAAAATAACCTGTTACATTTCTTGGAATTAAACCAATTCATTTTACTTCTGGTATGTATGAAAAAGAAATTATTTCAAAGATCTGACATATATACGTGTCACATATTATAAGGTTAAAATGCAAAGGTATTTCAAAAACTGCTTTATCTGAAATTTTGTTGCAGTCATGGTTGGCTACAAATTGAGTTTTTGCTTGAAATATGAGGTTTAAGGAAAACTATATTTCACAGAATTGGCTGAACAGTTAAAATTGCAATTCTTAATTATCTCCATCACATTCATCCAGGAAATGCTATGGTGTATTGCATCTAAGATATATTCTTTATTCCTGATCATCAGTGTACTTTTATAACATTTTAAACTCTTGCTTAAAGTTTGAGGTTAGATTGTTGTATTTATTTGAATTGGATAGTAGTACTGGGTAATAGCCTGAGCAGGAAACTATTATTAAGGCTCAGAAGTAGTATCATATATTACATGTACTGAGAGATCAGTAATTCAAAATAGTAATGTTTTATATAAGGAGAAATAAAATCAGTATATAATTGGTGTGTGAAGCTGAGAAACAATCACTAGTTCTGTTGAAATGGAACTTTAGTTTTCTCTTTAGCAGCAGCTTTCCTTGTGTTATCATCATTATCTCCATTAGAGCCTTTAGTCTAGTGGTAAGAACAATTACTTCTGTAAGACATTGTACCCAAAATAAAATTTTCACTGAAACCCATTTGCCAATAACATTTTGTTGTACTTCTTGTCTAGCTATGGAAATTGATCCAGGAGATGGAGTGAATTGCATATATCCCTTGTGGTTCTCCATCAAAATTAAATGCTAGACTGTTACTTTATAGCTGGGATAACAGTCTATCCAAAAACCCAAAGCATCAAAAGCAGCAATGACTTAAACAAACATTCATCAAATAAATGCCTGTTTAGCCTAGAATTACCTTTATTGTAATTTTAATGTACACTGTTCCCCTTTAAAAAATCAGTACTAAAATGAACAGCAAAAAAACAACAACAATACAATGAAACTTTGGGAAAGGCGGTTTTAATGTAACAATGTAACTAAAAGGTTCTTCACATTTCTTCTGGACTCTGTCTGCACCTTCCCAAGGTAGGTACACATCTCAATTTAGGGAACACTCTCCTAGAATAAAACAATATGATAATTTGCAATGGAAAAGGTTGTTCCTAATTCAAAAGGATAGATCTTACAACAAATGAGTTGAGGAGGCATTTGTTATCCTCACTTTTGCTCAAGCAGGGCCATTTACTCTGAAAGAAACAAAACAACTTCCGGAATTAGATTGTATGGTGCAATTAATCTACAATAAAGGACATTGGAATTATGGCGCTCACCTTTATTTACCTGTATTGAGGGGTGGGTGGGAAACTTGTGTTCAGAACAATGCATATTCTCTAACAGATCCACTCTAAAGGTCCTAAGCAAGACAGCTAAATAAAGCATTTCCTTGTGATACTCTGTCAACATCTTTTATTTTTAAGGGCTTCAGGTGTGGTGTGTTAAGTGAGGGTCTTGTGATGAGTCATCAGAGAGAGGCTTGTGATGGGTGTTGTGATGGGGAGGTTACAGGTCAGGGTCGTTAGAGGGTGTGAATTATTGGTTGGTCAGGGGTGAGTTATCAGTGATGGCTCATCACAAGACCCTCACTTGATGCACCCACACCTGAAGCCCTTACAAATAAAAGACCACTGTCAAACAGACATCCCCTAAATGCTGCTGAAGATGTTACCTAGCCTGGTAAGCGAAAAATTCAGAAAGCAACCTACAAGCTCAGAGAACAAACCTTCATCCTCATCCTATACCTGAGCTACAGATATTTGCCACTATTGCATATTCTCTAGTGTTTTTGACTTTTTCAAAAAAATAATTAAATCTGTGACTCACTGTGGATTACATCCAACAAAGATGAGCTTCTGAACACCAGACAACTTTCTAGGAAAGTTCATTCCCTCGTACCATCACTCTGCTGAACTCCTAATTCTCATAGTACTGTCTTATGTCTAAGTATATGTATCCATGTTGTATGGCTATAGTATTATTATTATTATCCTTCCCATCTTCTTTACTACCCATTTTATTGGCATCATTATAATGATTATTATTACTCCATTGCTTTGTATGTACACTCAGAGCTTTTGCACTGGGGACAAATTCCTTGTGTACCTAATCATATTTGTATTCTATTGTATTCTATTCTATTCTGTTCCGTTCCATTCCATTCCATTCCATTCCATTCCATTCCATTCCATTCCATTCCATTCCATTCCATTCTATTCTATTCTATTCTATTCTATTCTATTCTATTCTATTCTATTCTATTCTATTCTATTCTATTCTATTCTTTTCTTTTCTTTTCTTTTCTTTTCTATTCTATTATTCTATTCTATTATTCTATTCTATTCTATTCTATTCTATTCTATTCTATTCTATTCTATTCTATTCTATTCTATTCTATTCTATTCTATTCTATTCTATTCTATTCTATTCTATTCTATTCCATTCCATTCCATTCCATTCCATTCCATTCCATTCCATCAATAGCAAGCCTTCTGGTTCATAATGCTCAGATTTCTCTTAGCTATTTTATTTTTTAAGCTCAGCCTTATACTTTCCCCAATTTGGAAGTGTTATCTAAATAATAGCTTTTTATATTTCTGCCAAGTTTTGGTTTTCTTGAACTTTGTTCATGCATATGTACATGAAGATTCCAATTCTGAGACTGAGTTCAGTATTAATATCCAGGATATTTGGAGTCACAGCATAGATTTGTTATCATTATACTTAGAAAGGTTTTCTGTTTCTTGCAAATGAAACACTGAAGGACAACATGGTTTCAATGTACATAAATCCTTCATTACAACGTGGTTATCAGATAAGATTTTTGCTCTCTGTGTTGTATTGTTTTGTTGAATCAAATAAGGTTGTACACATAGGTTACTTTTATTACTAAAAAAAAATGTTGCCAGCTTTGTTTCACTGAGCCTATTTCTACTTGAACTAATGACATAGGAATTAACATTGTAGAAAATGGCCCAAAGAGGGGATTGGCAAATACTGAGTACACAGAGGGGTAGAAGACATTTGAAAATCAAGAACAACTGATCTGGATCAAGCCAGAAAAACCATCTGGCTAAGCAATGAGCATAAAATAATGCCCAAAATAGTTCTCCAGCAACTGCTATCAAGACATATACAAATCTCACACCAGTGGTATGGACTGTTTCTTCTAAGATTCAACATTTTTGAATACTGTTTTCTTTCTTTTCTTCTTTCATTTTACAAGCAATTTTTCCTCAGCGTAACATCATTTGGACATTCGAGAGTTTGGCAAGGCCTAATCCCTAACAATTCAGCCAAGTTTTCATAGCAACATTGCTGGCATAAATGTGTGTAACATAAATAGCTTTTTTTTTTAAAAAAGATTTTTTTTTATTTTAAAGATTGCACTTTTGATAGTTGAGGCAAAGATAGACAGCTGGCCATTCTAGATCACTCTTCAAAAGGCTGTATTTTTCTTTAGTGATTTGAGGCTTCGCTGATGGGAGTTATTATGTAATACTTTAGGATAACATTCGAAGAGCTTGTTCTCTCTTGATACAGATCTGAAGAGAGGTATTTATAGGTTATGTTTCAACTTTTAAATGATGTGAAGTTATATTGCATTTATTATTTACAGTAATGAAATTTGAGTTGCTGTTAAATGCAAGTTTTTTTTTAATAGCAGAACTTACTAGTGTTGAATATGTTCAAGGAAATATAAGTTCCCAGAAGTTTTTAGGAAGGTTTTTTTTTTGTCCAATATAGAGACTTCCTTTTAAATTGCTGCCAGCAAACTATTTATGTAAGACTGTTATGTGTGGAAGCTGCTATGGGCACAATAGTTTTTGCCCTGTATTTGGTTTATAAAAAATGAATATTTTTTTGCTTTTAAAAAAATGGCTGTTCTTTTTTATCTGTATTCCTAATGTAATGCTGCTGATGATATAAGTGGCTTCTTTGATCCATCACTATAGACTTGGCTTACCCAACATACTAAGCAAGAATGTGATTTATTTAATTTTGCTATACCTGGTTTTATAAACCATGTTTTTTTGCTTTAATGTCTAATGTAAAACTAGAGATTTGACTGATTTTTTTAGTAATGATTAAGAAAACTGTGACTTAGTTCGACAGAAGAATTAAGTCATAGTTATGAATATAAACAGATGTGTATATGTAGGCTGAAATATATATATATATATATATATATATATATATATATATATATATATATATATATATATATATATATATATATGTGTGTGTGTGTAAAGGTAAAGCTTCCCCCGCACATGCGTGCTAGTTGTTTCCAACTCTAGGGGCCGGTGCTCATCTCCGTTTCAAAGCCGAAGAGCCAGCGCTTGTCCGAGGACGTCTCCGTGGTCATGTGGCCAGCATGACTAGACGCCAAAGGCGCACGGAACGCTTTACCTTCCCACCGGAGTGGTCCCTATTTTTCTACTTGCATTTTTACGTGCTTTTGAACTGCTAGGTTGGCAGAATATATATATATATATATGTATATATATATATATATATATATATATATATATATATATATATATATATATATATATATGTGTGTGTGTGTGTGTGTGTGTGTGTGTGTGTGTGTGTGTGTGTGTGAAATACTTGTTAACTATTTAGATTACCTTGCTAGGCCCCAAACATGGGGCAAATCTTTATTTCCTGTTTCAGCCTATCTTGAAGGCCATCGAACAGACAGTAGTCACACCGGTGACAGCTCATATATTTGTGTAAATTGCTAACAAAGAATTAAGGGAGACTGAAATGCATTTCAAACTTATTAGTTTTCATCAGTCAGCCATACCCTTCTGAGATTCGAACCTGGGCTGATTGCACTTTAGGCAGTTGTTTTTACCTCTTGAGCCACAGGATCTCTCTAATCAAAAAAATAAAGGGAACACAAGATAACACATCCTACTATTAAATACAGTACATTTTGTTGTTTAAGTGTTCCCTTTATTTTTTTGAGCAGTATATATATACAGGGCTTTTTTTCTCATAGAACGCTCAGAACGGAGTTCCGGCACCTTTTTTGGATGGAACCTTGTAGGGTAGCCAAGGTGAGTTGTATGACATGTGTGAGTTCCGGCAGCTTTCATTGAAATGTGGAAGTCTTAGTTTCTTAATTCCTCCTGTCTTTATTAGAAAAGGAGGAGAGCAGAAGAACTTATACTCATTTCCATTATTACAAGCCATGGTCCTTTAGAAAAACACCACTCTGTAAGTGTACATTATTTCAGTAATGCTACCATCTTCAGAATGACATCTATGTAAAGGTTAAGAGATATATAGGTAAGTTATAATTCAACAGAGAGACAGAATTAAATGAATTAATTAGTTGAATTAATTCCAATGGTACACCAAAGCACTAAATTTTGTATGTTAACTTTGTTTTTCTTGTAATAATTAGGATTGGGAAAAATATCCTGAAAACATTTTAGTATTCACCCTTCCTCAGGCTTGTTCACCTCAGTGTTCTTCAAACTGATTCACCATTATTGCTCATTCTCATCTCTACTCAGTATTGTTATTTTTTCCTGATTTGAACTTATTTTTTCTGGAATGATCTTTCTATTGCCATGTTATCAACAAGATATCCAGACATAGCTGAAGACAAATGAAGCCCATTTAAAGTGCTTCCTAGACAACAGTGAAAGTGACTAATATTTGCAAAGGTTCATCGCATCATTTTAAACAAAAAGAGGATTTAACTTTTGATATTCCATATTTGAATAATTGAATTGTAATTGAAATTAAAATCCAGTGATATATTTGAAGGTATGAGAAATTAAATCTACTTTTCTTAACTGCTGGGTGTTAAGTTTCACAATGAAAATCCTGCTGGATTTTCTTGCCAAACAAATTTATTCAGTATCTTGTAAATATGTTCAAAATGATGTGATAACCAATATGGGATGACCTCTCAAAATATAAATCAACTTTCATTAATGTATTAAACTTAATCATATTTATCTTACCCCAAATATTAAAGGGAATTCTAAGCCATTTGTGTAGATATTCTTTCATCTGCGCCAAAACAGAGTAAGTTTAATCTTACAAGTTGAGAAGAGTTTCTGAAAATGCTTATGCCAAGAGAAATTAACTATTTATTTTATATTCTGAACCCTGAGTACAATTGTTACTGTGATTGCTGGCATCAAATCTTACTGTAAACTGAAGGATAAATTGTATGATAAATATTTTGCTGAATTATTAACCTAACCATATTTGGAAACTACAAAAAGAAAGATGCAGGCTTTGGCTTTAATCTTAAAATTACTGCATCCAATTACACTGATTTGAAGAAAAGCAATTTGTAAGTAAGATTACAATGTGGTGAGGTGGGAAATCAACCGTAATATTGCCTCCTTGCTGCCAAAAGAGGTAGTAGACCTGGCAGATCTAACTATCTGGCAATCATTATGACAATAGATATTTAATTAATAGCCCTAACCTTGGAGAGGACAACAAAAACATTGGCTTTGTCAACGAGTAGGTAAGGTAAGGATGTAGAATATCTTTCATCAGTGGCTGAGATTTATAATTGACTAATGCCCCCATCACTTTTTTAATATTTTGATATTTTTTTCTTATGGCTTCATTATATCAAAGAAATACTGCCAATTAATCTAGAGAGCATTTATATATAAAACTGTGGTGTGGATGCCAGCTAAGAAATCCCCTTTGATTTGTGAAAATGATTATTACTGGATAGGTAAAACACCAAGTCAAAATAAACTCTGGGAAAGGTCTGTAGTAATTACTATGGTATAGATATAATAATTATGCAACTAAATAAACAAGGTAAGTGGCCTAGCTTAATGATCTAACCTTTATGTTCTTTAGAATTCAACTCATATCTTCCTGTCTAAAGTAAGATTGAACATTTCTCAAGGATTCTGTTTCCCAGAAGATTCACAGCCTCTATCCTACATTGTTCAAAAGGCTTGATTTTGTCTAGAGACAGTTTTCAGGGACTATAAGGAGCTGTGTAGGAAAAAGGAAATGCCAAATCTTCCTTTTACTTTTCTTTAAGCTGTCTCGGTATTAAGGCCCATATTTACCAGTTTCTTTAAAAACTTGTAATGAGGTTTTTCCTGCAAACTCCATCTTAAGAGAACAAATGTATTTCATACGTTGTGAATATTTATGAGTAATGCTTGCTTGTTTTATGCATAGAGAAGAGTAGCTATTTGTAGAAGCTTTTGTTAAAAACAAAAGAAAGCCAAATGCTGTTGGATGAAATTCACCTGTAAAATCTGCTTGTATTATTTCTGTTTGAACTGGAACTTGAATGAGTTCAAGGAGGAAAACAAAAGAATGTTGTACGTATCCAAGTGATTCCCTACTATGGTCTTAAAAACAAAAAGGAATTTATTCCTATTTATTTGTATGTTTCTAGAGCACAATCCACCCACTTTTCTTGATTTTGAAGAGAATGTTAAGTATATGGTTAAGTCTTATATTATGGACTGGAATTCATTGGTCTTTTAGTTATTATTATTATTATTATTATTATTATTATTATTATTATTATTATTATTATTATTATTATTATTATTATTTCGGTTTATATACCGCCCTACTCCCAAAGGACTCAGGGCGGTTTACAAGGCAAAATTTAAAAACAATACAATATAAAATTAAAATAAAATTAAATTAAGTCTAGCCGCAAAAAATTAAAATCACAATTTAAAAACATTAAACCCCTCAGTCCAGACCAGATAGCTCAAAGAGCCAGGTTTTTAGGTCCCAGAGAAATGAATGAAGGTCGGGGGTAGTCCAGAGTTCCGTTGGCAGTTGATTCCATAGGGCAGGCGCGCCCACAGAGAATGCCCTCCCCCTGGGGATCACCTGTCGGCAATCCTTGACCGGTGGTACCCTGAGGAGGCCCTCCCTGTGGGAGCGCACAGGACAATGGGAAATTGATGCTGGCAGCAGGTGCTCCCTTAGATAATCCGGGCCCATGCCATTTAGGGCTTTATAGGTCATCACCAGCACCTTGAATCTCACCCAGAGAGCAACTGGAAGCCAATGCAGCTTGCGGAGAAGAGGTGTTACATGGGAGTATCAGGAGACTCCCATCACAACTCGCACGGCTGCATTCTGCACCAGCTGAAGCCTCCGAGTGGTCCTCAGGGGCAGCCCCATGTAGAGAGCATTGCAGTAGTCTAGCCGGGAGGTCACGAGCGCATGGGTGACTGTGCGTAGGGCATCTCGGTCCAGATAGGGCTGTAACTGGTGCACCAGGCGAACCTGGGCAAAAGCCCCCCTGGCCATGGCTCCTATATGATCTTCCAAACTGAGCCGTGAATCCAGGAGGATGCCCAAGTTGCGAGCCCTATCAACGGGGGGTAACACCTCACCCTCCATAGTTAACGATGGAAAAGATTGGTTAGTCTGAGATGCCGGTATGCACAGCCACTCAGTCTTGGCAGGATTGTGACGAAGCCTGTTTCTCCCCATCCAGACGCGGACCGCCTCCAGGCAACGGGACATTACGTCAAGGGCATCACTGGGTTGGTTCGGGGTGGAAAGAAAAAGCTGGGTATCATCAGCATACTGATGATACCCCACCCCGAAACCACGGATGAGCTCACCCAGCAGCTTCATATAGATGTTGAACAGGAGGGGAGAGAGGACCGACCCCTGAGGAACTCCACAAACGAGAGACCTCGGGGCGGGCCTCTTCCCTCCCATCAACACCGACTGCAAGCGGCCCAGGAGGTAGGAGGAGAACCACTGTAAAACAGTGCCCCCCACTGTTGTACCTTTAGCATTCTATTTTAAGGGAATAATGTAAACAAGAATAATTGAAAACAAATACTGCATATACAAAGTGACCAAATAAAAAAAAAACATTTACAACACTTAAAACCCCGCCATCTGGCATATTCAAAATTATCTGATGAGGAGGATACAAATAGTGTAGAAGCTTAAGATATATGTTTAGTATAGTTAGTATATAGGAGATGGAACAAGGATTATTTAACCAAGTAGGAGTGTAAAAATTAACTGAAATGTGTAAGCACAATGTCAGGCTCACTGATATTGCATAGAATACTAAAAAAAAGAAGCAAAAGAAAGAAGATGATAATTAAATAAGGAATAGGTTCACTATTTAGGAAAAATGGTGAAATCTTTAAAAAGTGGTACTTTAAGTAGTACCACTGAAAAAAGTGGTACTACTTAATTCTCATTTTTGGTTTCAGGTTATCCCAAAAAGGGAATTTTGTTCAACTTTGAAGAACCAAAAATAATGATCTAAAGAAAGATTTGCAATCAGGTTAAGTAAGGAGATAATGAGATGAAACTTAATTTCATTAAAGTAAATTCAGGTCTCATTTATATACACATTGCTATAAAGAGTTTGCAGATGTTATCCTAGAACCACTGCGTATAAACTTTAAGAAATCTTGGAGAATACATCTAAAAGATTGGTTAATGTTCTGATTCTCAGAAAGGAGACCTACATGAATCCAGGAAAATCCTTACCAGATAGTAGTAAGTACTGAGCAGTAATGGATGACATTATAGAATTCAGGAATCTGTGGATGATGGGCACATTTTGAAACATGTTGCAATATAGGTCTTTTCCCCAACTGGTTGACCAGAAAATTTCCTGATTTCCCTCCAAGACAATGGATGACAAAGTTAATATAACAGGCTGCATTAATAGAAGTATAATATGCAAGTCAAAGGAAACAATGGTTTCACTTTAATCTACCTTGGGCTACAAGAGAAATTTGGTCAATCATTTATCAAGTCTCAAACATTTATCATAATTTGGTATGCACATGAGGAAGTAAAGCTTTCAGATTTGGGGATTTTGTAAAAAAAAAGTGTGTAAACTAGGAAAATAGGATACAAATATACCAGTTGATATTCAACAAAATGGTTAAAATTGTACAAGATGATACAGTTAAAGTGCTACTTGAATTTTATATGCACATATGGAAAACACAGCAGTGGCTAAGGGAAGGAAAATACTATTTTATATTGCAAAATAACAAATAAACAATCCTGTTAAGTGCAACTCTTTGGTAATTTGAGCAATCGTTATCTCATATAGTAGTAAGAATGCTTAAAATTTTACAACCCAGATTTCAATAATATATGAAACTGCATCCAGGTGTACAAGCTGGATTCAGAAGAGGTCATATTGTTATCATCCAAAAAAGTCAAAGGGGTCCAAAAAAACATCTATATTTGTGTTAGTTATTGTAGAAAAGCTTTTGATTATGTTGACCACAACAAATTGTTGATAGTTCTTAAAAATGCAGGTGTACATAATTATCTCATTTATCTATTCAGTAATTTATATGATAAGCAGGAGGCAACTGAATATGGAACAAATAAAAGGTTCAGAATTGAAAAAGGATACGTTCTTTTTGTATTTAACTTATATGCTGAAAATATAAGTAAAAAGTCGAGTTCTTGTAGTTTCCTCGGCAACATTTTTTGGAAATGGCCATTGCCTTCTTCCTAAGTAACAGCAATAGCACTTAGACTTCTATGCCACTTCTCAGTGTTTTACAGCCCTCCCTAAACTGTTTACAGAGTCAGTGTATTGCCCCCAACAATCTGGGTCCTCATTTTACCGACCTTGGAAGGATGGAAGGCTGAGTCAACCTTGAGCCGGTCAGAATCACACTGCTGGCAGTCAGCAGAATTAGCCTGCAATACTGCATTCTAACCACTGCATCACCACAGCTTTTCTAAGGCTGAGAGAGTATGAATGGCTTAAAGTCATTGAACTATCTTCATGCCTAAGGCAGGACTCAATCTTGCAATTGCCTATTTTCCTACTTTCTACCCTGCGTTTAACTGCTACACCAAAGAGGTTTTCTCTCTATAGAATACATCACGAAATTGGAATTATAATTGCTGAAAGAAATAGCCTCAGATATGCTGATGATACCACTTTGAAGGCTAACAGCAATAAAGCCTTAAGGAATCTCACATTGAAGGTAGAAGAAGAGAGTACAAAAGACAATATGCTACCTGGGTATTAAAATAGTACCTCTGTACTAAGAAACTGTATACTCAGGTTATGGAAAAAGACTGCAAGTGGGGGGAATCTAACATTCACAATAATAGTGACTGTAACCAGAAATGAAGGATCCCCTATTACTTGGGAGAAAGACTATGGCAATTCTAAACAGAATATTAAACCACACTGCTCACTGGAAAGATTACTAAAGATCCAAATAATATTTGGGTATGTAATGTGAAAGTAAGAATCACCAGAGAAGATCTTATGATTGAAGAAATCAAAGGTAGTTGAAATGAACTGACAAGAGACAAGATAGCTAGATCCTACCACTGATGATACAAGCATAGGCTTATAAGAACTCAAAGAAGCATCCAGTGATGGACGAATCTTGTGAAATTATCACCATTGGTTCACATAGAGTTGGAATGAGGGAATAGCAAATTCTGTCAGTCCCATACTTTCTCAGATGTATTGAAACAGGCTGAAAACAACATATTTTTCTGAACATAGTATGGTTTATTTATTTTTTAAAAAAATTCTGAAGCTTTTTTTGCCAGTGTTGTTCACCCTCTCTGTATTGTATTGTTTTGTTTTGTTGGTCTGATAGAGTTAATATTTTACATAGGTTTGCCCTTACATGTCAGCCCCACATCAGTTTAGCACCTGTTAAATGCACTATTGCACCCTTGGCTTATTTAACTGTTGGCAGTGGGAACATGCCTGTTTTAAGCCGGCTGCTGTATTACAGTAGAGTGATTAAATTGTCAGGTCTCTCAGGGAGACTTATCCAGATGTCAAGCAATGCTGTGGGTTGTGTGTACATCAACTAAACTACAGCAAGGAGACTGCTATGTTGCATTAAGCAGACTAATTGACAATGCCTGGTAGAATTTGTTGGAATTAATATCCTGCATAGATATTGCATCTGCGATGGGTGATTTTTCTTATAATTTGAATATCTTTGAAACATTACACCTAAATGTATGGTTTTAAAACTTTTGTTTTTAATCAGGCAAGAAGATCTCAGACTCAGAATCCATTACTAGCAATGTAATGACTTGATGTGTCTTTAGTGAGGCATTGCATGTCCTACATTATTTTAAAATTCAACTATTGAACTTTATTGAAATTTGTCCTTACTAGGGCTGTGTTCCTTTTCTTCTTAGGTTAAGAGAAAGTTTCTGAATGGTTGTAAGTTGCTAGAGGAAGGAGAATTTATAACCAGTTCTGTTGGTCTTGGGTTCCTCGACCTCTGCTCTCTTAGAAACATGAACTTTCACAGTCAGATTTATGCTGTGAATTAGGATCATCAGGTAATGAAACATCTGCAAGAAAACAAGCAATCTCAGAGAGCACCAAGGACCCCTCATGTCAACCCCGAGCTACAAATATTCTCCTTTATTAATTAGGATCACACTATAAACCTCCAACTTGAATTTAAAAGGCAAGCTTAACAGGTGAAGATGATCTGACTTCGCTTCCACACATCGGTCTGATCAACTTAAATAACCACATTGTTGCCTCAGTTGCCGCTTGTTTTCAATTTAACCAAAGACTAACTGGCTGAATCTTTCCTTTGGGTGAAAAAAAATCTTATTTCTGACCTGTTCTCAAGACTAAAAGTCTCCTTGCACATGCTGATAAGTGGAACATCTTGAAATAAGTGATATTTTTTCTCCATGTGAAGCAATGTATTAATATGGTTACTAAATACATTGATTAACATTCTCGTTATTATCTTATAGGCAATATGGAAAGATAGATATATTTACTTGGACCTTTGATGTTGTCTGGGGAGTCCATAAAATCTCGCTGAGTCTGCGTCTGTTGATGTCATTTTCCAACATTCTTTTTCCGTTATACAGCTGATTTGTTTGAGTTGGCTGAGATAAGCATTCAGTTATATGACCATTGTTCTCATCTCTGGTGTCTTTGCTGGTCTCTATGCTGAAGAATCATTGAGCAGGGTGAAAACCTTCATTTCATAATCTGTGTGATTCATCACTACCGTTAAGCGGCCTTTATCTGCCAGTAAAATAATAATATCCTGATCTTGTTTGAAGGCTTTCAACCTGCACTGCTCCATTGGGCTGAGCATATTGTTTTGCTTATGTACAATCAGCATTGCCAATACTTTTTGACAGCATGTTTTTCTGGCTCTTGTACCTCTACTCTGCTGAATATGAATTCTAAAGCTGATATGAATTCTCTTGGTGTTGTATCATCATGTTCAAGTATTCGTAATTCCTGCTGACTTAAATGTTTGTTTGATAAATTATGGACTATGCTCACATAGGTTTTGGAGCATGGTTTTAATTTTTGAATTGTATCCTCAAATTGTTTCCATTTTCTCGCCTGCCTTTCTTTTACAAGTGTCCTAATAACATTTTCTAGGTGGGTGACTAGTTCTTCTTTAAGTTGTGACGGAGAATGCCCCTTATGTATATTGATAACTACTTTACACTTGCTCAAACCTAGATGGCAGTCATCAATTAAGATGTCCAACATACTTTTGCTGAATGCTTTTGACGTACATCTCCCCTTCTCTGAGATGACCAGTAGTCAGAATTGTAGGCTGTGTGGAATGACTCCTTCCGGAGTGCATCAGTGCAGGAAGTGTAATTGTAAGTGAACACCTTGCATGGTGTGCTTTCTTTAATGAATTTTAATGCCATGAGTGAGGGCTTATAGTACCCAATCCTGAAATCTGAGATTAAAAAAAACCTCCAACCTTTCTTTATTAGAGAGTTCAACATTTCTTCAACATTTTTTAACGTATTTTTTCCAGAATGTTTGTGTAATGGACTAGGGGTCTTTTTATGTCATAAGCATGTAAGAGAACTGTCTGTTGCTTGCTTGTATTGAGATATACTCTATCTCTCTCAGCCTTACCTTAATGGTATGTAAGAAAGAACTTGAAAGACAGGGCAAAGAGATACTGCCTAGGGAGCAATCAGATAAGAGAGGGTTTAGCCTGCAGTTGCATAATTGGTGACAAAAGAACCTCAGAAGGGACCTCCCTAGCTTCTTAGGTTGTAAAGGAGAAGAGAGATTTTGTACTTTCAGACCTGCAAGATTCTGTAAATATAGCTTTACAATATAAAGTAGAATCAGCTCATCTTGTCATATTCTTGTCTGGTCTACACTTAGCATAATCTCTTACAAGTTGATTAATGGAGAACCAGTGTGGTGCAGTACTGTATTTGGAGCAGGGAGTCCATCCTTAGCCTTGGAAGTTTATCAGATGATTTAATCCAGACTCTCACTCAACCCGATTTATCTCAATGTTTATTGTTGTGGGAAAAACAGTAGGAAGGACACCGTCAAGTACAGTAAATCAGGAATCCAGGCAGTTCAAATAACTATAGATTATTGTACGCTATTGCTCTCTACAAGAATCTGAACTACTAACACTCAAAGCAAATTAGCAGTAGGAAAGATTTAATGGAATTCAAGGTGAGTGGGATTTAGATCTCTTGAAGACCTGAAGAGACTTGAGACTGATGACTTGTTTGACTTTGCCCTTGGGCTCAGCCTGGTCCTCCCTTACAACTGCCTATGCTTGCTTGAATGAATGAAAGGCAGGTATAAATCTAATAAGTAACCACTCAACGTTGGTTCTGTTTGGAGCATCCTATTAAATATTTTTTTTTGTTAATTAAGTGGTCAATTTCACTTCATCTGCATTTTAAATTATGTGGTTTTGGCTCATATTTGATATGCATTTTATATGTAGTGAATTATGTCATTATGTAGGGGGGGGGAGGGAAAGTGACATAAATAAAGAAAAGCAGGCCAACTCAGAAAAAAAGGAGCCTAGTAAAGTTATTCTCACCTCTGTTTTACCAGTAGTAATTAGTTACTTATTGGCAACATGAGAGGCAGCATCTCTTCTTACCCCTTTTAGACTATACATGTACATTGTAAAACTGCCAAATTGTCACTTAACTCAAGGCAGCATACAGAAAAGCTGAAAGTCTAATAAAATAATAACAAAGAGCCACTATGGAATACAAAGTTTGAAAGTTACAGCATTGTAGTAAAGTCACAAAATCCCTAGCCCTGGGCTTGGGATGGTAAGTGTGAATGGCCTTCCTGAAAAGAACGGGACAAGGCCATTCAGACCTTGGTGCCAAAGGGCAGAAATGGGAAATTACTGGATGCTGGTCTATAAATCCCCAAATGTCTTGGGATTAGACTGTTTGAAATATCTAGAATAATCAGGTGTATTAATTTACAAAAGAGCAGCTATTTTGGAAGGCTTGATCAATGCCCAATCCTAATCTGGTTTAAAGATGTTTTTCTTCATAGCTGTACATCTTGTCTTTCCAGATATGTATAGAATAGAAGACAAGACTGAGCTGAAGACTCTCAGGCACTACCTGGATAAACTAGAAGCTTAAAAAATAAATTATGCACATTGGATGTGGCCACTGCAATGCATATAGATAGATAGATAGATAGATAGATAGATAGATAGATAGATAGATAGATAGAGATAGATACAGAGATAGATAGATAGATAGATAGATAGATAGATAGATAGATAGATAAGACATCCTACACCTTTATTTTTTGAGTAGTGTGTGTATGTATATGTATGTAGATTTTCACGGGTACAGGTATATAGGTGTTGGCGTATTCGGGTCTTTTCCCGTGTAAGATTGATAGTGTCTTGGCAATGTTTCGACGAGGTCCCACTCGTCATCTTCAGGCTGGTGTCTTCGGCTTCATGCTTGTGCGAGTAAAGCATGATCAGAACTGCCGTCTCTCTATAAATATTGGTGGGGGGTGTGGGGTGCTGGCTTAGTTGCTGTAAGCAGGTTGGTTGGCTGTGTCGTTACATGTTGATTGGTTGATGGGGTTATTGTTTGTGGATTAGTCGGCTGTTTTGTAACATCCTGTGTGGCTGAGGTGTTGGCTGTGTGCCCATTAGCCAACCAACCCGCTTATAGCAACTAAGCCAGCACCCCACACCCCACATCCAAATATATATATATATATATATATATATATATATATATTTAAGTATTTGTCAAGGCTTTTTGAGTGGACCTTGCTAATTAACTCTTTCATTCCTGTTTTGGCCCGGCTCAGGGCTTATCCACAGGAACTAGTCAACTTATGACAGCTCATTATTTGTGCAAATTATTCAAATTGCTAATAAAGAATTTGGGAGGCTAAGATGATGAGTTCGAAATGATCATCTTAGCCTCCCAAATTCTTTATTAGCAATTTGAATAATTTGCATATATATATATATATATATGTGTGTGTGTGTGTGTGTGTGTGTGTGTGTGTGTGTGTGTGTGTGTGTGTATGTATGTATGTATGTATAGGTCTGTCCTTCAAACTTTAAGCTCCAGGCTTTTTCCTCCTATCTTTCTAAGTTAATGGATACTTGGCTAGTCGTTTATAGGCTTGAGTGGCAGCTGACAAATATAATATAACATTTCTCTCTAGCTAGGGAATTGCTGGTTCCTGCTTCAACAGTCTCAACTGTTTCAAAAGGTAACAAACTATGTGGGGTGAGAGAGATAAAGGTATGACCCCATTTATTCAATGCATTGTAGACCTGATTTCATTTGCTCCTTATGAGCAAATTGTCGAAAGATGTAGATTTTATATGGATAAAGTAATAAAATATAGGATTCATCTAAGCAAAATGCAGTAGGTTAAAAACATTGTTAAATAGGAAGGGATATTTTCTTAAAGCATTTGCTGAAATCAAGCTATATTATGTCTTCTGTATTCTACCATTTATTAAGGAAATTATCTGCACCCAAAAAATGAAATAGGGTTTGGCAAGACAATCTCCTGGAAAGTTCATGTTGACATTTGATAATTTCTGCCTTGTTCTCAGGTATTTGCTGGATTATTTTTCAGATGCCTATGTCAGACTGACTGATCTGTAACACACTGGATCGCCCCCCTTTCTCCTTTCATGATGATAGAGACAAAATAGGATTCAGATAATTATTTCAGTGCCTTAGGATGCAATTTGCCTGGCTTCGATACTATCCTTCATTTACCTTCCCACCATCTCCTGAAGGAACTTGCAGGAACTTTCTCTCTAAACAAGAGAGAAAACGAAGTAATATAGGAATAAAATATCTCTGCTGTGCTTTGAGCAGCTGATCCTTTCCTTTTCTATTTTAAAAGTATCTGCAGAAGGCCTTTTTGCTGATCCTAGCATCCTTCTTCAACTTTGGATGATTCTGAGCTTTGACTTTTTTGACACCTTCTTGACAGTTCCAAGTTAACTGCATGTATTCCTCCTTGGTGGCCTAGCTGTTTATCATTATGCCACCAAATCATTCTGTCACCAAGGAGACTACAAAATAAAATACAATTGACACATTCACTCTAAAAGAAGAAAAATTAAATACAATAAAACATTTGTGATAGGAAAAGGAGGAAAAGAAATAGGCAATTTTTTTTATAAAAAAAACTTAATCTAGAGCTTTCACAGAACTAACTCCCCTCCCAAACTCCCAACCAAACAGAAACAATAAAAATTAAAAAATCTAATAAAAAGTGATACCAGAAGTTTTTTTCTGGAAGTATTTAACCTACACTAATTTCTGTGAGGTCATTACTAGAAAGGATCAATCTGGCTTCTAGAGGGAAACTTCTCCAAAGGTTTGGTTTGTTTTTTTTTGCAATATTAGAAAAACAATCTTTTCTAGACTTAGCTTCCCATATCTCATGAAAATGGGGTACTTACATCAGCATCTTCAAAGAGGATCCTACAGATGGTTGATACTGATTGGAGTAGATGGTCCTATAAGTACCTTTGAATTGTATCTAGAAATGTATTGTTAATGAATACAGGGTCTGCAAGTTGGATATAATATGATCATAATGTATAGTGCCAGACAAGAATTGGCCATGCATTTTGCACCAAGTTTAGTTTCTGAGTGTAGAATGTTATTTGTTTGTTTTAAAATCTCACGTTGTATTCATACTTTGGCTTCCATTTTCCTCTACTATTTTCCTCACTGGAATTGTTTGGAGTTATGCTGCTATTATCTTCCTTTTGTAATAGTAACTCTAATATTATAATTTCCATCCATCCAGAGATCCTTTTCCCAACTCTGTCATGGAATCCCATTAGATTTCTTTCATTAATTCAAACATGTTTTTTTTTCCAAAAATTCCACATACAGCTTTCATTTCCCTTAAAAACAAGGGTTCCAGCGGTGCAAGGTTATTTCCCTAAATAATCCTACCATTTCTCTTTCATAAGTTAAGTCTTCTTCATTGGTTAATATCAGATCAAGAGTAGCTGATCCTCATTTTGCTTTTTTCCATCCTCTGAAGGGGAAAATTATCAGAAAGACAAACCAAGAATTATCTGGAAGGATCAGTGTTTGGCAGTTTTAATTTCCCAACAAATGTAGAGATCTTTAAAGTCCCCCATCTCTTAATGACACTTTGAACAATCTGCAAACTGTTTTTAGAAGGTTTGCCCTAATCTTCTTGTTTGGACAGTCAATAGTAGATCAGACAGTAGATAGTATTGCTTTTACTTGCTCCTTCTTTGATTGTAGTGCAACATGTTGTCTACAGTATTGCCAAATTAGTTCACTTTGATTTCTGAGCAGGAGTGCAATTCTTTTGCTCTGTTGCTTATGTTCCTTTTGAGTAATGAATTTTAGCCATCTTTATCTGTATCTCTGCAAAAAGCGATTTGTAGAAAATGCTAGGCTGACCTTGAAGAAAATGGCAAAAAGCAATGCGTCCATTTGTCCAATACTTAGCACCAGCTGGTTGAAATCCAGAATATTGATTATGTCAATAACTATACTCATAATAGTATGTCACAAAAGCAATGGCTACATTCTTTCACTACAGTTCACTGGAGAAATAATAGAATTTCTGACTGCTAGTCAGATGTATTTAGAGGAATTGTGATCTCCCAAAGGAATGTGAACCACAGCAAAATATATTTTGATTTCATGAACAATCTAAATAAATAAATAAATAAGAATCCCCCACTGCACCCCAAAAAAACCCTACACTGCTGATAAATGTATAATGTTGTTATTCAGGTCTCTTTGATATATCTATCACTATAAAGACAAATTGCTCCAAGCTCCCTAAAGACTGTGGCTAATGATGTGGGATGTAATGTTGAAAGACAACCACACAACTTGTTCTGTACAACGTGCTTTATTTTATGGGTTATTGCCTCTCGGGCAATTCAATATTATATTTCCATGTATATTCCATTTTCACCACTGTTTTTCTCTTCTTTTTGGAGTCTATATTTTAGTTAGCATTTGCGGGGGGAAAAGTATCATTGCTTTTCAAAACTCTTTATCTGCTCTTGAATTTAAGGCAATATTATGTTAGCCTTAATTGTTTTAAAGGTTGTGACATTCTTAATAAATATTTATTATTATTATTATTATTATTATTATTATTATTATTATTATTATTATTATTATTATTATTATTATTATGTGTTTAGCTCTTTTGCTAATCATAATGTAGCAGATTACAATTTTCTGAAATTTTGCTTTTTAATTTCTGTACATATTTATAATAAAAAGAATATTAAACATGGTGATATGATAAATAATCATCAAATTACTAGAACAACATCAAACTTTACTCAGTTCTATTACTAAATAAATAAATAGTAATAATACTGAGTAATATTCTTTTGGGGTCAATTTCATCTTTCTGACTCTAAATTAGGGGGGATTAGGATATATATACGTGTGTGTGTGTGTGTGTGTGTGTGTGTGTGTGTGTGTATAGACCATATCTGTGATTCTTGGAATATTATGTCAAGAGAGCTCAAGAAGAAAATGTTGGCCCTTGATGGATTATTATATATAAAATCTGCTTATACTGTCTTTCCCCAACTTTTTTTTTGCCTCCAAAAATGGCACAAGGTCTTATTTTGGGGGGATGTCTTACCTGCTTACCTTAGGACTGCTGCAGCCAGGCCTTGATGCGATTGGCGCGATGAACCTTGCGGCCTCCAGCCACTCACAGTGGCATCAGCACGATCAGTGTGATGCGCCATGCAGCCTTCTTTCTGCAAGCATCAGCAGTGGTACAATCAGTATGACGAGCCTTGAGGCCTCCTGCCGTGACTGACAGCAGCAGCACGATGCGCCATGTGGCATGCAACCGCAAGAGGCTGCAGAAGAACGCAAGCAGTGGTGTGACAGGTGTTGGGGCTGTAGCGGTCCTAAAGTAAGTGGGTGTGCGATGCGTGGGGCAGCTCCACCCCCCCACCCCCGTCCTAGCCTGATTTTTACGCATGCACCTCAGGCTTATTTTTGAGGTAGGGCTTATATTGGGCACATATGTAAAAGTCAAGCTAGGGCTTATTTTCGGTATAGATCTTTTTCCCGGGGAAACATGGTAGAGGTTAATAGCAGGAGGTCATTTTTTTGTCCTAAAAAATAGAGGTGCTGGATAGAGAACCTTTATACTTTAAATTAAAAAAAAAGAAGAATCATCTAAGCTTTATATTTTCAAATTATAGTTAACTTTAATAAAGTAGTAGCCTTCTGTATATAGAACAGTTTTACTATATGTTCAAACCTGTTACTTAATAGTAGTTTCATATATATAATAATAATAATAAAGTTGGAAGGGACCTTGGAGGTCATCTAGTCCAACCCCCTGCTCAGGCAGGAAACCCTATACCATTTCAGGCAAATGGTTGTCCAGTCTCTTCTTAAAAACCTCCAGTGTTGGAGCATTCACCACCTCTGGAGTCAGGTTGTTCCACTGGTTAATTGTTCTGACTGTCAGGAAGTTTCTCCTTAGTTCTAGGTTGCTTCTCTCCTTGACTAGTTTCCATCCATTGCTTCTTGTCCTGCTTTCAGGTGCTTTGGAGAATAGCTTGACTCCCTCTTCTTTGTGGCAGCCCCTGAGATATTGGAACACTGCTATCATGTCACCCCTCACCCTTTTCTTCGTTAAACTACACATACCCAATTCCAGCAACCGTTCCTTATGTTTTAGCTTCCAGTCCCCCAATCATCTTTGTTGCTCTTCTCTGTACCCTTTCTAGAGTCTCGACATCTTTTTTACATCGTGGTGACCAAAACTGGATGCAGTATATATTTGTATCAACAAAGCAGAAAAATAATTTACCATTGCCCTTGTGGTTTGACAGCTTGCACACTGCAATTGTTTTCTGATCTTAGCAACTTCTAAGGAGATGTTCATTGTTTGTAAACAGAATTACTATGCATGCTATTTATTACCCAGTTTTTTAAAATCAACATTTGAAGTCAGCTACATAATACTGTATCCTGACAGGAAAAGTACTTAGTAATATCCTCCTAGACTTGGACATCTTCAGATGCTTCCTGCTTTCATTAGAATGATGAATGTGTCCCACCACAAATCCAACCCAGTAGTCTTTCCTCCCCTCCCCCATGTTTTCCCCAAAATAAGCCTGAGTCTTGTACGTATTATATTTTTGCTCCAAAAGATACATTAGGGCTTATTTTCCAGTTAGGTCTTATTTTGGGGGGAAATATGATACTAAATGCATCCCTCTGACTGATTAATTGGGGCTTATTTTGGGGATGGGGCTTATATTACGAGCATCCTGAAAAATCATGCTAGGGCTTATTTCACCAATTGGATCTTATTTTTGGGAAAACACAGTACTTCCCACCTTACCTCCATTGTAGAAATATCTGAAAGGAAAAAAAAATAGATGAGGAAATCATGGAAGCTTTCTGCTTTGCATTGACTTTGCTTGAAGACAAAGGCCTTCTAAAAAGATTAGCCTGATAAAAATCAACATAGCCTTTATTGGAAGTGGGATTATTATATGAATAAGCATAAGACTAGCATACTTAAATATAATTTGAGCAGTTCTGAATTCCTCTTGAACTGAAACCTCAACTAATAATTTCCCATAGTAAACCTATTTTAGGTGGCATTAAGCATGTGAACAATTTCTGATAGAAATATACATGATGACTGGTGTGTGCATGCACATGCCAAGTGAGCTAACAAATACAGTATATTTACTTTGAATCCTGTTTAAATATAACTGTTCACCAAACTGAGACAATGACGATAACTGGGTGGGTTTTAAGCATTTCAAAATCTCTTAGAGCTACAGGTATGTGTTTTTTTGTGTGTGAGAGAAGAAGGGGATGGTCATTTGGCTTAAAAACTGACAACAATCTTAATACAATTTTCCTGTGCTTGGTGATTTCTGTTGAGAGAGGAAAGAGATCCAAATTCGAATAAGACTGATAAATGGAATGGCCATCCAGTAATAACATGGGGAAGAAAGGCAATAAGCCTGAAGACCATAATCTCCATTTTACTGTAATTACTGGCAAGATGTTCTGCCAGTTTTATTTTAAGCAACAGCCTTGACCTTGGTTAATTTTGTGCCAATAGAATCACGTAGAGCAAGATAATTTATTGCTCTACTTTAAAACAGAAATCATTTTTCTTCAGCATAGAGAAACGTATAAATCCTGCATTTCTTTTTGTTATTAACTGGTGATTTCAAGTTAGAGGAACTTCAGTTTAATATATTGAAAGAGCAGGAAATGTTAGAGTGACCATATGTCCTATTTTAGGAAACATAGCCATCTGTCAAACTCTTATTTCTAGTTTTCATCATGTTTAAGATTGGAGTATTGGAGCTTCCAAGTTGCCCATTATCAGTTACTACTTCAACAAGCATACTGAGCAATCTCACCGGTGAACATTGTCTTGTTTTTTAATTTATATCCAGCCTCTCCTTAGAGAACCCAAAATGGCTCTCTACCATAGCAATCCTGGGCTGAGAGAAAGGACAGTTTGTCAAAATTCATTCAGTGAGTTCTGTGGTTGAGTGGGAAGTCCAAACGTGTGCCTCAATCACAACACTCTATTGCTTTCCCCATTTGAATGTGATATACTTTATAATGTAACGTGTACTTCTAACAAGATAAAATTTCCCCTGTCCAGTCCTGTCACATCTTACTATAGGGAGCGGTGTTCATCTCCATTTCTTAGCCGAGGGAGCCAGTGTTGTCCAAAGATGCTTTCGAGGTCATGTGACCAGCATGACTATACCCTGAGGTACACAGAATGCTGCTATCTTCCCACTGAAAGTATTGTGTAGTGGGTTGTGGACCGCATGGCAATGAGGAGGCAGATGAGTACCGCATGTCAGCTCTTTATTTGTGGTAGGCGCATACTGGACAAAGGGGGTTACCTGGACCCCTTATATGCTTAGCTAGGTGATGCTCTGGCCAATCCATCCATCCGTATCTCCCGCCGAAACCCTTTCAGCCCATCCACCCACAGCACAGCGCCCCCTGGTGGTACCTGCAGAACTGCTGCTCACACTCCATACATAACTGAAAGAGTACCTGTTTATCTACTCGCATTTGTATGCTTTCAAACTGCTAGGTGGGGAGGAACTGGGGCAAGTAACAGGAGCTCACCCAGTTGCATGGTGCTTGGCTCTCAAATCCGGGCTGTCAGATCCAGCTGACAAGGTCAGCATCTTTAATCGCTGAATCTTCACAGCCCCTTAAAAATTATACTTATTCTTTCTACATGTGCAATAGATGTGTGTAATATCGTGTTTTTTTTTAAAAAAATGTAGTGATGTATTTGCACTTTGGGGAGGGGATCCACAGGTGGGTCTTCTAGCTGGTTTGTAAATAGGAGGAAAGGATTTGGATCTATGAATCACATTTGATTTCCTCATAAAGTTTATTTTTCCTTGCGTAAAGAATAGGGTAATGTGTCCCCAATGTTCTGAGCAGATAGGTGCGTTTGAAATCTTAAGAGCAGGTGAGATGTCATAAGGGGCACCTTCCAGTGGCGCTTTTCTCCCCTCCCCTCAAAATAGTGCTACTATTGTCTTGAAAGTTGGTGAGGTTCTCATTTTCAGAAATTGTTGAGAAATGTCCTCTTTCCCTGTAAAAAGTAGGAGAAAATGGCCACCTGGTTTTTCTTCCTACAGCTGCAGAATAAGTCTATGTGTGCCCTGCTTTTTCAAGTATTACCTAGAAGAGTTAATGTCACTCTGTGACTAACAAGAGATAAGATATGTTTTTCTTACCTGTGGTGTTGCATAAGATTCAGAACAGGACTATAGGTATACAACAGTTTGGAAGGCCTCCTCAGTAAAGATCTCTGTGCACTTTTAAGATGCAGTGTTGGGGGTCGAAATTATGACTGCCACTCACACTAAGGAATTCAATAATTAAACTACTGTTTGAACTAAGTGATTGAACTTCTGTCTAGGCCTTTGTTAATGGGTTTAATAGTTTAAATATGATTTGTTTCTTTGCTTGTAATCTTCAGATGATGGATTGTGTTAAAGCCAACAACTGACCAAACTGATTTATAGCTAACATTTTAGCTCTTTGAGGAAGGGTGGAGTGTCAATGCCACAAACATATGTATTTCTAATCTCTTAGAAATTTCCTCTGGATCTGCTTTTCCTCTTATTTTTTCCCCCTGGAAACATTGGGCTATTTATACTACCTTTGATGGTCTTAAGCAGTTAGCTTCACATTACATATGATCAATACATAATCAGTTTAATAATAATAATTACAGAAAGTAAATTAAAATCCATTTTATTTAATTAATGATTTCCATTACTTTGAGAAATAAAATCACTGAGGTGTTTTTTCCCCCTCCATATAAAAATTCTGCTCTTTCTTTGGCTCAGGTATCCAGGATATAGTTGATTTTCCATATATGGCTTTTTTACACTAAGATATGTTGAGTTTAATCATTTTTATTATGTGTAGAGAAAAGTGGTTAGAATATCAAATGACATCTGAAAAGCTGGTACCTTTAAGCTATATGGTTATTTTAGATATTGTTTGAAGTCAGTATTATCAATTGTATATAGATTTACAAATTATCTGGGAGACTTTTTCAAAAGACCTATTGGCGTTGAAATCAACATAGTGTATTTAAATAGTACATATGGTTGTGTTGTTTAGTTTAGTAGTCAAGACACCATTCTCTCTCTGTCTCTCCCCCTCTCCCCCCCCTCTCTCCTTCACTCCCTCGCTCCCTCCCTCTCTCCCTCCCCCCCTCTCCCCAACTCACCTTACAGGTTGTTGTTGTGGGGAAAATAGGAGAAGGAATGAGTATTAGATATGGTAGCCACCTGATTTATAAAAATAGTAAAAGAGAGATTTTTAAAAAAATATATCTAAAAAACAGTTCCATACAATTTGATATATTCTTTTCCATGGATTCTCTAACAGATAGCAATGTTTTCACAGATAGCAAATTGTGGGCCTCTCTAGCGTGCCCATGTTGTAAGCTTTAAGTGTTCAAATTCCAGGTTTTTATTTCTTTGCTAATTTTATCTAAGAACTGTAATGACTATTCAAAATGGCTTTTTCAGTTGTTAGTAAAATTAAATAATTTTTAATCTTGCCATAGCTTGTGTTTACCATGGTGCCTCCAGGGACTGTGTTGTATTCCCTGGCTTAGGTATTGAAACTCAAATCATTTTTAGTGATAATAAAATCATTTGTACGTTGGAAAAGATAGAGAAGTACTGTTCTAGTATCTTGGCCTGCTTAGCTACTTTTGAGCAAGGAAATACAAGCTATGATGGCTCAGGTAGTTCGTGTTTCGAGTGGTGTGTTAGAATCTTCTACGCAACTGCATTCTCTATACCTTCTTTTATTGTGAAGCTCAATATGGTCCGTATGATTTAAAACTAATGCCAGTTAAACAGGTGCAGGGACGAGACTTGATATAAACAACATACATGATTTTCTGCATTTTGATTACATTTCTTTATAAAATGAGCCATGGTCATCTGTATTCATATAAAATGTTTTGACTTTTCAGCTATAATATAGTACTTCTTCTAGAAATGGATTTCATTTTATAGTGTTTACAGCAGTTTTATCACTGTTGTTGGTTCCTACATTTTGCCTGCTAGATATAAAATATGTACTGTAATGCTGCTATCTTCCTTTCCCCTGTAAACAGTGCATTTTAGAACTGCCAAACTTAAGTATTTATACGGCTTTCCTTGCTCATTTATTTAACTTTAAGACAGACCCTTGAGGTTTTAGCTAATAAATCTGGAAAACTGTAACTACTTTTGAAAAGTACAAATCTCTGTAATTTATTAATGTTATAATTTACCCAGACTTTTGGTTAATTCCAATAATAGTTGTTGACTCTAGCAAACCTGTATCGGTCCTTTCCAAGGGATCAGACAGGGAATAACTTTGCTGTCTGAAATAAACTACTTGTTTAAATAGATTATTAATCAGCTTTATTTTACCTTGGTTCAAGACAAACTTCCAATATTGTTTAGAATACATAAATTTGCTGCTTATAATTGGTGAATTTTTGTTATGTATCCAAAAAATAGGAATAGTAGATATTTGTAATAATAGCTTATCAATGAATAATATAAAATCCATTTGTTGATGCTTGCATTTGTTGAGTCAAGTGTACACTATAAATTTCATGCTTACTTTATTACAAAGAATATTAAACAGGTAAAACTGAGGATTGGAGATATTTACACTAATGTGTACTACTGATTACTTTTTGAATTGTTTTGTATTACTTTCTGAAGTATGATATACAGGTAATCCTTGACTTATAACTGTTCATTTAGTGACCATTCATAATTACAATGGCATTGAAAAAAGTGACTTACAACTGGTCCTCATACAACCATCTTAGCATCCTCATGGTCATGTGACCAGAATTTGGGTGCTTGGCAACCAACATATATTTACGACAGTTGCAGTGTCCTGGGGTCATGTGATCACCATTTGTGACCTTCTGAGCTGATAGCCAAGTAGCAACACCTAACCAATCTGATCTATACAAGGAAAATACAGTCAAACCTGGTTAATACTTGAATGAGAGATCACTGGAAAGAAACAGGACTAAAAGCTAGATCAGGTAGTCAAAATATAGCAATGACAAGTCACCTTGATATTGTTGCTAAGAAAAAAAAACTTACTTACATGGTTATTAGGTGTTATTAATCAAGATCAAACTGGACACTAACAATAATAATAATAATAATAATAATAATAATAATAATAATAATAATAATAATAATAATAATAATAATAAAGTTGGAAAGGACCTTGGAGGTCATCTAGTCCAACCCCTGCTCAGGCAGGAAACCCTATACCATTTCAGACAAATGGCTGTCCAATCTCTTGTTAAAAACTTCCAGCTTCTGGAGGCAGGTTGTTCCACTGATTAATTGTTCTAACTGTCAGGAAGTTTCTCCTTAGTTCTAGGTTGCTTCTCTATTTGGTCAGTTTCCATCCGTTGCTTCCTGTCCTGCTTTCAGGTGCTTTGGAGAATAGATTGACTCCCTCTACTTTGTGGCAACCCCTGAGATATTAGAACACTGCTATTGTGTCAACCCCTCGTCCTTCTCTTCATTAAACAAACCCAATTCCAGCAGCCGTTCCTTATATGTTTTAGTCTCCAGTCCCCTAATCATCTTTGTTGCTCTTCTCTGTACTCTTTCTAGAGTCTCAACATCTTTTTACATCGTGGTGACCAAAACTGGATGCAGTATTCCAAGTGTGGCCTTACCAAGGCATTGTAAAGTGGTATTAACACTTCACATGATACACAGAGTCCAGTGTACTGTATGTAGTATACTGAATTTGTGTCTTTTTACTCTCCTGTTTATGTGATTTGCTAAAAACTGGATTGGCAGTTACTCTGATATGGAAAGATAAGGACTATAAAATATTTTTCTGCCTCTCTTGATGGAGGAAGAAAAGCATCCTTCTGCCAGATGTCTCAAATAATAGAGCAACTTCGTAGTTCTGAGGTTCTGTATGATCTGTTCTCTGCTTGTTTGTAAATCAACTTGTAGGCTATATTTCATTGACATGGCTGTCTCCAACATCTCCTTTCCTGTGGTAAACATTCCCAGTGTCTAGGCCAGGGGTAGGCAACCATGGCTCTTTTATGACTCATGGACTTCAACTCCCAGAATTCCTGAGTCAGCACTGCTGGCTCAGGAATTCTGGAAGTTGAAGTCCATGAGTCATAGAAGAGCCAAGGTTGCCTACCCCTGGTTTAGGCTCCATACAGTCATTCTTTTCTACAGTAAGGAAAGAATGGGAAGATGATAAGGAAAACTGTCTGGCTTTCCTGGACAGTGGTGTGCACATTAAGGAAGACAGAAGCCTTAACGCTGAAGTTTACAGAAAACCAACACACACTGATCAGTATTTGCATTTTAATTCTCACCACCCACTAGAACACAAATTGGGAATGATTAGAACTCTATACCACCAGACTTAAAGTTTGCCTACCAGTAAAGAGGGTGACTCAGTGGGTTAGGATGCTGAGCTTGTCGATCAGAAGGTCGGCAGTTTGGCGAGTCGAATCCCGAGTGCCGCGTAGCAGAGTGAGCGCCTGTTACTCGTCCCAGCTTCTGCCAACCTAGCAGTTCGAAAGCACATAAAAATGCAAGTAGAAAAATAGGGACCACGATGGTGGGAAGGTAACAGCATTCCATGCGCCTTTGGCATCTAGTCATGCCGGCCACATGACCACAGAGACGTCCTCGGACGAGCGCTGGCTCTTCGGCTTTGAAACAGAGATGAGCACCGGCCCCTAGAATCGGAAACGACTAGCACGCATGTGCGAGGGAACCTTTACCTTTACCTTAAAGAGGGAAAAGAAAAATAACTAAAACACATCAAGGAATCCCTCAGAACGTGTGGCCATGCTCACTGGGCCTTCATCAAATCCAAAAAAGTTCCAGCGTGAGCTCTTCTACTACAGACAAGGAAGAGAGTAACAAATGAAGTAACATTGTCATTCAATATGTTGCTGGAATATCTGAAAAGCTCAGGAGATTTTCAACCAACATCACATACCTGAACATTTTAAGCCCAATAATACATTAAAGCAGAAACTTGTCCACCCCAAGGACAAAACACCTAGTCACAAACTGAGTAATGTGATACTGTATATAAATAATAATAAAATAATAAACCTTTATTGTCAAAGTACAACATGTGTACATTGAGATTAGCTGAGCCTCCCCCCGTGCTCTCTCCCCCCAACACACAGTGACAACAAACCCTCCATCCTACCACACCATGTGAACCAACTACACCACACACCGGCCTCCCAAGTCAATTCTGCATAAGATTATATCCCATTCAAAAGCCTAACAGCCCACGGATAAAAGCTATTTTTCAGCCTGTTGGTACGGCTGGCTATACTCCTATATCTCCTACCAGATGTCATCCAGTGGTGTCAGGGGACAGCCCACAATGTCTTGTGCTGTGCTCACCACCCTCTGTAATACTTTCCTGTCCGCGGCTGTCAGACCAGCATACCAAACCACAATACCATACGAGATACAATGCAGTGAGACGTGCGCAGATCTGTACATTGGTGAAACAAAGCAAGCACTTCACAAGCACATGGTACAACATAGGAGATCTAACCCACCAGAACAAGACTTAGCAGTCCATCTTCACTTGAAAGACAAAAGTCACTCTTTTGAAAACAGCAAACTCTACATTTTGGATAGAGAGGACCACTGGTTTGAAAGAGGGGTAAAAGAAGCCATTTATGGTAACATTCTGCAGCCCTCTCTCAACAGAGGAAGAGGGATAAGATACCACCTATCCTCAATTTACAATGCAGTCCTTTTGGCTGTTCCAAAAAGATTCCACACCTATGATTCAGATGACCCTGAGGTCACAGATAAAACCCCTCAGAGAGTGTTAAGACTAGCTGACTGCAAAGAAAAAACACAACCTTTCCATTTCCCTCCCTCCCACCATCCCATCAGAACCTATCGTTTCCCCTCCCCCCTCTCAATTGTCAATAACTGTCCTTGCATCTCCCACAGCATCCAATACAACTGATGAAACTTCTGGGATAGGAAGCGAAACGTCTTGTTTTTTTCTCAAAAAAAAAAAAATCAATCCAATTGCCTTTTCAAAATAAAAACCACTTTTGATACAACTATGACCTGGATAACTGAGAATCTTCATAGGCAGAAATGCCTCTAATCTTGCAGGAGAACCCTGATTCATAACCTTAAATCAAGGTTATCAGTCAACATCATTAATAATCACAATCAGCATTATGATCTGGTGTGGACATGACTTGGCCATCAAAGAAGTCTATTTTTTCCCCATAAATGACTGTTTTAATCCGATATGTATATGTGGATGTGTTTATAGTTGCCACATGGAAAACAGGAAAACTTCAACTTATTTTAAAAAACTAGTAACCTCTTGAAAGTTCTGAGAAGTTCTGGGAAAATGTAATATTGCTGTATCTGTTTTCTCATTGACGTTCTAGTTTTATTAGAATGTAACCACATCTCATTGTTTGGTTTGGAACGTAGATGGTTTCTTTGTTAATTAAAACCTTCTCTGTATTATAATTTACGGGTGAATTGTATGTTGCACTCAGAGCTGTAAGGCAGTACAGAATTGGCAAAGCTATATATCCCAGACCCAAAGCATCTCGGCTGACACTCTCATTGAACGCTTTCTGGGAATAGGAAGGTCTTTAAAGATTAACCTAACATCAAATGCCTGTCTGCCAATATATAGCTATAGATGTATATCAGGCCTGTAACCAGGTTTCATGGTACACTGCATCTCTTAATCAAAGGGACTTGACACAGATTCTTAAAACTTTGAAGACCATGAAAAACATGTAAAAATTCTGAAATGCTTATGGCTGTTTTTCTTTCTTTAACAAAGCATCTTGTAACAGCTTTCTTTATTTACCCTTACAATGAATCGGTTACAATTTGAAGAGGATGTATGACTTACGTATGCCTGCAAACCTCATCAGTGTGTGACATAAGATTTGTTAAGGAAGTCTTAGAATCAGCATAATATTCAGCCTCTTTCAACATTTGGTTTTAGCTGTAGTGAATGTTGAATACTCAATTTTTAGCTATATGATGAAGAAAAAGGTAATTGGGCAATCTAAGTTTTTTTCATTTAAAATCTCACATTTACTGGTGAATTTTCATCCAAAAGACTTCTAGTAGTTATTTTTTCCCCAGTTGTTATAATGTGACATTTGAGGGGATCTTCATGGATAGGGTACTTGTCTAGTGCAATTAAACAGATTGAAATGCTGCAAATAATTATGTAATCTTGGACACATTGAAGATTGGCTTATAAGCGTCAAGAACTAGAGATGGAAATATAATCAAAAACTGATATACCAGCATCCATGCTATATAAAGCCTATTCATTATTCCAGCAATACATTTTTCTTATCATTTTTATAATGTATATGTTTATTATATTTTTACAAATGTTTTTTTTATTTTTAATTGTTTTATACATTAAATTAGAACATTATCTCTCAGTAGTATAAGCTTCAGAGGTAGGTAAGAGTTTATTGATAGAATAATAGATTGAAAAGTTTGTATACTTCTACAAGTTTCCTACAAAGCAGATTGTATTTGTTTATAGACTGGTTTTACACCCAATTTGTAGCATCTTCTTACAGAACCTAAATTAACATTTGATTCTCGTAGGATCTCATAGGGCCAGATAAATTAATTTATAGGTCTAGATCTTGCTATACAGAGCTAACAGTTGAAAATCCTTACCTGACTGCCACTTAATATTTGCATATGTAATAGCTATATCTTAATAATTACACATAAGACTTGATATTTGCATTTTTGTACTATAGCAAAAGTGAATGTGAGGATGTGTGGTTGTGTGGTGTGTGTGTATATATATATATATATGTTACTGTCAAATTCTTTTTCATCAGGCTGTTCTGTTTGTATTATATCAGTGTACTGTGAATGACTTAGCACCACTTTATCATGATGGAGTTTTTAAGAGAAATAATTTGTTTAAAATAGCACATCTAAAATGAAAGGTATTTTATTTCATAAGGTGTGTCATTTTCAGCCTTCTGAATACTGGCAATAATTCACATTATTCATCTTTTGAAAACCATCAGTCAAGACTTTGTTGCCATCATCTCACCCCCTATTACTTATCCAGTAAATCTTTCCTGCCATAAGTAACCAGAGGAGATGGTAATTAATCATTTCCAGAATATAATAGTAAAACCAACATAATGAATAATATCTTTGAAATATTTTAAATAATAGCATCAGCTCTGCTTCACAAAGAAATCATCCTTTAAAAAAAATCATGACTACTCTTGAGAAGGAAGTGATATTTTTTATCACGGGCACTTCATTTATCAGCATGTATCCAAAATTCATTACTTTGAGAAGTAGTACAAAGTATTTGCAACAGAATTAAATTATTTGAGTGTATTAAACTAAGGAATAGTTTGTTCACAACACTTAGGAGATAGTGCATGGCATTTTAGCAAGTATTTCATGAAGAATTTTCAAGATGGAAGGAAATTGGATTGTCTAATATGTACAAGAAAGTGTGGAATATAAAACCACTCACTGAGAGAGATTTTTGTAAGCTGTGAGAATGTTATCTCTCCTGATGAAATTATTATTGCGTTAAATCGTTAGGAAGCTCAGAGACTTCTCTCATTGTACTGTGAATTATTTTTAGTCCTAGTGCTATGAAGAGTAGTGAAAAGGTATGAAAGTTTTTTTTAACTGAGCTACTTCTCAAAGTTAGTATTTTCTTAGTCCAATATCAATTTATAAGGCTCCACTGAGTGTTAACAAAGCCAACGGAGGTACAATACATGTACTTTGTAATAACTTCAGTGCTCTCTGACCTTCTTTAGAAGTTCTAAACCCCATTTCCTACTTTTCTTTCTTCAGTTCAGGTGAGGCCTCTTTGATAAATATACAGCGATGCTACAGAGAAAGCATCTCCACCAGTAAATCTTGGAAATGTAATTCTCCAGAGATGCCTGTATCCCAGGGTTCCTTCACTTTTGATCTAGTAATGCACAATGTACTTAGAGAAGAGCTATCACATAGCCACATCCATTGTTCCCACCGATGCATTTTCAGGAGAAGGGTGGAATATGGGTGGAGGTCAAAGTAAAGGAGGTTAGCTGACTTACGAGAGTAACCACAAAAGTGTTTAGTTTAGGTTTATTCCATCATTAAATCAGGTTTGGTAAATTTTTGTAAAGTGCTGATACTTTTCACCAAATGCAGACTCCGAGTATTTGGTACATTTATGAGTTGTAGTTCACCTCTACACAAGTTTGTGAAAGACTATTCCAGTAAGTGTTACAGGAAGATAAGGTCAAACAAGATAGAAATTGGGAGCCACAGAAAAGCCAGAGATTCTATATTGTGTTGGTGACTCCATTACAGGCAATTACAGCTTAATATTTGGACTTGCTTTTCTTTTAACATAAACAAGAGGACTAGGTAATAAGCATAACCATCAAGTGCCTTTAAAATTGCTTTATAGGCTGCCTACATGCAAATTCTTTGGGGATCAAATAGCTCTGAAATGACTGGAAGGCATACAATTACAATTAGACACAATTTATTTAATAGAAAGAGAAAAAGAAAGTCCACTGGCATTATAGTACAGTGGAGTCTCGCGAGTTAAACTACCTGCAAGAAAAATGAATACTATTAACTGAGTTGAGGCTAAATCACAATCCATTCCTTAAAATTTGCTCTGTGCATGAGGGAGAGGAGGGAGTAAGATACCCCAAAATTTGTTGCTCCTCAGAAGTTTCAGATTATGCAGTATTTTTTCATAAGAAATTTCACTGAGACAGAAAAAAAAGATAGTATCTTTAACTTATCTATTCGAACAAGCCGGCCTGGCCTGATGGGTTTGGGTTTTAACATTATTTTAACTAACCTACAACATTGGGCACAATCATCTAACTTTAAATCTTGTATCCTGTATTCTTATTTTTAGTGCCCTGTACACCGCCCTGAGTCCTTCAGGAGAAGGGCAGTATATAAATCAAATAAATAAAAAAATAAACTGCTTTTTTCATGCTGGGGTTGCTCTTGTTCTCTGGCTGGGAATTCTTGGTGCTAGTTTCCAAACATCTGGCATATAGCAGGAAGGAACGAAGCATCCCCAGAATAACTGAAACCAGCCCATTTTGATATATAGCTGATTCTGTTCTTGTTTTGCTTTTGTTTTTAGAAAACTTCATTAAAGAGTAGCATTATATGTTAAATTATAGGATGAAATGTACTTTTTCCCCCCCCTTCAGTAGCACCGTCCTCCAAATTAAGCATATTTAGCAGCCGGGAGCTTATCCTCAGATGTGTCGAGATATGGAAGCTCTGTGTACGCTGACTCAAATTGAATTAAAATTCTAAAAATTCAGGCCTACTGCTAATATAAAAGATTAGCTAAAATTACATTTGCATCCATCTTTCATCTTTACGGACTTCGTTGTTTCTTTTATTTTAAGCCCTTTTGCAGTGCTTGGTTGTTGCGAAGCACGTTTGCAGTTAATATCCTTGTTTTGGTGAAGTATGGGGCATGCCATACTTTATCAAGCTGTTTGTTAATAAAAAAAATGCCTTAGCAGTCTTCATGATCTAAAAAGGGTGCTGCATCTGTTTCAAACGAGCCATGGGCAAACATTCTTCGTTCAGAAGGACTTTAAGTTTTCTACACCTTGCAAAGATCATAACTGAGATGATGATATCCCTATCTGAATTTTTCTTTGGTGCTGCTGTAAGGGGCAGTATTTTTAATGGCCATTTTATTCCATTAATACATGGTACAAAAAAATTCTAGAAGGGAATTAATGCATCACAGTCACTGATTGGCAGGACCTCCATTCAGGACATTACTGTTGGAGAAAATGGAAGAAGAAGAAGAAGAAGAAGAAGAAGAAGAAGAAGAAGAAGAAGAAGAAGAAGAAGAAGAAGAAGAAGAAGAAGAAGAAGAAGAAGAAGAAGAAGAAGAAGAAGGAGGAGGAGGAGGAGGAGGAGGAGGAGGAGGAGGAGGAGGAAATATTCATCCATGTATCTTTGCAACCCTCTAGCTTCATAGCTGAGCTCAGCAGTAAATCACTAATCTGCCAACACGTTTCATGTCTTGGCTTGATTGGGAAGAAGATTCACTAAGAAGGGTTGGATAGATCAGATGTATTGAAGCCAAGAATTATACTATTTGCCTAATGCTGGGGGGAAATGGAAAGATATAATGAACTTTATATTTTTGAGGGTTTAAACTCAAAGCTTCTTCCTCTTCCCCTTCTGAATCAACGCATATCTGATATAGGGCTTGATGGTCTTAATCTCAGACAGTTGTAATTATGGTTACCTACCATCCATCCCTACCCTGTAAATTGCTGGTTCTCATCTCATCAGCTTCAGCTTAGACCCACTGTGTCACCCCTGTGTTCTAAAAATACTCCAGTTCTCCAGGGCAGGCTTTGAGAGGGCGATGAAAAATTAGTGAAGATTATCACATCTACCATTCTGCTACTTAGATTAAAAGCTCCCTCTGTATAGAAAGGACCCCTCCATTTGTGGGAGGGGGACAATGGAGTTTGAATACAGTCCATAATTCATAATAGGTATTTAACTCTATTCTTTGATTTAAAAAGAGGCTGAAAAGCTTTGCATTTTGAATGGATTCATAATACAGTTTCTTAAATAAATGTGTATTTCATGTGCCATTCCAGAAAACAAATCCTGTATTATTAAATTCAGCAGACTTCTTGTACTTAGTATATGGATGAAAAGTCATATAATTTAAACAAGTCACTATAAAGGTTGCTGTTCCTGAAACAGAAGACAAAGTAAGTTTTATACATATATATCAGAATCAGATTGCTACATATTGGAGGGAACTGAGGAATTATGTGCAGTAACTTTATACAGAAGTTTAATTCTTAAAACAATACATGTAAAAGAGAAAAGTTTATGTCAGAACTTTTTCCTTGCCATGTTCTACGCCCAGCCCACCCACCCCCACCCCTGATAGGACATAAGGAGCATCTAAACAAGCAAAGTCTGCAACCTAAGTGATCCTGTCCTGGAGAAATGTGCTCCTTTGTAGTTCAAGCCTGAAGATCTGATAATCTGTGATGAGAATTCAGAAGGTTACACTATGCTATCTGTTTGAACATTTGAGATCACCCACAGCTTTTGAATAATGCATATTCAGCCACTTTTGTTAAATGTAACCATTTGTTACCAGAAAACACATGTGCTGGGGGCATGTTTCATAGTTGTTCAATTTATGGAACCCCACCATCAAATTCTCAACAGATGTGCCCCAGTGCATTCATCTTTCATTTTTCAACCAATCCATACAATGCTATAAAGTTTTATATTCCCCAATGCAAGTGGTCTAACCTAACATTCTTTCCCAAGTTTTGTATGTCTGTTCTGGCATATTACTTCTAAGGCGTGAAATAAATAAATGTTATTTTTGTTGTACCTAGAAAGCAAAGCAAGGAAAATACTTTGTTGAGATTATGGTTTATCTACATAATCCTGTTGTCACTTAATCTGGAAATAAACCCCATTGAAGTCAATGGTGGTTTTGAGTACACATATATAGGGTTGAACTGTTAATTTGCATTTATATGGTTAGATTGGTTTATTCTGTGCCAATTCTAGATCTTACTTCATTTGCATCTTTTGTTTGATTATGGATATTTCAGCAGAAGAACTGTCAACTCATTTTTTTTGTTAGTGCAAGAAGGAAAGTGTCTAAGAATATGGAACCAGATTTACTAAAATAAGAACTAAATGTGCCTCAAGATATACTGAATTAATATACTATTTCTCTGAAATGTATTTAGTTAGTTTACTTATATAGGAACTTTTGACAAATAGACTCATAAATATTTAATTTTTGAAAAATCTATTTTGGAAATCCCTGTTCCAGACTTTCTATTGGAAAATGTGAGTGAAAGCCAGGATTATGGCTTGAAACAATTTGTTATGTAGTGACTTTAAGGATTTTTCCTAACTTCAAATTGAATTTGGTTTTCCCAGTTTGCAATACTGGTGGTTTCTCCATCTTGAGCATATTCTAGTCAGTAGATTGATATTCCTGTTGAAATAAATAGTGAGGAAATTGAGATAATTTCTCAGTGTTAACAGCAGCCATGCATGGTTTTTTTTTTTTTTTGGTTTTTTTTTGCTGCCATGGGCACCACCCAGATATTAATCTGCCAATATCCTGGCCCAGTTGCAGCAGTCGAAGAAAATATGAATGAGGAAAAGGTCATACAAGAGAGAGAACAAATACATTCTTAACAATGGTAATGGGATGGTACGGAGAGGGTCTATGTCCATTAATAAGTAGAATTTAGGCTTAACAAGAGGGAGAGAGTTCACTGGGATTCCTTCAGATCAAAGAGGGAAGATTAATACACTATAATTAGGAGATTATTGTCTTCCTAAACCATTACTACTTTGGATGTTTTTCTCCAAGCCCCCCCACCCCCACCCCGGCCTTCATATTAATTCATTGGCCTTTCTTAGACTAAGCAGCCTAAAAAAAAAAACTTTGCTCCTTTTCCCAGTCAAAATGGTTAGCATTGTGACCTATGATCATCATCTGATATCAGTCATTTCAAGAGGGAAAGCTGTTTGGCTGAACAGAGCTCATAGCATCACTTTTATTTAAGAAATGGGAAAAAAATAATTATTATTTTTGTAGTTTTGTTATGTTTGTTGTTTATTTGTTAAGGTTTACATTCAGCCTTTCTCATAAGAGCAGCTCATATGGAGATCTCCATTTATTTTAGCCCCGTAACAGCAACTTTGAAAGCTTGATTGGACTGGCTGGCCAACCTGAATCCCCCCGATTCTAGTCTAGCACCTTTATTACTGCACACTCTCACTTTCTTTTCCATCTTCCATATGAATGATGATGACCAAAAAATGGGACAAGAAACCTGTTCTTGTTTTGTGTGCTCTATTCTAATCCGCCCTACAAATTGTTGAATTTATCTTGATGTATAGCCGTGGTGGTTGTTTTAACCTTTTTCTTATCGCATCCATTGCATTACGCTAGATTTTCTCAGCCTGACTAATCTTGTAATATCTGTTCCCCTTGCCATGTTGGTTTTTAATGTTTACTTAATTCTTCATCCTTTTCTAGCCAAAACACACGGACTGTTCTGTTGAGCAAAAAAGCAAATATACTAGAGCCGTGATAGCCATCATTTTGCAGATAGATTCATTGCTCAGAGCAACTCGGATAAAAGCAGTGTTCATTTTCTCTGAGCAGAAAGCTCTGAATATTGACATCAATACACTTGCTGAGTCTTAAGAAGCATTCTTGATCTCTCCGATCCATCCAGCCTACACTGTCACATTAGCCAGTTTTATTTTTCAGTCATTATTTTTCTTTTTCTTTTTGTCTTTGATCATCTGCTGTACCTTCCCACAGGAAGGACCGAAGCTGAACTGCCTGTGAGCCATTTGCAATGCTTAATGAGTATCTTGTTCAGAGTTTAGCAGGGATTTTTGTTCGTCTTATCGGCCCAGTTTGTCACTCATGTTTGTGACTGCAAACAAAGTTTTTGCTCTCTAAGAACATGACATTTAAAACAATTTTTTTTAAAAAAATGACCTGCATCTTCCTTTTGCCCTCTTTTTCTTTTTAAAATAAGCTGTAAAAACTAACATTCTGTCAATAGGAACTGGTATATGTTTACCTTGTCCATCAGCATCTCTAACTATCTATTCTAAGACTCCTCTCCAGTATCTGAAATATAGGTAAAAGCATTGCATGTTTTACAATATGTATTATATATATATGTGTGTGTGTGTGTGTGTGTATTTTAAAAAGGTAAAGGTAAAGGTTCCCCCACACATGCGTGCTAGTCGTTTCCAACTCTAGGGGCCGGTGCTCATCTCTGTTTCAAAGCCGAAGAGCCAGCGCTTATCCAAGGACATCTCTGTGGTCATGTGGCCGTCATGACTAGACGCCACAGGCACACGGAATGCTGTTTCGTTCCCACCGTAGTGGTCCCTATTTTTCTACTTGCATTTTTACGTGCTTTCGAACTGCTAGGTTGGCAGAAGCTGGGATGAGTAATAGGCACTCACTCTGTTACGCGGCACTCGGGATTCGACCCACCAAACATCCGACCTTCTGATCAACAAGCTCAGCGACCTAACCCACTGAGCCACCACGTCCCTATATGTATTTTATATATATACATATACATATACATATACATATACATATACATATACATATACATATACATATACATATACATATACATATACATATACATATACATACACATACACACACACACTATATATATATATATATATATATATATATGTGTGTGTGTGTGTGTGTGTGTGTGTGTGTGTGTGTGTGTGTTTTAAATGCTTGTTAACTGTTCAGATTACCTTGGTAGACCCCAAACATGGGACAAATCTTTATTTCCTGTTTCAGCCTAACCGAAAGCCATCGACAGGCAGTAGTCACAACAGTGACAGCTCATATTTGTGTAAATTTTTAGATTGCTAACAAAGAATTAAAGGGAGACTGATATGCATTTCAAACTTATTTTATATATATATATTAAGCACTGAAAATTGTGGTTGGTAATGGTAAAGGTTTTCCTTGACCAGTTGTATCCAACTCTAGGGGGCGGTGCTCATCTCCATCTCTTAGCTGAGGGAGCCAGTGTTGCCTGAAGATGCTTCTGTGTTCATACGGCCAGTATAACTATAATGGAATGCTGTTACCTTTCCACTGAAGTGGTACCTTTTTATCTACTCACATTTGCATGTTCTTGAACTGCTAGGTGGGCAGGAGCTGGGGCAAGTAACAGGAGCTCACCCTGTCACATGGCACTCAGGTCTCGAACCCAGGCTTTCAGCTTTCCAGCTGACTAGCTCAGCATCTTTAACCACTGAGCCATTGTGCCCCTTAACTGGAATTAAAATAAATGGAATTAAATAAACTGCAATGATGCAAAGTCTCCTTTCATAAGTCACATGTATCTTTTGGGTTGGTTTTTATCCTCCCATCCCATCCAGCAGTTTTTGAATCCATGACTGAGGAAGGACCATATTGTTCCCTCTCAGTTTCATCTCAGGTTACACTTCTTTATATAAAAAACACCTTGGTGCTCTATTTTGGAATCAGTTTCTTTTCTTTTTTTGTGTCTCAGTCTATTCCGACCTACTCCAATGCCCCTCTTGTTCTACCTTCTAAAACAGATAACTAAATTACTCAGCTTGCCCTGTTGTAGTTGTTTAGCTATGTTAATTCAATCCATCAGCCATTTTCCTAGCCTACTCTATTTAGCATTTTTTGCATGGGGGCTCTCTTCTCTTCAGCTTTTCTGAGTTATTCTGTGCTGATAATTTCTATCCTTACCCTGAGAAGAATCTTTGAAAATATTACGAAATAATAGTTATGGAGAAGTGTTTGGTATTCAAGGGAGATTTTTTTTTGTTGCATAACAAAAAATACTTCTCTGGCATTGCTCCAAATATAGTGCTTTGAACTTTGAAGTACTTATTAATTTCTACTCCTTCTATTTTCTCTGTTGCTATTATTTAATTTTGTATTATTTCAATGTATACCTCAGAAGGCATGTGTATACCTCAAGGCATGTAGCAGTTGATCATGACCAATTAAAATCCAAGAAAGATAGCTTTGTTTATTTATTTTAAAGACTTTCTAAACTTCTTAGTCTTCAAACAATCCCTAAGCAGTGCAGAAAATGAAACAGGATAAAAAAATACGGTATAATAATTACAATTTAGTTCTTTAATCTATAACAAGTCAAGAACACTGCTTGTGATGAAATACTAGAGTCATTCATGCTTATTGGCTGGGCTTACATGGCATTAAGCTCAAACCAAATAAACTATGTTATGCCTTAAGGCACGGGTGTCAAACTCGCCATGTCACATGATGTGTCGTGACATGTTGCGACTTTTTTTGCATTGCCAGAGCTGGGGTACGCACGGCCTCCACATGATGCAACTGGTCCGCAAGCTGGCAGTTTGACCCCCCCTGCTTTAAGGCAATGTGTAAACCTACCAGCCATTGCTTACCTCCAATATTAAAGTAGATTAGAAAAAAAAATTCTGAAGAGCCATTTCTTAAGTTATGAACTATCATTTTACACCAAGCCAACACAAAGGAACTATGACAGAAAAGAAAATGATGTCAATTCTTGTGATAACATCTGCCTAATTTACATTCTCTGAAGCCTATACCCTATGATACATCTCCATAGTAATCTAACAAAGTGACAAAGAAGCTTCATAATGTTGCAAGACAAAAGTCATATGAAGGTTGTAGGATTGGCGGTAAGGAAGGAAGTTTCATTCTGGATACCAGCCTGAATTTAAAGGAGTAGATATAACTGCCCAGGAAGCTGGCTCTCAGGTAGAGGTGATAACCTGTTTCCATGTGTTTTCAAGGATGTTTTTATTAAATATAAACTTTGCATCTTTTTTTTAATGGCTGCCTTTGACTTGTCCATCCTGTTCCCTGTGATACTGGTTTAGACAGATTTCAGTCAATTATAATTGATGTCTTCTGACTGCTAGTTGGTGTTCATGGATGCACTCTGCTAGTCTTCTGCCTGTCTGTCCGACATAGTGGCTGTTACTGTCCTTATGAATGAATGAATGAACCTTTATTGTCAAAGTACAACCATGTACACATTGAGATTGGCTGAACCTCCCTTCGTGCCCCCCACACACAACTCACAGTGACAACAAACCCACCGTCTTGTTACACCATGTGAGCTAATTGCACAACACACTGGCCTCACAAGTCAGTCATACATAAAATTATGAAATTATTTCCCATTCAAGAGCCTAACAGCCCATGGATAAAAGCTGTTCTTCAGCCTGTTGGTACGGCTGGCTATACTCCTGTATCTCCTACCCGATGGTAGGAGAGTAAAGAGATACTGATCAGAGTGTGAGTCGTCCCTGAGAATTTTCCTCACTCTTCCAAGGCAGCGAGCCCTGGCGATGTCATCCAGTGGTGTCAGGGGACAGCTCACAATGTCTTGTGCTGTGCTCACCACCCTCTGTAATACTTTCCTATCCGCGGCTGTCAGGCCAGCATACCAAACCACAATATAGCGTGAGAGGATGCTCTCTATAGTAGACCAATAAAAGAGGGTCATTAGCCATTGTTCTACCCTGTTCTTCCGCGAGACCCTGAGGAAGTGGAGTCTCTGTTGGGCCTTTCTGGTCACCTGGGTTGTATTAACTTTTCAGGTAAGATCTTCACAGAGGTAGGCTCCAGAAATTTAAAGGAGGAAACTCTCTCCACACAGCCCCTCCCCGATGTAAAGTGGGGCAGGTTCCTCTTTTTTCCTTCAGAAGTCTAGCACCATCTCTTTCGTGTATGTTGTAGATGACCCCTGTATTTCATTTCTTGGACTATTAGACCTTTTGGTTTATGTAAAATATTTTGGCAGGCTTTAATAAGTGTGTTTGTGCTTTGGTAAATAAAATGTCTGCAGGCAAACAACTAAGCTCAGAAAGCATAAACACAGTTGGTTAAAAGAACATTAATTTTACTATATTGCAGTAGTCCTACAGTGTTGTTATAACTTTAGTATGATAGATCCCAAACATTTACTGCAATCCACAATATTTCAGTTTGGAACAAAGAGTCTTGTGCATTCCAATTTATGATGGAATACACTTTCAAGTATTGCTATTAGTGGAATGTTACATTTGCATAGTAAATAAATACATTTTTGATTTATTCACATGAATGTACTTAACTTACATGTATCACTGCTATATTTTTATTTTGTGTATTGTGCTCAGATAAGAGAATCCCCAAAGTGAAAATTTTCAAGATCTCATTTGATTGTTTTGGAATAAATTGTACAAATATGATTCTCATGTTTGTTTCTGCTTTCTTTCTAAAGCAGAAATAGATCTCGGAGTAATGGCAAGCAGTTCAATGAAAGTGTCAACTCAGTGGGCATTCATTGTAAAATGGCCAACACTATGTTAGGAATAATAACAAATGGTACTTGAAACAGAGATGCCAATGTCATAATGCTCTTATATAAATCAATGGTGCAACCACATCTAAAATACTGTAGACAGTTTCTGGATGCTATACTTTGAATGGAATATAGTAAAGCTAGAGAAGATTCAGAAGAGGTCAGCTAAGATGATCAAGGGACTGGAGCAGCTACTCTATCAGAAAAGTTTGTAACATTTTGGAAGTTAATATAGTAGGACTATATTATTATTATCCTTCTCATCTTTCCTGTTATTTTCTCCTATTGGTATCTTATGATTTATTACTTTGTTGTTTGTATATACACTGAGAGTTTATGCATCAGAGACAAATTCCTTTGTGTCCAATCATATTTGGCCAGTGTGATTCTATTCTATTCTATTCTATTCTATTCTATTCTATTCTATTCTATTCTATTCTATTCTATTCTATTCTATTCTATTCTATTCTATTCTATTCTATTCTATTCTATTCTATTCTATTCTATTCTATTCTATTCTATTCTATTCTTAGTCTAGAAAGAAGGGGACTTGATTGAGGTGTATAAAATTGTATGTTGTGGATGAACTGAACACGGTGTCCCCCTTCCCAAAATATAGAATCAGAAGTCATCCAATAACACTGACTCCAGAAAGAAATGGGACTAAAGGGTTGTTTTTATTTTTAACAGTGTATAATTAAACTTTCAAATTTACTACTACTACGAAATATGATGCTGGCCAGCAGTTCAGCTGGCTTCAAAAAAGGGTCAGCCCAATTCATGGAGAATTAATGACTTTTAGCCTTGATGGCACTGGGCTGCTTCTAAATGACATCTGCTGGAAAATTAGGCTGCCTTATGAAGTTGGTTGACCACTGTGAGAATAGACTGTTGGAGTAGATGGGCCAAGAGTCCAATCCAGGAGGGCATCGCTTATGTTCTTATGTAAATTAGTCATTAGATCATTCTAATACCTGAAGTATTAGATTCAGGAGCTGCACGGTTAATGTTCATATATAACAACTCCGCTTTCATCTGCCTCCTGCTGGGGAACAAATGCATAGCCCACCTATCCGCTGTTACTTTCTGGATTATGGTTGTCTGGTGTTTATACCAATGCACATTTGCTGGGGGCGGGAAATAAAATAGTTCTACTTCTTTATGAGAGCATTTTATTCACTGATTAAAACTGGTTCTCACAAAAAAAAATAAACACATGTAATCTTATAAATGATAATTTTACTTTTAAAAGTTTTGAGGAACAAATTTACAGAACATTTAAAACTTTGATCTAAAATTAAAATGTGCATATTGTGCCTGAACTGTTTAGGCAGATCTGTTCTCTAAAGTGTCTCTCCATGTGTGGGCTGTTAGTTTATTCTTTAGCTGAACAATTTAGACCTTTCCTACCAAGGTACTCTCACTTTTTGAGAACAAGAAAAGTTATATTCTTAAACTATATTAGCAACAGAAGTTAAAGATTTGGAGAGAGCTGAATTCAATATTCAAGCTCTGGACTAAACATATTTTATGATGATATTGCTGATGATACTTATATTATGATGATACTGCACGTCAATTTTATAGACTTGATGAAATTTTGCCAACTAATTTGAAAAGATCATCTTAATTTAAATGGCGGTATTTTCATATCTTATTTCAAAAGGGATGAACTGAATACTTGATTGCAGTTATTCTTTTTAAATGTGTTGTTGTTGTTGTTGTTGTTAGTTGCGAAGTCGTGTCTGACCCATCACAACCCCATGGACAACGTTCCTCTAGGCAGGTGCCTTTTGGTGCTGTCCATGGGGTTTTCATGGCAAAGATACTGGAGTGGGTTGCCATTTCCTTCTCCAGTGGATCACATTTTGTCAGAACTCTCTGTCCTGTCCCTGTCCATCTTGGGTGGCCCTGCACGGCATAGCTCATAGCTTCATTGAATTACGCAAGCCCCTTTGCCACGACAAGGGAGTAAACCATTTTAAATGTGAGTCAGCCTTAAAACTACAGTATAAAAGAACTGGACAGAGGTATAATTTACAGGGGAGATTTCCTGTACAGAAATAATAATTTTATATCATCTTCATGTTCATATTTTCCTTCCCAATCATCTACACCAGGGGTGTCAAACTCAATTTCAGTGAAGGCCGCATCAGCATCGCGGTTGCTCTCAGGGGGCCGGGTGGATATGGCCAGGGTGGGTGTGGCCTACTGGGTGGGCGTGGCTAGAGTGCGTATGGCCTACTGGGTGGGTGTGGCCAGCTCTACATCGTTCGCATCAAGGGTGCCTATGGGGGCCTGGGCAGGAGTGGGACAGATCTGAGGGTCTCTGGCAGAAGGAGGGTCTCTGGGCCAAGGCCAAGGCAGTGGGGGCCGTTCCCTCACTGTTTCCAGGATGGCTTTGCGGGCCACATGAAACCACTTTGCGGGCCGGATCTGGCCCCCGGGCCTTGAGTTTTACATGTCTGATCTACACATTCATTAAGGAAGGGCAAGTGATGAAAATACCTTGCGCCATTTTGATCTCTGTCCTTCATTGACTTGCCAGTTATCTCAAAATGCAAGTAGAAAAAGATAAAGCTTTTGTTGTATAATCATAATGCAAGTCTCATCACTGTGGCTAGCCATGGATGTCTATGCTCCATCTGTGCACATAAGATGGAATCCCAGATACAGAGTTGGAAAGCCATTCATGCAGGTTATGTGAGAGTATTAAGATTCTTATCTTACAGGTCCACCGTCCTGAAATCCGAGATAGTTGTTCCAGCCCCCTAACTTATTAGGCTGTAAAAAGATATGGCAGGAGATGTGCACTTTCAGAATATGTAAATGTAGCCTTACAATAAAGTAGAATTAGCTCATTTGGTCATATTTTCTGTCTGTTCTAACTAGGAGGGCTACCATCAAATTTGCAAGTCTCAGAGAACAAATCTTTTTATAGCCCAATGTAGGAAGGCTTCCACCATCTCCCAAGGTCATTCCCACATAACATTTCACATCCTCTAAAGGAAATTTGTGTGGTTTTCTGGCAGAATTAATATTATAAAAGTGATGAAGAAGATGGTAAAGTTTATAAGATTCATTGCATGAAAAAATGAACTGCAGTAATTTCTTCAGAAATCAATTTGATGTTTATTACTAATTTGCAGAATTACTGTAAGTTGTAAATTGTGAAACATTTGAAAACAAACACATACCTTTGTTTGAAAATTAACAGAATGGCAGGAGAGTGGGTACTGTAGTTGTGGGTTCTGCTGTTCTCTTTTATTTGTGCATTGCTTTTGATGGAGAATGCTTCCATGGCAGAATATGAGTTCTTATGAAACTTGTGGTTTTAGAGGACATGTTAAAAAGTAATTCTGTGGAAGATAATGAAAAATGTGAAAGGTAAGATATCTTTATTTATGCTAGGAAGTATGCCAGGAAGCCTGGCCCTTAATAAGATTATCAAAAGTACTCCAGGGATCAAAAAATGAATAACGGACTCAATGAATTAACAGATTAATTTCAGTTCTGAACCAAGGTTAGGATAGGGGAGGATTAACTCCTTACAATAAATACACTCGTAGTATTTAAACTAATATACAAGGTCATTTAAGTCAGGGAATCTGTGTTCATAGCAGATTCCTTTTCTTTTTAAAAATTGCTTACAATTTCAACATCTTTCATGACTCTCAGGGCACCAACTTTGAATCTTAGAAAATAAAAGTAGTTGGCAAAACACCACGTCACAACTCTATACAATCAATTCAAGGGAGACTCCAGAGTGTGGCCCTTATTCATAAATCACATGGCATTGCATTATTGTTCACAGCGTCCCTCCAACCCCTTCACTTACTGTATATCTTTTAGTCAATAGGAATATCTCATTCTAAATATTAACTGTAATTTGGAGGAAATAGGAAAGTGCAAATAATTTGACATCAAGAGAAAAAAACAAATAGGAGAGAGCACAGAAGATAGCAAAAATAAATTACCGGTAAAATTGGAACAAAGAAGAGTTGTAAAATGAATGAAAATTAAAAACAGCTGAAACATTGAACTGCAAAATGCAGGACTTGTAAAAGGAGGAAATTACTGGATAAACAAAAGCTAAAATAGTAAAAGGGAAAATCAGTTAGAACAGGGCTTTTCAACCTTTTCACCCATTGTACCACATTTAGGATATAGCAACATCCGAGTACCACCTAGCAAGGTGTCAACAACTTGATGACCAAAAAAAATATATGAAAAAAGTGATGAAGTACAGGTAGTCCTCGACTTACAACAGTTCACTTAGGGACTGTTCGAAGCTACAATGGCACTGAAAATGTGCCCCCCAAGCCATACCGTGCAAGATACCTGCCTGCCTGCCCGGTGGCGTTCTTCCTCCTGCCCAAGGTTTTTATTGTTGTGAATATTTCTGTTGAGGATTGGCAGTGGGAGTGGGGGGTTGTTTGGTTTTTATTCCCCCTGTCTGCTGGGTGGTTGCAGTAGGTATTGGTCACTTCACATGACCTGGAACACTGTGACATATTTATGACATAAATATGAATCAGTTGCCAACATCTGAATGTAAATTACAAGACCTTGGGGATGCTGCAACATTCCAGCTGATCCTGGTGCTTCCACTGAGCCCTGACAGCCCCGAAGAAGCGCTGATCCTGGCATTTCTGCAGAGCCCTGACAACCCTGCAGCTGCAGCCATCTCTCGCTCAGGCTTGTGCGGTGCTGCCACCAGTTCAGCTCATTCCCCTCCCCCATTACCACTTTTCTAGGATGGTCGCGTACCACCTGCCAGGTGCCAATGTACCACAGGTGGTACCCGTACCACTGGTTGAAAAGCCCTGAGTTAGAATATCTGAGATCTGATATATCTCATAATGCTTCAGGCTATCCAGATGTGTTGGGTAAACATTTATTAAATAAAACTCCCACAATTATTTGCAACCAGACCATGTTATAAAAGATTGACATGATTGCACAGAAATTATCCATTGAAGTAGATTAATAGTTTGCGTAATTCCGAAGTATTTTTAAATTTTTCTGTTTTTAAAAAAGAGTGGGGCTCCTCGTTGCTTTACAGGGAGAAATCAGCTCATTGAAAGACTTCCTCTTACATTCTATCTTCTCCTATAATCTCAGGCATAAAATTAACAAGGTGGCAATGTCTTTAACCTCTGTTAACCTTTATAACCTAGATTTCCTGAGTCCTAATCTGACATCAGCCACTATATTCTCAACTACGATCTGTTGTTGAAACAATCCATGGAATCATTTGAGATATTTTTTTTTAAAAAAATCATATTGGGCAAAAATCATTGTTTGTTTTGAATTCCAGTTTCAAAATAACATTCTTGATCTTGACAAAGATCTTGACAAACTTGAACAATGGGCCCTATCCAACAAAATATGTGGAGAAAAGCAAAGTTTTACATTTAGACAGGAAAAAACCAAAGGTACAAGTACAGATTAGGCGAGACCTAGCTCAAAAACAGTAACTGTGAGAGGGACCTTGGAGTCCCTAGTGGACGACCACTTGACTATGAGCCAGCAGTGTGCAGCAGCTGCCAAAAAAGCTAATACAATCCTGGGTTGCATAAACAGAGGCATAGAATCAAGATCATGCGAAGTATTAGTACTGCTTTAAAAAAAACCTAGTAAGACCACACCTGGAATATCATAACCAATTTTGATCACCATACTACAAAAAAGATGTTGAGACTTTGGAAAAAGTTCAGAGAAGAGCCACTAAAATGATCAAAGGCCTGGAGACTAAAACATATGAAGAATGACTGCAGGACCTGGGTCTGGCTAGTCTAAAGAAAAGAAGAAACAGGGGCGACATGATAGCAGTATTCCAGTATTTGAGGGGCTGCCACAAAGAAGAGGGCATCAAACTATTCTCCAAAGCACCAGAGGGCAGGACAAGAAACAATGGTTGGAAACTGACCAAAAAGAGAAGCAACTTGGAATTAAGGAGAAACTTCCTAACAGTGAGGACAATTAACCAGTGGAACAGCTTGCCTTCAGAAATTGTGGGTGCTCCATCACTGGAGATTTTTAAGAAGAGACAGTCACTTGTCTGAAATGGTATAGGTTCTCCTGCTTGAGCAGGGGGCTGGATTAGAAGACCTTCAAGGTCTCTTCCAGCTCTGTTCTGTTCTGTTCTATTCTATTCTATTCTATTCTATTCTATTCTATTCTATTCTATTCTATTCTATTCTATTCTATTCTATTCTATTCTATTCTATTCTATTCTATTCTATTCTATTCTATTCTATTCTATTCTATTCTATTCTATTCTATTCTATTCTATTATTTTGACTTGGTCCTCCTGCATGAATAGTATCTATTCTATTCTATTCTATTCTATTCTATTCTATTCTATTCTATTCTATTCTATTCTATTCTATTCTATTCTATTCTATTCTATTCTATTCTATTCTATTCTATTCTATTCTATTCTATTCTATTCTATTCTAGTGGTATTAATGTAATCATCAGGAATTATATATCTCATTGCTTCTCCCTGGAATGTAATTGCTACCTTGGCTCTCTCATGTATTAAAACCCTACCATTAATAACTATTTGCCTTTTCCTGTTCATTCATATAGGGAGAAAAAAAACTATTTTTCCCTTTTGCTCAGATGTCAGACTATGATATAGACATCCAGTTAATATATATTCATTCTCAGAGACAAAGTAATATGTTTTGGTGAACCTTCCTATTATGGGTATAAAAAAATGAACAGCACTAACAGTGAACATAAAAGAAGCATGATGTGATGAATGCAGAGGGTAATTTCTGTCTATGGACAAGTGGCCTTTTGTTGCTGTGACACAGACTCATTCTTAATAGGATGTTTCCCATACCCAAGTACAGGCTACGCTACGCATCATGCCAAATGACACATAAAATTCCTGCTGGGATATAATTAATGGGATTTTCCCCTGCCAAACTGTTCGCTTATCATGATCCTTAACTAGACTATAGTGATTCTTAATTGGGGTTCTTGAAAATTACATATCAAAAGGCAGTACATTTTTGTTTATAAATGAAGCTTCAGGGAAGCAGAAAATCTCAGTAGATGGAGACCCCGAATATTCTATCCTCCAAAGAAGTTCTTTAAAAAGATAAATAACTCTACATTTATGAGGAAAAATGGTTTTGGCCATGTAATTCCTTAAAAACAGTACAACACAACAATATGGTTTAGGATATGTACATACAATTTTATATATCAGTATTCCTCCCATATTGTCTCTTCCAGATGTTTTGGATTCAGCTCCAGGTATATGTGATTTTTTAAAAAAGTTCTACTAAGTTTAATAGATTTTTTTTCAACATTGATCCCAGTCTTTTAAAATGTTAATTAGATTGAATAATCCATATTAAGTTGTGTACATAATGCCATTCTATCAGAATGTAGACAAGCACCATATTAAGGCATTAGGCTCAGGTCTCAGCTTCCATGGAATGCAAGCAACATGCCTATTTCAGTATTTTTGCTATAGTAGATCCAGAGCAGAGACTAGTCTTTAGTGCAGAACAAATAAGTAATGAGTGCAAAAGAAATCTTAACAAATAATAATAAATTATCACAGAGAAATAATGAAAAGTAGCTTACAAATCCCAAAGCTAAGAGATCTAAATTTTATTTGTGCACCAGAAGCTACTGCTTTGGGGATAGCACACTTTGTTTCTTGCCAGTGGCATTACCTGGAGTAGGCATGGCTGATGGCTTTGCAATGATTTGTATTTTGGGGGGTAGTAATGAATGCTTATCTGTACTTATCTGTACTTATGTTTAGTCCATGTCACTATGAAATGACAGTATGAGCCCTCTCTGTTTATCTGTTGGTTTTCTGAGGCGTTGAAAGCTTGTTCTGAAATGTCCATGCCATTTACACCAAGTGTAATGGATAGCAGGGATCTCAGTGGACCCAAAATTTTGGTGTTTGATTCCCAGAATCAGAAATGATGGAAAGCCCAGATTAGGAAAGGGGAAGTAGAATATGTCTTCCTTGATGAAGGCTTGTCCAGCTTTGCTACATCTCTGAACAGATGCAATCCAAATTGAATCAATCTGTCTTAGCAACACACTGTTAACAGTAAGAATTTTTGAGAAAAAAAAGTGTACCACAAACCCCTTTCACATGTGACCCCAACACATGCAGATCAAAGCATGATTTCCAAGACATCATGGTAGTTACTCAAGATAAGTATGAATATATAGAATAATAGAATAATAACTTTATTGTCACTTTGAATGTACACTAATCGGCATACATTAAAATGAAATTTCATTGCATTCAGCTCTCAAAGGGTCACCACCTCCGATACAGACTACATAAATAGGACAAAAATAAATAGATAAATAAATACAGAATAATGCATATACTTACATACATTACATGACACAGAAAAACAACAGTCTAGTTCAGGTTATACGTATACATGTGCATGGTGAGAAAAATGAATTTTGCGAATTTACCAGATGGATGATATACATATACACACAAACACTCAGACACACACACACATGTTTATGTATGTGTGTGTATAAAATCTCACTTCTTATTCTCATATATAAATCCTTCCTATTTCCTACCCTTATTAACTGCAAAATAGTGCATGCCTGGCTACTGGCAATTATAAGCTTTCTTGAGAGCCTTTCTGGGGAAAAAATTGTTTCTGAATAAATATGTAAGTAAAGGTTACTTTCAGTCTGATCCATTAAGCCCATATTTCTTTGCAACCCAGCAGGAATTCATTGCTTGTGAAAGACAAATTGAGACAAGTAAGTTTAAGATCAATAATGGAAAGGAGGTGCAAGGAGAGAAGAGATCCATACAATAACACACAGAAGCACTTCCTTAGTACATATTTGTCAGCTACAGAACCTTAACACACTGCTAAAAGATACATATTAATTTCAAAATGTATATTAAGGAGCATATACCAATGGAAGCTGGATGGAAGAAGATGAGCATGGTTTTAAAATTGGAGGAAGGAACTTCAGTAACCTGTGGTATGCTGATGCCACTACCCCTGACAGCTGAAAATGCAAAGGATCTGCAAGCCCTAGTACTAAAACTCAAAGTGCCCAGTGAACAACTGGAAATACAAAGAGAACCAAATTAATGGCAACAGACAGAATAGCCTGCCTTAGAATTAATAATGAAGATTTTGAAGTGGTGAATACAGTGGTGGGATTCAGCTGGTTCACACCACTTCAGCAGAACCGCTAGCTAATTTTTTGTTGCCCAGGCCCAGAACGGACTTCCGGAAGCGGCATCCACACAAAGAACCGGTTGTTCACATATTTGAATCCCACCACTGGCTGAATATTTGCCTTTTAGATTCAGCTACCAACAGTAAAGGAAATATGCTGCACACTAGCACTCGGTAACGCAGCCAAGAAGTCTTTGGAAAAGATATTCAAATGCCATGGTGTGTCTATACCTACAAAGATCAGAATCATGCAAGCCGTGGTATTCCTTGTAACACTCTATGGAAGCGGAAGTTGTATTTTAAAGAAGCAGTTCTGATGCTTTTGAACTTTAATGTTGGAGAAGATTCCTGACTATACTATGGACAGCCAAGAAAACAAACCACTGGATCATCAAACAAATCAAGTACCAATGACCCCTCAAGAATATGTCTTAGATTTATATCCTTCTGGAGTTAAAGAGCAAACAAGCGGGATACTTTAGTCAGGATATTTACATCAGCAGTGCAAAAGGCAAGTCTGGGGATGTTGAAGGCCTAATTCTATGCAGAAGAACTATTAGCATTTTTGTATAAATCAAGGAACAGATTACCTCAGTGAATAACAAATAGGCTTGAAGATCTAAAAACCTAACAAGTAACAAGTGATTATTAGCAAAAAATTTAAAATAGCAACAGTAAAGGGATGAAGTGGGGTTTTGAGAAAATCAAAACAGAAATAATAAATATACAACAAAATAAAAAGCCAAAAAAAGGGAGGGGTAATCTTTCTGCATACCTGCATGCAATGGTGGGATTCAGCCAGTTCGCACTACTTTGGCAGAACTGTTAGCTAATTTTTTGTTGCCCAGGCACAGAACAGACTTCTGGAAGCAGCACCCACACACAGAACCTGTTTTCACATATTTGAATCCCACCACTGCCTGCATGCTGTTGATGGGAAGAGGAATAGCATACAGTACACAGTGCTCAATTTCTTTGTTCTAGTGGAGAGGTCCAAGAATCTAGAGGAGATCTAAATGATTCCCATGTGCACTGATGAATTCAGATTCAGATCTGTATGCAACTACAGAAATCTTCTGGGTGACTTGGGGCTAATTGCTCTTCGTCCTACTTCCCTTATAAGGTGATAGTTATGTGGAAAAATGCATGGATCCTTCAACTCCCAGATGAGAGGTAAGATATAAATCTAATAAACAAGAACTATTCAGCTATTCAGTAAAAAGCAAATGGCATCACTTTAATCCTCAAAAGGTCAAAAATGCTTTAGTTTTTAAAGCAAATCATGTTGAAGCCAACTGAATTTTTCAAGGCAGGCTACTACATAGCATAGGTGCAGGGCCAGGCAAACATCTGCAAGCATCAGCAATTTTATCATGGGAAATATTGGGGATTGATAGCAGTTTCTCCTTCAGTTTCCAAATTTGGCAAGCTGAGTAGGGTTGGAAAAGATGATCCTCAAGTGCATCTAAATAAAATATTATTTTTTTTAAAAAAAAATTAACCTCTTATTAGACATGAAAGAAAAATGTTGTAATCAGTTGTGATATAACAAAGATGGAAGGAAGCAGGGTAAAGTTGTATTGGCTATCTCCAGAACTCAACACAAGGATGTAGGAGACCATAAAATATCCGTAAAACTTTACCAAGTTAGCCACATAAAAAAAGGAAAAGATAATATTTAGCGAGAGTGTTGAAATATGTAAGCAGATGGTTACAAATAAATAACTAATAAAATAAATAGAAACGTGTTTTGGTTTACTAAGATATTGTATTCATTTATAACATTAATCATTTCACTAAATCAGCTGTACTTTTGAGGGAAGGAGGGTCGCTTACATAGAAACTTGGAAAAAAAATTGCAGTCGCTTTAATAAACTACTTGTGCCAGTACTAAAGCAATTCTTTCAAATCTTGTGTGAGGAATACATTCCTCTGCTATTTTTTACCCAGATTTTAAAATGGAAGATTCCCAAGACCATTTGCAAATCAAAATTTAATGTTTTAATTTTACAAAATTGTGCAAATGCCTTAACATGAAATAATTAAAACAAAATGAAAATTAAAATACTTTCATCAAGAAGGTAGTGCAATGTATGTTTACTGAAGTAATGAGTCAAAGGGTTAAAATGAATGGAATGGATAGTATAGGAACCTCAGGAATATCATGCAAAATGCTATTTAATGAAAGAACAAGAACAAATGTCTGATTTGCTTGAGCAGTCTCAACTCACTGCTAAGACTTGAATGACTCCATGAGTTTATAGGAGCTTGAGTTTATGATAATGTTCTTTGATTTTTTTGGTTCTTTATTAGACCCTCCCTCTCTCCCTCCCTTCCTCCCTCCCTCCCTTCCATAGTCTTGATGAAGAGATCATTACAAAATGGTCTCTTTTCCAATTGTGTGGACAGTCCAGTGAAAACTTTAAATAGAGAAATTTAGACTGGCTAGGACTGGAATGCAGCAGCATCTTGAACTGCCTAATATGATTCACTGTCTGGTTTTAAATCCAATGATTATAAACTAATTCTGAAATGATCTGCTCCTTTTGAGAGACAACATATTGTGAGCTTCAGGTGATAGCAACAGAATAGAACATAATGGCCTATAGTAGTCGATTTTTAGATTCTTTTAGAAAGAATGAATGTTTCCTCTTTCAGCTGCTGATATTAGGTTATACCAATTGCACTCTTCCCTGGTAATAGTCTTAGTAGAATTTACAAAACTGTGAAGATGAATGTATAATCTTATCTTTACTTAGCACTGCTCTCTCAGCTGCCTTGCTAGTCTATTTCTGAAGCCAGAGGCAAGACCAGTGCACAATAGTGCTCTTTAAAGTTCAATTTCATTAAGCCCAAGAGGCAATATCAGAAGCCCACTAAAATTGCTCTGTTTTTTACATACCACTATCCCCATTGGCTAAAAACTGAATTATCATTATTACTATTAAAAATTATGGTAGCAAAATCACTTTATTGATGAAGACTGGAAATATGTAAAAAAAAAGTTATGCACTATTTTCCAACAAGCAAGAAAGTTCATCTCTGATTATCTTTAATTAAGAAATTAATGTGGTTGGGAACAATAAACAGTTTACGGTTACCTATGACAACTTGTTTTTCATAAGTGCAGGTAGTCTTTGACTTACAGCAGTTCATTTAGTGACTGTTCAAAGTTACAATGGCACTGAAAAAAGTGACTTACGACCTTTTTCAAGAGCTAAGGTGGAATGGTGGTTAGAATGCAGTATTGCAGGCTAACTCTGCCCATAGCCAGGAGGTCAATCCTGATCGGCTCAAGGTTGACTCAGCCTTCCATCCTTCCAAGGTTGGTAAAATGAGGACCCAGATTGTTGGGGGCAATAGGCTGATATTTGTAAACTGCTCAGAGAATGCTGCAAAACACGATAGAATGGTATATAAATTAAGGACTATAGCTATTCACGCTTTCAACCATTGCAACATCCCCAGGTCCTATGATTAGAATTCAGACGGTTGGCAGCTGACTCATATTTATGATGGTTGCAGTATCCTGGGCTCATGTGATCACTTTTTGCGACCTTCTGACAAGCAAAGTCCATGGGGAAGCCAGATTCACTTAACAACCATGTTACTAACTTAACAACTTCAGTGATTCACTTAACAAATGTGGTGAGAAAGGCCATAAAATGGAGCAAAACTCGCTTGTCTACTGTGTCGCTTAGCAACAGAAATTTTGGAGTCAGTTGTGGTCATAAGTCCATGACTATCTGTATTGTTCTAATTTGGGGGCAATGAAATAAGAATAGATGCTTCTTTGTGAAGATGTAATTATTTGGGGGGAAATGTAGAGATTGTTGTCTTTTGCAGCTGGTAATAATTTATTCCACAAAATATACAAGTATATCTTGTGACCATTGCAATACATTGTTAAACATTTTGCTAGTTTAAATAGATCAAGTAATTCCCCAGTCCCATGCATTTTTAAATATGCTTGCAGTCTTTGAAGTTCCAGATGTTTATTAACTCATTGGCACCACCAAGCACACAGTATAAAACAATAATGTAGAATTACTTCTGTACTGCAGTTTAAAATGGGCAATAAACTAGGAGGAGAACTTGTAGTAGTATAATTAAGGCCATAATGAAGGTGAAGGGATAGCTTGATAATTCTTCCATTTGCAATTTGATATTAAATTGCAATACCTACAAAGTGGCAAGCAAAGGGACAAAGTTTTAAATGCTAATTAAACATATGTTGCCAAATGAAATAAGCAGCCATCAAGGAGAAAGTAATAAAGTTGATAAAACTGGAAAGGAACAAAAACGTGAAAGGAAAAATGCAGCACAATTACAATATACTCCCTGGAAATAATTAGGAATAATTAGAAAAGCAGTTAATAATATAAGGATTTTTTTCAACATTTTGACCAATAATTCACTAAGCCAACATTACTTGTGTTATTGTTACATTGAATGTGATTGCACATCATCAATGCCTTGAGGTAATTAGCACCATTTGACATCCATTTCCAGCAATACATCTGCTTGTTAACTTCAACATTATTTTTAATCCACAAGTATGAGATATTATTCTTGTCGCCTTTGTGTTGTGTTTCGCACGGATATTGCACAGTAAAATGTCCTGGATCATGTTTTTTAGGTCTGTGGGGGGAAAAAAAGATCAGTGCCAGTGTTAAAACAGGCGAAAATAATAGAATTCTGTCTTTTTGGCCATTCGTTGAAAATCTCACACTTTCTTTTTAAGCACAGAGGGTAAAAAAAAAAGGTTGCCTTGCAGGGACAAGGAAGGTCTGGAAAGTGATTGACTCGTTTCAGGCAGACCTCCTGTTCTTTCCTTGCTGCCAGAGGTTCAGGCAGGGCATGGCAATGAATCTTTCTTGAAAACGGAAGGAGCACTCTGGAGCTAGCAGCAAATGAATCAAGGAGAAAAATCAAGCCCTAATAACAAATACTATCTGTGAGGGCAGAAACTGACAACCCAGCCCTTTATATGTAACAGCCCTAGGATTTCAATCTTAAGTCTCTTTCTCCTGCCCTTTTGTGGCAAAGAACCTCTTGCAACTCGTTTATCAATCTTAGAAGCAGAGGATGGATACCTGCCTGTGTTTTGGATACCAACCCTGTCTCAAATCAGGGCGTTTGCTTCCGGGCTTTGTCAGCTTCAGCCCTCACACTTTGGAACAGGTAATGGGACTTTATAAACAGAGGAGACAAGTGGCCTTGAAATGGCTCTTCAGAAGACTAAGGAACACCAGGCCTTCAGGCGTGTCTGTGTGACTGAAAATGTGGTTAGAAAGAGATCCTCTTCTTCCCATCCTCACTGCTCATACCTCAAAGGAAGCATTGGGAGAATAGGAGAAGACGCTAGTGTAGAAGAACGGGTCGAGATTTTCTTCAGATGACAATCTGATTCAGGAGGCGCTGGAGGGCAGGGTCATACAATGCTTCTTCTTTGAGCTCAGGTCTTGCTGGTATCTCCTCACTGGACCTGAAGTTCTCATAAAACACTTTGAAAACACAAACAATTGGATCAGCATTTGAGAAAAAGAAAATAGATTTTGTTAATTGGCAGTATTTGCAGTGGGCTACTATATTCATGAAAATATGGGTAAATTCAGCCTAGTACAGAATGGCTTACTATAAGCAAAAAGAAGATTGGATCCATGGGTACTAAGGGATTGATTGGGATAAAAGGACAAGTGGCAATGAGAACATAGTGAAGTGTCAAATTATTGCATAGGGGTTTTTTTTAATCCACTAATCATATACTAAGGGACGCGGTGGCTCAGTGGGTTAGGATGCTGAGCTTGTTGATCAGAAGGTCGGCAGTTTGGCGGGTCGAATCCCGAGTGCTGCGTAACAGAGTAAGCGCCTGTTACTCGTCCCAGCTTCTGCCAACCTAGCAGTTCGAAAGCACGTAAAAATGCAAGTAGAAAAATAGGGACTACTACCGTGGGAAGGTAACAGTGTTCCATGCGCCTTTGGCATCTAGTCATGCCGGCCACATGACCATGAAGACGTCCTCGGACAAGCGCTGGCTCTTCGGCTTTGAAACGGAGATGAGCACCGGCCCCTAGAGTCGGAAATGACTAGCACGCATGTGCGGGGGAACCTTTACCTTTACTTTAATCATATACTACAAAAACATACAGTAGGTCTGTGAAATACTGATCCTGCTTTGCCTTTTACAGCCAGTACATTCACTTTTTTCTTAATAATTTGTATGACTTCAAAGCCATTTGTTTGGCCATCAGGAGAAAAGAAAAATGGGTGCAATTATTATTGTAACAAAACAATATTTAATTTTAAAACAATATTTAATTTTGAAACAGAAATAACTTTAAAATCTCATTTAAGAAACTCTCTGTGTTATATTAATTTTATGGTTCATGGTTTTTGGATATTCCACATACTTTACCTCCTTAAAAATTATATTGCTGGCACTGTAGAATTAACATCTAGGTTGCCCAAGGATCTTCCTTATTCAAAGAAGTCTCTTCTCCTTGGGCTCTTTTCTTTTTCCATTATCAGAACCAATGCATAAGTTAATGTATTTCTGACCGAAAAGTGGATCATAAGTTTCCAAATTAAATGTTATAACACAATATTATTTAATGCCATCTGGTAAGGTCTTTCCTCTAAATTAATATGAATGAAAGTGTCCCCAAATATTGTTTAAGTCAGGAAATGAAAGGTGCAAGAAAATTTACATTTTTTCCCATTCTAGGAAAATTCCCAATATATTGTGCAAACTGATCAGATATTGTTTAGTTAGTTCACAGTCTATTTTTATGTTTTTATGCTGCTATAAGATAAGAATAGCAAAAGTATAATTGGGTCACTAATTAAATGTCAGGCATAAATTGTAAAATCGGAGGTTAAGCAGTTATAAGAACATTTGTGACTAGATACCTGCTATGGCTCAATAGATTCCAAGTACGGTAGCTAACCTGCCCGTTTCTGTTCATGGCTTATTTCCATTATTATCTGAAATGTAATAACCAAGATAATATCCATTTTGTCTAAACAGAATTTGTATGTAGTCTGTTTAATGATATTTTTATGAAATTCTGTTGCTGATAATCACTTAGTGTTTAGTAAATGAATTGGAAAACTTATGAATGTGATTATTTTTTTTAGATATAGTCCTGCTCAGCTATGTGCAGGTATATGTAAATAAGTGTAAGTAATCGTACTCTTCAGTAGGACTCATTGATTCCAGTAAATCTAACCTAAAAAGACCTGACTCTGGTTTTAAACTACTGTCCCAGCTAAACCAAAAACATAACTCATTAAACAAGTACAACTTAAGACCCCACTTGATTTTCTCATTTTAAAATTTTATGGGTGACTGGAAAGTAGTTTATCTGTGTTTCCTAAAAGTGAAATCATGGTTCAAAGGCTTAATGTTTAAATCTGGTCTATGGACTTATTTCACTGTTCTGCTCTGGTTGAAGCCAGTTTTTTCGTACTTTTTTAACGAATAAAATGAATAGGACCACTTGTTCATACTTGAAGTCCTTTCATGACAAAGGTTATCAAAACCATAGCCTGTGAGTCTTGTTGAGGTAGTCTACAGAACATTTGCCTAATAACTGAGAATTCTACCTAATCTCAGATTTAATTTCCCCTTTTCCCCTGGCTCCATGATACACTGGTGAACTACAGAAGTTAGATGTCTAAACTGCAGGTAGAAGAAAACTTGACTCATATTCAAATTGAAACTTAATGCTTTGGTGATTCATACTGCAAAACAGCAGGCCCCACAAGTTCAGTACGTGTTACTATGAGGAGCTGAATCAAACTCCTAAGTCATCCTGGAGTTCTATAACATCTTCAAAGATTTGTTTATGTATTTAAAATATCCATGTCCATGTAGCCGCCATCTTAAACAACTCTGTGCAGTTTACAGTTTGAAAAAAAATGCAAAACCAAAAGCTATAAAACTGAAAACAGAAAAACCTGGTGCCACAGACACACTTCTCTACTGCACCCACCTACTTGTCCCTCTCTGACTTCAACCTATCCCAACAACCTGGGGAAGAGCCAATTTTGTTCTGATGCTTTTGATTGTTGCTATGCTATGGTACATAGGGATAAAATCTCTCACATTTGGGAGGCTCTCGGTAGCATCAATGATGCTGAGTCAGTTATGCAGTAATACCTGTTGAAAGGTTAAATTGGATGTTTCAGTCTGGGGTCATTTGAGACCTAGGGAGGCTGCTTGGAGCAATATCTTCAAAGCTTATTCCCTGGAACCTTGCTCAATTTGATTTCTAACTTCTAGCCAAGATGGCATCAGAGATATGTTAGTTAATGCATATTTGAAGAAAAAGCAAGCTAAATCTTTTTTACGGGGAGGGGGGAATTATATTATGTTTAATAACTGTGGTTCTTAAAGTTGCAATTGATACAAAGTAAGTGTGACTCTGTTGCTGCTTCTAGACTTCTTGGTGTGTTTTTTTTATTACTGACAGTAAATGTCAGTAGCATTTAATCTACATGTCCATTGCTACCATCAACTATGAGGGAGACAGGATAGCCTGAAGTCCAAGGCATAGAATTAGCTAGCTGAACCACTGAATAAGATACTGTCATAATGTGTAAATATATATGTACAATGAAGGGAATGTGCATCTCAAATACTAAGCTGAACACTTATATAGGATTACAAAATGAATATTTTAAGACCTTTTACTTGGTCAGTTTTATAACTGATCATATGAACCATACAACAATCTCTTTACTTGATGAATTTGTTATGGTAAGCTTCCTGTTTAACCTGCTAATTATTTTATTGTACATATTTTATTATTTAAATATTTTATAGTAAAGAGATACTAAGCCTACAATCATACAGCCACTTACCTAAAAATTAGTCTATAGATCTCAGTGGGACTTATTCCAGAGTAGGCAGATCAAACTTATTTTCACTCTATCACAGGTTTGCATTTCCATAAATGTCTATTTCTTATTAAGTTCTTGCCTTAATCCACACTGTGGACTTTAAAAAGAAAATTGCACATTTTTAATGACACATCCATTTTATACACATGCTAGCATAGAATTTGGTTTCCCACATTTGTTTTTCAAAAGAAAGATAATCTGGAATATGTGATAATCCATCACCCAAAAGGAAAAGCACACATACAAACTCATGAATATCCACAGCAACAACAACAAAATCCATGCAATACATGGCTTCCTTATCTAGTTGGAGGTTGACCATTCTGCCTGAATTAATCTTGGCCAGTTCCCCCTCCCCAATAAATTTGTGCATGTCACCTACCCATCTGTGTACCTTCTGATATGCAGTATCTACACCCCAAAAGCTCCATTTCAAAAATATAAGCACAATGATATGTATACATACATATACAGTACACACACTGTATGTAAATAAAGTCTGATTAAAGTTAATTGCCTTAAAAATAAAATGCCTTTCTTATAAAATTAATTAATTTCCCATTTTCACTGCTACACAAAACTTCACACCAATACAGACATGTGTGCTCACACAAGCATGCACACACACACAAACACAAACACACATACAATTTCCCCTCCTTTTTTCACCTGTAACAGCAATTAAGACAAAAAGGGGGCAGGAGGTAGGACAGCTACAAAGAGGAGGAGAGAGAAGAAAAAGGAAGGGAAGGGAAAGGGAAGATGACAATAGATGGAGATGAGCTGAGTGGAAGAAATAAATGGACAAGGGAGGAAGGAAAAGAGATTTAAAATTAACTAAGCAAGCATAAGGTAAAGGTAAAGGTTCCCCCGCACATGCATGCTAGTCAATTCCGACTCTAGGGGCCGGTGCTCATCTCCGTTTCAAAGCCGAAGAGCCAGCGCTTGTCCGAGGACGTCTCCGTGGTCATGTGGCCGGCATGACTAGACGCCAAAGGTGCACGGAACGCTGTTACCTTCCCACCGTAGTGGTCCCTATTTTTCTACTTGCATTTTTTACGTGCTTTCGAACTGCTAGGTTGGCAGAAGCTGGGACGAGTAACAGGCGCTCACTCTGCTACGCGGCACTCGGGATTCGACCCGCCAAACTGCCGACCTTCTGATCGACAAGCTCAGCGTCCTAACCCACTGAGCCACCGCGTCCCTTAAGCAAGCATAGCCTCTCTAAAATTTTACAAGCATCCACAATTTTCCACAAAATTATTTATAGTCATTTTTATCTTTGGTCCATTCCATTGCTTTCAGTAGCTGCTTCTTTTATGAGTGAATGGAAGGACTCCTTCAGTTCACAGATAAGCTACAAAGTATTGTATTGATGTTTTTAAATACTTTGTAAACCGCCCTGAGAAAAAACATCCTATGGGAAAAGGCGGTATATAAATTCAATAAACTTAAACTTAAACTTAATTTGAAGGGGAAGAACTATTGGATGGATGGATGGATGGATGACATTTTACTCTGCATTTTATATGAAAGACACATTTCCCCCCTAAGGATCTTAAGTTTTTTAAAATAGAGATGTGCACCACAAAATTATAGAAAGTGGCAAACGGGAGAAAAAACTGCATCTTTGATCTGCGCATGTTGGGAGACAGGAATTTCATTGACTTTCAGATCCTTGGGTATTTGTGCATTTGAGCAGAGATGCAGAAAGCTGAGTTGTGTTTTTTAGATCAGAAGATATTGTCCCTTTTTTAAAGCAATAAAATATATATAAAAGATTGTGTTAACCATTTGTTGTCTCCTCTCCCTTTACTTTATTTTTCCCCCTTTTCAAAGTTTAGTCATCAATTTAAGTTCAGAAAATCTCAGAAAGCTGGAAGATGTCTAAGCAACATTTCAGGCTTTGCCTTAAAGTATATCTCTTTTGTTATATTCTGTTCCAGATATTTTATTTTTATTTATCCAACACATTTGCCAACCATGTAGACCAGGCTGCTCACATTCCTGCATATCAATACTAAAAATTAAATGGTTATTTGTTTCTAAGTCTCAACCTTTTTTGGCAAACCCAAAAATCTCTTTAAACCACTTGAAAGAAGTATTTTCTTTTTCTGCTAGTATAATAAATCTTTTTTCACACCAAAATCACCCAAGAATCTCAAGTCTTTCTATAGGGTTAATTCGAATTGGGGAAAAAAATATTTTATTATTTAAGAGATAGAAGAGACAACTTTATTTTTTTAAAAAAACAGACATGTAAGAAGGCTGCTAATTTTTCTTTCATTAAAAAGGCTGAAACATTAGCATAGTTAAGAATTTATATATATTTTTCTTATATATGAGAGCATTAGCATAAGAAAAAAATATGGTCTGGAACACTGTAGTGGTCAAAGTCATTTACTCTTAGTAATAATTACTTTTCTGGATCTCTTGATATTTTGTTTGACACATTCAACAATTATATAAGAAGCTAAGAAAATAGTGTAGGCTCCACATCAGTGGGATACTGTTTGCAGATGGCTAGATTTTAATTACATTAGATATGTCACAACTTAAAGAATGATTATGAAAGCTGTGTGCTGTAACACTTGGGATGTATGTTCCTATCCATATAATTATCTAGATATATCTGTCTGTCTATGACTTCTGAGATGGACAATTTGGTTCCACTCTTTTAATGGAATTAAATATTTAACAGAGAATTTCATTTTCTAAAGATTTCAGCTGTCATTTTTAATTTTTTTCTATTCCAAAAATCATTTTGAAAGGTGACATCAGCATGTGGATAAAGCTTTTAGACCTCAAAGTGATTCTGTACATTAGAGAGAAGTATTGATGTACAAGCCTATATTCAGTTTTTGATTCTTTCTAATATCTGTAATCAGGCACCTCACCTGCTGTCAGTTAAGCAAGGCTTGTGTGTATTTGAAATCATACTTTTCACTGTGAGAGAGATGAGAGCAATTCTAAGCCTGGTTCACATAAGACACTAAACCAGGTATGTGCAATGTTTCTTTACCCGTGGCAATTTTTCAGTGTCTCTGAAATGCAGAGGTTTCAGAATCTGTAAATATGGGATGCAAAAATCCAGGCAGCCACTAGATTGCAGCCAGGATTTTTCTGCAATTTTTCTGCCTTTGAAGTCCATTGTGGACTTCCAGAATTCCTCAGCCAGCCATGCTGGCTGGGAAATTCTAAGAGTTCCACAAATTTGGAGACCCCGGCTTAAGGAAACCATGTTTAAAAATTATACGCTGCTGCTCCTGCAGTAAAGTTCAACAACTGAGACTTGCATTCTGAGAGAATCCTGAAATAGCTCAGACACAACCAGAGATATGTGATCTTCATCTTCATTCCTCACCAAAGGTATCATCTGATTGGTTTAGCTATCTACTACTAAATCTTGAGTCAATTATTAACTTAAAGTGATGCACTGTTTTTGCAATCTTGGTTCTGTAATTTTCATAGCACTTTTTTTATTCTTGGCTGATTTAGCAGCAGCTGAACCTGACCATAAGGAGGTGTTTCTGCTTTTGACCAATAGGGAGTTTCCAATCTGGTGTGACCTTGACCGGTTTATAAAATAATCAGTTCTTGTCAAAATCTTGAAATTTGGCTAGTTTGAGAGCATTGGTCAAGTTGGACAAGAATGCCCTCTAGATTAATGTCCTAATATAATGCAATCCAAATAAATTGAGCTTATATTCATGGTTATACTGTAGCTAAGAGAGCAATTATCAAATTTTGATTTGAGCTTGATAAAATAGCATACCCCATTTCCAGTTGCTTTCAGTCTAGTCTTCAAGTTCTCCTTCAGACTGATTCGTGTCAGCAGGGATTAATCTCATATAATAAAGTAATTACATTTGCAAGTATGGTATTGAATTTATACTGTAGAATGTACTGGAGGAATGTTACCACTCGAATCATATATGACACTGCATGACTTACACTTCTAACAAAATTAAACTCCAAGATCAAGAATGTATAATATTGATAGAAGAGAATATTTGTAGAGCTGAGTTGAGCTGTGGTTAGTTATTTTCTTGCTAGAGTTGCACTGATAGTGTTACCTAGTTTGGTAATGAAACGTCTGCAAGAAAACCACCAAATTCAGAAAGCACCAATTAACAAGCACTCTGGGAGAGATTACAGTTTCTAACACATCAACAAGAATGGTCCTCTGAAAAATCCATAGTTGCAGCTAATCTGACTTTGGGGATTGCTGTTTCAGAGCAATAGAAACAAATGATATAATTGCAATGCTTAACCATTTCTGGAGAATGTAGTGGGAGTGTATCTTCAAAGCTAAAGCCTATCAAATACTTAGCTGTGGTTATCATACCAAAATAGACAATCAGGATCATCCTGGTGGGATAGCATATTAGCATGGTCTTCATCCCCTTTCTTTTCCCTAATCCTCCAGCACAGAGAATATGGTTACCTTACATGTTTATTTTAATCCACATAAATTCCCACCACGTAGAATTAGGAGCTGTCATGTTTCTGTTTTACAAACAGTATATGCCATTGATCGTACTTTAACTCATACATTTATTCTAACAAAGTCCTTTTATTTTGGCAGACAAATCCACCAAAAAACCTAGTTTGTTTTATCATGGATTGTTGTCATAATGGGGAATATCCCACCAGCTATTTGTCTTTAAAATTGCTCATCTGAGACAGACAAATGTCTGCTTAATATGTGAATTTTTAAAAATGTGTGTATTATCAGGGGAAAAAAAACCCACTCAGATGACAAGATTGGTTTATGCAAAGACTCAGGAAGAGTGAAAAGGTTGCTCTATGCATATATAAAAAAAGTTGAAATTACATATTTCTGTAAAATGCCTCTTAAAGAGAAAGCAGAAACTTCCAGAAGGCTCTTTCAACTGAAGGATAGCTCATTACTAAAGATATATTTTGACAGCTGCCTATCTTTTGATTTTGAATAAAACATCTGCTCATTCTTACTGTTTTTTAAACCTTTTTATGTATATACAAGACTGTGGTTTTATCTTTCAAATGACAATGGTTTGGGGTGGGGGAAAGATGCATTAATCATCCCTTTTATCTGTGAAATGTGAATACAGATCAGCTTTTTATAGGTTGTTAAAATCTCAGGTTTAAGGCTGACAGGTTAAGGTATTCTTCGGCAGAGCTTCGGGATGCCATTAGCAGAGATCAAAGAGGTATCCCGTTATTTCTGAGTGCTGTATGTGTGATTGAGCTCAGTGTTCCAAACAACAGCTCTGCTTTTCCATTTTCCGAAAATGGTGGGAATTTCAAACAGTTTTTAGTGTGGGATAAAGGGTTATAATTAAATAGACAAAAATCAAAGCTCCTTTTAGGCAAAACTTGGAGGCACATCTAAAATTGCTTTTTGAATCCTGGCCAATCAAACTTATATCTGAGAAACCATATATTTATTTGTTTCATGACATATTTGATATAAATTATTTTTAATAAAACAGACTGTGATGTAGGTTTGTACTTCTGATTTTACGATTACCGGAACAAATGGTACTTTGCTTTTGAACAGGTCATTAAAAAAAAAACCTTGAAGAAAAGGAACCAAAACTATACAAAGCAATAATTTACTTGTATGAATTATGGCTTGTAATGATAAAACAACTTGCTTTGTCTATTGGATTCCTAATAACTCATTATTACAGTGGGATCCCCATTGTGATATCAGTTAGGTTGCTAATTGAGTTTTAGGTTTAACCATTCAAGAACCAATTCTCTTTCATATTGTAATTCTTCTCCATTTATGGAGCTCCTTTAGGATGGATTCCAACACAAGTCCAAAAGCTGGGAGACTAAACTTCTGGTCCCAGTGACCAACCCAGATTGGATCCTGTGATCCTGCAGGAGTTTTGTCATGGTGGTGAAAGCATCACCACTGTGCCCGCAGGCCCAGTGTCAGTGCATGTGGACACAAAAATAGACAATATAGAAGACCTTAGAAACAGTTCTGCCCTCCAGATGGCAGTTGCCTTTGCCATCCAAGGATGGGGTTTTCTTTACATAAACATGAAGTATCCTCTTTAATATTTTGTACAATTCTTCTGCTTTTTTTTCCTTCCCAAACTAGTACTGTAGTTCTGCATTTCCTTGATCAGGAACGATTTTGGTCTCATCTAGATTAAACATCAGTAGGTTTTTCTTTCAGATAGTTTATAACTTAAGTTTAAAACTTTTTTACAACTTGAACGGATTCCTTGGATTCAGCTCTTGAGGATTTAGTTAGGGGGAAATAAATTCTCCCGGCTTTACTTATATAAAAAAGGAGTGGCTAGATTAAGTTACCCAGAGTCACTCTGGATAGTGGCATGTAAATTAATTAAGTAAATAAAATGCAATTTTAGGAGCATTTTTGCAATAATAAAAGCAATGTAAAATTGCATTATGCTAACCGAAAGGGAAAAAAAGACATCAGTTAATAGTGTGAAGGTAGCATGTGCTCTGTCATTCCACCACATGCTCCAAACCCTGGCTAAATATATCCATTTATCTCCATTGCCACTGCAAAAGATGCTTCTCATGGATTTTATTGTTACTCTTTACAAAGGAAGCTCAGTGGGCTGAGGATGTGCCTTGCATACAGAAGATCCCACTCTGGGAAAGATTCCAGTTTAAATACAGAAGGGAGGATGCTAGTTAGTCAGCAAGGTGGTGAATGGGCTAGTGACCTGATTCACTGTAAGGCAAAAAAATAGGACACTAACAAGAAAGTGCATGTACAAGAAAAACAGAACTTGTGTGTTTTAACAGCTTGGACTACTTTCACGCAATTATGAATGCACCTTCCCCTGCAGTTCTCTTCCTTTCTCCTCCCTCCATCTCTACCCCCTAAATTCAGTGGACATTGACAATGAGCTGGTTGTCTTTAGTCCAGAAATTAACACCTGTTTATGGAATCAACATCTTCACATTTCTTATTTAAACCATCTAATGTGAGGGACATTGTTGTTCTATATTTCTGAACCACTGAAAGCTTATTTAGAGGGATTTCTTTTCACTTGAAAGCAAAAAAAATAAATGGAACTCTTCCTCCTAACATTTCATTTATGTTGTTGTTGTTAGCTGCGAAGTCGTGTCCGACCCATCGCGACCCTATGGACAACATTCCTCCAGGCCTTCCTGTCCTCTACCATCTTCTGGAGTCCATTTAAGCTCGCGCCTACTGCTTCAGTGACTCCATCCAGCCACCTCATTCTCTGTCGTCCCCTTCTTCTATTGCCTTCAATCTTTCCCAGCATTAGGCTCTTCTCCAATGAGTCCTTCCTTCTCATTAGGTGGCCAAAGTATTTGAGTTTTAGCTTCAGGATCTGGCCTTCTAAAGAGCAGTCAGGATTGATCTCCTCTAGGACTGACCGGTTTGATCGCCTTGCAGTCCAAGGGACTCGCAGGAGTCTTCTCCAGCACCATAGTTCAAAGGCCTCAATTCTTTGGCGCTCAGCCTTTCTTATGGTCCAACTTTCACTGCCATACATTCATTTATGTACCTAGCATTTAATAAGGTTTTTATTTTTTTAAGTTTAGGATCTGCCTTGACTTTAGTGGGTAGGCTTGTCCAGAGATTGTGATCAATAATGCAACACTCTGGTGGGAGAAATGAAAGATAATATTGGCTTGCCTTAGATGGGATTTCTACCTTCAAAGAGTTGAATCTGCTAAATGAATGCAGCCAACTGACCCAGGTATTACTGAAATGGATTTGGACAGTCTGTTGGTTAAACAACCGTACTAGTACAAATTTAGCTGAAATGGTATTAGCGTTTCCTGCCTTATGTGAAATTTAAGGAAGATTTCTTTGATAGTCTCTTTTGTTAAGTGGAGTTTTTGAAAGGACTCTGGCTGAAATAACTCTGTTTTACTTTGCCCTTGTCACTGAAAAATGAAGTTAGAGTATCGTGGCATTTCTTTTTTAGTGAACCTGGATAGAGGAACAGAATTCTTTGGAAATAGAGGCTACAGCTAAGAATATTGGCAGGAAATGATGGAGGATTTGGGGAAAGCAAAATAATGAAGCTGCATATATACTGAAAATACATGACCACTAATTGAAAATTGAAGTGAAAATATTCTCAAGATTACTTTGTGAACGCTTATTAGTTCCTTTTACAAGAAAGAAAACTTAGAAGTATAAATTCATACATTCGTTGATTCTTTTAAAATATCAGTAATCTGTCAAGGGAGAAAAGCTTAAATATGTAATAGAATATTTTTTATTGGCCAAGTGATAGGACACACAAAGAATTTGTCTCCAGTGCATAAGCTCATCAACAAAGTGATACATCATAGATCATAATTCATAACATACAAATGAATCATAAGATGCAAACAAGAAGTGATAAATCATAAGATACCAATAGGAGAAGGTAGTATGAAAGAAGATGAGAAAAATGAGAATATTGGCTTGGACATCAATAAAAATATTGAACTACTAACTGAGGAGTGTCCAAATCCAGGTGACCACATGATGGGAACAAGGAGAGACAGAAATTTTTATTTTTTATTTTAATCCCATTTATATCCCGCCCTTCTCTGAAGACTCAGGGCGGCTTAAATGTGCTTAGCAATAGCCTTCATTCTATGTATATGCCTGCTTATTAGGGCTTTCGCCCCCACCAAGCGGCATTATTACAAAGTCAGCTTAATTGCCCCCAACAATCTGGGTCCTCATTTTACCTACCTCGGAAGGATGGAAGGCTGAGTCAACCTTGAGCCTGGTGGGATGCGAACCTGCACTAATTGCAGGCAGCTGGTGTTCCTTAAGGAGGCATTAGCCCACTGCTCCACCAAGGCTCTTGTCATCCCTCTTTGCTGCTGTCTAATGGTCATCTGGATTTGGGCAACCCAGATCTGATCCAGCCCTTGATCCAGAGACAACGAACAAAACTGTGATTTTTTTCCCCCGCCCCCACTCAATTCCACCCTCTTTTGGTAGCTTGCCTCTTAAATTGGATGGTCTTTCTAAATGTATCTTCCTTTTCTTCCTTTTCTCACTTGGAGAGAAGAGAGAAAGGAATGTATGAAAACCCCATCCAACAAATTCTTCATTCTTTAAGTTTTGAATGATTGTAAATGGCTTACAACATTTAAAAAGTGAGCATCGCTTACAAGTTCTTAGAGTCCATACCATTTTCCAGGATAAATGGAGGGATCTGAAGTGTTCCTTCCCTCTCTGTCTCATGTAGGGTTGGTCAGGACATGTCCTTGAAGCTCTTTTCTTCCACATTTTTTTTTATTAACAGTGTTTTCTTCCTAATTTGTAGTTGTTACTCTAATTAGTATATTATGTTGAGATGCAAAATAACAGGGGTGTGCACAAAATTCAAAGCAGCTGTGTGAATATTTCTAACAGAGCCAGAAATGCTTGTTCCATGTAGTTTGTCTAGTTCTGAATGGAAGACAAAACTGGCGTACTCTTCTGAGACTCTTGATTTCTGTGACCTGCTTGCTATTTTATGAAGGATAGCAAGTAAAGTGGCAGGAATCAGTTCTATTTCTGTGTTTGACTGAACTTCGGGAGAGTGAGTGGGGAGAAGCAGCAGCCATTTAATCACATGTTCAAAGGCTCACTCATGCTCAGTGCCAGCCGCTAAGGGATTCAATAATCAGGCTGGGTGCTGCCTCTGCATTCAGAGAGAGTTCAGAATGGCCTGTCCAAAATGTGTGAGCCAATGGAGAACTCTTCCCCCATAGCCCTCTGCCTTCTTTGAGAAGAGCAGAAAGCGTGATGCTTGGAAAATCATTGCTAGCACAGTCTTCTTGTGTTTCCAAAGTGAGGCTGGCAGAATTGATACCCTGAAATAAGAATAGCAGTCAGATGAATGAGAAAGAAAGAAGGGGAAGGGATTCTTCTCTGATGTATGCCCTTCTCCTCTCCCTATCAAGTGTGGATCCTCCTCCTTCTCCTCCTCCTCCACCTCCTCCTCCTCCTCATTTCCCTTCTTCTGTGCTCATTGGCGGGTTTTGCCTTTGGCACCAAGGGCAGCTGCACAAGCAGCAGTGAACCACCACCCCTATCTGGACCAAATGCAGATCCTTCCAATACCACTGCAAATGTAGAGTCAAGAGGAAGGGTCAACAAAAAACAGAGACGAAGGGGAGGACTCTATGCTTTGTGGGGTGGGAGATAGGAGAGGGAAAGATGGGACAGCAGGTATAGTGAGTAGAAGGATCATTTTGGTGGAAGATAGCAGCAGGATGGGTGAGGGTTACTGGTGGGAATCCAGATCTCCATGTTGTCTGGAAAACCCTGAAAAACCTCTTATCACTGTCATATTTTGTAAAATATGCAATATCTGTAGAATATTGTCCCTCAGCTATTTGTCTAATTAAATTATTCAAAGTATGGTTGTGCTGGGTTTTATAAGGTATCACTCTATAATTTACTTTACACAGTGTTGCGGTGTTGCTGGTTAATATTTTGTATATTTTGTTTCTTGGTAGGGGTTGCCTATTTTTATTTTTTCATTTAATCTCACATGTTTAAATTGATATTAGATTAGTTTGAAAGCATTCTAGTATTTTTGCCAGAATTATACATAAAAAGTTGTTTTGAAGATGTATAGCATCAGAATAAAAGTCCTACTCCTTTTGTGGTGTGGGGGTCCTACTCAGTTTTCTTGCTTTTGATTTCTCTGAATAATTTAGGACAGTGAGTGTGTTACTTGTACAGTTGAGAAGATAATTGAAACAGATTCAGCACTGTGATTTAATAATCTTAACATAATGCACTATATATGCAATGGCAGGCATCCATTATCTGGACTGGTCAATTATTTATTTCCTTGAAAAAGTAGAGCCATTTCCCCAATGAGCCGCTCAATGAACATTATTGCCATAGGCATCTGTAGTTTGCAATGTTTAAAGTGCATTTTTAAAGACCTGCTAATTACACATTTAATTACATGTCCAGGCTCAGAAAATGCATTTGCTTTTGTAAGCAGTTATTTATCAGAAAGCACTCTTTTCCAAATGCTTTTGTTTCTTCTTTCTACAAATTACATTACAGACAGATTTAATTTTGAGCTAATTAGGCATGAATATAAGAGAAGCTGTGTGAGGCACTAAGAACAATGAATCTATCCATATAAGTTATATTTCTGTGAGGTTAGATTTGGTGATAAGTTTGAATCTAAATATACATGCACCTTGGCGTCACATGTTCTATTAAGCTATAATATGTTTTGCTTGTTTACCACTTGCAAAATATATGAATCTAGCTATGATGGTTTGATGGCTCAAAATATGTTTAACAAAACTCATGTATTTGCAATGATTTGTGAACCAGCCATACAGAAGCTATTTGCATTCAGGTGATGAGTATTGGACTAAACTGTAAAATACCAAGATTACTTCTAGATTACTTCAAATGCTGGACTTGATGGCAAAGTCACAGATGAATTTTTACGGCATATTGAAATCTGACAGAATTGTTCTTGGAAGACTTTGAAAACTGAACATGTGCTCAACTGGTTTATTTACAATTCTGCATGAAAAAGAAAAGAAAAATGGAAAAGGTGTACAAAACATAATATTGGTTATAATATGTGATGGTTACATATGTTTATTTTTCTGGGAAGCAAAGTCTGCATTCAGTAGAGGCAGGCACACTCAGTACAAAGGCCAATTATCCTATCTGACAAGGAACTCATGACCTTCATAGGGAAAAACTCTTTTGTTATTATTTTATAAAATCACAATTCTGCTTGAATTCTTATACTAGACAGCATCCAAGTGATGTCATTCCACTAATCCTACCAGCAAAATGGATTACGTCCCCCAGCATCACCTCATGTAAGATCCCAAATTTGTTTTCTAGGGGTTGAGAAACTAAAACAAATTTGCAATGTACATGACAATGCATGGAGAAAAGAACTGGGATCCTATGGAAATGTGTTCACCTATGGTGTAATGTGTAATGTATTGGCCTTATATGTTTAAATTGCTTGCTTTGTGTTTAACTGTTTGCTGAATGGCTGACCTACTTTTGCATGTTTTGTAACGGTTGCTGGGCTGACTGGACTGGCTGTCTCCAGTCGGTTAAGTAGGTTTGGGTGGGAAACTGCTTCTTTAAATCTATTGGTCGCCGCCTAGAGGCCAACCGTATAAATAGCTGCACAGCAGCTATTAGCTTGCTTCAGTTATGTTCTGACTCTGAATAAACCTTGTTGCTGTTTGAACCCTTCATCTCACTCAATGCCTGCAGAACTGAATACATAACACTGGCGATGAAGGTGGGATGTGCTGCTTCATTGTAAGAGCCTGAAGTCACTAGGGGGTGAGGCCAGCACAGAGCCTGGCAGGGAACAGCATTCCCCCCCCCCTTGGTCTGCCTAGCAAGCCACGCTGGATACCACCCCACCATAAGGATCTGTCCTAGGGCCTACACAGAAGCCAGCAGCACAAGGCAACGCAAGACATGAGCCACGAAGACTACTTACTATGGTGAAGGTCGGAAAGCTCGAAGAGTTTGACGTGACAGACCCGGAGAGATGGTCATCCTACATTTCACACATAAAAAACTACCTCTGTGCCAATCAAGTCAGCGAAGATGGGCTGAAGGCTGCGACCATCCTCTGCGTGTGCGGCCCAGCCACCTTCGATATCACTGAGAACTTGATTGCCCTGGCGTTACTGAAGACCATCACCTACGCAGATTTGAAGAAAAAGCCCCAAGACTACTTCGAGCCGAGGTTATCCATGATAATCTGGAGGCATGCCTTTGAGCAGTGCGAACAACAACCCGGCAAGTCGGCAACGGAATTCATCACAGCACTTTGGCAGGCATCTCAACTTTGCAATTTTGCTGACTTGGAAGAGAGACTAAGAGACCGCTTAGTCTGTGGACTCAGGAACAGAGAGCTCCAACAAAAACTTTTTGCTAAAGAGACTCTCTCGCTACAAGAGGCCTTGAAGGAGGTCATGGTGGATGAAGCCATCGGAGGGGCCGTCAAGGCCCTGCAGCCCTCCAAAAGTGCGCCAAACACAGAAATCATCCACCATGAGGACACCGAGTGATTGGAAGACACCGACTCTGACCACAATGTCGACAAGATACAGAGGTACCAATAAAAGTGACCCAGGCTATCTGACAAGGCTTTTTATTCAAGGACCCTGACTTATGCGGAGCGCAATTATGCGCAAATTGATGAAGAGGCCTTGGCCATTGTGGCCAGGGTTAAAAAGTTCCGTGACTATTGTATGGATGCCATTTCACAGTCTTCATTGACCACAAGCCTTTGCTAGGGTTCTTCACAACGAACAAGCAGACACCTCAAATTCTGTCACCACAAATGTTGAGGTGGTCTATATTCCTTTCAGCCTACAGCTACAGACTGATCTACAAACCAGGCAAAGAAATTGTCCATGCAGACGGCCTTAGCAGATTGCCCTTGCCACACATGGAGCCAGCTCCAGCTCCGGCTACACGCACTTTAGCCATACAGGATTTGCCAGAGTTCCCTCCATGTAGGAGACGTGGCTGTGGAAACAGCAGCAAACAAAACCCTTAGCCATGTATTGACGTGGGTTCACACAGGATGGCTTGACAATAGCCTGGGACCAGAGTTCAAAAAAATTTTTATGTGAAAAAAATGAGCTGTCAGCTGATAAAGGGTGTATCCTTTGGGGCAGTAGAGTTATAGCCCCCAGCTCACTTAGGCCCAGGGTTCTTCAGTCTCTGCACGAAGGCCATCTGGGAATAGTCCGGATGAAGGCACTGGCAAGAAGTTACCTCTGGTGGCCAGGGGTAGATAAAGCTATTGAGGCCCAAGTACACAGGTGTTACACGTGTCAACAATCCAGACCAAAGATGCCTCAGGCCTCTGTCCACCGATGGGAGGAAACATACACACCATGGTCAAGAATCCACATAGATTTTGCCGGGCCCTTTCAGGGACAGCTGTTTTTAATAGTGGTTGATAGCCACTCTAAATGTTTGGAGGTGTTTCCAATTTCCAATATGATTACTACTAGGACCATCCTGGTGTTGCGGAAACTATTTGCAACACATGGGCTTCCAGGCATTGTAGTCTCCGACAACGGGGTCCAGTTCACCGTTTTTGAATTTCAGGCCTTCCTCAGGGCAAACCTCATAAGGCACGCTACATCGGCTCCCTTTCACCCATCGTTGAACGGGCAGGCAGAATGCATGGTTTACGTAACCAAGGAATCCCTGAAATGCATTGTCACAGGGTATTGGCACCACAGGCTGGCCGATTTTCTACTATGCCAGCACACAACGCCTTGCGTTACCACGGGCAAGAGCCCAGCAGAGCTTCACTGGGGCAGGCGGCTGATCAATAAACTGGACAGGCTGCACCCCGACAGCCTCAGACACTGCACGTCCAAAGGCACCAAGAAACTTACAAGTGGGTGACCAGGTTTGGAGCTGGAATTATAGGCAAGGGGCTTTGTGGGTGGAAGCAAAAGTTGTTAAGGTGTCAGGACCACTTTAGTATGAGGTGGTGCTGGAAGATGGGCGAGTCATTCGCCGACACACTGATCAGCTGTGTCGGCGGCTAACAGATCAGTCACTGGCTCAGGACTTCCAAGAGGGACAGACACTGGGTCCACAAGTCAGTAATCCAATGGAGCAGTTTGCACGCTCTGAGAGAACTCTTGTACAAGAGAACAGGGAAGGGGCCATAAAAAAGACCTCTCCTGACACACAGACTGTATCACAGGGTCTGGACAGTCAACCTACACCCAGAAGCAGCCCTGCAGATTTCGCTGCACAATTGGACTTTGGTTTGGGCCGACCAGGACAGGCTGGCCAAAGGGACTCAAGTCGCTTGGACTCCACTGACCCGCAGAGCCTTGATCTACCCAGCCTGGCAAGCAAGGAGATAGACCAGGAGATCCCTGTAACCCCTAGACGTTCTGAACGAGCACGAAGGCCACCTAAGTATCTGCAAGATTATGTAAACAAATGAGAGTTTGTGCTATCCAGGGGGAAGGGGTGTAATGTATTGGCCTTATATGTTTAAATTGCTTGCTTTGTGTTTAACTGTTTGCTGAATGGCTGACCTACTTTTGCATGTTTTGTGACGGTTGCTGGGCTGAGCTAGGCTGGCTGTCTCCAGTCGGTTAAGTAGGTTTTGGGTGGGAAACTGCTTCTTTAAATCTATTGGTCGCCTAGAGGCCAACCGTATAAATAGCTGCACAGCAGCTATTAGCTTGCTTCTGCTATGTTCTGACTCTGAATAAACCTTGTTGCTGTTTGAACCCTTCAATGCCTGCAGAACCGAATACATAACAGAATGTATCTCTCTTTTTTGCATAAGTGGAACAAATACATAAAATAATGCTTATGGGAACCTGTCTTCTGAAGAACAAGTCTTGTTAGATGTCAAGGGGCTTCTTATAGGTAGGCTGGGCTGCTATGATTTTTGCTAGAACCCCAAAGAGGTTCATTGCAAGCTCCTGCTTTAGCAAATGATTCATGCAGAAGGACAGTAATAGCTTTAAGCATCAAAACAGGAAATTGAAGACAGGACCATCTCTTGTAGATGACTTCTTCTTGTGTAATATGAAAGAAGAAGTCTCCAGGATATGGAAGAAATTGTAATAGGCATTTCAGCTGAATGGGATTAAACAGAAATTTCATTATATTTTGTGTAGATTCATCATGACATTAAAAGTGAGTTTCCAGTTTTCATATTAGAAAAATCAACTTGAAAGGAAGTGTGTGAGGGAAAGAGACTGTAATGGATTGGGTTTATCTATTGATTATTGTATTTGATTCTACCTGTTAGGTAATAGCATGAGATCTGCCACAAACAAAGCACATGCTCTGATACTGGAGTGAGCTCTTTTTTCTGAAGCATTGCTTGGGGCTCCCCCCCCCAAGAATGTCCAATATTATCCATCCTTAATAAACAACAGTACTTTATTCAGATTTGTTCCCAAGTCTACCACATGAACCCTAAGCAATTTGACAGGAAGGTTTCTAACTTAAAGTGTAAACATTTCCCCACTCATGTCTATATACACTACCTCATTTATATGTTTAACAAATATCTGGTCATGTTATATGCATCTTTATAGTGTCTTTAAATGTATTTCTTGGAAAAAAGGGGGGGATGTTTTTTAGCTTTTCTCCCAAGACTGATTTACAGTGGGTGATACCCTTTCAAATATCCACTTTCTTGAAATAGTACTGCCCAGTAGCAATGACACTGTGAACAGATGCTGTAAGTATTTTATATCATCTTCCTGACAGGCTTCAAGTCTGGTCATTTTCACAATCTGGGTTGGGAAGAAAATATAGATGAATAACAGTGAATTATTACAACAGACATACAGATTTTTATGAAGAGTATTATCTGGATTTTATTTTATTTTTTAAAAAATGAAAAACATCAATCTAAGAATTCCTAAATTCTACAATTGTTGGAGAAGCTTTGCTCCAAGTTATTTCTGAATGAAGCAAGTCCTTGTGGGAGTCAGTTCATGGTACTTTCAGTGATAAGAGTAAATAATTGCCTGGCACTTCATATATTAGGTTTTAGGTAGATGTTATTATTATTACATATTAAACACTATCTCTGTGATCTTCTTCTGTTTTTAAATGAATTTAATACATGTCATTGTTCTCTTGGTTTACAGACAAATTGGTTGTATAGCCTGAATATCATTTTTCTTTTATTCTAATATAAGAGAAACCAGTTAACCCCAACGCAAGGTATTAAATGTAATACAACTATTTCCTTAATGGGTATTTTAGGTCCAGCCAGTTATTGAATTCTCCACTGCCAGCAGATAAGTCTTAACCAACTGTGACAAACCAGAACTGCTATGTTAATATTACAGTCAGCCATGCCAAAATTAATATTTTGGCTAGAAGTGCCAAGGTATATAATATAGCATGTGTTTGTCTTTAATGTTACAAGAGAGTATTCTGTCACTCGCGCACTTCAGGAAATGCCAGTATGGTGATTCACTGAATTTGCATTTATGTATGCTGCTTATGCTGATAATCAAGGGTGGTGTTCTGGAATGCTTGTAATTACAACATTTCATATTCCCAGGAAAAATGAGCCATTGGTGATAACTGCCATTTGTTTGAACAAAGAAGCAAATGTCCATTTATAACAATTCCCACAGAGATACTGGAAACAGGTTTTGGTAAAAGTCAAAAGCTCTAAAAGAGTGAAAATGGAGAGGGCATCCAAGAACATAAGTGAAAAAAACAGATGATGACAAAAACAGTCAAAGGGAAGGATGTGGGAAAAGTCAGACAATGGTAAAGAGATAAAAACCAGAGGAAAAAGGTTCTTAACATTCAAATGAGAAATTCTATGTACAGAAAGTAGAGAAAAGCTGTTGTTAGATCTTCAGGCTACATCAATACAACATCTCCATGATGAATTCTCTAGACCTAAGCAGAAAAAAATCAAAAGTCAGCTTCTCGTCTCGCTGGAACATTGCTCGAGGAACAAGGTGTTCTTCATCTCTGATGTGTGGCATGTTTCTGCTGTCTGCCATCTACATAAACCTAGATGCAGTGGTGGGATTCAAATATGTGAACAACTGGTTCTCTGTGTTTATGCCGCTTCCGGAAGTCCATTCTGGGGCTGGGCAACAAAAAATTAGCTACCGGTTCTGCCGAACTTGTGCGAACCGGCTGAATCCCACCACTGCCTAGTTGTATTTTCTGGTCTGGTTCTTTTGCTTTACCCCTTGATCCTTGTTGTTATTGAAATACCAAACAAAACCATGAAAAAGTTAGAGGTTGGGGAAAAAAATAAAACACTATAGGAGTGACACACAATAAAAAGAAGAAGCAAAGACTGTGGTCTCCAGTACAAAGTACAGTTGTGCAGAAGTGAAAAAACTTCATAATGCAAGCCCCACTCTTACATACTTCTGTCTTGATGCTGGATACAAATAGGTTAAGTCAGGTGACTTAAATAATGAGGCATGTGTTATTATTTGTTCCACCCCTTAATGTGAACCATGGATAAATAACTTGTGTGTTATTGAGAAGAGGGCAGGTGCTTGAGTCTGTCAAACTTATTGGGTATATAATCTAAAGTCTGACAAATCTGTTGTACTCCTTTAGAGAACCCAACTGAATTTTGCTATTGCATTTGGATGTGCTTTCCTTAACTGTGGCTTAGAGAATAAGCCACAGTTGGTTGAGTGTGTACAACATTCTAAGCAGATATCAGATAAAAGGCTTCATGGACATTGGCAGAAGATGGAAAGAAATATTAATGGTATCAAGAAATAGCTTAGGTTGGTGATAGATGCTCAGGACCACAAAAATAACTTTTTCAAATGTGTCCAAAGGAAAAAAAAATGGTACACCAAGAAAAAGTAAAGCTAGAAAATCCTGTAAAATAACAAAGGCACAGCAAGTCACTTCACATTTTAGTAACAAGAGAATACTGTACTATTTGTGTTCCACCAAGCAGTCATGAAGAATGACTTTACCTCTTCAGAGCTGTGTGAAATATACTGCTCAAAAAAATAAAGGGAACATTTAAACAACATAATGTACTGTATTTAATAGTAGGATGTCTTACCTTGTGTTCCCTTTATTTTTTTGAGCAGTATATATCCTGGGATGTTACAGAAAATTATTGGTAATCCAGTTAAATTTTATTTAGAAAATCCTGGTGAACTAATGAAGGGATAGATGACTGAAGAGAATATTACGCTTATTCTAAAAAAGTGGAAAATCAATGGAATTACCAACTATTAGGGTGTAAGTGTCTATATGTGCAGCTGAATTTCAGGAACATATTAGGAATTTTGCTGGTGTACCACTCAATGGCATAATCACTTAAATTTCTTGGTCTACTTAACACTAGTGTTGGAATTCTTTAGGCTATTAATGCTGGGGAATCTACATGGCTCAGGATTTCCTGGAATCCATGACAATTATGGCCTTAATTCAAATACTATCAGGCCCAACCTGATAGTTGTGATGGGGGGGTCTCCCGATACTCCCATGTAACACCTCTGCTCCGCGAGCTGCATTGGCTTCCAGTTGTCTTCCAGGTGACATTCAAGGTGCTGGTGATGACCTATAAAGCCCTAAATGGCATGGGCCCGGATTATTTATGGGAGTACCTTTTGCTGGCGTTAACTTCCCATCGTCCTGTGCGCTCCCACAGAGAGGGCCTCCTCAGGGTGCCGTTGGTGAGGGAATGTTGACTGGTGGCCCCCAGGGGGAGAGCATTCTCTGTGGGCGCGCCTGCCCTCTGGAATCAGCTCCCTGTTGAGCTCCGGATGGCTCCTGACCTTCGCTCTTTTCGCCGCGACCTGAAGACGTGGCTATTTGAACTTGCCGGCCTGGACTGAGGGACTGGGATTTTAGATTTTAGATTTTAAATTTTAGAACGTGTTTTATTGTTTAGGGCTACTTGGTTTAATTTATTTTAATTTTGTATATTATGTGTTGTATATAGTATTTTAATTGCCCTGTACACCGCCCCGAGTCCTTCGGGAGAGGGGCGGTATATAAATCATCATCATCATCATCATCATCATCATCATCATAAATGAACAGATGCAAGGTCTTGTTTTCACCTCAAAGAATTTAATGGATAATCTGAAGGTTTGGTTACTAGTTGTTTGTCAAGATTGGATCACTATTTTGTCAGTCTGCTAGTGTCCACTATTACGTTCCGCAGTAGTGTCATCTGTAATGGTATGTGGGAATGACCTTGAGAGACAGGTCAAATAGATGCTGTTTAAGGAATAGTCAGATAAAAGACAGCTGAGCCCTCAAAATGTGGGCAAGGAAGAGACTCAAAAGAAACTCTTAGTTTTTCAGATTGTAAAAGAGATAGGAGATATATCTGCTCCCAGACTTGCAAGATTCTATTAAGATAGTTTACAATAAAGTAGAATTAGCTGTATGGTCATGTTTCCTGCATGGCTCACTTCATAAGGCTGACAGAATAAGATAGCTCATACCAGACAATTTATGGGCATCAGTGTCCTGGTGGCAGGGAGGCAAAATGGCTGTTGAATTAGTGGGAAGGAATCCTTTTGTATGTTCATCAACAGACACTCACGCCCTCATTAGGACTAGGTTGGTTGATTCAATATGCCATATCCAGTACTGGCCACAAATACTATCCCTGCACTCTGACTAATGTTAGACTGTTCAGTAGTACAACACCTATGTTTACCAGTCCTGCAGTGGCTTCCAATTCAGGATACTCTTTTTAACCTATAAAGTCCACAGGCTCTGATCCCAGAATATTTGTGAGATTGTCTCCTCCAACTTGACTCTTAAGGGCTTCTTCATTCTACTTTTATGGGGATAATCCAGATTCCTTCAGTTTGGGAGGCGAAACAGGCAGAGACCCAGAAGCAGTGCTTCTCCAATGCTACTTCAACCCTCTGGAATAATAAGCTTCTGCCAAAGATGAAGTTAGCCATTTAAATATATTCTAGAAAACAGTTGAAACAGGGCTGTTCCAACAACACTTTGGAGTCTAATGTCTGCTTTTTGCTTGCCATCCGTTTTGCAATGGGTTATCTTAATTTTGTATTGTGTTTAATGAGTGTTATAATGAGGCTTATTGTTTTGCTGTTTTTATGCTTTGTGAGCTGCCTAGAGATACACAATTGTGATTCACAAGAAATGGAGAGAGGAAGAAGGAAGGTCAGTTTTAGACTATGTTTGAAAGAGGCTGAGCTGGAATTACCCTAAAAATGATGTCATAGCAAGCATGTATTTGTCAAGAACAAATCCTGCGAGATTAACGTTTTCATTTTGACTGGGTGATTTCCTAAACACATTATGGAAATGCTGTAGATGCAATGTATCGTGATTTCAGTAAAGCATTTAACAAAGTGCTCCATGACATGCTGGTAAGCAAGGTTTTTTTATTATTATTATTATGATTGGATGGCATGACAATTATATTGAAAATGTGCTCAGTCGTTTTTCATCATTGGAGCAAGATGCCACAGGGTTAGTTCTGAGCCCAAACTGTTCAACTCTTTTATTACAAACTTGGATGAATAAGTAGAGGGAATGTTTATTGCATTTGCAGATGGTACAAATTAGTTTGAAGAAGCTAACACCCTGACAATCAGAAATAAAATTCAAACTGATTTTGATCAGTTGGAGAAATAGTGAAAATAATAGAATGAAATTTAGTAAAGACAAATATGGTTTTACACTTAGGAAACACAAATCAAATGTACAGATAAAGAATGGGTTTCCTGGCTTGGCAATAATAATTTGGGAAAGATTTTTGAATAGCAGTGAATTACTTATCACTCACCCATGTGATGTGACTGCAAAAAAAACAAAGGAAATCAAATTTTCGGTTGCATTAGGAGAAATACAATTTTCAAATCACGAGAAATAATATTTAAAATTTAACAAACATTATTCATTTCTTCTGTCCGATCAGATACCAAACTGGAACAGGTTCTGAGAAGAACTTTGAGGATAATCAGGGAAGCAGAAACTAAATCCTATGAAGGAAGTTTAAAGGAAAAAAAACCTGAGTGAAGAAGGATGTTTGCCTTTGAAAAGACAAGCTCAAGGAGGGATATGAACAAATTCCTCAGATGTCTCTAATAATATTATATAGAAAGTTGTACTCTATTCTCTGCTGTTCCTCAATGGAAGACATTAAATCATAAAGTTAATTGCATGAAGAAATATTTCAACTGGCTGTTAGAAAACAGTAAAAAAAAAGTTCAGCCAAGAACCAAGTAGAATTGGTAGGTTTCTCTTAATTGGATCTCTTCAAGCTGAGACTATACAACCATTTATAACACCTTCTCCCTTCCCATTTGCCAATTTCAAGTTTGACTAATAAGTGTTATACTACAGGCTTTAAGAGACAGTGTCAAAACATATTCAGTGCTTGCTTTTTCCATTACTAGTTTATGTTGAATGATTCACACTGATATTTCCCTTATTAAGTGATAGATGTGCAAGGGACCAACTAACCCATAATCTTACTTGCAAGATACTTCAGAAATTTCAGTATTTATCTCTAAATGTTTATGTTGACAACACTGTACTGTTAATACAGCAATCCCTGCTGTAGTACAATATAACATCCGTTATTAAATCATTAAACTGGCACAGCTTTCAGTCAAAACAAAAGTGACAACTAACTTGCTTCTAATGCCTAGGCCAGGGATCTTCAAACTTGGCCCTTTTATGACTTGTGGATTTCAACTCCCAGAATTCCTCAGCCAGGCATGCAGCCACGCGAGTTGTGATGGGGGTTTCCCGATACTCCCATGTAACACCTCTGCTCCGCGAGCTGCATTGGCTTCCGGTTGCCCTCCGGGTGAGATTCAAGGTGCTGGTGATGACCTATAAAGCCCTAAATGGCTTGGGTCCGGGATATTTGAGGGAACACCTGCTGCCGGCATCAAGCTCCCTTCGTCCTGTGCGCTCCCACAGGGAGGGCCTTCTCAGGGTACCGCCGGCAAAAGATTGCCAGCGGGTAACACCCAGAGGGAGGGCCTTCTCTGTGGGTGCGCCTGCCCTTTGGAACCAGCTGCCCGTAGAGCTCAGGACTGCCCCTGACCTTCGTTCATTCCGCCGGGACCTGAAGACCTGGCTCTTTGAGCTTTCCGGCCAGGACTGAGAATTTTAATTGCAATTTTATTTTAATTGGGTTTTAATTGGAGTTTAACAGGGGTTTTATTTTATTCAAGGACTAAATTTAATTAATTTTAATTGTTCTTAACTTTTGTAATTGTATTGTTGTATTGTTATTTTAAATTCCTTGTGAACCGCCCTGAGTCCTACGGGAGAAGGGCGGTATATAAGTCCAATAAACATAAACATAAACATAAACATAAACAAGTCCACAAGTCATAAAAGGGCCAAGTTTGAAGACCCCTGGCCTAGGCATATGTCATGTCATGCCTCCGTCTGAGCCTGAATCCGAGGAAGACGTGGAGTGCTTTGTTGAGGCCCAGGAGTGGGTGTCTGTGGCTTTGGAGGACTGTAGGATAGAGCAGGCTGAGGCAGGCCAGGGCCCTTCAGGTTTGGAACAGGGAAGACAGAGTGCAGGTGAGGAGCAAGCCCCCCCCTGTTCCTAGAGCAAGGAGAGCAGAGAGGAGGAGAGAACAACGGAGGCAGGCTCAATTGCTCAGGAGGAGAGCATCCCGTCCCACTTCACAAGGCACAGCTGGGGATTAAGATATAAGGAGACGCTGTGGGGTGCGGCATTTGCCGGGAACAAACGTGTTATCTTGAGATAGTGAATTGTGCTCTTGTCTAACCTGGATACTTTGAAATCCGGACCGGTTGGTTTCCTGTTTCACAACCACAGAAGACATTTCTGAATCTCTCCTTGCAGACTGCAGGCAAGCCGAGAGTTAAAAGGACTATTTACGTTTTTGTTTTGTTTTTGTGTTATCTGTCTTGCCTGTGTGTGCATTGATTGAACTCTTGCCAGCTTATGTGGGAGCTTTTGGGGAACTTGGGCAGTGATTAAAGGACTGTTTCCCTTGCCAGCCAACTGCTTTGCCTCCGCTGGGGGCCCTGGGTCATCACATGTCACTTTTTTCAGCCTCCTAAGTACTGTATCTTTAATTTGTCCACTTGGGATGAGAGAGACATTTTAACAGGAAAAAAATTCTGTTCTATTTTTGGGGTTGAGAGAGCTGCTTTATTCTGTGAAAAAGTAGATATTGCATATCTTGTATTTATTAACATTTCTGATTTTCATTTATTATTCTTGGATAATTGAGTTGTGGAGAGAGCACAGGGGGAGGCTCATCTAATCTCAATGTACACATGTTGTACTTTGACAATAAAGGTTTGTTTATTTATTTATTTATTTATTTATATTCAGCTTCCCATAAAATAATCCACTTATGATCAGCAATCCATGTCCTTGTATAAGCTGGGATATTTTGTTATTGCTAGGACCAAATTCTGTTTTCACAAACCACAGATTAAAAAGTGATAATCAGATGCTATCAGTGTTATTTATATTTTATGACAAAGCAGAACAAGTAAGTCCTACATTTTGAAGAAGTCAAGGATATACACACTTTAGAATTTCTGGACAAAAAAGAATTGGCCAGCAAGTACTGTACAATTGTGAATCTTTTCTATTTATTTTATGAATACGCTTGATTACTATCTGTACAGGATTCCTGCTGACAACCTAACAATGGTTATCAAAATCACTCGTTCTGATGAAAGCTGTTTAGCTTTAAATGGTTCTTCTGGAGCAGGGTGAACCTTCAATACTGAATCATGCTGAGATCAGTTTGATCCATGAATGGGCATCAACCACTGCTCTTGTGAGTCAGTAGCCTAGGTAATAAAAGGGACCCAATACAGACCTGTAATCAAACAGCATGGCACTGTGGTGACCAAAAAATTGCCATGAATTTGCTTTAAAAAAACAAACTTTAGAGAAGAATGTGAAAGTGAAGGGAACAAAACAAATACTTGTAACTGGCCAGAAATCAAGGGCTGATTGACTGATACACTAGATGTTCAACTATTGGCCCAGAAGGCAAATGCTGATGTGTTGCAAGCTTGTGAACATGTCAACGTGCCAATGCCCATAAGTATTCTGGTATCCTAATAAAGTCAGACAGGCTGTTCAATTTCTGTTGCTTTTTAATTGTACAATTAGGAGAGGTGTGTGACAGGCAGACTGATGGCCAAAGATAACATTGCATTTTAGAGAGGGAAAGGAAAGTAGTATGTAAATCCATGGGGTTCTCCCTTACTACTAATTATGTTATGAGAACCAGCTGCTTTATATATGTTGTGTGTCAGTATTTCACTTTTGCTCATTTGTCCATTAAAAATATAAGCACAGTTTGTTTCCCAGACACCAGCAAATAAAAAGATGAGATAAAGGAAGCTGTTCTAGGCAGCCCCAAATAGTCTCCCTCGTCTTATTAATGTGATTTGCAAAATAGCTGAACATCAAGAAAGTGCTTTGGCTGGAGTAAATGCTGATGTTTATTGAATTCTGTGAGTTATCTTCTTCTCTTTCTTCAGAGCAGGACTATGCCATGTTTGGAACAATTAGACAGCTATATCTCCCTTGTGTGGTTTCTTTAGTAGGGTAGTGAGAGACTTTCAGTACTGCTGTGGTGTAATTGTGACATGAACATTTATTACTAGAAAAGATATTAGTGGAAGATCTAGTTGAAACAAAACACAGAAACCTGTTTTATACATGAGCAAAAGAAGCTTGATAGTGTGTCCTCTCCAAAAACATTTGTTTTAAATATGGATACATTATAGGGTATATTTCCCAAAGATATCTGAACTTTGATTTCAACTGGAAAAGTGCAGGCAAAATGGCTTCTGGGCGTCATCGCCTTCATTTTTTCCTTGAGAGATTTTCTTTACTACTACCCCATTTTAAAAGAAGATGTAGAATGTTAAATTTACATTCAAATTTGAACAAAAATCCAAAATCGTCTCCAAATGAATTTGAACATCAGCATCAAAATCAGTTTTGTCATTATGGTTTTTCATCGAAATAAGCTATCGGACACATTGTACAACTGACAAATGAAATGCAGGGGATTGAACACTACAGTTACAATGCCTTGAGCTGGGTGTGACTCAGCATTCTTATTCTACTTTATACACTGCAACTTCTTCTAAAACCACAAACAGCTTATTTTTGACACACATTTTGTGAGCCCATAAAACCCCTTACAAGGAGACTGGTCTTGTTGTGGATATCATTGCCGCTTCTACATCAAAAGGTTGACTTACTTTGCAAGCATCATATTTCTAGTTGTGTCCAGGTGTGTGTGCTAAGTCAGGCATGACTGAATGCAGCGCACTTGAGTTTATTGGGAAGGTGATTTTTTTTTCTAGCAACTTCATATTTTAGTACAACTGTTGTGCTTCACAAAACAATGGGGAAAGAGGGCAGGAAATCTTTCTTTCTTTATGGAAACTGGAATTGCTCCATATTCACATAAAAGATTTATGTATAGCTAGAAGAAAGTAGAACTCAAACAAAATGGTCCTCTTGACTCTTCAGTTCCAATAGAAGACAATTATCAAGGACTCCACATGGTTTTAGTACTCCACCTGATTTTATTACCAGAACTATCAAGGACTCCAACAGAAGGAAATTATCAAGGAGAATATACTGCTATACTCTCTGTAAAATTTGACAGACTTTGGCCACCCATTGATAAACCCACCATTAATTGTAATACACTGTTACATCTTGTTCTGTTTGTTTTGTTTTGTTTTATTTTAATGTTTTAATTTTTATTCTGGTCTGCAACTATAATAGCTAGGTACGTAGCTAAGTAGCTAGGTAGCTAGGTAGGTAGCTAGGTAGATGATAGATAGATAGATAGATAGATAGATAGATAGATAGATAGATAGATAGATAGATAGATAGATAGATAGATAGAAAAAAGAAAACAACACCCACTTCAAAAATTGAAAGGGCAAGCTACTGTATATAAGAGAGAAAACTTCACATTCACTTGCAGTAATGATATTACCTAGTTGGGTGATGAAGTAAACTGTCATGCTCAGGAGCATCAAAGACTCCATATGATTCTGCAGTCCTTTGCACAACATGAGAGGGGATCTCTGAATCTGGAAAACTAAGTTTCATGCTAAATGAGGGGAAGGTTCTGTATCTCGGCACTACCTGGGGGGCTGTAAAGTTCAGGAAGTTGCACAACAGAACTGAACGGTGAAATGCAACCCTATCCCACACCATCCAAATCTTGCTTTACTTCAGGAATGCAGTAATTTCATATGCCAACAGAGTGCCAGAAGTGAAGGACTTTACCAAACAACTATGACAACTTTCCATTTTTTGTATTGCTACTCTGCCATTCCGGCTTTGAACCATTGTGAAGTGTCTTGCCATCATATATGCATACTAATTTTATTGATACACTAATTATATATAATTAACAACAATAAAAAAATAGGATGGCCCTTTTCCGCCAAACAGATATGAAAATTACAGCAGCAGAATATGCCTGGAAGTCATTTTCAGTTCATATACCCATAATTTCTCTCTCCCTGCTCCCATTCATTGATAATTCTTTTCAAGTCCTGGCAGAAGGAACTCAAAGGTGATCACAGTTTCAGATAATTTAGCGTGCAAATGGGAGCTGCATTAGCAATTCAGCAGTTCAGTTCTCTGACTGCCTGACTTTTATCAATCTGGCAAGCTTCATCTTTGCCAGTGTGCTAATTGGTGAGTATGTGAAATAATGAACATTCTTCTATGTTCTGGATTCTGGCTAGTCAGTCTTTCGAGCACTTCTTTTTATATGTCTGGGAACTTACAGCGTAAAGTGTTCGTTCTCTTTTTTCATTACTCTTATGAATTCTGAATTTTTCTTTTTGTGATTGAAACCTGCCACTTGAATGACAGAATTTTCAGTTCTAGTAGAATAATTTTAAATAGAAGAAGAATGGTATGCCTCAATAATATATATAATCCCACTTTATCATTATTCCCCTGTTAGTACTGACATTTTTCTAGACTAGTTATTTCTGCTTGAACTGCTTGCTTAGAAGTGAATGCTTAATACTTTACTAAATGATTACTATCTTGTCAAAAGTAAATGTTATGTTTCTTGTACAATGAGGGACCCATGACCCAGAATACATAATATGAGCAATGTAATTTAACTATATGATATGATATATATGGCAAATACTTTGATAAAATGCTATGCATTAGTTATGTCTTGTCTGGGTTAATGCCAATCAGCATTTTGTAGATAGTGTAGTATAGTTACTCCTTGACTTACAGCCATTCATTTGGTGATTGTTCAAAGTTGCAAAAGCAGTGAAAAAAATGACCTTCACACTTATGACCATTGCAGTGTCCCTGTCACATAAAAGCAATTTGGGTGTACTTATGATAGTTTCAGCATCCTGGGGGTCAAGTAATCACCATTTGCAACCTTCCGAGGATTGACAAGCAAGGGCAATAGGGAAAGCTGGCTTCACTTAATGGCCATGCCAAAAAAAAGGTCATGAAATTGGGTGCAACTCACTTAATAAACATGTCACTTAGCAATGGAAATTTCAATCCTAATTGTAGTCGTAAGTCAAGGACTACCTTGATGATGGTGTGATGACCATGGTGATAATGATGAATGGGTGATGCATTGCATACAAATATTACCCCATGTCTACAATTGTTCAGTTTTGTTATTAGAAATAAATAGGATAGTGAAAACAGTCCATTAAATGGAAATCCAAGTAATGCTTTTTTAAAATGGGCCTTTTTGCACCTTCCAGTTTTTTCTGGACATTCAATTTTGGTTCTAAATGCAATATGCCACAATGAAACCAGCTCATTTCCCCACAACTAGAGCCTCACTATTGCATATCCAACTTTTTGTGAACAATTTGATGGAGGAAAAAAAAGCAGTAGTTTTCTATTTCTGGTTGCTTTCACAACTTTTATTATAAATATAGTAACCCCCAAACAAGTCTGAGATTGTTTTTCTCTTTGTTGAACTTTTAAGAGTTTTTGAATTATGTAAAAGTCAGGTTAGATGACTATTTGGCCCAAACATAGACTGTAAATCCTGGATATTTTCTTTTTTTTTTATTGAAAAGTTTTAACATACAGTTTATCTTTAACAGTCCCCCCTCCCCCTCCCCTCTCCCTCCCTCCCTACCCCTCCCCCCTCCCCCCCCCCGACTTCCCAGAGCTAAATACAAGGTATAGAAAAGAAAAACAATCATAAACAACCATATACTAACAACCATAAACTCTAAAATCCATCACTCTCTAGCTTATACAGGATAATACAAATCTTAATGATATTAAATATATATAGAAAAGAAAAAAGAAAGGAAAAAAAGGAAATAAAAAGCGAAGGAAGACTTATTCAAATGCTACATGAAACTTCTTAACCCTATATTTGTTCTGGATGTACTCAACCCATTTTCTCCATTCCATAATATAACGTTCTTGCGAGTGATCTTTCAAGTAAGCCGAAATCTTTGCCATCTCTGCCAGGTCGGAAACCTTTAAAGTCCATTCTTCTATAGTCGGCAGTTCCTCTTTCTTCCAATACTGACCTATTAAAAGTCTTGCTGCCGTGATTAAATTCAACATCAACTTAGTGTCCACAACCGTAGCATCTGTAATTATTCCCAACAAGAAGAGTTGCGGACAAAACTTTATCCTTTGCTTGAAAATCTTCTGCATATTCCACCAAATTTTTATCCAAAAGGCCTTAACCTTTTTACAAGTCCACCATACATGAAAATATGTTGCATCTTCATCACCACACCTCCAACATTTTGGTTGATAATTCGGATACATGCTTGCAAGCTTTTTAGGATCTAAATGCCATCTATAAAACATTTTATAAAAGTTCTCTCTTAGATTTTGAGCTTGTGTAAATTTTACATTCCTCACCCAAATCTTTTCCCACATGTCCATTGTAATAACTTCTTGAATATTTTGGGCCCATTTTATCATACAATCCTTAACAAGTTCTGTTTCTGAGTCAATCTCTATCAATGCAAGATATATCTGTTTAATATGTGCTGGACCCTGATTTCTGATTTGCTTTATCAAATTTTCATCAGTCATTGTAAAACCATTTTTCTGATCTTCTTTCCACCTGGCCAATCCTGGATATTTTCTTATGTATTAAAGCTATTGCAAGATGCCTTGGTCAACATGATACAACTGTTGCAAAATAATAAATATCTGCAGGTCCTATCTGTTGTGCTTCTCTACCTAATGTAACTGTAGAAGCAGTTAGGCCAATAAGGTGCCAATTGAGATCTCAGATGTAGCTTGAATCAGTGGTGGGATTCAGCCGGTTTGCACCAGTTCGGCAGAACCGGTAGCTAATTTTTTGTTGCCCAGGCCCAGAATGGACTTCCAGAAGCGGCATTCACACAGAGAACCGGTTGTTCACCTATTTGAATCTCACCACTGGCTTGAATCGTATGGACAAACGTGGTCCTTGAAGATATTTTCTAGCTTATTAGTTTTTTGCTTTTTAAAAATAACTTATCTTTATTATTTTTATAAATAAGGCAATGTGGTAAACATGCCTAATACTACTTCTTCCCCCTATTTTCCTCACAACAACCCCGTGAGGTGAATTGGGCTGAGAGAGAGAGTGACTGGCCCAAAAACACCCAGTCAGCTTTTATGCCTAAGATGTCAATATCAACACTTTATTAAAGTTATTCCTGCAGTCAGTGCAACTAAGAGAAAGGTTTTTTAAATCCCCTTTACAATCCAGATAATCCATCTTGGATATAATTAGTGCAGATCCTAATCACTAATTGAGGCCAGACCATTCCCTAGATAGTGCTATAATTGCTTTCATAAGAGTCTAGCCTTAAATATACACTTGATGTTTCCTGTTGTTAATTTCACAATTTGAAACAGCTTTTTAAGTCCCCCAAATCTCAAACTGTGGAGCTGGTCTTTCAAGGGTATTATAGTCCATCCTGAATTGGAATAACAAGTCTATCAAATTTAGCAACATTTTGTCTTGCCTCTTTAAAACTGAAGGTAGAAAAGAGAAGTAGGAACCATCCACCATCCATTGCCATCATCATTATTATGGTAAGGCATATCTTCAGATGATGTTTTTCACAGTGACCTCATAGAGAATGACATTGAAGAAAGATGAAATATGTTGTTGTTAGTTGCGAAGTCGTGTCCAACCCATTGCGACCCCATGAACAACATTCCTCCAGGCCTTCCTGTCCTCTACCATCTTCTGGAGCCCATTTAAGCTCACGCCTACTGCTTCAGTGACTCCATCCAACCACCTCATTCTGTGTCGTCCCTTCTTCTATTGCCCTCAACCTTTCCCAGCATTAGGCTTTTCTCCAGTGAGTCCTTCCTTCTCATTCGGTGGCCGTGAAATATGTAGTAACCCCAAAATCAAAATCCTTAGGGTGCAATCTTTGGGGGATTCACTATCCAAGAACAACCAGAACCACTCTAATGCAATACTACCTACACTCAGATCAAATTAAGGATGGATAACATTATAATGACTCAAGTCCTGAGACACAAGCAAAATACCATAATCAGAGAGGCCTTATATTTCCAACACTAAATCCCTACTGTAATTCATCTAGTAGGGCAAAATGAGGGTAAAACTAAGACCCGAATGATTCCAAATAATCAGTATCTTCCCAAAGTAATGGCAAAACCATGTTTCTCTATAATTCTGCCCCAAAAGAGAAATTGGGGTACACTAAAATGTCCCAGGTTCTATCCATTTTATCTTTCAAATTCTTAACCAAAGGCCATAGATCTTGGTTAAAAACATATCAGCAAACTTTTCTCTCAAGAGACATTTCCCCTTGTTGCTTTCCCCTTTATTAGAAATCAGACTTCAAAATAGCTGGTTTATATTCTTGGGTGGAATAGGTTAACATTATCCTTTAGCTGATTAGATGGTGTGAAGGAAAATAGACCTGGCTTTAGAACAGGGAATGAATGAGAAAATCATTAACCAGGGGAAAGGGAAAGTTCAGAAAAGATTGCTCACTTCTGAAAAAAGTTGAGAAAGGCACTCCAAATAACTTTGCCTTGATGCTTTTTTCTGGAATACAATGGAGTAAAGAGGAACTTTGTAAGGCTTTCAAATTCTATTATTCTACCCTAGAATGATAAAGAGCATTTTTGGAATTCCTGCTGTGCCTATTTCTTGGCCTTGCTTACTTTGAAGGACTGACAGATCGTCATCTAACTCCTTACATCTTCAGCCTTGTGACACGAAACTCGATGTATATGTGATCCATTGTATCTACAGCATGTAATGTCAATTATAGCTTTCAAGGGTTCCATCACTCTGGACGAGCATTTCACCATCCCAGAAAGATCAGCAATTTCAAACCAGCTTAAGATAAAGTTGGTCATTTTCATAGCAAGTTTTCTTCCGTCAGTACCCTAACCGTTATACTACCTTCAGATGCTTAGAATAGGAAGAATATTCATAAACAGGTCTATATCATCTACTTGTTCCAGGTAGAGTTTTGAATCTCAATATAATTGCTAGCTAAGATTGCATCACTATTATTATTATTGCACTATTATTGCACACATCACATTGTCTCCTCCTTCCCAAATTAAACACCTTATTTCTCCTGATTTATTTATTTGTGTGTGTGTGTGTGTGTGTAACAAATTTGGATTGCTAACAAAGAATTCTTGGTTAGCAATCTAAATTTGTTTAATATAAATGATTGTTGCAGCTGCGACTGCCGCCTGTGGACAGCCCTAGTTTGGGCTGATACAGGCAAAAGATTTCACCCATATTTGAGTCAACAGGGTGCTCAAAACACTCAAGACATACACACAAACACAAACACACACACACATACACACACACACATATATACACATATGTATATATACAGTATGTACAGTATGTATCTCTCTATCTCTCTATCTCTCTATCTATCTATCTATCTATCTATCTATCTATCTATCTATCTATCTATCTATCTAACAGGAGAAATAAAGTGTTTAATTTGGGAAGGAGGAGACAATATGATGTGTGCAATATTTGTATGCTTGAAGGAGCCCAGATGGTGCAGTGTTTAGAATGCAGTATTGCAGGCTGACTCTGCCCACTGCTAGGAGTTTGATCGTGACTAGCTCAAGGTTGACTCAGCCTTCCATCCTTCCGAGGTCGGTAAAATGAGGACTCAGATTATTGGGGGCAACTCTGTAAAGCATTTAGAGAGGGCTGTAGAGCACTATGAAGCGGTATATAAGTCTAAGTGCTATTGCTGTCGTTATTGAAGTATTATCCTTAAGTGCCAATTTTATATCTTTTTTCATTGATTTTATCAAGAATTATATTAAAGAAACCTAATACAAGGATATAAGCAAAAGACAAAATTGGGGGAGGGGAATCCTCCCTCCAAAAAAGACAGTAACGAAAAGAAACTTCCCCTTTCTTCCAGAGAGAATTTAGGCAATCTGGATTTTACATCCGCCTATCTTTTCAGCTGAAATGCCCCTGCTGTCCGCATGGAGTGGAGAAAATGCAGACACTAGCTTGCCTTGACTCATGAGAAACCAATTTTATTTCCAAGATATCAAGTAAGAAAAGCCCGTAATCACAGCATGCCCAGGGCATTTGTGTATGGTATGTGTCCCTCATCTGTATTTTGGTGCAGACGTATGGTATAAATAGGAAAAAAAACAGCAGCAGTAGCAGCAGCAATATGTCTGCTGCCTCAAAATCTTGACAAAGTCTTTTTGGGAAATTATAGTGGTTCCCAGGTTGATAAATCACTCTTACTAATTCCAAGTAGACCAAAAATGAGGCTCTTCTTGTTTAAAGTAGGGATGGGCAACTTGATTTCCCTTTTTCTCAGAGCCCTGTAATCATGATTGCTGGAAACTGACAGTATTATGTCTTGCCATTTTCAGATGGGAAACCCCTAACATTTGAAGTGTAAACCCCAAAGCAGGCATATCACCATCTTGCCTGCATGTGAGATGTGGCTCCTATATTTGTAAACAATAAAGGTTGCCTAAAGGTAAAGTAAAGGTAAAGGTTTCCCCGCACATGCGTGCTAGTCGTTTCCAACTCTAGGGGCCAGTGCTCATCTCCATTTCAAAGCCGAAGAGCCAGCGCTTGTCCGAGGACGTCTCCGTGGTCATGTGGCCGGCATGACTAGACGCCAAAGGTGCATGGAACGCTGTTAACTTCCCACTGTAGTGGTCCCTATTTTTCTACTTGCATTTTTACGTGCTTTCGAACTGCTAGGTTGGCAGAAGCTGGGACGAGTAACAGGTGCTCACTCTGTTACGCAGCACTCAGGATTCGACCCGCCAAACTGCCGACCTTCTGATCGAAAAGCTCAGCGTCGTAACCCACTGAGCCACTGCGTCCCAAAGGTTGCCTACCTAGATACAAATCCTGGGTAATTTGTCACGTATCATGGTTGTGACAACTGTGCTATTTCTTTTCACAGCCTGGGCTGCCTCTGCAATGTTAACGAAAGGATTTTGGATTTTATGTTTAGGAAAAAAAAGGGATTCACCTGTGATCAGTCTTAATATTTTGTGAGATTTTTTTTTGTAAGTAAAGGGAGGAGGAATAAAACATTAAGAACAACAAATGAATTTTTTCACTTGCATGTGAAAAAAAGCTTCATATATAATAGCAGGATCAGTAGATTAAATGAAACACCTATGCTTTGTTTATAGCTTTTTCTGCAATGATGAAGCCTTGTTCCCTTCCCTCCATTTAGCCTTTTTATGTGCCCTTCAGGGTCTTTACCTCATGGTCATTTGCCACTTTTTAGAAAAAAATGTTCTTGAGGTCAGTATTACCCAAGTTTACTTTGCATTTGACAAGACAAAGCAACTAATCCAGAGTCTCTTCTCTGTGGGCTACATGACCTTTATGCAGTAACTGACTGTGTGTCAGGTGGAGGAAGTGAAGGTAACTTGTTTCACATCTGTGTTTTGGAATTTGTTTGTCCATTTTGAGTTGTTCCTTAGGCTATATACTATTGTTTCGCTCTAAGATTGTGAAGTTGCCCGGGAGGGGGGGGGGCAGGGGAGAAGGAAATGAATATGGATGAATGAATTCATCAAATGAATAAATCACTTCGGTCCATATATTGCTTCAACATTTTCTAAAATCCATTATCGACACCCCCCTCATGATAGAATCCCAAATTAAGTGTTAGGATTTTTACGAATGAAGTAAGGCTAAAGCAATTCTCACTTTCCCTGTTGGGACCAAATGGATAAAGATATAATTGTATGAATGCTTGATGGCCATTCACTTCTTTCATTTGGTTTTATTTAATTATTCCAACAAGTAGGTAAATAGATTTTTGTACAGGTACTATGCATTTGCTTTTTTTTTAAATAAGCCACATTTACCTGAACCTATATAGAGTCAGCATTTATTTAATGTTCTTCAAATGATAAAAGCATTTAGGTGTTACTATGCATAAGCCAGCTCTCAAGAAAAAGCCAGAGATAATTCAGCTACTAATTCCCCATTTACTAGGTTCCCATGCTTGAACTCCTTCATGCAATTCAACTTCATCCAACTGCAATTAGTTCTTTTGATTATGTGATGTGTACAGCTCATTGTGGGTCACTGTAAACAATGTTGTAGTCCTAAAGTAAGCAGCCCATGTTTTTTATTTATTTATTAAATATATATATATATATATGCCACCCATGTCATATAGGCAATTCTGGGCAGCTGCTTTTGCTTGGTTTAATGTCAGATCAGAATATCAGTTGTTTGCAATCTCCACTCTGATTTTAAGTACAAACTCTATGCATCACACATAAATAGGAAGCTGCATGGATGCATCCATTCCCATTCCAGTATTGACCTGAAGGACCATGGTAAACTGTAAGAGCTATAAAGTCATCATGATATTTCAAAAAGTATTTACAGTTTAGAGACTTTTGAAGGAGAGATGAAAACTGCAAACATTTTATACGCTCACTGTAACCGCAGTAAGTGGCTCTTTCATTTGTTTACTGAGTGTAATGTCAGTATCACAGGGCAAACAGCCTGAAAAGTCTAGTTATTTTTCCCCCCCAACAATCCATGGAAAGCAGACAGAAGTGTTGTGTTACTAGATTTTAAGAAAGGAAAAACGTTGAGTATTGGGCAGGAACTAGAGTGTACTGGTATTAATAATGCATTTCACTTTTTTTTCAAAGACCCCCCTCCAAATTCTCTGTTTTTGCTTACTTTGACAAAAGACATCAACTTTACATTATTTTGTTAAGGTCTCAGAGTGTAGTTCTATTCATGCTTGGGGAAGACTAGTGACCCTGTCCTCTGACCTGCTGACTTGAGATGCAGGAATTACCTTTAGAAAAATATGGGGATGGATGTAAGGAACTAGAGGAGTAAAGTTCTCACAGATGGTTTCATGGCTATCTCAGTGAGACTTTCTATTTACTTAATGGCTAACAAATGTTTAAATAGCACTGTGAGATGAAATAACCTATCCTTTTAACCCTAATCTTGTATGGTTCTGAATTTATACTGCGTGCTTTACTCAAAATAATATTGTTTCAAGGGTCACTGTTCATCTGGATTAGTTTTAATCCAGTGGATTTAATTTGTATTAATAAATAAGGAAAATGTCCTATGGACAACTATTGTAAAGCTACATGTTGATTTTACCAACATAGCACAGTTGACAGTTTGCCAATTAAAAGAAAATATATGTATTATCCTGAACAAATAGAACAAACAATTTTAAAAAGAAAATTCATTGTGATAGCTATGCAGTAATTATAAAGAACCTATTATTGTTTTCTACATCATTAATGATGAAAAATAACTGACAGTACAATAATGGACAATTATGCTATGAGTGTTTAGAACAATATATTTACATCCTTTTGCTGTATTTCACTGCTATACTATGTGATATAGTAATGCATATATATAGTTTTTCTTATATTTAATTTCTATATATTGGATAGCTTCTTTGGAAAACACAATATAAAAAATGGAACGGATATTGAATTTTTCTCAGACAAAGAGCAGAAGTGAGTCACATCTCTTGGGATCTGAGCTTAAGGAAATCTTGATATTGCAATCCTGATCCATACACTGCTAAGCCTTTTTCTCTGACAAAAACACTTCAAGAATAGGTTAATAATTCAATGGTATCTCCCAAGGGAAAAATAAGGAATAAGGCTTCTATACCTTATGTAGATAGCCATGGATAAAAACTATAAAGCAAACTAGAAATGAAGTCTCTCTTGTACTGAGCCCCCTTGGAATTTAATATAAGGGTGATCTAAAAAAAAGTGGCAGGTGGAGGAATTTCAAACATGTAAGATCCAGCCTTTTCTTGATAGTTTTCTTACATAAATGGTTAGCCTTTAAAAATAGCTACTCCATTGTTTATTCTTTTGATGGCCTCTGTTCTTGTGTGTATTGGGGAGGGAGGGAGGGAGAGAGAGAGAGACAGAGAGAGAGGGAGAGAGGAGAGAGAGAGAGAGAGAGAGAGAGAGAGAGAGAGAGAGAGAGAGAGAGAGAGAGAGAGAGAGAGAGAGAGAGAGAGAGAGAATGTCACTGATAGAGATAGGCAAGATATTGTACATTACCAAAGCAATGAGGGGGGAAATACATCTTAAACAAGTGGAAAATAATGGAAGTGGGTCATATCTCACTAATTTACACAGGAAAGGGAGAAGGTATAGCACAAACAGACTTGCCAGATTCTATTAGAGTGATTAGGAACTTGGAAGCATATTAAAAAGTAGAGACATCACTTTGCCAACGAATGTCCGTATATTTCAAGCTATGGTTTTCCCAGTAGTAATGTATAGCTGCGAGAGTTGGACCATAAGGAAGGCTGAACACCAAAGAATTGATGGTTTTGAATTATGGTGTTGGAAAAAAACTCTCGAGAGTCTCTTGGACTGCAAGGAGATCAAATCAGCTAATCCTAAAGAAATCAACTCTGACTGTTCTTTGGAAGGACAGATACTAAAGCTGAAATTCAAATACTTTGGCCACCAAATCAGAAGAGAGGACTCATTGGAAAAGACCCAGGTGTTGGGAGAATGGCAGATGATGAGATGGTTAGAGAGTGTCATCAATGCAATGAACATGAAATTGGGCAAACTCTGGGAGATAGTGCAGGACAGTGATGCCTGGGGTGCTATGGTTCATGAGGTCTCAAAGAGTTGGACATGACTTAGCGACTGGACAACAACAACAACATGGCAAACTGTGGTGGAATGTAGTTTAGAATGCAGAAGGTGCAGGTTCTTTCCCCAGCACCAAAGAGAAAACATAGCTTGTAATGTTTGGTATGCAGAGCGAAGATAGATTCCACACACACACACACACACACACAAACACTCAAATGGTTCACACGGTATATCTAATAGTTACATAGATAAATCTTTAGTCTGGCAAGATTAGTCTGTCTATGGGTGAGCAGCAATAAAGAAACTACTTTGAAGTAACTCCTCCTTCTTGGTTCCTTAGACCTGATACAAACATTTCTCCTCCTATTTTTCCAATAACAACAACCCTTTTGGGTGGATTGGGCTGAAAGAGAATGACTGCTTTCATGCCTGAAGCATGATTAGAATTACAGTCTCCTGGTTTCCAGGCCAGCATCTTAATCACTACACCAAACTGAATGTCAAGAGATGCATGTCAGTTTCATTAATATGAGAGTTTCTTTTTAACAACAAAAACCTTAATAAAAATTAATACTAAAATATGTAGGTAGTATATTATCCCTTATATGTAATGCATTTACTATTTTGCAATAATATATATTAAAGAAAATCAGGTTTGGCATATCATTAAAACTGTTTTGATAATTGGTCATTGTTGTAACAAATGCTGAAAAATTTAGTTTCAGAAAACATATGTGGAAAACTAAGATAGGACTTTCAACACCTTTTCATCTTGTATTTTTTGTGCATTATTGGTTCTGTTTTGATTAATTTGTTTCAATGTGACAACTGTCAGTGTCTCCATTCATCAATAGAAGACTAGTTTGGCTATTGCAGCCAAATGACTCCAATTTCCCCCCTCCCCATTTTAATCTTATGGAATGCTTTCAAGTTGTTGGGGAACATTTAGTGGTCCATAGAACAAAGCCAAGAGGAAACATTGCAGCAGTTTATTTTCTGATTCCTAATGAACTGAAACTAATACTAATTACCTATCATTTATTTCCCTGGGTAAATGGTTTCTATTACCTGCTGTCTGACATGTTTTTTAACAATAAAATAATGTGGTGCTCTAATGCAAATTTGGTAAATTTATCACTTCTTCAACAATTTGACACACAGTAAAATTATCCTGAATGCTTGTCCTGTCTAGAGTTCAACACAATGTAATGCTTATACCCTACGTTAGATTTAAATTTGGAACTGCTTGCAGCAAACTATGATAAGAAATGGCTTGATAGTGAGTGTGCCAATACATATCATATGAATATTATTTCTCTGTTCGAATACTGTGCTTGTGTGGCTTTCCCCTTCTTTCCATCCACTTTTGCAACACATACTTTTTATATTAATTATTTTTAATTATAGTAATCTTACTTTGTAGTTTAATCATTTAAAATTTTATCCTTTGTACAAGACTTTGAGATAATTATATGGGAAGTAGTACAAAAATACATTAAACAAAAGTTTCCTAATTATAATATACATAGAAAATATTGCTCTCATGGCCAAGGTATTATCAGATAATAACCTTGTTTTCTCATAAAGGGAATAAAATCAGCCTTCAGGCCATCCACATTCTAGTCATCTTTCATTTTTAAACAAAGAAGAACAATTCTGAAAATTTGCATTATAGGCAATTATTCAACTTTGAAAAATCTATGAAAACATATCTAGAATAGACCATTAATTCCAAATCTAAATTTGAAACTATACTTTAACTCATATATATACCACAAATTGTTGATGTTTGTATTGCCACAGTCTATGCCTATATAAAAAGCAATAGAGATGAGCTAAACTAACCTTTGGCTTAACATGGGCAGTTTGCAAACAACCCATAGTTCTTAGCCTACAGTTTTGGAAATGTTATATTACTATATTTGGGAAACGGATGCCAAACTGTGTTGCTTTGTTCCAAGAATGCAGCTTGGATTAAATTCATTTAAAGATGAAAGACATGAGTTGAGCATATCTTTTAAAATATCTGAAGTTGTGAAAACAATAGGGAAGACCAATATAAAAGACTTGTAACAATTACTGGCCATTTTCGTTGAAATGGCTCTGATAAATTATGTAGGTCCATGATTCAATTTCTTGGAGGAACTCTCAACGGTACCTGGATCTTTCCACAAAACAGACAACAAATTGTAAACTGTATATGTGTATAGAATAGAACAGTGTTTATCAAAGAAAAATCTTGTTTACCAGATACCTTGCCAAGGGAGGAATTGTTTTAGCCACGAAGGATCCCTTCCAGAAGGAGAAATAGAGTTGTTATCTAACTTAAGAAAAAGGATTAAAATCTAAAAGAACATAAACAGACTGTGAAGAGAGTGTACCAAGAGGAGAGCTAATAAAGAGGCAGCTCAGTTAATGTCTATATTTGTGGAGTCTACTGGCACAGGAAGCAAAATTATTTTGTGTTGCAAATTCTTCTTCCAAAGACACCAGTCAGAGCAGAACTGGAAAGGAACAAAAATGCCCAACTTAACCTTACTAATTGCAGGCAACAAATCTGCACATCCTCAATAAGACTGCACTCTTCATTTCAAAGGCCACCTCAAAAAGGACAGAAAACTCGATCAGATTGGAGTTAAATGTAGGGGGTCGATCTATCATGAAGTTTTCCTTTCTTTTTGTTTATTTGCATTTTTGTAACAATTTTATATATTTGATATAGTCAATCAACTTAATTTTTCTTCTTCTATTTTAGCTAATGTTATTTTACCTTCGTCTTTTATCTTCACTTTATCTTGCCTAGTATAGTTGAGCAATAGCACTTCAACTTGGATGGGTGGGTTACAATGTTAGCATATTAGCCCCTAACAATCTGGGTCCTCATTTTACTGACGTTGGAAGGATGGCAGACTGAGTCAATCTTGAGTCGGTCAGGATCAAATTTCTGGCAGTGGGCAGAGTTAGCCTGCAATACCACACTATAACCACTGTGCTACCACAGCTTTTATTCTATTTTATCTCACTTCACTGTATCTTATCTCGTTTTATTCCATTTTACTCCTAGTGATGCTCTTATCTGATATGGTCAATTGACTAATCAGTACAGTATGACGAATCATCTAACTTAGCAATTTCTTTTGCCTTCAAATTGTCATCCCTTTTCCCTTACTCACCTGTCTTCCTCCATCACCATCCTGCCTCCCACCTGCCATGCCTGTTATCATTTTAACAAGATTAGGATGACGATCATTTCCCAAGACCTACTATAACTGGGTTGTCACAACCTGGATGACTGACACATGGAAGAAAACTACTAGAGGTTTCTATATATTTTTTACTGCTGTTTTTTCCTTTGGCGGGGGGTGAAGATGTTTTTGCATCTGAAATATGAATGTTTGCTTTATCAAATTTTATACATTGTGCAGGTATGATGTAAAAAAACAATAAAATGCAGGTGGAGTTTTAAAATAGCACTGAGATGGTTTGGAAGAACAAATTATAATATTACAGGCTTTTTAAAAGAATCTTGAAACAAAAACAATCACATCAATAAGCAACTGTATCTGTGTGTGTGTGTGTGTGTGTGTGTTTGTGTGTTTGTGTGTGTGTGTGCTTGCATGTAGCTACCATGCTCTAATCAAGGGGTGTCAAACTGCCGGCCTGCAGGGCAGTTGCATCATGCGGAGGCTGTGTCCACCCCAGCTCCAGCAATGCAAAAAAAAGTTGCAATACTTTGCAACACGTCACGTGACGCCCGTGCTCTAATCTATCTCAGTATATCTATAACTATCTATCTATGTATATATCTCCTGCAGTATGTTTTCAAGTAAAACCTGCCTTTGTTGGGGTGATATATCTCCTTTCTGTTTTGACAGTGAGCTGCATTAGTGCATCCTTGTTAAACTTGTAGGTCTAAATTCCATTTGTCAGACAACCAACTACCTGCCCGCACTTTTGTCCTGAGCTCAGGTTGCACCACTTGCCAAGCACTTAACATATTTCAAGTGCTTGAGTGCTAACAAATGCTTCTTTACTTAACAGGCTTCTCTGCTATTAAACAAGCCGTACTGTTTTAACCTCCATGTGGGAAAAAGTATATGTTTTTAAAGCGATTTTCAATGTTAACGCAAGAAGAGAAAGGAAAACAAGAGGGAGTTTCAAATGAGTCAGGTGCCAGTTATTCACAGTAGGTAGAAGTGCCCCTTCAACTGTGATCTTTTAGGATCATCATGCCCATAATTATGTGCTAGTCTCCACTCCTTTGCATCCCGCACTCCTTTCTAGCCTTCACTGTTAATTCACAGCAAAAGCGCTGGCCATGGTTAGAAAAATTCCAACTCTAGGGGCCGGTACTCATCTCTGTTTCAAAGCCAAAGAGCCAGCGCTTGTCCGAGGACGTCTCTGTGATCATGTGGCCGGCATGACTAGATGCCAAAAGCGCACGGAACGCTGTTACCTTCCCACCGTAGTGGTCCCTATTTTTCTACTTGCATTTTTACGTGCTTTCGAACTGCTAGGTGGGCAGAAGCTGGGACGAGTAACAGGCGCTCACTCTGCTATGCGGCACTCGGGATTCGACCCGCCAAACTGCCGACCTTCTGATCGACAAACTCAGCGTCCTAACCCACTGAGCCACCACGTCCCAGATCTGGTTAGCCCTAAGTAAGTTGTTCCTTAATTCTTGTTTAGTGACAGTCACAGTATCTGGGTGATGGGAAAATAATCTCTCTCCGTAATTCTGGTATATGTTTTGCACTAGTTCCATGGATCTTAAACTGTACTTTAGCAGGGAATCTGGATTGAGAGTTAAAGCTGTAAGTTTCTAATTGTTCATAGAAGCCAGAAAAAACTCGTAGTGCAACTTTATGCAAAATAAGTGTTATTTTGCCAGTATTATCACAAAAAAACAATACTTTGTACAATCGTCAACATGCCCATGCCCTTTTTGAAGGACTACTTCTTGGTTACTGAAAAGGATTGCACTTCCATGAAGACAAATGGAACATCTTGAGTTGTATTGAATCTATGAAGTAGAGGAAGGGGAGTAAAAAAAAATCCTTGGATTAAAACAATACAGAGTATCATGGAGAAAAAGGCCCAATATACAGTATCTGAGCATGTTCAGAAAGAAGTCATCATGCATTCTATACTCCTGATTCCATGCTAAAACCTGGAATGGAACGTACTGGTGAACAGTTATTCAGATACAAGCTTTCTATAGTGCTGAAGCTGCTCATGCTTGCCAACATAGTTAGGCAGGTTAGGTTAATTTGGCGAAAAATTGTGGAGCACCTAAGTGGAAAGCTGCCTCCAATGATTTTGCAACTGCCACGTCTGCAATTTTGTATTATTGTTTTCTTCAGTTTTATTGGGTTGGTTTTTATCATTTTCACTGATGTGTCTCCATGCTGGATATTTATGTTACTACAAAATAAATAAATACATTCAATGATTTCCCCCCATTGCACAGGATAAAAGGAAAAAACAGAATAGAACTTGCCTTTTTAAAGATAATTGAATGTGCATTTAAATTTAGTACTGGCAAAAGCCCAACTGTTCCAAATTCCTCATGCATCACTTAATGTCCTGAAAAGGCAATCCTCATTTTTTCAAGTCAGAAATATAATAATAATAATAATAATAATAATAATAATAATAATAATAATAACAACAACAACAACAACAACAACAAGAACAAGAACAAGAACAAGAACAACAACAACAACAACAACAACAACAACAACAATAATAATAATAATAATAATAATAATAATAATAATAATAATAATAATAATAATAAATGTTTGAAGGTACCTTGGAGGTCATCTAGTCCAACCCCCTGCTCAGGCAGGAAACCCTATACCATTTCAGACAAATGGCTACCCAGTCTCTTCTTAAAAACTTCCAGTGTTGGAGCATTCACCACTTCTGGAGGCAGGTTGTTCCACTGGTTAATTGTTCTAACTGTCAGGAAGTTTCTCCTTAGTTCTAGGTTGCTTCTCTATTTGGTCAGTTTCCATCCGTTGCTTCTTGTCCTGCTTTCAGGTGCTTTGGAGAATAGCTTGACTCCCTCTGCTTTGTGGCAGCCCCTGAGATATTGGAACACTGCTATCATATCCCCCTTCATCCTTCTCTTCATTAAACTAGGCATACCCAATTCCAGCAGCTGTTCCTTATATGTTTTAGCCTCCAGTCCCTTAATCATCTTTGTTGCCCTTCTCTGTACTCTTTCTAGAGTCTCATATCTATGAGAAGTAGATATAATGGTCATTTTGCCAATCCCTGCAATATGATAAATGATTCAAATTGCAAAACATATTTTTGTCCTGTAGTTTTATTTGTCTGTTGTTGTTTTTGTGGAATCATAACTAGTTATTAATGACCAATGTACCTTAATAAACCTTATAGTAGTGCTAGATGGCTTATTTAGATGCTCAGCCCAACTCCTTAACAGAGACATCTTAAGGCCAACCAGTTCATATTGGACTATTTTTTAATAAATGTATGCTTGCTCTGATGAAATCAAGTTATGAAATTTCTTCTCGTTATTTATAGATGCAGTTTTCATGAGACCTAAGCAACCATGCCATGTAAAAAATAAAATAAAAAGGAGAGGGTGAAAAAAAAGAGAGAGTGAGAATGAGAGATTTATATCTATGCCCTGAATCATTACTCTTTCACCACTTCTGAAAATATTTATCCCCAAGGTGCTGACTAATGTTTTTTTTAAAAAAAATTTCACAGCATTACGTTTATTCTATGTGGGGTATATGCATACAAAAGGATAAAGTGCTGTCAATAAATTAATGACACACATCAATTATTTATAAATAATTACCTTTGGCTCTGGGTGCCACATGCTCAATTTTACCTTACTGTACTGCAAAGCTATTGAATTTTATGGTGCTTATATGGAAATTTTGGGCTTGCTGTGTGACAACGACACACAAAATACAATTTGCTATACTGAAACAGAAAATGGCTCTGCTGGTTCTAGATCTAGAAGGGGTGCTGGTGTTAGGCAAGAGTGAGTTATCCAAAGAGCACACTAAGTGCCGAATAGGATAGAGTAGAACTGCTGTGTTTTATTGCGGCTCTCACATCTGGGCTACAGAAATCTGAATTGATCAACTGATGGCAACACAGAGTTAGAGGTTTCTATCTCTCTTTGCTGCCATTAGGTTGCCTTCCATTATTTTATTTTTATTTTTTTGCAGGCTACATGTGGTAACATTGGTGACATTTATTGCTCTGTCATGTTCGCATATAAAAGAGTGCTGGTGGCTACCGTATTTGACAGGGAAATGTAGCCAAATGGATTAAGCTGAATGTTCCATCTCTCTTACTTCTATGCAGTTTTCTTCCAGCCAGAATCCACTGTTAAGCCGAAAATAAGCTGAGAAAATGAAAAAGCAGCTTGATAATGTGGTATATAGTAAGATAAAAAGGTAAAGGTAAAGGTTCCCCCGCACATGCGTGCTAGTCGTTTCCGACTCTAGGGGTCGGTGCTCATCTCTGTTTCAAAGCCAAAGAGCCAGCGCTTGTCCGAGGACGTCTCCGTGGTCATGTGGCCGGCATGACTAGATGCCAAAGGCGCACGGAACGCTGTTACCTTCCCACCGTAGTGGTCCCTATTTTTCTACTTGCATTTTTATGTGCTTTCGAACTGCTAGGTTGGCAGAAGCTGGGACGAGTAACAGGCGCTCACTCTGTTACGCGGCACTCGGGATTCGACCCGCCAAACTGCCGACCATCTGATCAACAAGCTCAGCATCCTAACCCACTGAGCCACCATGTCCCTATAATATAGTAAGATAAGAACACTTAAATCCTGTTCTGCATACTTCAATTTAGGAAACAAAAACTAGCACTTTTTAATATTTTCTCTTCATTCTTTTATGGTGACCTTTAGTATAGTTTCTAACTGTAGACTGTATTTGAGTGGTTTTGTTTTAATTATGCTTGTTGGCTTTGTGTTTTGATTCCTGTGGACTGTCCAAAATCTCAAGTGTGAGATGAGTGGTTATATAAATGTAGAAAAAGACTTGTTTATAAAAGATAAGTAAAAGACAACTGTCCCCTTCCCTCTCACATTTTAATTTATTAAGTCTTCAACTACCAAGCAACTAAAATATCAAGAATGGCTGACTCACAAGTAAGAGCTATACAGCCATTCTTCTCTTCCCTATCACTGAATTCACAGCTGGTGAGGGAATTTGCTGCTTCACAAAATCTAACTAAGCTTGACTTTCCTATAAGCTTGTTGTGTTGTCATCAAACCCCAAGGGAGTGCTTTCTGTGAAGCATAGCATCTGAATATATATTTGTAAATAAGATGGAATGAATAGAATTAATGTTGATGGATCTTAGGCCATTAAGTAAAAAGAGTGTTGGTTAAGCATAATGGATTTTTCAACACATTTTAATTGTTAATTGATAAAGTACGTATAATCTAGCTCACATGTAACCTACATTTGCCTTACTAACCTGTTTTCCTTTCTCTCCCCTCGCACTTCAACTTACATCCTAGCCCAGGGGTAGGCAACCTTGGCTCTTTTATGACTTGTGGACTTCAACTCCCAGAATTACTGAGGCAGCTGTTGGCTCAGGAATTCTGGGAGTTGAAGTCCACGTGTCATAAAAGAGCCAAGGTTGCCTACCCCTGTCCTAGCCATTGCATGCATCTGATATGCATCTAATATATTTGAGAGTCAGAAAAGGTGCTATTGAACTCCTGTTTGTTGATTAAATGCTAAAATTGATTGAAGAAACTACTTGGATAAGTAGTGAAACATTTCAAACTAAAAAGAAAATAAATCCAGTTGCCATGACTCAACTTCCAGATAACTCTAGTTGGGTGACTGAGAATCTTCACTGACACTTAAAGCTAACTTATCATTTTTGGGGAACTGAGAACTACAAGGTGGATGAGCCCACTATAGATAGATAGATAGATAGATAGATAGATAGATAGATAGATAGATAGATAGATAGATAGATAGATAGATAGATAGATAGATAGATAGAGATAGAGATAGATAGATAGATAGATAGATAGATAGATAGATAGATAGATAGATAGATAGATAGATAGATAGATAGATAGATAGATATAGATAGATATAGATAGATATAGATATAGATATAGATGATATAGATATAGATAGATATAGATATAGATATAGATATAGATATAGATATAGATATAGATATAGATATAGATATAGATATAGATATAGATATAGATATAGATATAGATATAGATATAGATATAGATATAGATATAGATATAGATATATAGTGGGCTCATCCACCTTGTATATATATATATACACTGTATATGCCTGTCTCTGTGTGTGTGTGTGTGTGTGTGTGTGTGTGTGTGTGTGTGTGAGAGAGAGAGAGAGAGAGAGAGAGAGAGAGAGAGAGAGAGAGAGAGAGAGAGAGAGAGAGAGAGAGAGAGAGAGAGAGAGAGATTTGGCTTGAGTTTGGATTTTTTCTTCTTCAAATAATAGGAGAAAAAAACAGACCTTTCATTTAGTCTTTCAAACCACAAGTTTATTCCTATATCATATCTATAGTTTTGAACAGGCCTAGACAAAGAAGGACACAAAACATGGAATTTGAAAGTAGCCTACCCCTGGTTTTGGAGAAAAGCTATTTTTTAAAAGTAATTGGATGGGAGCCATTATTTCCTTGGTAGATTTCCATTAATCTAACAATGCATAGTTTTTAAAGAATCTTCTTAAATTTCTATGTTGAGAGAGTTTGAATGCATATGGGGCAGATATAGTAGGAGGGGATATTTCTCTGCTTGTCCTCCACCAGAAGAACTTATCCCAATAATGGAAGTTTATTATTGGATTCCACACATATTCATGGCAAATTCATTGTTCTCATCCTCAGGAATTGTGAAAAAGCTATGCTAGAGCTTGAAGGAAGAGCTAGTTGGCTGTAATTCAACTGGATGAAAAGCTGCCACGCTGAATTCAAAGCAGCTATGGAGACCCTTGGGAGGGTCTTGCAACCAGCATTGACTAGCTGGTGCCAACGCCTTCTTTGAATTGTTTTTTTTTAAAAAACAGGATAAAAGATTCAATGCCCGTAATTCTCAAATACATTTAAATTCAACAACTTTGGTTTTCTGAAGTCCAATGCTTGTAGCATCAGTGGGATTGCCTTTCTTTCCTATTGAAATCTTCACCTTGTTTTATATTTTATAAATACATACTAAGTACATTTTATTTCATTACATCCCTTTATTTATGCCATGATGTATGGCTGAATTGTTAACAGTCAATTGTCCAGTATTATGTTGAATGAGACAGCTTATCTCAGGCAGTTGAATCCCTTGAGAAATGAAACATATCAGTATACTAAACTGGCTTTCCTGCACATTGCTATTACGTATGCATTTTTACATTAGAAACAAGTGCAAGCAACTAGTAAATATGTTGGATTGTCATAGGGTATGTAAAGAGTTGAAACTGAAGATTGCTTGTCAGATTAAGATTTTCTTCAGAAGAATGCAAAACCACTTCATGACTTTGGTTATGTGTAGTTTATATGGCTAAACTGTAACAACTGCTTCTCTGCAAAGTTCTGCTCAGTTCATAAAGATCTTACATATATTATTCATTTAGGTAGATTTTTAGGCCATATACATAGACATATGAGTGACCTCTAGAGTGATTCCATGAGAAAAAAAATGTAGATTGGGGAGGAATAGTTCTCAGTATGATTGTAATAAACAGACAAGTGCCGCATTCAGATTGTGATGTTTCTTTCCACAATATGTAATAGTTTGTGGGTTGTTGTTTTTTTTTAAAGGTACCATCAGGACAAGTTATGATGAAAAAGGCAAGTGTGTCCCAATATCAATTTGTAATCAGTGAGCCTTGTCTTACAACAATCTTTTGTCTAGAATAGATGTACAGGTATTTAATAAAATGGTATTGATTTATTGCTGTTTGAAACTTCATGGTTTGCTTCTAAAAATCCATTTATTTTCTAGGCCTAGTCATGGAACAGATGGCAAAATAATTGTTGTCTCTTATTATCCAAAGCTACAGCAGTGATGTTCTTTCACTCTGTTTTGAGGGCTGAAAGCTGTCTTGTGAATGCAAGTGACACAAATAATGAATGAGTTTCTTGCTCTCTGGATACCACATATAGCAGAATTCATGTGTTTACTTCAGGCTGTGTAAAAGAATCTTTAAATCTGTTTCTCATTTATTTCTACATAAAGATAAATGCAATAAACTTAAAGCACAAAATCATGCATTAATAAAACCTCTTTCTGATCCCAGCTGGCACATGAAGTAACAGTTGTGTTTCAATGAAAATGCTTTTGGTCCAATATTTTGATAACTTCTTAGTTTTTGTGTTCATTGCCACAATCATTCATATGGCATCCTGTTTTACTGCTTTTTTATGAATGTTTTCATTTATCAGTAGGATAAAGGAAAAAAAAATAATGTAATGATTAGGGTTAGTTTCTGTGGTGGAAATGAGTCTGGGATAAATATCAAAAGATTACTGAAATCAGCAAAATTAGAAGATTTTGCTTTGTTAGAAATAACCTTTTGTAAAAGATTTTTGCTAAAACTATTAGGAAAAATAATCTGAATAATTGGTAAAAACTTTATTTTCCATAATAGTTTTTAGGAAGTTATTGATTACTCACTCCCTACTTCTAAATGATGCTGTGCTGGCAAAGTGGACCATATGAAATCATATGATCGTGGATTAGTACATGCTCACAAACTTAGACTGGTCATTGGAACTATTGGTATTAATAGAATAAGCAAGAGGTATTTGGAGCCTGAGTGACCAGAACATTGGTCTGTAGTGACAACATAAAGATAAATTATCCAAAGCTGGATAATTCCCCCTTGATATGAATAGAATCTTCAATGATTGATTGTGTGCCATCAAGTGGTTGTTGACTCTTAGCAACCATATAGATAGATGTGGTCCATGATGATCTATCCCTAATCTGATCTTTCAGGTCTTCCAATGGTGTACCCATTGCCACTCTGTGTCTTTCCACCTTGATGCTAGTTGTCCTCTTCTTTTTCCTTCCACCTTTCCTAGCTTTGGAGGTCTTCTCCAGTCTTAGCATAACATGCCCAAAACAGAATAATTTGAATGTAGTCTTTTGTGCCTTCAGTGAGAATTCTGTGTTCATTTGTTTAGTAATCCATCTAAATTACTAAATTACTAAAAATTTAGTAATTCTTCCTGGCTGTCTGAAGTGTTTTTGAACACCAGAGTTGGAAAAATTCAACAATTTTCCAATCCTGCTTCTTTAAAGTCCAAGTATCTTCAATCCAACTGTCAAAAAATATAATCCGTTCTAACCCAGTTACAACTTTGTTTATGGTACTGCACTAGCATCTCTAGTTTACATAGTCAATTGAAGTCAGGCACCATTAAAAATGAAATAAATAACCTTTTTATTTCTGGTCTTATATTGAATTTTTCTCTGTTTCTAGAAAATCTTTACAATTTACTCTAGATATTTAATTTTTCACTTTACTTGTTTTTCTTATTTTTCTTTATTTACATATGAAAAGATTTGTGAGAAAAGCTGAAATGAGGAAAATGTGCTGTTTATCTTTGGATAGAATTGTCCAGTCTCTTTCTTCTGCCCAACATGCTATATGCCTGAGGTGGAGAGCAACTGGAAGGGGAAATGTGCAAACATAAAGTTAACTATGATTTATTGTCTTAAGTAGCCATTTCTAACTGATACATCTGAATAATAGTTGTGGTTGTTGGTTTTTATACCTTTTACTGTGTGGAACAGATAATATAGCCGTAATTGCATAGATGAAGAAAGAGAATATGAGCTCTGTGGCATAATAATTCTAATATCTTCCAAATTATATATCTCTAGACAAGGGCCACCAATGTTTCAGTTTCCTCTAGTTTTTCTGACCCTGAAAAATTAAAAGGATCTGTAACTAATATGAATGAACAAAGGTTGGTTTGTGTACGGGTTAATAAATAATTCATGGACCTTAAAGCCTGTAATATCCTTCTATGTTTGCCTTGAGCAAACTATAATGATATAATGTATGAGGTAATTTTCCTACTAAATGCCAGCAAGTACCATTCAGAACTACTCACTACGGTGTTTTGTTTTGTTTTTGTTTTTTGTTCTAAAGGAAACCTTAAGCCTTCTGCTAAAAGATATTCATACTCTAATATTTTGCATATCTCCAGGGAACACTGTAACTATAAGAATCCGCTTTGGGTTGATAATTATACATTACATTTAATGCTCATTCTGCCCAGATTTTGCTTTGTGGGTTTTACTTCCTCCAGCAGAGCAGATGCCACATAATGGATGAGAGGGTGTGGATTCCAAAAAAGAAGTTAGCTTGACAAGATTTCATTGCAGGGAAGCAATGCGGGAAGCTAAGAACTTGAGAAGCAGGTTGAAGATTGAAGCCATTTATTGAACAGAACAAATGCAACATGAACCCAAATTCAACTGCTCAACAAAAGAAGAGGATATAAAGCTAGAAAGAGAATTTACATCCAAATTGTTTCAGATTAAGGATCAAGAATCGGCTCTGAACAGTGGTTAGTTTCTAATGTCACTTGACATCAGACACTGTAATTCTGCAGTTTTCTGGCTAGTTGCCTTACCAATGTAAGAACCAAAGCTTTAGCTCTGGGTACCTAATGCATTATCTACTGGCCAAGGGATAGATTATATTTCAGAGAATTAGAAATTCAGGACAACTACTTACATTTCAGCATGTTTTTTTCATTCCTCTCACATAGAAACTGAGGCAAAGAAAACAGCGCTTAAGCTATTTCGTTGTCTATATCTCTCTATCAAGAATCTAAATTTTTAGAAGGAATTGCTATGGATAGAGGAAGTTGGTTTTCTAGGTATAGAAAGTAAGAACAACAATAGAGCAGTGGATGGGATTAATGTACTTGGAGCTGCTATCCACTTTCTATGGAAAGCAGAGAAGAGCTATGGTTATACATAAGGCAAATAGTACCTTTAGCTCTTAAGTTCACTAGGTTGAAGTTCTCTTTTTTATATATATAAATATTTTATTAATTTTCTAGTTTTACAATCATAAGTACTTAATAAACCACATCCTGGGTCCATTAGTAATTCAGTGGTACATATTAACTTCTTCAATCTAGGCCCAGTATTACACCATCCAATGCTTCCTCTCCCGGTAATACACATTTTCCCACATTAGGCAAATACAATTCTTATTGTTGTTAATAATAACAACAACAATAACAACAATAACAATAATAATAATAATAATAATAATAATAATAATAATAATAATAATAATAATAATAATAATAATAATAATAATAATAATAATAATAATTTTATTTGTATACCGCCCTTCTCCCGAAGGACTCAGGGCGGTGAACAGGGCAAACATATAAAAGTACATATACAATTGAACATCAACATCTTTGTTACATTTTCCTAATAATGTCGGTTTAAAATATCTTTTCTAACCAAAATATATTTTAAATACATTTGCACTTAATATCCATTTGTTCAATTAATATCCTGTTTCCCCCTTTTTTAAAAAAAATAATAATTTCCCATCAGTGTTCAAAATATCTCCATTGCTTATAATTTCTCATAATAAGTTATATTTGGGTAACCAAAAGCTTCCCTTATTCAAACCCTCTTAGCATTTTCATATCTCTTGGATCTTCTGACTAACCAACAATTGGTATACTGTTTTCATAATAAATATTACATGTTCAGTACTTGTAATAAATCAGGTTCTGAAAAGCCCATTAATCGACTTTCAAAAGTGGAAAATTTATATGAAGATAAAATTCTTCCAGTTTCTAACTAGTCTCCAGCTTCTAACAAATATATACTTATGTTATTTCTCCACAAATTGTGTATTTATTAGATTTGTTACTCACTGCAGTCAAATACGCAGAATGAATAAAGCAGTGATTTGCTATCAAAATGGAAGCTCTACCCTTTTCTTACGTATATGATGTCTCACAGAGACACATGATAGAAATAGCACAAAGGCATGACAATACTTTTAACATTTTGATAAAAGCAGCAAGGAACTGTAGATGTCCATGCTACTTAAATTTACAGTTTCCATTCTTTAATCCCTCTTCTTTTTTAGTTGTAAGCATCAATTTCTAACCAGAATGATTCCAAAATATGTGTATATAATCACATGACCCAAGTTCTGCTCTTTTGTACTCGTGAATTCTCCTGCATCTACATAAAGGGCAGGAATTGCATTATCAAATTGTGATGTAGACATTTCCTCATTTTCCCCCTGAGTGCCTGTGAGCATAGAAATGCTGTTTGTAACCAAAGTCCAAAGCAATTCTTCCAAATAATGTTGGAAGCTTGCAGAGCCCTAACATTTATTGTATGAAGTTCCCAGATCTTTAGACACAGGGCCTGATTCTGAACTGCAACTGAAGAAATAGAAAGTAAAGGAATTGACATACGTGTCAGGTATCCAAAAGTAAGGATAGCATAAGCACTATTTCTGTAAAATTCTTGTTAATAGCCTATAACAATTAAAAATGTATTTAAAAGATGTTTGACACTTTAAAATACTCTTCTGATTAGCTGTGCTGTGTGGCGTTCCAGTTTGGAAAACTTTCTAATTCATTTTGAAATTAGAAATGCTTAAATTTCACTCTGGCAATAGACAACCTTCATGTTTCTTTCCTGCCTGCTCAGCCCCTAAGTGCTACTGTGATTGCACTTCAGCCTCCTTAGGAACCTTCCTGTCAAGTTCATCCCAGCATGATGCTATCAATGACTCCATATATTTCTAGAAGTGCTGTTTGAATAGGAGATGATTGCATCTCCATACTGTGTCTTTCTCTCAACTACCTTCATTTCTCGAATGGAACTGGAATTGTTAACCCATGCATTTAAAATCTAGTTCTTCTCTCATAAAATAAATTTTAATTTTATTTTCACTAATAGCCCATACATCACTATGTATACTTCAAATGGAAGCTGGTTTATTTTATTTTTGTTCTTTAAGTTTCAGAGAATGGCCACCATAATACTTCAGATATAAGTTCATTTGCACAACTCTTCCTGGCAGAAATGGCAGATTAATTATGTAAAAATTGGTAATGTAGCTATCCATCATTTTTACCATCTTATCCAGCCTTCATATCCAAAGTCGAAAGAAAAAGGACTTCTCTAATACTAGAAATAAGGTTGGATGCTCCATATCACCTTGAAAGTAGTGCATGATCCTAAGCCATAGGATAAGCTTTTAAGTTCAGTGAACCTTCTGTGCACAACATAGTGAAGAATGGTAATACAGTTTATGGTGCCATGATGCATTCTACATGTCTGCCATGATAACCACACAAAATAGAAATACAGCTACAGAAAAAGAGGAAGAAATTGTTTTCTCTGTGCATAGAACACCAAACAAGGAAGAAAACACGTTTGAGAAATATGTAGGTAGTCCCACTTTTGATGACAGTAGGGACCAAAAAACTCAACATTAAATGGTGTGGTTGTTATATTGAATATCATATGACCATACCCAATTTGTTAACCTTTTTGCTGTGGACATTAAGCAAATCACAATGGTCACTAAGTGAGATATTACATGGTTGCAACTTGCAACCTACCCTGATGTCTTCCCCATTGACTTATCTTGTGAGAAGCTGACTGGGAAAGTCACAAGTGGTGATTACATGACAGCAGGACACTGCAACCATCATAAATGTGTAATGGTTGCCAAGTCCCCAAATCACGGTCATGTGATTTTTGCAGGGATGCTGTGATGGTTATAAGTATGAGTACTGGCACCGTAACTTCAAACTTCATTGCTAAGTGAATGATTGTAAGTAGTACTTAAGAATAAGGCTCTAGCAATTTATGGGCACATTTACCATATACTTGGGGTACAAAATTTGATCCAATACCCCACAAACCTCTTTTCTAAAATTTGTTTTGTTTCTCACTTTATGTAGATTGCTTTATGTGAGGTTTTGAGGTTTTGAACGCTAGCATAAAGTGCAGCAAGCTTAATTATGAATAGAAACTGGGACCAAATATCCATATGGCAATTTCATTAATTTAAACTTACAGTTTAAAGCAATTTTAGCCACCAGCCACATAAAGAGAGAATATGACCTTCCTTTCACTGTGTACATAATAATCCTTGAGATTAATTGATGAGGCTGTTTTCCAACTGTCATGTTCCCCTAGAGGGCTGGGGTATTGTGGTATTGATCTTTACCTGTAAAGAAATCATTTCATTATGTTATTATTAGAAACTGTTATCAGAAGTTTGTCCTTTTAAAAAAAATCAGATAGATAAAAAGATAAAGTTTAGGGCACTTGCTGAATCTTATACACTTTAAAAAGTTTGTTTCCACCTATTTCAATCATATCTGGTTGCCATTTCAAAAATTGGAAAAGTGGGTCAAATCTGGTGGCAAATAAAGATGAATGGCATGTAAAAACTAGGAACAAAAAGTATAATTAATGTTTACTTAATAATGTTACAAAGCAGTGCTTTTGAATAGGCAAATTTAGACAAGAAAATATACATATAAAAGGTATAACCTATTTTTATTTCAAAGAGCTTTTCCAGCCTCACCCTTTTTAATAAATTGTTAAGATGCTGCAATTGGCCCAGTAAAGTCTCAGTGTGGCTGTGTTGAGTAAACATCTGATATAAAGGCACAGTAGGAAGACATTCCCCTTCATGGATTACTGTCTTGTCGTGGCGAAGGGGCTTGCATAATTCAATGAAACTATGAGCTATGCCATGCAGGGCCACCCAAGACGGACAGGTCAGAGGAGAGTTCTGACAAAATGTGATCCACTGGAGAAGGAAATGGCAACCCACTCCAGGATCTTTGCCAAGAAAACCCCATGGACAGTACCAAAAGGAAAAAAAAAGATATGACACTGGAAGATGAGCCCCTCAGGTTGGAAGGCATCCAATATGCTACTGGAGAAGAACAGAGGGCTAGTACTAGTAGTGCCAGAAAGAGTGAAGCAACTGGGCCAAAGCTGAAAGGACGCTCAGCTGTGGATGTACCTGGTGGTGAAAGGAAAGTCCGATGCTGTAAAGATTTTTTCTCCATACGAACCTGGAATGTAAGATCCATGAATCAAGGAAAGCTGGACGTGGTCAAACAAGAGATGATAAGACTGAACATCGACATCTTAGGATTCAGCGAACTAAAATGGACAGGAATGGGTGAATTTAATTCAGACGACCATCAGGTATACTACTGCGGGCAAGAATCCCTCAGAAGAAATGGAGTAGCCTTCATAGTCAATAAAAGAGTAGGAAAAGCAATACTGGGACACAATCCCCAAAATGACAGAATGATCTCAGTTCGAATCCAAGGCAAACCATTCAATATCACAATAGTCCAAGTCTATGCCCCAACCACCGGTGCTGAAGAGGATGAAATTGACCAGTTCTATGAAGCCCTACAGCACCTTATAGAACTAAAACCAAAAGATGATGTCCTTATCATCTTGGGGGATTAGAATGCTAAAGTAGGAAGCCAAAAGATAACCAGAATAACAGGCAAGTTTGGCCTTGGAGTACAAAATGAAGCAGGGCACAGGCTGATAGAATTTTGTCAAGAGAATACGATGGTCATAGTGAACACTCTTTTCCAACAACCCAAGAGACGGCTGTACACATGGACATCACCAGATGGTCAACACAGAAATCAGATTGACTATGTGCTCTGCAGCCAAAGATGGAGAAGCTCTATACAGTCAGTAAAAACAAGACCAGGAGCTGACTGTGGATCAGACCATGAGCTTCTTGTTGCAAAATTTAGGCTTAAACTGAAGAAAGTAGGGAAAAGCACTAGGCCGCTCAGGTACAAACTAAATCATATCCCTGATGAATATACAGTAGAGGTGACAAATAGATTTAAGGAATTAGATCTGATAGACAGAGTGCCTGAAGAACTATGGATGGATGTTTGCAACATTGTACAAGAAGTAGCAACTAAAACCATCCCAAAGAAAAAGAAATGCAAGAAAGCAAAATGGCTGTCTGAGGAAGCTTTGCAAATAGCTGAGGAAAGGAGGGAAGCGAAAGGCAAGGGAGAAAAAGAAAGATACACCCAATTGAATGCAGAATTCCAGAGAATAGCTAGAAGAGATAAGAATGCCTTCTTAAATGAACAGTGCAAAGAAATAGAAGAAAACAATAGAATAGGGAGGACTAGAGATCTCTTCAAGAAAATTGGAGAGATGAGGGGAACATTTCATGCAAAAATGGGCATGATAAAGGACCAAAATGGCAGGGACCTAACAGAGGCAGAAGAGATTAAGAAGAGGTGGCAAAATTACACAGAAGAACTATACAAGAATGAGCTTAACGTCCCTGATAACCACGATGAGGTGGTCACTGACCTCGAGCCAGACATCCAAGAATGTGAAGTGAAATGGGCCTTAGGAAAGCTGAGCAACAACAAAGCTAGTGGAGGTGACAGTATTCCAGCTGAGCTATTCAAAATCTTAAAAGCCGATGCAGTAAAAGTGCTACACTCAATTTGCCAGCAAATTTGGAAAACACAACAGTGGCCACAGGATTGGAAAAGATCAGTTTACATTCCAATTCCAAAGAAAGGCTGTGCCAAAGAATGTTCAAACTATTGCACCATTGCACTCATCTTACATGAAGAAGGAGAGTGCAAAGGTTGGGTTGAAACATTAAGAAAACTAAGATCATGGCATCCGGCCCTCTCAATTCCTGGCAAATAGATGGGGAAGAAATGGAGGTAGTGACAGATTTTATTTTCCTGGGCTCCAAGATCATCGCAGATGGGGACTGCAGCCAAGAAATTAAAAGATGCTTGCTCCTGGGGAGGAAAGCCATGACAAATCTAGACAGCACACTAAAAAGCAGAGACATCACCCTGCCAACAAAAGTGCGTATAGTCAAGGCTATGGTCTTCCCAGTTGCAATGTATGGCTGTGAAAGCTGGACCATAAGAAAGGCTGAGCACCAAAGAATTGAAGCCTTTGAACTATGGTGCTGGAGAAGACTCCTGCGAGTCCCTTGGACTGCAAGATGATCAAACCGGTCAGTCCTAGAGGAGATCAACCCTGACTACTCTTTAGAAGGCCAGATCCTGAAGTGGAAACTCAAATACGTTGGCCACCTAATGAGAAGGAAGGACTCACTGGAGAAGAGCCTAATGCTGGGAAAGGTTGAGGGCAAGAGAAGAAGGGGACGACAGAGAATGAGGTGGCTGGATGGAGTCACTGAAGCAGTAGGCGTGAGCCTAGATGGACTCCAGAAGATGGTAGAGGACAGGAAGGCCTGGAGGAACGTTGTCCATGGGGTTGCGATGGGTCAGACACAATTTCGCAACTAACAACAACAGGAAGACATTTGGTGGCTGTGTAATTTGCAAAATCAATAGAACAAACACACATCTGTCAGCCAGTTTCTCTGTGCATTTTTTGAAGATTTTTAAAAAATCATATTACATACATTAGCAATATTATTCAGGAATTTTCTGCTTGGCTTCCGTGATTCATCACAGAAATAGTTTTCATGAAGAAATAGAAGGTAATGAAATCTAGAGAATAATTGATATGCATCAACCCATTTGTTCACATAGTCTAAGATGTGGGGTTCAGAATTATGCATTGTATGCAGCCTTGAGCCAATAAAGTGAGTCAAGCTATTATTCAAGGAAGGAATAGGAAGTATATAAAATACAATATACCCAAGAGTTGATAGCACCTAGTTGACATTGCCTGGGCCACAAAGCTAAGTCAAATGATGTGAAAAATGGTGGGATGCCAATTGTCACATATCTGGACTATAATTTATTCAAAGAAAGAGATCCAACTGAAAGGGCAGAGGTATTGTATTGTGCTTATCACACACACACACACACAGACAGGCACACACACACAACTCCTAGGCAGTGGTGGGGATGCGGCAATTGTCAACAGGGAATCTCTTATGGCTTTCAGGGTTCTTGCACCACAGGACTCCAGTTGGGAGAGCCCGTTCATCCAGCTGGACTCTAGAAATTCCCCAACCTTCCTGCTACATAGCAACATCCCTGCATCTTTTTTTTAAAATTAAGTTTTATTCATTTATAACATAAAATGTGAAAATACAAAAGCAAACAGTAGGGGACAACAGCAGAAAAAGGGAAAACAAAAAAGGTGTGAAGAAAAGGGAGAGGAAAGAAGCAAAAGGCACTGACTTCTGATTCTCTCTGTTGCAGTAAAATCAGACATTAAAATCAAATCTCAACTTTTTACATTTCTATAGTAGTATGCAATAGCCATTTCTGTATTGACAAACCAGTCTAATCATGATATTATTTTTTTCCACCCAAGCACAAAGTTCAGAAGCGGTTTCCAAGTAGAAACAAAAGTACTTATGTTCTTTTCTTTTATCAGTGCAGTCAATTTGGCCATCTCTGCTAATTCCATCAGCTTTTGTAACCATTCGTCCATGGTGGGAATCGAGGTATCCTTCCACTTTTGTGCATAGAGCAATCTTGCTGCTGTCACCATATATAAAATCAGAGTTCCATTTTTTTCCCCAGTTCTCTTTCCATTAGGCCCAGAAGGAAAGTTTCTGGTTATACTTTATGTTCACTTTAAGAATGTTCTCCATTAATATATGAATCCTACTCCAATATTTCTTTGCATTATCACATGTCCATCATAAATGATAAAAAGTCCCTTCTTTACATTTACATTTCCAACTTTCATTTGAGATGCCTTTATACATTCTAGATAACTTATCTGGTGTTAAATACCAGCGATACATCATTTTATAAAATTTTCTTTTAGGCTATAATTTAATGTGAATTTTAAACCTTTTATCCACATATTCTCCCATTGTTCAAACATCACATTATATCCAAAATTCCTTGCCCACTGGATCATACAGTGTTTTACATGCTCATTTTCCAAGTTCAATTTTAATAACATTTTATAGACCTTGGCAATGATATGATCATCATTACCACATAGTAGGATTTCCAATTCACTTTTAGCAAACTCAAAACCGTGGCCTTTTTTGTCTGGTTTAAATCTTTCCTTCATTTGTTGATATGTAAACCAGTGACAAGCGTGACCTTCTAATTCTAATTCTTCCCTAGATTTGAGGAAGGGGTTCCAGAATTGAAAGATGCTATTTTACTATTTTACATCCACTGGACTGGTTTAACTACCATTTCTTTTCTAAAAAAAGCTTCTTGGGGGGACACCTATAGGGGCAATTTTGTAAAAATCCTTGTTTTATATTTATTCCAAATTCTTAATATGATGTCTAATAAAGTTATTATAAAAAACATGTACTTTAACTTTATCATACCATTAATACTAATGCCATCCAAACCTTAATTCATGGCCTTCCAAATAGAGCAGCCTCTTATTCTGAAGGTTCACCCACTCTTTTAACCAAGCCAAACAGCATGCATTAAAATACAATTTCAAATCTGGTAAACCCAGACCCCCTCTTTCCTTGGCATCTTGCAATAACTTATATTTGATTCTTGGTTTCTTTGCTTGCCATACGAATCTAGAAATATCCCTGTGCCACTGTTTAAATGGAATGTCCATTGCAAGTATTGGTATTGGCTGGAACAGAAATAGCATCTTTGGTAAAACATTCATTTTAATTACTGAAATTCTGCCCAGTAATGATAAATGTAATTTGTCCCATCTTTGTAAATCCTTTTTTATATCATTCCAAAGAGGTACGTAATTATTTTGAAACAATTTTGTGTTTGTATTTGTCAGCATAACCCCCAAATATCTCAACCTTGAAACCAGACCTTTTACTCAATATATTACCATCCTGGGAGGACATATTCTTGATCAACATTATTGTTTTCTGTTTATTTATTTTAAAAGCTGTTTTAATTGTTTTTATTTTTTTGTATTCATGGTTTTAACTGCCCTGTAAACTGCCCTGAGTCCTATGGGAATAGGGCGGTATACAAATCCAATAAAATAAATAAAATAAATAAATAAATAAAACCCCAAACTCATTTAATTTCCTCAATATATATTCTATCTTATTTTTTGGCTCCTGTAGGAATATAACCAAATTATCAGCAAATGCCCTCAATTTGTAAACCTCTTTCTTGATATTTATATTCATTATTCTCTCATCTTGTCTAATGTCTCTATTCAAAACTTCCAACATCAAAATATACAACAAGGGAGACAAGGGGCATCCTTGTCTTGTACCCTTTTGAATGTCACATGGATCAGTTAAATCACCATTAATAACATTTTTTACTTGCTGTGATGTGTAAATAGCTTTAACTCCTTGAATAAAGCTCTTTCCAAACTCAATTTTTTCCAAAACTTTAAACATGAAAGCCCAATTTAAATGGTCAAAGGCCTTCTCTGCATCTAGAAATATTAAAGCTGCCTGTTTCTCACTGTGGTATTGTAAATATTCAATGATATTCAGAACAGTCCTCACATTGTCCCTTAACTGTCTTTTTGGCAGAAAACCAGATTGGTCTTCATGAGTATATATCTGTAAAATCTTATTTAGTCTTTCTGCCGAAATTTCAGCAAAGAGTTTATAGTCATTGTTCAGTAGTGAAATTGTCTGTAATGCTTTGTCTTTGTAGGATCTTGACCCTCCTTCAGTAATAACACAATATTGGCTTCCTTCCATGTTTGGGATATCCTTCCCTCCTGAAGTATATCATTCATTATGTTCTTTAGTGGCTGTAGAATTTCCTCCTCGAAGCACTTATAGTATTGACTTGTAAGGCCATCTGGTCCTGGAACTTTACCTGGTTTCATTTTTTTAAAAATAGTTTCCAATATTTTGAAGACTCTTATTGGGTCATTCATAAATTGCCTCTGAGATTTTGGTAACTTAGCTAATCTTTGTCTTAAAAGATATTCATCTATTTTAGACCTATCTATCTCGTGATTTTATACAAGTTAGAATAAAAATTATGGAATTAAAAATTATCCCTGCTGAGCATCTTAACTATATTTCTAGATTGGCTTTCAAGTTCCCCAGACTTATGGCTCTGGGGGACTCCAATCTGTCTTCTCTAAGCATAGGATCTGAGGCCACTCAAGATTTCATGGCTTCCATCGCAGACATGGGCCTATCCCAAGTCATCTAGAGCCAGTCTCAGGAGAGTAGTCACAGTCTGGATTTGGTCCTCCTATCAAAACAGTGGCAATGTGATCTAAAATTGGGGGAGCTTCTGGTCCCCTTACTCATGGTTGGATTGTGACCTTATTTCTATGGGATTTTCTATCAGCACCATTCACTGCAGGGCTGATGGACCTATTAGATTGGTCTGCCCCCAACAACTGATGCACCCAGAGTTGTTTCAGAGGGAGCTGGTGATTATACCTGTTGGTCTGCTGCCTTGATTGCCATGTAGAATAAAGAGGTGTCTGAAGCCTTGAATTGGATCATGCCTATGAGACATCTCTCTTCTTGTGGACCTCATAACTCCCAATGATTAAGCAGGACATCAGAGAGATGAAATAGGAGAAGAGGCACCAAGAGTTTTTCTGGCACTCAATAGGAGATGAACTTGACTGAAAATGGCCTAGAGCTGCTATTAAGGCATGCCTAGTCACAGTAAGTGCAGTGAAGCATCAGTACTTGGCTGTCCTTGTTGTATTCATAGATTGCCCTCCTGCAATCTATTTTGGATGACACAGGCCCTCTTGGATAAAAAAGTGAGGAGGACCTTTAACAGTGATGTGCAGGAATTTGCATGGCATCTGTAGGTTAAATCATTGAGATTCATTCCTAGTTGGATGCTGACCTCATTGAAGGTCCAGAGAAAATGCCTGGGGAGGACAATTGCCTAGTTATCTAAGAACCCTCTGAATCTGTTGGTCCTAAGGAAGTGGACAGGGTCTTCAAGACTGCGAGCTTGGCTACCTGGTAGTGTACCTCCTGGCAGTGATTAATTATGTTTTTGAGGGAGGGGGTCCCTTTTACTTTTTAAAGAGGCCTTAGTTCACACTCTCCCCAGGAAGTCATGCTGAACAATTTTTTGTCCACTACCTTATCTCCTTTTCTTGAGGAAGGTGGTTGTGTGTAGTTGGTAGTTCACTTCCTTCTATTCAGAACATATCATATAACCAATGTTGAGCAGGGTCCGCAGTTTTGTCTCGGACACTACATATCCTCTCTGTAATGTATTGGGCCTATTTACTTGAACTGTTTCCACATATCTTTGAATGCTGCTTGAGATTCTTTAATCAGGGGGTCTGTGTAATGGTCGCTGGCTGTCCAGACATGCAGTCTCCAGGATGATCATTGGTTGGCTCTGGGGCGGGAATAGGTTCATTCAAACCTAGTGGCCAGCCTTATAAGTAGCTGCGTAGAAGCCTTGGTTCTAGTTCTGTTGCCCAACAGTGAAACTTTACTATTTCAGTTCCTTGGGTAGTTCAAAGTCTGGGATGTCTACAAAAATCTCTTTTTAGTCTTTTATACTTTATATTCAAACTGCAAAGGGGAAGAATAAGAATAAAGCCAATGTCTTGTGATTTGGAGGTATTTATTAATAATAATATATATTAATTATGTATTTGTCAGATGTAAAGGTAGATCTACAGTATGAGGTTTAATCAGATCTATTTATTAAATTGGGTTTAACTTAAAGGTAAATTAAAAGTAATCTGTTCACTGACAAACTTTCAACTTTAATTTGTTTCAAGTCAACATCCATATTAAATTCCAAATGTAAATTTTGCCACCTTGTTTGACAACTTCTTAAAAATAATTCAAATTTTTACAAGCCACCAAATTTTGTTTTATTGTGCCAATTTCATTCCACATAGAAAGCTGGCATTTCCACTCATTAAACTAAATAGGTATGCCAGTGATAAATGTCCCAAAAGATTAATAAAATGCCTTCTTGTAATTTAAAGCCACACAATGCATGGTAACATTAATAGTATAAACTTACCTTGAACAAAATCCTAGTCTTTCAGATACACTAAAAATGCAGTTTTTTTTTTCAACTACAAAGGTAAACCTTGTAGGGTAGGCAAGGCAGGTTGTATGACATGCGTGAATACCAGCACTTTTTTTTTTTTACAAAAAAAGCACTGGTTAAATCTACAAAGGAATATGTTCAGATTTAACATCAGGAAGCACTTCTTGATTTTATGACCTATTAGTCAGTAGAAAGGCTACCACACAAAGTGGTGAGTTCTTCATTGGGAGTCTTCAAATAGAAGCCAGCTAATTATCTGTCACAGATAATCTAGTGAATGTGTCACATTTGCAAAAAGAACATGCAATTTTCAGAACTCTGCAAGACCCTTCTTTTTCTCCAACTTAGTCTCTTAATGCATATTACTTTATTATTTATGTAACACTTGTTTGTGCATTTCCAAAATGTTTTAATAATTTCACATGAGCCTATATGTATACCAAAATTATTATCTTCATAATACAAGTAGGAAGCTGAAAACAGAGACTCAATAATAAAGGAACAAAATTCAGTAGTTACTGTATTCGTGACAAAGATATTTTGCCATATGCTCTGAAACAGGATGGCTTCTTTGGGGGCTGTCCGCAATATTCTTGAACTAAAACCAGTGGTGGGATTCAGCCAGTTTGCACCACTTCTGCAGAACCAGTAGCTAATTTTTCGTTGCCCAGGCCCAGAATGGACTTCTGGAAGCGGCATCCACACAGAGAACCGGTTGTTCACATATTTGAATCCCACAATTGACTAAAACACCTCCCATTCTGATGATATCAGAGACTGCCTTGGGTGGGGAGAGCACAAAATAGTCAAGTTTCTAGCTTTAAACTATTGTACCGCATGATAATCACACATGTTTCCTAAGAAACCCTGAGACAAAAGTATACAAATGAAAAATGTCAGCTTCTCTTTTAAGCTGTAGTTCTGTACTTGCTTACACAGTAAAAACACTTGAGTTGACTTTTGAGTATGTTAAGATGACATGCTACTGTACCAAAATTGTTAGCAGAACAATTCTCAGTGCTTTATTTCTTTCAGATCTGAGATGAAGCTCAGCAAATAACTTGCTGTGATGATACAGAAATAAAAAAAAATGTATTTTGTTTTAAATCTTACAAACTTTTAAGGGGTTTGCTTTCTAATGCAGGTTCAGCTTGGAATATATTAATGCTTTTTCATTAGGGTGTTATGCAAGTTTCTATACTGATGTACTGTATTTATTTTTCTCATTTTATAGTCTTTAGTATTGCCTCAGGCCCTTTTGTCTGGAAACTACCTTTTCATTTTCCCTTTTGATAACAATGCACTATATACATGTAAGAATACTCCTTCAATCTAACCAGAGTGGTTTTAAATAAGATGCGAATATATCCAGTTAATATAAACAATGCAAATTTTATATAACACACATCAACACAAAGTCATGTTTTGTACACACTGTACAGGTGCAATATGAAAGACCAAAGCAATGTTATTCTCCAGGGAGAGAGGGAGAAGTTTTAGGGGGAAAAATTAGCAGTTCCCATAATTTAAAGAAAAGGAAAAATCAATGTAAGGCTGGATATTAGAAGAAGGTGCCAACTTCCTCCACATGCTGTGCTTTGTTCCACTAACAAAGCTGATTTAATGACGTAAAGCATTTATCACGTTAATGAGCTGTTGAAAGAGCTAAATAAATAACACAGTATGTGTAATTAAAACACTGTTTTACATTAACTGTACTGTATTAGTCTTCAGTGACCTTAAGACTTATATAATATGCTGGCTGAAAATGTATGCAGCTACAGTAGAAATAGCAAAATGACTATCTTTGTCCTAAGTACTGCTGAATAGCTGCGGGCTAGTCAATATCTCTTAGCTTCAGCCAGCCAGCCTGCCTTTTCCCCAATGTAGGAAAATCATACCGCTAGGCCATTTTTCAGATCATTTAAAATTCTCACCACTTTAGGGGTAGGGTGGGGATTGAGAGGATCTCTCTTTGCATTTCAGTCCTGTGAAGGGTTACCATATTAAATATGATAATACTTGAGCTACATACAGTACAGTAGTGTACTGTCGAAGGGGCATTTTCAATGTATGCTAAGGAAAAAAGATAGTGTAGCGACAACAGCAGCAACGTTTATATAGTTCCTTTTGGTATGTAGAAATTGTTCTAAATGTATTCATGTCTTGACTATTAATTCTTGGGGGAAGGTATATGTATAGGTCTAAACTGATGTAGGGGTTAATTTGGAAGATGGAGGAAAGAGCAATTATGTAAACCCAGGTTACATGTGAGACAACTGACAAGTATTTATCAATTAACAAGTGTAATGTGTTAAAACCCCATCTCATTGTATTTGTTAAAACCTTCTGAGATAGCCTAAAGCATTTTGATAAGGAAGGAAGGAAGGAAGGAAGGAAGGAAGGAAGGAAGGAAGGAAGGAAGGAAGGAAGGAAGGAAGGAAGGAAGGTCCTTTGTTATTGTCTCCAAATGTGCCTCCAGTAACAGTAGAATCTGAAAGAAAATGACTTTCCTGAGGATATTTCTCATGCCTCTGCTTTGCATAGGATCACACAAATGCATTCAGGCAAAAGTCAGAAATGTATATATATCATAAGATACTTCCTACACTTGGCATACAGCTGAATAGAAACAAGTCATCACCTCATGCATTATAGAACAAAAGATGCCGCTTTTGTCCATAGTTATTTCTGTTGAAATACTGATGTACTCTTCATGCTGAAGCTCTTTAGTAGAAAGACTAGGCTGTTCTGTGAAGCTGGGTACATTGGTTCAACTCAGGTTTTCATAACAACTAAAAAATGTGCAAGTGTATTTTTCCAAGTATTTTTATTAAAAAAAATCTTTTACATTAGATACAGGAGACTTCTGGAAGATCATGTTTGTTTAAAAAGTGCCACACAAACTGTGGGTACCACATTTAATCATAAATTGAAGATAGATATTTATATATTTCTGAAAGTTAATTATGCAAAGCTCTTTTACTGTTTCTACAGAAATTGATTAAACCATTTCCCCCTCTTTGCATTAATTTTTACACCTGCGAGCAACCTGCTGAATCAGAATACATTGCAATTCTAACAGTTTATAGCTCTGAGGCAATAACATCTCTTTCAGATATAGTCACAATTACCTCATAAATCTGCTAAATTTTCGAAGGTCTGTTCCTATGTTTTATTAGTAACAGCATGATTAAGGGAGTTAGTCAATATTAACAAACCATTAAAAATGTACCTTGTAAAACATGCTGATTTGAAAATGGGAATTACATTTTAACATGGAATATAATTGCTGCAGTCCAAACAACTTTGAACATATTCTGTGTACTTGAATTTCCTCAAAAAAGAGTCTTCATTCCACTACTGCTCACTTGTAAAATTGAAGTGTCATTACAAAGATGGTTAAGTGATTTAAGGAATTAAAAAAAAGCCTGAAATTCCAAGTTACATGCCTGACTTTTGCTTCTGTTTAAATTAGATCTTTGGATCCAGGCATATCTCACATATTGTACAGTGGTACTTAAAAGTTTAGTTTAATTGCAATTATACCAATTACTGAAAGCAAAGGTTCACATACTTTTGCCACACACCAATATGTATCTTTGGATCAATTTCTTCAATCCTGAGAACTCCCCGTAGGCGTCAGGAAGGGCATCCAGCTACTAAATGCTCAGCTCCATCCAGTGGCCCTATCTCTAGCCTGAATAGGAAATACAGGGTTGTGAAAAAAGGGAGATTCAGAATTTAAATTGTGAGATGGGGGAAAGTGTATTTATGTAAACCCAGATTACATGTGAGACATCTGACAAGTATTTATCAACTAAGAATATAATTCGTTAAAACCCGTCTCCTTATATTTGTTAAGATCTTCTGAGATAGGCTGAAATATTTTGATTTATGTGAGTTAGTCTCTCAGCTGTGGTGATGAAGTTTATTTCCTCCAGAATAACTACTTTGAAATCAGTATGAAATGCCCTGGGAGGTTAAAATGCTCTGCTACCATGTTGTCCTTGTTCTGAGTCTGGATGTCATGCCCATTCAATCTTTTGCATAATGTCTACATTGTAGGATCCTCTGTAATCAGATCCTCATTGGCTATGACACATAGAGAAAACTGATGACAAGGGATTGCCTACTTTAACTTACTGTCAAATATTTTGGAGCTGAATGAGAATAAAACATTCTCATGCTTATTCTCATAATATTCCTATTCTAATTAGGAATCCTGACAGCGCCAACTGAAGAGCTTTCCTTTTTATCCTTGTGCTGATGACACTGAGACATGAATCTTACTGCTACAGGGATAAGAATATTGGGGCAAAGCTGGTTTCCAGGGCTCCAGTCTCTTTCACACATTGTTCTGAGCACATAGAGAAGGCAACCATAGAGGAGCAAAGACGACACAACTATTAATGTCATGCCATCTTAAATTAATGGAGATTCTTTTACAAACTGATTTTCCAATTTCTGAGTACCATGGTTGTCTCTTAAAACAATCACTATGAGACAATGGCATTTTTCTGTGTTGCGGTATCAAAAAGTACAAATTAGAAGGAAGGCTGTTATAAATGTGTAAGGTGCAGATTTTGCCTTGATTGCATGGGTTTCTAAAATTATGTGAGGAGCCTACAGGCATCCAACAGGTTTCTCTCCTTAAAACCTTTTTAGATTATGGGATGAGTATTCCTATGAGTGTGCCTCTCCCTGAACTGATGATCATACAAGATAATACCTACTGAAATAGGTAGAATTTGTTCCATTACATAAGAACTAGACCTTTGTTTTTGTTTCCTTGTGGTTGTCATTCTTTAGCTGAGTCTGACCAAGTTCCTTCCTCTGGACCCTCTGATCTATTTTTTGTATGTGCAAAAACACAATTGTCTGCCTATTGTTGGCTATGCACATAGTCTTTGCGCTTTTTTTTTTTTTTGCTTTTTCAGGACATCTGCAACTTAGTGATAGTAGCATTATTAAATATAAAAGAGTGACAATATTGTATAAATGATATCTCAGAAGGATTATTCAGCTTTCTTTTAACATTAAAAAAATATTTTAGTTTGGTGAATAATACATCTGTGCTTTTTAGAAAAAAAAAGTGATGCTTTCCAAAGATGAAACTGGTCCTAATCAATATTCTCCACCTCCAATACCGTGTGCTATGTTGAATTTATGGACAGTGATATTTTTTTTTCTCCTGCATGGGCGCTTGTAAAAATGGGAAGCTTTATACTCCTCCACCTGTGTTGCAAATCTCTCCATCCATATTCTTAAATCTTTGCAACCTTTAGGAAATAGGACTTTATTTAAATAAAGATGTTTATGCTCCTCATAAATCTGCTTTGTGAACTTAAAGGCTGGCTTGCATAATCTCCCACTAGGACAAAATAGTCTTTCTAAATTGAAAGATTCAGTAGATGAGTTTAGTTTAGTTTAGTTTAGTCGTGAATCTTTTATTCCATTAGCACAGTGTGGCATTTTGTTGTACACATGGAATCATTTTGTTTAAAGCTAGCCTTTAAACTGGGAGTGCCTTGATATTAGTTTTGATGCAAAGTGTACTAATATCAAACATGATGTTCTTCTGCAGCTAGGCTTCAGTGCCCAACAGACTTTGAGAGCAGAGAGCTCCTTTCCTTATGAGCCTTTCTGAAAATGTTTTTTCTAGTAGTTTTCATTTTCATTTTTATGGGTTGTTTTTTTTTAGTATGAAGACCACTTTATTATCTATAACCTGTTGAGCTTCTGAGATAAATATCGTTCAAAGCAAAATAATGTCAGTGTATTATTAGCAGTCCAATATTAAGATAGTTATTATTGCTGGTTTATCCAAATTCATTTGGCCTTTAGAAAAGCAATTGTAGCAATTGTAAAATTTTCACTGCTAAAATAAAGCTGCCACAGTAAATATTAGCTGAATTGCAAATTAAGTGCAGAGGGAAATAAGCGCATGAAGATCATGCCAAGCTCAACCTATTCTCTCTCTCTCTCTCTCTCTCTCTCTCTCTCTCTCTCTCTCTCTCTCTCTCTCTCTCTCTCTCTCTCTCTCTCTCTCAAAATGTGTGTGTTTGTATATGTGTGTATGTATATACGCACTACAGAAACTATATTACTATTTTTGAGTCAACAAAATGTGTATGTGTGCTTACATATACACACAACCATATACATACGCATAAAGTTAGAGGTATAGATATAATTTCTATCTATTGGCAGAAGATAACTGTGTTTTCAGTTATTTCAAGCTTTATTACTGCAGCCCTGAACATCTGATATATTGAAGTTATTTTAAAAACGTAGCTTTATTAAAAGCATTCTTGATTCATGAACTTAACATTTTGTAACACTAACGAGTTCTAGTCCTAATGAGCTGCTGAAAGAATAATAAGTTCAGTAACCTGTCTTTGTCACAGCTAATGAGGATAGGGAAAGAAGGAAAGACTTCAACTTTGAGGAAGTCTGAATTAATTGACTCAAAAATAATAATGTACTACTATTTCTGTAGTAGTTTGATGGAGAAAGCAGTTTCCTTTTATATAAGTCATCTTTTAAAATGCTTTTACTTTACCTCATGCCACACTTATGGATTCTTGGTGAGATAGGAAAATTATCCTCAGGAGTAATGACAGCCGTTTGATTCCAAGGAGTCTTTCAGAAGGCAACAACATCCCTTTGAATAGCATTTGATGTGCCCAGAAGTAAAGCTTCCTGGGGTTGAACGACTCAGAGCCATGCTGATGGGTGCAGCACAAATGCTCCAATTGCTCAGCTTTCTTCTGCTAGAATGGGGCATTAAAGAACAAACGAGGGAAAAGGCTCTCATAATCACCAGGCACAGAAGTCAGTCAGGAACTTCCATCCCAGCTGCCATCCTCTGATGCCGAGACTTTCTGCAGATTTAGGAAAGGAAATTAAAAACAATTCAGGGCACTTCTAGTCATTGGGCAGGTGGGGGGGAGACAGTGGGGAGTACATGCCAACGTATGTAGGAGGACATCATTGCACCCCATGTCATGCTTTTGTCCTTATCACAGCTTGTGGCAGATGCTGCTGAAGAAGTAACAGGTATCTATTGAATTTCTCTCAAGACCACTATTCCTGGCAAAATTTCCAGCCCTTGCTTTTGACTCTCAGGCAGGAGCCAACCTATTTTGAGTGACTACGCTAATAAAGGGACTGACTCTAAATCTGGCCAATGATTAGGGCTGCCTTAGGGGTGGTTTTTTTTTCCCTAGGACTCAGGCGGGCTGCATCTTCCCTTTGCAAATCCACACAGAGTTCATTAGAGTAGCCCAATTAGTCCATGTGGGAGAGCAGATCACTCATTCTCCAGAGACAGTAAATCCAAAGCAGGGAGGAGGACATGATTGCTACTTGAACAACTTGATGCAGCAGCGCTGGTTTCAAAAGTCGGCAGTCTTCTTCACAGAAGAGGAGCCCATTTAAAACTAATGACCCAGCTCTTCTAGCCTAATCTGGCTTGCAAGGATATTTGTGAGGTAAAATAAGTCTCTTGGAAGCTGCTCCTAGTGACAAATTAGCTGCCTGTAAAAAAGGGCTGGTGTAATTTCTGCACTACAAATAATGAGGTAGAATTCAACATAACTGCAAGAACCAACCCAAATGGTGTGCCTATGTATCTTTCCTGTATTCCTGTTTTGAAAGTTTCTCATAGAAAGTGCAGACTAAATAAACCTAGAGCTTTTTGGTCCACCATAGTAAAGATGAGATTGGCAGACTCTGTGTCTTTTCAGCCATGGCTCCCAGCGCAGGAATTTTCCCCTTTGAACTCCATCAAGTCCCCTAGTTTGCTGTCTTTTGAGCTCTGTAAATGTGAAAAGTGCTTCCTGAGTGTAATGCTTGTTAGTAAGCCATCCTGAAATGGTTTTATCTTTAAAAGCATTTTTCCCCTTCCATTTAATCATCTCCAATTTTTGGAGACTGCCTGGAAAAAGTCCTTGCAGTTTTCTTGGCAAGGTTTTTCAGAAATTATTTTCCCTTTACTCCTTCCTTGAGCTGAGAGAAAGTGACAACCTCAAGATTGCCCAACTGGCTTTGTAGCTAAGGCAGAACTAGAAATCACAGTCTCCCAGCTTCTAGCTTAATGCCTTGACCACTACATTAAACTGGCTCTCAAAGACAATGTGTGGATAATTATGTAATTTAAAAAATAGCCAGAGTGATATATCTATGAAGATTCTCAGTTATCTAGATTGTAGTTGTATCAAAAGTGGTTTTTATTTTGAAAAGGCAACTGGACTGATTTTGAGGAAAAATAGGACCTTTGGCTTCCTATCCCAGAAGTTTTATCAGTTGTATCGAATACAACTGATGAAACTTCCAGGATAGGAAGCTAAACGTCTTGTTCTTCCTCAAAATCAGTCCAGTTGCCTTTTCAAAATAAAAACCACTTTTGATATAACAAGAGTGATGGTTTCCTCTCCTGTGAATAGACTGGGATTTGTAGGTTAGTAGTTGCCCTTGACTCCCTTTATCCTTTTAACCCATTTCTATAATTACTGCTTGTGCTATTCATGGCTTATAGCATGGGGAAATGCATATGAAAAGGGGAATGGAATGGGTAATAATCTAATGCACCAGAGGTGCACTTTTTTCTAGAAGGCATGGGCTCACATTTATTATTTAAGTGATATTCCAGGCCATGCTGTAATAACAACAATAATTATTATTGTACTAATTTGGAAATACTGAATTTATCAGACCTGAATACCTTGATTTTACAAAAATACTTCTTACCTGGAACTCCCTGTATTCTTAGACTCTTATCTTAATAAGCTATGGTCCTTGGTTAGGACTTGAATTATTAAATTTCCACCAGTCTTAGACCATGAATCTAACTGTAGGCTAAGATAGAGGATTACTTTGAATGAATTTCCGTTTAAAGCTCTTTTTTTTATTTTCAGCTAAATACAATTTATCTGAATATTCCCCATATATTTAATATTTTCCCGTTCTTTCAAATTAAACATTAAGTTTTGGAGAGGCTTTGGGGCCACATGTAAGTTTTGGAGATGCTTTGGAACCACACGTAAGTCTTTCAGAGCTTCGTGCTAAGAGGTTCCATATTATGGGCTCCCTGCCAAATAAGAACAACACAAAAATGCAAACTCCAACTTTACACATTAGTGCATGGAAAATTTAAAAGTTTTTACTGAAGGAAACTGAGGCAATCTCTTCAAATGACCACTTTTGGGGGTCTTGGTGGGAGAACCTATGAAACTGTGCTGTTGGAAAAGAGAATCATAACAGTGTGTCAAGTTTTGGAGTTCCTTTTGCATGTTTCCAATCATGTCAAGACTAACGTTTCTTTTTCCCTCACCTTATGTCAGTCAGTCACTTGGGATAGTTTTAGAAGCATGATGCACCAACATCTACACTCTAGGCCAGTCTCTTAACTAAATGTAAGTGTGCACCTCCCAAGAACCCCTTTGAAATATCACCCTCAATTTAGTTCATAGCTGCAGGTGTCAAGCAACAAATTTCAGATCCCACTTGTGCTGACATTTGCTCTTGAGGAGAAGGAAATTAGATTTCTACTCATCTGAAACCAGAAACAAATGTTAGAATGGAAAGCTGCAATTTATAAGATTTTTTTAAAGTAATAGTAACAGCCACTTTATAAGATTTTTGCTTTGCATGCTCTAATATTGCAGCCAGTTTTTTCTACTTCAAAATTAGTTGGTTACAGGTGAATTTCACTTTTACAGGAAGGTTAACATTCATGGTAAAAATGCAGTATATTATGCCAAATTTATGGGACTGAAAGTAAGCAATAGATTTTTAAAATCATTAAAATCAGCTCTCTAAACAAATCTGAAATTTGGATGGATGGATGGATGGATGGATGCAGCACTTATAAACCCTGGAAATGGATGTGGAGTTCATTCTCTGCATCTGGAGATGTCTTGATACCAAATAATTCTTAATCTCTGAATCTTTAACATAACTAATAGTGGAAATGGGAGGTAGAAAGCCATATTCCTAGTCATTTCTGCAGCTCTATTTTATTTCCATGTCTCAACTTCATACTGTGCATCAGATATGGTAGCCGAGTGGGCAATTTTCTGGATGAGGAAGAATACATATGAATATATTCCATAAACAAATCGGATGATCTCTTCTCATGCCCTGTCCATCTTTTGTCTTCTTGATCATATATTTATACAACCATGATTATTGGTAGTATTTGGGATTCTATTAGTTCTGCAGTGTATTACTCTTTCCAATGTCTAAGATTATACCAAAAGTCAGGTTTATGGTACATATAGTTTATAGTAGTTCTCCTTAGGTCATAGTCCCATGCCATGCATCATTGTTTTATATATATATATACATTGCATATACATTTGTTTAAAAATCCCCATTCCTACATCTTTTAAAATGCATTTTAGTTCAATCAGTTAGGCCACAGGTGTCAAACTCGCGATGTCACGTGATGTGTCATGATGTATCGTGACTTTTTTCCCATTGCTGACAATGGGGTGGATGTGGTTTGGGCATGACGCATCCGGCTCGTGGGCCAGCAGTTTGACACCCCTGAGTTAGGCAAACAGACACTACAATATAAACTTTTTACCTATAGATGTTGTAATTACTATCCAACTACAAACAGAATGCAGGGTATGGAAAACATAAATAGCAAACCTTGACACTCGAGTCTTGGAGTTCCTCTCTTTTCACTTTCACAAGATCTGACGGTTCATTTCAGACAAACGCCAGACAATAAACAAAACATTGCTAGCCCTCACCCCTGCCAACTAAGTATAGATGCCTCCTTAAAAACTTTGTAGTAAAGGACTACGTATCTAACAAGTATATTTCCTGTTTCTGTCTACAGGCTTTTACAGTTTATAATAGATAATGGAGTTTAATGTATGTATGAAAGATGATGACTATTTATCTATGAAAATGTCTTAAATTTTCTCAGCTTTCAGACATATTTTTGTTTGCTGCCAGAGGCATCAGTGAAAAACTCCCTTTGTTTTTGAGTATCTGTGCAAGAAGGTTTGATGCTGGGCTGAGTTTTATGAAATAATTGATTCCAGGGCTTCTTGCTGTTAGCATTACATAACTTGCTCAGAGCAGCTCCAGTGACCATCAAATCTAAGTGTAGTATCTTTGTGACATTCTCCTAGCTCATGTTTTATGTCTCCTGATTCTCAGCTTCATCCTAATTTTGGGAGTATGAGGCCATACATTTCTACAAAAGTAAAATATGTCACTGATATCATGGCTAAATAGACAGACTTCATTGCCAAACAGTTTAACATGCGTGGTAAGGCTTTGTAGCATTTCAGAATTGAAAACAAAATGGTGAGTTGGAAAACAGGGGCACACAAAAGCAGCACCAGCTGCTTTTAATGTATTCTGCCTTTTCCTGGGATTATCTGGCTGGCCTTCACAGCTGCTCTATGATAGAGGGGAACAAAAATATGTTCTTGGTTTAAGGCCATTCAACCTGCCCCTAGGTTGTCTGAAGCACTTCTTTGCCTCTAAATATAAATCACTGTTCAGTTTTATCAAATGGACTGTTATTATCAGAAATGAATCAGTTAAATAAGAAAAGTTGTTTCAGCATTCACAATTATTTCTTTTACTCATGAACATACCATTCAGTTGAGGATGAAAGTTCGTTCTCTGAGCTTGTGGGTTGGTTTTGGAACATTTCATTACCAGGCTAGGTAACAACTTCAACAGCATTTAGGGCAGGGGTGTCAAACTGCCAGCCCGTGGGCCGGATGCATCATGCCAAAACTGCGCCCACCCCATTGCCGGCAATGGAAAAACAGTAGTGATACGTCATGACACGTCATGTGACATTGCGAGTTTGACACCCCTGATTTAGGGGATGTCTGTGTCAGTGCTCTACTGTTTATAAGGGCTTCAGCTTGTGATGGGGACCCTGACCTGAAGTAACCTCCCCATCACAGGACTCATCACAAGTCTCTCTCTGATGACTCATACCTGACTCATCACAAGACCCTCACTTGATACACTCACAGCTGAAGCCCTGATAAATAGCAGAATACTGACACAGATGTCCCCTAAAGTCTGCTGAAGATGTTACCTAGCCTGGTAATGAAATGTTCAGAAACCAACCCACAAGCTCCGAGAACAAACCTTCACCGTAATCCTACACCTGAGCTACAGATATTTGCCACTATTGCATACCATTCAGTTGTTCTTCTGTTAATGCATTAACTGGGTTCATGAATCACACTATATATAATCCAGTTTGGTTGCTTTTGTTCCTTATGTTACATGAACTGAGGCTTTGTAGTTTATAATACTCTATAGTTCTGCATGTTTTATAAACTCAGTGTGTGTGCTGTCAGTAAATTATTATTAAATATTAGTTATTATGGGCTATTAAATCTGTATTGGCTCTGAACACTCTGTCCAGGGTGATCTGTTCCCGGAGTGTCTCTTCAGGTGTCCAACAATATACCCATAATGGAGTCCATCTGCTTTGCTACTACTCATCTTTTCTTCCTCCTTTCCCAGCATTGTGGACTTCTCAAGGACCTGGGTCTTCATTTCATGTGTCTAGAATATGATAATTTGAGCCTAGTCATTTGTGCTTCAACTGAATTCTGGATTGATTTCTCCATCTATTTCCTTGACTCAAAGAGTTTTTTACAATACCAAAGTTCAAAAGCATCCTGACTCTTTCTATTCTGTCAGTGTATAGTCAATTATTTTAATCTTTCACTGTGGAGTGACTTTCACATATTGGGTGATTCTGCTGGGAGTGTATCCTTTTTTTCCAATAAATTTTTATTATATTCACAAAGTTAAAATATAAACTCCCCCCCCCAAAAGGGGGGGGAAATAGAAGAACAAAGCAAAGCTAAAAAAGGCATTTAAAAAGTGCATAAAAACACACACATATTGTCCCCTGGGGAATATATTCTTTTGGTGTTCACCCCAGGCGCACTTTACTCATTCTTCCAGGAACATCTTCCCACCAACACAGTGAAGTAACATAGCAGGACTTGGAGGGCTGGGAAAGAAATCATTTTCTAGCATTTTATGTGAAACTAGTAAGATTTTTTTAAGGACAGCAAAATAATAAGAATTTAATATTTGAAAAAAGCCACTTTAAGCTGTGATAATTTGTGTAGATGGAACTGGACATGCTAAACTCCAAGTTTCATTTTTTTTTTAAAGGAAAGCTGCCTTGCGACTATGTAAAGCCTGTTTTATTTAGGTTTTAAATCAAGAAGCAGAGGAGTTTTGAACTTCCCCTGTAGGGAAGAAATTCCACATGCTAATCTCTTCTTGGCAATATGTTCTTAGATTCTAAGAATTTTTTGGAATATTTAAATAAGAAAAAAGAGTTAAGAGAATAGATAAGTTATTTTTGTACCTTGTAAGTAGGACTGGAAAATTTGCAGTGCCTTGGTTTATTTAATCTGTAAGCAATTTAGAGTAATGGTAGAAATGAACTATAATGAGCTTGGCAGTCACAAAGCAAGAGGCAAAAGCGAGAACGTGGTGGGTAGCTGACTTCCTTTGGCTCTGGCATTTTCAAAATGATGTAGACTTTCATTCATTGCCAATGTTCACCCCTCTCATTGTTTCCATATAATGTAGCTTTTGTGTTCTGTACTTAACCCTTACATTACAGTTTCAACATCAATTATTATCCTTCGCAGGTTAGGTAAATATCATAACTTAACTCAATGCTACTTTAGTAATGAGGGTGAATGTGTGCATTTAAATTCCAGATCTTTGGATCTGCCAATCAGTTTGTTTAGAATCTCACCTTTAGGCAGAAAGGGCAGTATGCTCATTTGTTTATTGCTTTACAAATGTAAAAGACTTTTTTTGTATGTTTTCACATTTTCAAGCTTTAATTAATGAGCAATTTTGTCACAAAACAGCCAGAGTGTAGAAATAATGAATGCCAAAGAATGGCCTTATCTACTGTAGACTCCCTGCTGGACTGGTCTTTAATTTTCCTGTACATGCTTTTGTGTGTTTGCAGTTTTTATACAATGGAAATGAGATCGTATACATCTGCACCAGTGTGAGCACTGAATGCCTCAGTTAGAAGGGATCTGTTGGGGAAAAGCCCCAGCTTCTTGTGCCGCCAGTGTTTTTGGCCAGGTGAGAATTCCCACTCAGACATCTAAGTAGAAGTTGTTGTTGTTGTTTTTGCCATGATGTTAAACTTGTGGAGGTTTTCATGGACTGCTTATTTCAGAGTTCCAAGATGTTGTGTCACCAATTTTCAGCCATAGGTATCAGTAGCTGAGAGGGAAGCAGGCCATAGAAGGACCTGTGTTTTCAGGTTCCTTACTGCTGTTCTAGACGGTCCATTGAGACATTAATTCACCGTGTGCTCAAATATTCTTTTCCAGCCTTAACAATTTAGAATGTTTTCACAAAGGCTGCCACTGAAATCTTTCCTCAAATCTCCTTCATGAGAAGAAGAATTTTAAAGGCAGCTAATCTCCTACTGTAGAAGTTGTTCATTGTTATCATCCTGGCAGAAGTGTTTTTATGAAATAGCTAGTTGGCCTTCTGGCTTCTCTCAAGTACTTTCCAATATCTACCAGTATTAGCACAGTGTGAATAGAGCTACATTTTTATCAAGTGAGCAGATTTAGTACTGTATTCTATATTCTGAGAAGCCTGGGGAAAAAAGGCAAAGTAAGTGGAACAGTTTCTTCTTAAAAATAATATTGATGAAGCATTCTTTTAATATAATGCACTGCCTTAGAAACCACTAGTTTACAATAAAAGCAGGTGTAGCCATTGTATTAGTTGTTTGGCAGAGGGGGAAAAAGCCAACTTTTCTTCCCAACAGTTCTCCTCCTGGGGAAAAAAACAAGTTTAATTTTGCTTTTATTTCTGCAAAATGAAAAGAAAATTTTCAGGGAAATTCTCCTGGGTAAAATGTGGATCTTTCACTTAGTTTAGTACAAGATGATCACGGACTGCCTTTTCTTGTCCTATCTTTTCTCTAGTGGTCTGCAGCTTCTCTGGTTTTTCACCTTTAAATTGCAAGGGAAGACGTTATGAAGGGATTCATTTTGTGAGATTTCTTTTTGTTTCAAGATTGGGCTACTATTATGATTAAGGAGAGGCTTGCCCTTGAAACGTTGTTAGACAACTTCTTCTTCCCTAGAGAAATTAAAAGAAATTATTCTCTCAAAATCTGTGCTCACAAACTTGGAAAGGAATTTCAAAAGGCCAGTTATCCCCAGTTCTACTGAAAACATTTATTAGGCAGGTTGTAAAGTAGCCAATATTTTTTTTTCCTCCAAAAATCTCCTTTCACAGGCTTTTTATCAACTTTGCTGTCAAAACAATGCATTTTGATTTAGCTTAATCAATATTCTCTGTGACAGCCTTATAGAATAGCATCATAACTGAAATCCAAATGCCCCCCTCCAACTCGGTTAGCCTCCTGCGGGGTGCTGAAGGCATATGGGGCAGGAAGTTAATTTCTGCTGCTGTTGTTGCGTTTCCCTTGATTAGGATAATTGTTTTATCCCTTCACATATTGTTTCATTAGTCTTTTTAATAAAAGGGAGCACTGGTTGCCCTAAATAGGTGGCCTTTGTCAGGACTTGGATGGAGAAAGTGGATCTATCCTGGTCATTTTAGATCTGCAGTAGAAGTCATTTGTTATTATCCTCTCAGCAAGTTACAGTACCTTCAGTCATGGTATTCTTCTGGACTGGTTGTGCAGCTCAGAAGCTGCAGTTGATTCGGAGTGGAGCAATCCAGCGCTGACCAGGATTTGTTGGTGGGAACCCATTAGAGCACTACTGCAGGCCTTGCACTGGCTGCCAGTGGCCTTCAGGATGCAATTTAACCAAGTCATCTGTGGGATTGCATTCTCCCATTATAAATGTGCTGGCCAGTTCATCTGTCTGAGAGAAACTGTTAGCACTGCTCCACTTTATGAAGGTGAGGCGGGGGGGGGGGGACACAAAGATGGCATCTAGCATCTCACCCTGAGAGAAGGATGCCACTCAAGACACAGCTCTTCTAGAAGGCCTTTGCATCTTGACTCCATCTTAGTTTGGTAGGTTAATATTATTCTACATTACCATTTGTTCCGGATGTTTTATATATACATCTTCCTATTATATACTGCTTCTTTTGTGTTTTTCTTGTAAACTACTGAGAGTCATTGGGGATTTGGCATTCTATAAATGTAAATAGCAACAACCACAATACTGACAACACATGTGCCACAAATACTACTTCTCTCTAATTTGCTTGAATATGGGACATAATGACTTAGTTACACATAGTGACTAAGCCATACAAGTGACTTAGTTATATGATCCAGGCTGCCAAATTACAAATAATAAGGATAAAGCATCTTTTTGATTTTTGTAATAATTGTTAATTTCTGAAACAATGGCATAAATCTGGACTTTTTAAAATTATCTTTTATTTTTTTGTAATAACCCATTTCCTCCTGTAGTTTTCTAATTTCTGTTCAGAACTCTTTTATAATCCCACGGTGATTTTTAAATAAAGTTCATTTCTCCTTCTTTTAACCTATTTGGGGCAGGGGCAGGTAAAAGAGTGTGATCTAGATACAGCATACTATTCTTAGTAAACATACAGACACTGCATAAATTAATCTTGTTCCAAAATGTGAGTTCTCTATAGAATGGGGGATTATTTAGCGCACATCTATCCTCGCCACCATTGCCACAGAACTATCATTTTCACCATCCTGTCTTAAAGCAAGAAGCTGACCTATACTTGAAACTAATCATCTTCTTTTCTGCATCTATCACAGCACAAATTAAAGGGCATAGCAAGCTCACAGAGTCATTCCTGTCTTTACAAGCACAAATCTTCACTATTGGGGAGAGGGTCTTTTTTTTTTGACAACTCGGGAAAGGTCACATCTGCTGGAGGTCAAAATACCAGGGTCTTCTCTGCTGAAAGATATATAGTTGAAAGAGTTAGGCATCCAACCAAAACAAGCAGAAAAAATAACTGTTAATGTCTTCCGATATAGCTGCTGAAATACAAGGTCAGATCTCATACTAGAGCAGCTATGCATGACAGTTTCAAATGAGCAAAGGGTAGCAATAACAGTACTTGTTATGCTTGGTCTCATGTTATATCCAGATGCAAAATCTGACTGCTGGAAGCAATGCCAGAAGCATTGGAAGTTTATTTTATTATAATAACCGCTTGAGCAGACAACAGCTAGATACAAAAGTAAAAAAAAAGATGCGGGACATTTTTCAAAGAATATATCAGTGTACATGAAATTATGCATACAGTACATCTTTTCAAGCTTTAACTCCACAGATAGTTAATCAAAAATGGCTCGGAAAATGCTCATCCCAGAAAAGAAACATTCAGCCTTTGTACCAAAACTAAATAAGCAAAGCACAACTCCTGATTTAAATCAACCACAACTCAGCAGTTTATTTATTGTTTTAAAGTTATTAATGTATACAGTAAATCAAGATTTCCTCAAATTAAACTCAACTGCTGGTCACTAGATGTATATGACGTGGCCACTGTATGGGAATGGCTTACTAGTAGTGGTGGTAGTAGCAATATTTAAGACAAGTACTTGCCGAAAAAGTCTGGATAGTGGACATGTCTGGAGACAGCAGAATAGAATAGAAAGAACTGAAAAAAATCCACCAAATATAAAGACTTGCAAATAGAAGTAGAACGACTGTGGCAAAAGAAAGCAAATAGAGTAACAATAGTAATAGCAATAGCATTTAGACTTATATATATGGCCTCATAGTGCTTTACAGAACTCTTTGGACAGTTTACAATGTCAGCATTATTTGCATATTGCCCCCAACATTCTGGGTCCTCATTTTATTGATCTCGGAATAAGACTAAGTCAACCTTGAGCCCCATCAGGATTGAACTCCAGGCTGCGGGCAGAGTTTGCCTGCAATGTTGTACTTAACCACTGCACCACTAGGGTTCACAAACACTTTGAATGCAATAGTAAAATAACTGAAGCACCACTTGAACATCATTGACATTGACAGAAAACCCATCAGTCAGTTGCAGAAGGCAGCTTCACTTGGAACAGCTTACATTCTACAACAAAACCTTTAACACCTGTCAAGTGCCAGGAAAATCGGGAGATCCAGATAGTTCAAAATGCGTATAAAGATTTATTGTAAACTTGAGCTCTGTACAAGAATCTGAACTACTAATGGCCAAGGAAAATTAACAGGAGATAAGAGTAGAAGGAATTCAAGGTTAGCTGGATTTAGATCTCTTTTGGGCACGAAGCAACTCATGACTGATAACAAGTTTGATCCCTCCCTTGGGCTCAGCCTGGTCATCTCCTACACACCTTCAAACAAAAACATCTGCCTATCCCAGATCCTTGGGAAGGACTCAATAGGTGGGAAAAATGCCAAATCCAATTTAAACATCTGGCTGACTGTGGGAACAACCATAATAACTTATTACATTTATATGCTGCCAGACTCCCAGTAGGAGTCTCAAATTGCTTTCATTTATGATGTTTTCAACTTCACAGTTCTGGTAAGCTCTCATTCAGGTATTAACTGTGACTCTGCTTTGAAATAAATGAAGATTGCTAGATGTGCTGTGATATTTATTACACATCATCTCAGGGACAAGGATCTGTGTAAATCATGTGCATCCTTTCAAAAATAATATGAAAGCCAAATACAAGTGGAGAATGATCCTTAAAATCTGCAGCTGGGAATGTGCCTTAGTGCCCTCTCTTGGGGATGTGCCTTAGTGCCCTTTCATACAGAATTCAGGTTAAGTGTTGTGCAGCTTTTGAAAAAAAATATGTGTTGGTTTAATTTCTTTCTAATGTAAGATAATCTAGTTTTGATATATAAAGGTAAAGGTAAAGGTTCCCCCGCACATGCGTGCTAGTCGTTTCCGACTCTAGGGGCCGGTGCTCATCTCCGTTTCAAAGCCGAAGAGCCAGCGCTTGTCCGAGGACATCTCCGTGGTCATGTGGCCAGCATGACTAGACGCCAAAGGCGCACGGAACGCTGTTACCTTCCCACCGTAGTGGTCCCTATTTTTCTACTTGCATTTTTACGTGCTTTAGAACTGCTAGGTTGGCAGAAGCTGGGACAAGTAACAGGCACTCACTCTGTTACGCGGCACTCGGGATTCGACCCGCCAAACTGCCGACCTTCTGATCGACAAGCTCAGCGTCCTAACCCACTGAGCCACCGCGTCCCTTAGTTTTGATATATAGGGGGCGGGAAATCAAGTATGAAAAATATTGGTGACTGAACCAATTCCTGGCACTGTTCCAGAACAAGCTTTTAGTAACTCTGGAAGGGGCTTTTTTGACTATTAATCAATGATTTGACTATTAATCAATGATTTTGTAAGTGTGTATTGAAATTCACTTGGTATCTATTTCTTTCTGGTGCAAGATGAATACACTAATTTTTGGACCTGGCATAAGGTCCATGTCTTACTGGAAATTTTATATTGACTTTCATTTTAGTAAATTGTTTTTAATAAAGCTATATATTTGTCTTCACATTCAATATGCTTTAATGCTTCACTTGCCATCCAAAGTACAGTATTTATTATGTTATTTAGTGAGTATAAATAAAAATGATAAAAAATAATAGAATTAGAAAATATCTTGGACAATAAGAATAATTCCGAGGTGCAAAATGTGGCCTGCAGCGGTGAACAGAAGTTTAAAATGCTTCCACCATTGTGCCAACTTTGTCCTCCTAACCAGAATAGTTACCAGTGGGGTAAGTAGCCACTCTCCTGAATCTATGGTGACTGGGCAGGGTTGGGGGTTCAAGCATACATTCGCTCACTCATTCATTCATTGAAAGGGCTACCAGTCTCCTGGGATAATGATATTTAAGTTTTTCTCTTATTTTTTTATTTTTATTTTTTTATTTTAATCCCATTTATATCCCGCCCTTCTCCGAAGACTCAGGGCGGCTTACAATTTAAAGCACAAATCAATGTGCTTAGCCTTCATTCTATGTATATGCCTGCTTATTAGGGCTTTCGCCCCCCCCCCCGTGGCATTTTTACAAAGTCAGCTTATTGCCCCCAACAATCAGGGGCCTCATTTTACCTACCTCAGAAGGATGGAAGGCTGAGTCAACCTTGAGCCTGGTGGGATGTGAACCTGCACTAATTGCAGGCAGCTGGTGTTACTTAAGGAGGCTTTAGCCCACTGCTCCACCAAGGCCCTTAAATGTCATCTAAAAGTGGTGTGTTATAACAGAAAACTTCTAGATGGAAATCTCTGTCACACAATTCCATAGGACTGTCACTCTTCTGGAAAATTTCTATTCAGAGAAGAAAGGTGTATGTACACCATCATCATCATCATCATCATCATCACCTCTGCAAAAAAAAAAAAGAGAAGTTATTGAAATTCAAGCAAACGTCTGACCCAGAGAACAATAGGTATTATTTTGCCTATGGAGCTTTCTTTCTCCATCCTGAAGTCAATTTCCCCAGATAAATATGTTTGGCAACTAAAGAGCCTCTTCTCTTTCCTAATCAACATTCCATATTTGGGAATTTATACGTGCCATGTGCTTTTCCTACTTTACAATCACCATAGGACTTATACATGAACATCCAGCATACAGTATATACATTCCAAATAACAGGATTCTGGCAGGTAGATTTATTATCTCCCCGGATTTGATACTTCACTCTGAAGAAGAAAAGACCAGGTGTATGATTGCTTTTAGAGCAAAACCAAATATGGCCACGGAGATGTGTGCAGAGACTTGGTGGGAAAGGTGTATTCCTATAGCAGACATACTGAGCTGATTGTGATTAGGTAGATTACTGTCCCTTAGTGCACCATCCCCTAGCTCACCCTTCAGATGCCCTAGTTTGTCCACATGGGAGGTTTTGGTCAGGGAAGAATACCCTGCCAGTTCTGCAATGAGAAACAACTCAAAGTTGGTGCTGAGATGTAAGTGTTATCAGAAGGACATGTTTCTCAAAAAGAGTTATGAAAGCATATTTAAAATAGCAGAACAATTTAGTCTTCCAATAGGAGCTGGAAGACTAAAGGGGAAGAAAAATGGGTTTTAAGAGTTACACTGAGGGGATTTGAAATGTGCCTTCACAGCAACTGCCCCTATACTTTGAGAATGCTTTGCTTTCCAAGATACAGACCACCCCAAACTTCCATATGTTTTGCAAACAGAATGAATCCTCACTTTTCCACTGAGTGTTTGAGGCCTATACAAACTACCTTTAATCTGATAGCATGATGTTGTTTGGTTCTGTGTTATCTCTTCTATTTTATGAACCACTTTGAGTCCCATAGAAATGGATAGCATATAAAACCTTGTAATAAGCTCCCTTCGTCCAGTGCACTCCCACAGGGAGGGTCTTCTAAGGGTGCCGCCGATAAAAGACTGCCGGCGGATAACACCCAGGGGAAGGGCCTTCTCTGTGGGTGCGCCTGCCCTCTGGAACCAGCTGCCCGTGGAGCTTAGGACTGCCCCTGACCTTCGCACATTTCTCCGGGACCTGAAGACCTGGCTCTTTGAGCTCTCCGGCCCAGGCTGAGAATTTTTAACTGGGGTTTTTAATTTTAGGGATGATTTAATCTTTTTTAAATTTGTTTTTAACTTTTGTACTGGTTGTTTTAAATGCCCTGTAAACCACCCTGAGTCCTTCGGGAAAGGGCGGTATATAAATTTAATAAAATAAAATTTAATAAAATAAATAAATAAATAAATGAGTTTACAAATATATTGCGTATGCCAAACTTGATTTCCTATACAAATTGGGAAGCGTTCTAGTTACCAACAAATAGTTGTTTGTCCTGAGTCTTAGATATGCAGTATGTTATGTGTATAAATAAATAATGAATAATCATACTGGTTTGTTTACACCAATGTTCTTGAAAAACATTTCAAAACTTTTTTTTGCATATTGAAAGATGTTGCTCATAATTTTTTATCAATTACAAGTCAAGGAGGGTGACACATCACTAGTTCTGAACATATTATCTGCTTCCTTGATTTTTCCACACATTATTTTTTAAATCAATAATTCAAAAAGACCCAACCATTCTTTGACTTGAACAAGTTTTGACTTGTAAACCCAAGTATATTTCCTAGAAAATAAGAGAATGAAACCAGAACTATTTATTCCCAACTAGTTGTGAATGTAGAGAAATATCACATTCAGTTTTTCAATACACTTGAAAATTAAAAATATAGATAACTTTTAAATGCTAAAGTCATCTATATTCCACAGTACAATGCAAGTAAGAATGTTGTGGATTCTACCATTTATTGTCTAGATAAAATGTGATCTGAACATTGCATCCTGAATGGGTGCTCAGCTGAAAAGATTAATTGCATGAGGTCACGGCACACCTAGCATTGTGTGGAGCTATATCACAGTCCCTTTACTTTACATCTGCATAGATAACACATTCAAAGCATCAAACTGAGTATGGACAGAGTCAAAGTAGTCCTCCATGCTGAAAATGATCTCTTAAGTAAAATTGAAGTTAAAAATAATTATATAAACTGTCAGTTTCATTCTCACTGTATTCACCATTTCTCTGTGTGAAAAAGTGCTTGTAGGGCATTAAGAATAATTATTTGACTATAATCTTCTCAATTCAGAGAAATTGCCATGGGGGAAGGAGTAAAACCTCTTCTCCCAGCCCCAAATAGATAATTTTCTAAACAGGTGGTCTTTGAGGGGAGAGAACTGGATTAAGCTGATAGATAAATTTCCCTAGCAAGAAATGACTTTAATCAGTTGATAGTAGTTTTAGAGAGAAATATCTATATTATTAAAAATTCTGATTTAAGTTTACACTGGATGAAGTCCTACAGCTCTGACATTGTTTGTTATCACAGCGAGCTAAATGAATGCTGTGAAGAACTCTTCCACTCTCCACAGCAATTGTAATTGGTTTGCTGTGCTCATTTAGCGTTTGACCTTTCAATGCAAGGCAATTTCCTCAGTGTTCTGGAATGACCATTACACAACCATATTTTGGTGGAATGTGGTTCAGATTGTGGCTGTAACCTGTATATCAACATCTTGGTACCTAAAATATGCAGAGCATGTTCTCTTCTCTAGAACTGAGTTTCTGAATTGGATCAGGTCAAGGCTGATCTTTCCTGATAATGGCAGAAAATAAAATGGCATTAGGAACTTTCATGCCCCCCCCCAACAGAGAAGTTATTTCACAAAAAGCATAGTTCATGACAACTCCTTTTTACATTGATTTGTATCAGTAACATTGTACCAAATAGATAAGGTACAATTAAAGTTGTATGATTCCATTTTCAAATTCTGAGAAGTTATCTTCAGAAATATATGCTTCCCCAAATCATTTTGATCCAGTTTTGTTTCACTTCCCCTGCCTGCGAAAAATATGATACGAAAAAAGAAATGAATTTACCGGTATATGACGTAGAAAATATTATAGTCATCTGGCTCCATATATGCTTGCTGTTTGAGAAAGTCACTGGATAGCTAAGTTTTCTGATTGTGAGAATCAACAGACTATTTAAAATAACTTGCTTGCAGTCAGATAGAAACATCCTATTTTGTGAAATTAACATTTTATAAGACATGGTAACCGTTGATAGGAGGTTGAATGTGGTAAATAATGCCATCATGGGGCTGGGAAGAATTTATTCTCTCTACTTTTTCTACTGATAATTTTACTGTAAATATCCTCTTACTTTAAATCTAAGAAAATATGCTTATATACCATTCATTTCCCTTTCTTAGACAGTTAAAATAACCACAGGTTCAATTCAACTCCAGAGTTGCTTTCAGCATTAGGCCTGTTTTATTGGAGGACACGTGGGTTTAGCTGCATGTCAAGATGCACTCAGAGTAACATGTAATGAGGACAGAACACTAATTATACATAGGGTTTTAATATTTTGTTATATGCCTGAGTTTTCCTAAACCAGACTGGCTCTTTCTGAACTGGTTTGCATTCAGATGTTTCATAAATGTAAGAAATCTTTCATAATTCAATCTGATGTGTGCCAATGTTGGTAACAGTTTCATTATACATTTTTCATGAGCAGCATGAACGAATGGCTTAATTTTTACCATTTTTTCCTATTTTTTTTCCAGCACATATAGGCATCCTAGTTGTTTCAGACCTTTTTTGCAGTCTCTTCTATGGCCCATTGATAAAATGCTGTTACTTTACCAATCTTGTGCAAATGAGGCTGATCCCTCTTTCCCAACGTGTTTGTGCAATAGCCACTAAAGGTAAACAGGCAATGTACTTTTGACAACTTAAGATATAAGATGGCAAACCTATTTTTGATATTTTGTCTGACTTCCAGGACAGCACAGATGCATAGATTTTAGGGCATACTTCAGTTCTTCCAATGCACTATTCTATTTAAATTATTAGCCATCTGGACTTGGGGATCTGGGAGATCTGCTTCAGCTCCTTGGATAGTTCTAAACAGAGATGATTCAGTTTCACTGAACAAATTTACAAATAAAGTAGATGCTGGTTTGTTAGGGAGCAAGTGTACATTTGCTGGAGCAGATATCTATACTTGATATGCAGAGTTGGCTTAATCTTGTGATATCAGTCTCAAAAGGGCCCTAACCCACAACTCTTATTTTGCTCATTCCAATTATCTCCCTATGCAATTATACATTGTTTATATCCATCAAATCATTGTGGAATTACTGTTTGGATGATACAACCTACTGTTCAGTTTGAATCTAAGAGCAGAATTGGCAAGCAATCTTAACTCTCAATATGTTGCTTGAAAATTATGTGAATTCTAAATGTTCTGGTTAGCGGCAAATGCCCAGTTAAGTCTGCAGCTATTTCTTTGTAAGAAATCTGATGTTGGTTGAGATAATAAGCCTAGAAGCAAATCCTTTCACCAAATATGAAACAAAAACAGGGAAACAAGGTCCGTACAGAACTATTCTGCATATTAATAAAACCTGGGTTGGCATGAGTCCAAAAAGTCCAATCTTATGAAGCAACAACTTCCTTCCCTTCCAAAAAACAAGCCCAAATGAAATAAACCTCTGGCTGTTTGAGATAATATATATTCTGACCACATGCTATTTTTTCAATGCATGCTCATTAGAGTAGCTTAAACAATACCTCAGTTGCCTAATGAAGGGTATAGACATGCCAGTCATCAGCTTGTTTGCTTAAAATTACTTAAGGCAAATTCCAGTGTTCAGAAGACCCAAGACTGCAAAGTGTCCTATAGTGAGACCTTTTGTGAATCAATGAGCTTGGTGAGACTGACCTGGAAGTGGATATAGTACAATATAGGTCTACCAACTGTTTTGTCTTTTCTGGAGCAATCCTCTAAAATGACATTAAGACAAGGGCATTGTAAGATTTTATTTTATTTTATTTTTTTAAAAAACCCAATTAGAGCATCTTTCTGGAGCTACTTAGAGTATATGCCAGGGGGAAAAAAATGGTCAGAGAATTAAGGCGGGCATTGATAAAGAGTCCTGATCAGATCCTTCAGTCTGGTAGAAGATCAAGAATGTCAGTTAGCAGTGGTCAGCTGTTTTCTATAGATTTCATTAATGTATTTCCCAATTAGGATGTTTATAGTATTATAGATGGATGGGTTCCAAAGAATGTCATTGTTTTATTTTGGGTATCTGAAGAAATAAACACTTGGTCAATTTCTTTGTAAGCAGTAACACTTCTCTTTTGGAGGAAACCCAATTGGGGAAAAAATTGCCAAAAGAATCTGAGAAGAAGTATTTCTGTCAAATACATTTTGCCTATTAATGAAAACAGATTTGGGCTTGGGGCCAGCCAGTCAAATAGAGGTTGTTGTTGTTATGGTTTTTAAATATTCTTTGCATTGAAAAAGATTGTGTGGTCACCGAAACCTGATTTATTAAACTAAAACAGTCGGTCCAACTTTCATTTCTTCATAGTTCACCTTGTTTCCCCCACAGACTAGCTTTTCAGACAATGGAATAGCAATTCTCCTTCCGATCTGACCATCATGGTAATGATTGATTTCTAAGACAACAGCTTTCTAAATTATTAATGTATTTAGATAAGTAGTATGGATCTAGTGCAGGGGTAGGCAACCTTGGCTCTTTTATGACTTGTGGACTTCAACTCCCAGAATTCCATGCTGGCTCAGGAATTCTGGGAGTTGAAGTCCACAAGTCATAAAAGAGCCATGGTTGCCTACACCTAATCTAGCATAAGGGATGGGCCAAAGGCAATCAGTGTTCCTTTTCTTTGAAAATACCTGTTCATTCTCCTATAAAAGGAAGTATCTTCTATCCTTCTCACTTACTGATTTCATTTATGGCATTTATTACTGATGGCATTCCATGTACTGTACCTGCAGGTTTGAGCCTTTCAAATTCTTTCATTATGCATTCCCTCAATATGTGGAAAGTAATTTAAATATGTTTATCAGCCATTTCTTCCATTGTCTACTACATTTTCATCACTATTTCTGCTATTTCTCCTTCTTCTATAATCCACAATCACTTCTATTTTATTTGCTGATCCTCACCACAGTTTAAGGTACTGTGATCTGTATTGGGGAAAGTAGCTTCTTTTGGTTCAATTCATTTTATTGTTTTTCATGAAGCTTTTGCATCTTAGATTTTCCCTCCCTCCTTATTCTGACTTGATGTTATCAAATTGCTCATTGCAGACATAGAACAATAATACTTGCTTTGCTTGATAGATGCCCATATTCTAGCTGCATACAAAACAAAGTACAGGTTTTGTGCAGTAGTGCAGCAGCCAAGGATTTGTTTTCCTATTTGGGGACCCTAAATAGGCCTAAACGTCCCCCGGAGAGGCAACAAAGAAGGAGGGGTGCCCTGCCAACTGTGGAGAGATGGCAGTCGATCTGGTCATCCAGGGAAAGCCCTCCAGAAACCAGAAGAAGAAAGACTAGCTTTACTCCAGAGCCTAGCCCAGGCTACAAGCAGCTGAATCCAAAAAGCACTAATTTAAGTTGGATCATAAACAATGTGTTTGGAAGTGGGTAAGAATACTGATACTCTCTCTTCTACTTGATAATTGATATCCTGGGGAAAAAACCCCAAGTAGCAAAAATCCTCTAAAAGTCAAAAGGAAGGGGATTTTTGCTCCATGCTCCCACAGACGGAAGTGGTGAATTAAACTTTTATGGGGGACAGAAATACATTGAAATGAAATGTATTAAGATTTTCTTTTCAAAAGATTATTGATGAAAACAGAAGAAAGTAATTGCTTGTTTTGAAAACTGAAAAATGAACTGGTGCTGACATCTAGTAGTGGATGAAAATATACAATTGTAGTTCCTCTGATACAGGAATTGGCAGAAAGCCCAGAAAAAGATAACCTGTTTTTGTGACCTTCAATGTTTTAACTAAACAGAGAACAGCTTCAACAAAGAAAAGAAAACATTTTGGGCTGTCTACAAAGCAAGAACCTTAGAACCTTAGGGGGAAAAAACTGATCTTCCTGGATTATAAATACTTATTGAACTGTGACTCTAACGCTGTTTGTAGAGAAAGGAAAACTTTGATGTTTGGCTATCATGAACATCAGAGATCTACAGAAAGAATATATCAAGAAAAAACAAATACTTTCCAGAAGGAAATGTATGCTATGTTGCAACTAATACAAATGACAATGACTTCAAACCACAAGGAAATTAAAAACAACTTTGAAAATATAAATGAACACATCTTCAATCTAATCTTACAACAAAAAAACTCCCAGAAAATTAAAAAAACGATCAAATAAAGCATAATGAACATAAACCAGAGGAAAGCATAATGAACATAAACCAGAGGAAAGAAATTTAAAGATGGGACCCAACAATAGAACAAATTATACTTAATCCAGACAGAGAAAAAATTACACGAAATATCGGACATGGGAAAGATAACCTACACTTCAAGATTGCAAAATACATCTGAGGACAAGAAAAAAGATTCGACAAAATGGACTGCCAGGAGAACTATGAGAACTTGAGAGGCAAAAAATGATAAGAGAAATTAAGAGAGAAAGAAAGAAAAAGATTTTCAATGAATATAAAGGGGTGAAACATTCCTACAAAAACATATTACTTGACTTGTCTCTTGTACCTACAACAACAGCTACAAGACTATGGGAAGACCTTTGGGTCCAGCGGAGCATACTGATTAGGAAAGATGTTTGGGGAAAAAAGGGGGGGCTGAAGTTAGAATTAAGAAATTAGATGATGGGATTTATCAGATGGAATGTCTAAAGATTAAACACCCATTTGAATATGGTTAAAGGAATAGAAAAATTCTGGATATAAATGGATTTCAGTTTAAGAGGGATGGGCCCCTCAAGTAACATAGTATTTTTTTAATGATATGAGAAATATAAAAATGTTGGGATGGTTTATATGAGGGAAAAGTTTTAGATACTTAAGTATAATTGATTTTGAGAAAATTTCAATTGATAAGAATGTTTTGAAAAGATTTAAAAGATTAGATGATTGAATTTATTAGATGGAATATTTAAAGATTAAACAATTGTTTGAATATGGTTAAAAATAATAGAATTTTTTTTTAAAATCCCATTTATATCCCGCCCTTCTCTGAAGACTCAGGGCGGCTTACAATCTAAGCACAAATCAATGTGCTTTATATTTTGGATATAAATGTATTTTAGCTTAAGAGGGACATGTTTCTCAAGTAGTATCCTATTTCCTTCTTTTTTTCTTCTCTTTTTTGTTTTTGTTTTAAGATATGAGAAATGTAAAATTGTTGGGATGCCTTGTATGAGGAAAAAGATTTAAATACTTAAATGTAATTAACTCTGAGGAAATCTTAACTAGTAAAAATATTTTGAACATTGCAAGGAAAATAAATCTAAATAAGAAGTTTGAAAACAGGATTTATGACAAGGTAATTAAGATGATCAATTAGAAAAGAAGCTTTATATTGACGTGGCTGTTACATGTAGAAATACTAGAAAAATGTTTATATTCAATTGTTATCTATCAAAATACTAAAAATGTACTAATTTAAGGTTGATAAAAGACAATATTATTGGAAGAAGAGAAAATCAAGGAAAGCTACTATGTGGATTATGGAATTATAGAAATTAATTGTTATTGATTGTTTTTAAATATAAACCCAGACAACACGCTGTTCACCAAATGTTAAGGTGATTATGTTAAAAAAAATAATAAAATATATTTTTAAAAAACAAAGTACAGAAAAACCAAAATAAAATAAGTATTTTACTTTCCAAATTGCTTTCAAATTAAGGCAGATGGGATCATTTAAATGCATACAACATGAATAAATTAAAAGATGTGAATATTTTTAAAGAAAATATTTATCTCATAATCCCATTCTAGGAAAGGCATTATATATATATATATATATATATATATATATATATATATATATATATATATATATATATATATATATATATATATATATATATATATATATATATATATATATATATATATATATATATATATATATATATATATATATATATATATATATATATATATATATATATATATATATATATATATATATATATATATATATATTGTTTGGGCAAGAAATGATAAATGCTCAAGAGTCATTCTTAAGTCTGGTTAAGAGTTTCTACTTCTGATTGTTCAAAGCAGTTCAAAATGGATAGTGTTTTGTCATTTTTACTTCTCTTTTTTTCATTTCTAAATAGGTTTTAAGAAAAGGAAGGAAGGGAATGATGTTTAAAAGAGAGAATTCCGAACAAACTTTCCTATTTTTTTAATAATTATTGCTTCCTCTAAATATGAAGGATAGGTCACTTTCCAGTAGATTCTTTGGACAGAGTAATTAATATTTATCTATCTATCATTGTGATGGAAGCAAATCTTATTCCTATTCTTATAGGAACCAACAGATAATGATGTCCTTGCTTGATATTCCTGTTCTCCAAAATCTTTTGGAGCCAAACTCAGTATGACAGTAAATATGCAATTTCTTCAAAAAAGGAAAATTGTATTGTATCTAGTTTTTCCTCTGTAACACCTATTGGAATTTATTTTATGTCATAAATGACATGCCATATTTCCCCACTATTGTCCAATAATAAAGGACATAAAGAAATATAAGACATTATGATTTAAGTTCACCTGATTGTGTGTTGGGGAGAGTGTTTTTCCCCATATCTTTCCTCAAAGAGGAATTATGGGGCTAATATATTTGCTCTTATAATGGATTTCCCTCCCATTTCTTCTTTCAACCACTCTCTCTTCAGTGCTCAGGGTCTACTGCGGAAAGCTCTCCAACTTTCTTACCAAATTGGGTGGTGGAGAGGATAGGATAGGATATGACATGAAAAATCCCATGATCAGAATGATGTGATTGCACACAGCCCATTGCCTATAACTAAAATTCCTTTCTAAAATATAAGAAAATAAAATCAAGAATGTTCCTAGTTTTGGGAGTTAAAGTTTCCCTTCCAGAGATGCATGTGGCATTTGGACATAATGCCTTTTTTCCAATAATTGAATCTGGAGTAAAAGAGTGTAGGTATTCAAGGACATGTAGCTCTTGATTTTTTTAATTTTGTGGTTTTTTATAATGCATGATTAACTAACTCAATTCACTAGATGCTATGCTGGTAAATAATTTCTAGGCTCAGAAATAGTAACAATACAATAGATTGTCAGGGATGTTGTCCCTAAATTTCTGGCTATTATGTCAAGCAATAATTTTTTTAAGTCTATTGAATCAAGTAGGAATTCTCCCAACCACTGTCCTTTGCTTTGAAATCTTTTTCTTGAAAAATAAGTTCTGCAAACTTTCTTGGCAATTAACTATACATGCTTATAAATGCATTCATAATTAAATAAAATAATTTTTGTGTGTAACTATATCTGGAGGAACTTCTATTTTGTCTTTTTTCCCCTGCCATAAATGTCACTCCCTTTGTTCCAACCACATTAAACCATTTTTGTATGATCACAAAAAACCATGTTTCCTAATTTAGTCTTTACTAATGAGGCCTAACCTCACACTGATTTCTGCTTTTTGACTTGGAACTTCAATTAGTTACAAATGTTAGTGTATGGCTAGGAATGACTGCAAGCTTTTAATGGAGCCAGAATGGAAAACAATAGACATTGACTCTATTGTTCTAGTTAGCATTGCTTCATGAGTAATTTGGACTTCTTGTGGAAAGAGGCAAGCACTCCCTCCCACAAAGCTAATGTGCAAGGTTTTCACAAATCTAATTTTATTTTATTTTTTTGGGGGGGGGTCCTTCTTGGAAATATTTGCTCTAACAAAATAAGGCAAGCCTATATATATTCTATGTTTAAATAATATTAACCACATGGAGCAGAGCTTAGGGGCTTCCTTGTGCAGAGAGATCACACTGAATAAAAAAAGTTAGGCTATTATTTCTTAATTCCTTGTGCATCTTGAGAACACTTCTAACAAAACACAGCAACAAAATTAGCAAACATGAAGCAGCACAATTCATTCCTTTCTTTTTACCATTTTTGCAAAAGAAATTAAAAGGAAATGGTCAGCAACTGATCCCATCAGTAAGGAAGTAACTGATCCCATATTAAACACTTTCTCGTTAAAAAAAAAGAGAGTCCTTTAAAAATTTATTTTAATTCCATTTATATCCCGCACTTCTCCGAAGACTCAGGGTGGCTTACAAGCTTAGCAGTAGCCTTCATTCTATGTATATGCCTGCTTATTAGGGCTTTCACACACACCCCCAAGCGGCATTATTACAAAGTCAGCTTAATTGCCCCCAACAATCTGGGTCCTCATTTTACCTACCTCGGAAGGATGGAAGGCTGAGTCAACCTTGAGCCTGGTGGGACTCGAACCTGCACTAATTGCAGGCAGCTGGTGTTACTTAAGGAGGCATTAGCCCACTGCTCCACCAAGGCTATTCAGCCCTATGCTTTCCTGTGATGTCATTGCGAATTTCTGTGGCCCTCCAAAAGTTAGAAATAAGTTGCAGCTCATAGAAACAATTAATACCAATTCAGCTTTGGCCCATGAAGATTCTTTCCTGAGGAGCTTGACACTGGTTTCTGCCTCTTATGATTTTTAAAATAGTAATTTCCCCTTGAATAGAACTTCTGTTAGCATATAGCTATTTCAGGGAAGTAAGCAAATTGGCACTGATTAATAAATTAAATGAGTTTCTTATTTTCTGCATTTAGCACAGGCATTTAGTCATTAAGCAGTTACAGAAGTTTTCCATGCTGCTGTGTTTTTGAGAGTTTGATGGGAAAAGCTTATCTTATAAATTTCCACTTGATCAGCAACTTGGTAGTTTGGGGGACTGTCTACCTTGATAACGAATAAATGGATGGATGGATGATATGTCAGCATCAAGCAGCCAAAATGCAAATGAGATAATCTGCTTTCCTATCTCTCTAATAAATGTAAATCAATGCCTATTTTCTACTGCTGTTTTTCAGCTGTGACCTGAGGGAGAAACTAGCAATGCTGGTATTTAAAAAAGTCACGGATAACAGCCTTTAATATTCCAAATTAATAGTAAGAACTTGGTCTCAAATATTATTTTTTTGTAGGTTTGCTGCACCTAATGTTTCAGAAAATTAGTATCTGATGGAGGTCTGGAACCTATGTTCGATTTTGGGGGAAGCCTTTTTTATCACTATCTATTAAAATTGATTTTAAGCAAATCATTTGGAGATTGTTGTTTCTCCATGTTTACCCTCAGGAAAAATAACAAACGTAAACATGAGATCTGTATAGTAGTGTTGGCCAGAAGGTTGGTTTGATATGGGAATCTGGTCTGAAGAAGCCAATGTCCACACAGGATTAAGGAAAGACAAAAACCCTCTTATTTCTGTACAGAAGAGGATGCCTCTGGGTTTTAAACCCAAGGAGGCCCCAAAAATCGAACACAGTTATTTTTATATAATTTACAATAGGAAACGAAAGTAAGAGAACTTGCGGAATGGTTACAAAGTTACATACTGTAGCAGTCATACATGTGCACAAAGCAAAGTCATCCCATAATACTCCATTAATTGTTTAATTCGACTTCATTATCATATAAGTTGACTACCTCAGGATGTGTTTTTTTACTATGCAAATGATAAACTTTGCTCCGGAAGACTCTAACCATTGCTTAAGTTAAATATCATATCACCTTCCTTCATTCCAGTAATGGCTTCATTTGCAAGATATTTTAGCCGAGTTTGAAAGCCACAACTGATTAGCTGCTCTATATAGAAGACATTTGTGATCAGCCTATAGAGTGCTTGTGGTTGATCCCTCTAGCTCATGCGGACAGGTGTTAAAGAAATGTTACTTGTAGCAGAAAAAGTCACAAATAATAACTCTGGCTAAAGTTAATTCATAGCTTACAAAAGCCTCTAATTACTTATTAACAAGCTAGTAAGCCACCAGACCCTATGCTACAGGAATATCATAGTGATAAGTAAAAAACTAGATAATTTTCCACTAGTCCTATAGTAGCAGGCTAAGAAGATGGTGTGTTTATTTTAAAAACTCCAAAAAGCACATTAAAAATACAGTATTTTCTGTTGTAAGTATCTGTTATTTGCATAGATGAAGCAAACAAGTTGATTTTTCAGCAACCCAGAACGCACCAAAATTGAATAAACTCAGTTTCTACAATTTAACTCTGGATGTACCTGCATTATGGAGCAGCATTCTCCAGGAAGTCTCTATGGCTTGACTCTTGAAAATTTTTAAAAATCTGAGACTTCCAAAAGGTCTTGGACAGGATGGATTATAGGGTATTCCCCCTCAGGTCAAAGCTAAAAAGCAGTAGTAGAAAATAAGGTAAAGGTTCCCCCGCACATGTGTGCTAGTCGTTTCCAACTCTAGGGGCTGGTGCTCATCTCCGTTTCAAAGCCAAAGAGCCAGCACTTGTCCGAGGACGTCTCCGTGGTCATGTGGCCGGCATGACTAGACGCCAAAGGCGCACGGAACGCTGTTACCTTTCCACCGTAGTGGTCCCTATTTTTCTACCTGCATTTTTACAGGCTTTCGAACTGCTAGGTTGGCAGAAGCTGGGACGAGTAACAGGCGCTCACTCTGTTACGCGGCACTCAGGATTCGACCCACCAAACTGCCGACCTTCTGATCGACAAGCTCAGCGTCCTAACGCACTGAGCCACCGCGTCCCTGAGAAAGAAAATAGGTGCTTTCAATTAAACAATGCCATCCATCAGGACCCCAGAATCACACCTTGTCCGCCCCCACAAGTGCTGTGAAGACCTGGTTCTTCCCACTTTAGCAAAGAATAGTGAGACTCCTTCCTTGTTGTGCTTGCCATCTTTTATCTTTATTTTTTTTTAATTTTTATTGAATTTATTGTAATTTCTTTGAATGACTGTTGCGCGCCACCAAGTCATTGGGAGTCAAGTGACACAAATGTTTAATAAATATTTATTTTTATTATCTCCTTGTTATTAGACTGGGATTTTATCTTATCTGTAATTGGATTTGGGAGGTTGTTCTTCCTCAGTGCTCTGTTCCTTATCAACATATACAGTATTATTATTTGGCTCTGAAATTTGGTTGTTCCCTTTTTAATTGTAATAAGCAAGTAACCTAGATTTACTATATGGTACAATTTGGGAGGAGAGGGGAAGAGAAGGAGAAGGGAAAGGGAAAGAGAAAGAGAAAGGGAAGGGACTTTCCCAAACAATTCAAGTGTTAGAACAACAGGCCTAATGGCTTCATTTGGACACAAAAAGAAAGTATATCTTGATGTTATGTGTATTGTCCAAAGTGAAGTTTGGACTCTTCTTTACTTCCTTCTACTCCTTTGGCATGAGTGAATAAAGTTAAGGAATTTTTGTATCCATTTTTTTTTAATCTAAAGAGTGCTCAGTTGATGGTTCACCAATTTGATTTACTTTGGATCACCTTCAGATATGAGTTGTATTTCACCAAGGCACTAGTTTGACAAATATAAAGATACTCACATGGACTCTCTTTGCAATTGCAATGACTAAATGTCTTAACAAGAATTTGTGTGAAGGCAACTAAAAAGGCAAACATTCTCAGATAACGTGCTCACAATCAAATCCTTCCACTTCACCAGAGAAGTATAGTACATATCAGGTGTGTTTACATGCAGTATTGCAGGCAAACTCTGTCCACAGCCTGGAGTTCAATCCTGACGAGGCTCAAAGTTGACTCAGCCTTCTATCCTTCCGAGGTTGGTAAAATGAGGAGCCAGATTGTTGGGGACAATATGCTCACTCTGTAAACCACTTAGAAAGGGCTGTAAAGCACCATGAAGCAGTATATAAGTCTAAGTGCTATTGCTATTGCTATAATAGCCCCTTCTCCATAATTACTTACTTCCTGGGCATTCTCCTTCCTGAGAAAGTATCTTGTTCTTTCTCAAAAGACAATGGTTCCTTTAATCAGAGTAAGGAGAAATTGATGCTAATTGAAAATATATTGCCTTCTTCTTTTGAGTATCTACTCCCCATCTTTTTAGCATCCTCCTCCTGTCCTTCTCAGCATCTTTCCACCAGCTTATCTCCCAACTTCACAATGTCTTCCTGCTGCTGCCAATCCTTCTGCTGACCTGCCTCCTAATTGTAAAATTAGCATGTTTTATTTTCAACATGGTATAAATGACAGAAGGCAAGATGTGAGTTATGGAAAAAAAACCTAGTTCTCACAAACCAGATTACACCAGCAAGATAACACTTCTAGAGAATGTTACTGGGCGGTGGACATTGTAACGCTTCAGGGCAGTGTTAATAAAATAACACTTTTAGGCAGCCTTCATTTTGATCCCTAGATCATTTGAAAGTACACTTTTAATACATAAATTTTATATTTATTTTTATCAATATGCCTATATTAAATACAGTTCAGTGTTCGTGGGTAGTTTCCTCATACAGATTATTTGTATTTCTGCAGAATTAAGCATCCTCACCTCTCTGTATACAAATAGTTCTGTCTTGTAGTAGGGTGCTGCCATTTTGACCAGGCAAATTGTGTGAATGCACCTTGGAGAGCAGCCAATGTGGTAAAGTGAGACTAAAATTGGATAAAACCCAGGTTTAAGTCAGGTTCTAGGCAGCCTCAGTGAGCTTACTGAATGACTATAGGCTCCGCCTCACAGCCTTACCACTGTGCAGGAAAGAAGTGAAAGAGCTATGAGGGCTACTGGAGGAAAAATGCAACAGAAATCTAACCAGTGGATCAGCCTTCTTCATCTTGGCATCTTCCTGATATTTGGATTTCCTGATATTTGGAATTTGGAATTTTCAACAATAGTTGAAAACATTTGGAATTTGGAATTTTCAACAATGCTCATGCTACCTGGGAATTCTTAGAATTCAAGTCCATACTGCTGGAGGATCCAGAAGAGCCCTGATGGCTCAGTGGTTACAATGCAGTATTGCAGTGTGATGACCGGGGGCATGGCACAGAGGCAACACAGTCAGCTGACAGTTCAAACCGCCCCTTTATTGCTCCAAGGTTCCCCAACCGCTCCCACATTTCTGGCAAGCCACAGAACAAAGTGAAGACACACACATGCACACGCACACACACATACACACATCCAACAACCTCTGGCTGCAAGTAGTCCAGCACAAAGCTGTGAGCACAACAGCTGCCAAAACAAGAAATCCAGCAAGGCAAGGGACTAAATCAATGAGTCCAGGAGGCAAAGGAACAAGGCAATTAATCCAGGAAGCAAGCAGTAAAGCAAGAAATCCAGGAAATGTCCAACGTTGGCAATGGCACACAACCCTCCATGAATTCAGCGTTTGTTCCCAACAAATGCCCATCCCCACAGCATCTCCTTAAGTCACAGTTCCTAAGTGTGCCTTGTGGAGAGGGGTGGGGTGCGCTCCTCCTGAGTACTGCTCCTGCCTTCTCGCCTCTCTCCATTCTCGAGGATGGAGGGGGTGGTCCTTCCTCATCACCTGAGCTCTGCCTCTCGTGTTCACTGCTTAGCCTCTCTTGGTCATCCTGTCCCTGTTCCTCCCTGCATTCAAGCTGTCCCAATTCTGAAAGGCCCTGACCTGCCTCAGCCTGCTCCTCCCCATATTCCTCCAAAGCCAAAGACGCCTCCCCATCAAACTCCATTGGCTCCAGCTCTGGCTCATCTTCCTCCACAGATTCAGGTTCCAACAGGCGCATGACATGCAGGCTAACTCTGCCCACAGCCTGGAGTTTGATCCTGACTGGCTCAAGGTTGACTCAGCCTTCCATCCTTCCGAGGTCAGTAAAAAGAGGTGACCCAGATGGTTGGGGGCAATAGGCTGATATTGTAAACCGCTCAAAGTGCTGTAAAGCACTATGGAGCTGTATATAAGTCTAAGTGCTATTGCTATTGCTATCTCCAGCAAAAACCTTATAACCTCAAATTCTTCAAGAATTCTTCCAAGCACTCTGATGCTCAGAGTGGTTGACACATTGAGATTATCAGTTAGGAACAGCACTGATTTTTTGTACTGTAGAAGTTTTCTTATCCCTCTCTGTTATTAGAGAAATAACTCCAGAATGAACTGGATCTAAATACCTAATTTAGTAAAGTGTTCCTGTCAAACAAAGAGGAAAGAATAATGCAAACTGGGCTAATGTGCTAATTCAGTGCTGACCCAGGTGAATATAAAGTCTGCATGACAATTTCCACCCTCCCACATTAATCAATGCTGTGCAGTGATAATTTTCACTGAGCCACATGATGAACTAAATGATTGTAACGATTTCCAGCAGTTAATGATAGTGTACCCCGTTTGTAATAATATTATAACTCAGTCACATAGTCCAAATATTATGCATAACAGAATCAGCAGGGTGGGAAATACGTATGACCCCTGCATTGATTGTTGCCTCCTACGTTTTGAAAGAGATACTTTGGTAACCTTTTCAAGAGCTACAGTGCAGTCTGTATTAATATTTAAAATAATGTTTGACTGTTCAAGCTATCTTTTATGATCAAAAGGAAGATTATCTCTGGTTTGAAATAAGAAATTCAAATAGCTAATTTCTATTTCTTTTAGAAATGTTATAGTACATTTTATTTGGTTGTATAAATTCTCTTAATAGTTGTTCATAGCTGTGTGTGGTTTTTATTAGGAGCATAGGAAATATTTATAGAAATCTACTACTGGGCTCAAATATTGGTATCTTGGTTTGTACTGTTAGGCTAGGATAGCTACTTTCTAAAAAAAGTTTGCCCCAGAATGATATTTTTATTTCCAATAGCAAATCATGTGTACTACATTTATGTGATGGTTAGTGTGTTGTATATCTTTTTCTTATAATCTTGACATCACTCACCATTTTCCCTCAAGATTTTCATTTACTAAGAGAGGAAAAATGTAATTGGTAACTACTTGTTTCAGAATGTCTCCAGATGTTCTTCATCAAATACAATGTGGAGGTCTGTAAACACTAGCTATGAAACATACACTACTCGGTGGATGTTAGAGTAATGGAAATGTCTTTATAAACAATCATTCTATTACTGGTGATATCATTTTATACTTGTTATTGAACCACTGAACAATGTTGCTTGGTGGACCTTATTTCCAGCCCTTTGATGTTAGTTGAAGTAAGTCAGGTTAGAAATAAGATCAACACTGACAGTCCTTGTCAGTGGAAGGTCAAGTAAGGGAGGGTTTTTGTGACAGTGCTTCCCAAATGTAGGCAACCAGGGCTTCACAGGGGCATGGAAAGGAGGCAGAGTGTCAAGTACGAAAATTGACACTAAAAATTGGCACTAAAATGAGACTCAATATTTTATATTTGGGAATGAGAGCTATGTTAAAAGTTCTTATTGGATCCGTCAACAAATTCTCTTAATAGCCACACACACACACACACACACACACATTAGCATTAGTTTTAAATAGATGAATATGGAATAATTAGAGGAGGCCAACCAAAATAAGATTGGTTAAAAATATGTTTGCAGTACTCTTATAATCATTGACCCAGAGTATGTCCTATAGAACAGGGCTTTTTGACTAGTGGTATGCGTACCACTGGTGGTACATTGGCACCTGGCAGATGGTACGTGACCCTGCCTAGCCTAGCCAAGTGTAGCAGGGAGGGAATGAGCTAAAGCGGTGCAGCGCAAGACTTGCCGTGAGAGAGAGTCCTCAGGAGCTGCAGGGCTGCTGGGCCTCAACAAAGACCCTAGGATCAGCACTTTCAGCTCACCCAGAAGAGAAAAACAGGAGGGGAGGGGAGACAGGAAAATATATAAAAGGAGGCAGTTTTGGTGGGACAGGGAGAGGGGGAAAAAAGACTCCAGAGAAAGAGTCAGAAGAGAAAGGGCTTTTGTCAGAGAAGCGGTGAGAGAGAGAAATAGAGGAAAGGCTTTTCAGGAGGTGTGTTTGCGTGAGAATGGGAAAGATTTGCAGAGACATCTGGGTGAGAATGGGAAGGATTTGGAGAGATGTGTGTGTGAGAATGGGTAGGATTTGGGCTTTCTGTTTGCACGTATGGCACCAGCGAATGTGTGGGAAGAAGCTTCTCCCCGTCGTCCAGTCTTTCTTCCTCGGAGAACCTTGAAAAGGGTCAACAGTCACCCTGGAGGGGCGACCACCATTAAGAGGTTCTCCCTGCGATCGCAGAAGGGTGTCAGCCCTCCTTTTGATCCAGAGCAGCTCCTCTGTCCCGAAGAAGAAGAGTACCCTGCCAAAAGCCAAAATCACTTTCAAGCACAACGAAGCAATCTGGAGGATTTGGGTGAGACCTTACCTTTCTTACTTCCCTAACTACTTTCCTGTGTGACTTTCCTGAAAATCCTCTCCCCGCTTCTTGAAAGATCGGCAACTGCCTACTTGGGGAACTAAAACTTTAAAGCCTCAAAAGAAATCAAATGACTAAGCTAAATAACAATGCAACCTTATTTGTACTTCTGGAATTTTGGGGCTACTAAAAAGTTTTTATTGCTTATTTCTGCAGGGACCTACTTCCCTATTTACTGCTAAAAATGGATTAATTGGATAAAAGCCTCATATTAGTCTGGAAAAGGATCTTACAACCTATTGAGGACATCTTGTGGCAAAACCTGGTATACCAAGTAAACCTTTTTTTTTTACTCTGAGATCTGGCTGTAACAGATTTGTCCTTGACATTATCTTTAAAGATATGAATTGGGAACACCTGGCACTGAAAACAACCTTTAGGAATAGTGGAGGTGGACATTTACTGACTTTTATTAAAATAGCCTGCTAAAGAAATGGAAGAATATATTCCACCACTTGACTATAAACTCATACTTGAAACAATTTTGGCAATGACTGAAGAAATGAAAGCCAGACTTAAAGACAAATCTGATAGCATAAACTCACCTAATGAGATTCTGATTTCAATCAACAAACTGACAACCCAAAAACTAACAGAGGATGAGGAAATCAATAACAAAATAGGGGACTCTAAAGAACAACAAATACAATCTACTGAGAGCCTTGATACCCAAACTTCAATTTCAACTATAAAACCTACAATTCAACAGTAGCTGAAGAAAGCAATACTAAGATGGAGGATGCCAAAGGCCTTCAAATACAGTACATTAAGACTTTAACCAAACAAACAATAACTACAACACCAGACATGACCTCTTACCTAAGCCAGATGGAACTGAAAGGAGAAGACCAGACTGAATTAATGACAACTATACTATGCCAAACATAGAGATTTGATTTATTAGAATGAAAATTTAATGACTATAAAGGGGTTACTCTCTTTGAAAAATTGATAACTGGATGGTCTCCCTGGATTCAAGCAACGTGTGTAGGAAGAAAAGGAGACACATTTGATAAGTTAAAGACAATGATATGGAAGCCTGCCTGGCACAAGAAGAAAGCTAGAGTTAGATTTAAAAAATGGGTTGTTGTTTTTAAATGTTCGGATCTGTAATAATAAAGCTTAAATTTTCTTTTAATGGGCCAAGGGGAACTGTTAAAAGATATAAACTGACTTTATATTTAGGATCTAGATTTTTAAGGGAATGAAAATTAGGTATTAGAGCATAACTTTGAATTATATTATAGAACTTGGAATGACACAATAAAACATACTTTGTTAATTATTGATGAATTGCAAAGATGACAAATAGAATATGTTTTTGAAATATAATAATACACTTAAATGGACTTCCGGTGGCGGCGCGGCGCCGAAGATAGCCGTTTCGGGCTGTCCGCTTCACAGCTGAGTTTTTCCACCTAAAACAGCGCCGATCAGCTGTTTAGGTGGATTTGAAGCCCCCTCCTCGGGAGAAGAGGAGGGGGTGAGGCCCCAGGTAGGGGTTGAGTTCTCCGGGGCCGCCTGAGCTGAAAGCTTGGGCGGCTGAAGGATTGAACTCCCCCATAGCCTGGGTTGCTCCCAGCTGTTTAGCGTCTCTGCTCCGGGATTTTTGGAGCGGAGCCAGGAGTTTGCGACCACCCCTGCCAGAAGGAAAGACTATGGAGTAAAAGGAGCAGGCAGAGCGGTACAGGAGGCTCAGGTGAAGAGGACTTTTATTCTTACTCTTTAGCTTGATGGACTTTTTAAACTTAAAGTGAAAGTGCGCAACAAGTGAAAGTGAAGAAAGATGGCGGCTAAATCTTCCTCTAAAGTTCTTCGGAGTGTGGGAACTTCCCCGGTGCAACAGACATCGTTGCAAGCTCTGCTTCCTCCTGCACCTCCTGTGGCATTGACGCTTAAGGACTTACAAGACGCCTTTGCAAGGCAATCCCAGGTAATTTCAGAAATGCTGGAGGATAAGGTGGCAAAGTTGGAGGAGAGAATGGAGAAATTGGAGGAGAGGATGGAAGAGAAGCTTAACGAGAAGTTTAGTGCAATGAGGGTAGACATCTTGTCTACAGTGGAAAGCGTGGCTGAATGTGTGCAATGTTTGGAAGAAAAAATGGAGGATCTTAGTCAAAAGAACACTATATTAGAAGTAAAGGTATTGGAGAATGAAAATTTAACGGACAAAATGGACGGAGAATTGAGTCTTGTTCAGTATCATCAGATGCAGTATGCTATAAGAATCAGGGGCTTAAAAGAGAATCCTAAAGAAGACCTAAAGCAGCTGATTTCTGAGGCTTTGGAAGCAGTATTGGGCCAGCCAGCATCTGAAATAGAGGGATGTATGGATAAAGCTTTTCGTGTAAACTCATGGATTGCAAGGCAGAGGAAGCTACCTAGAGATGTGGTGGTCTATTTTACAAAGAGAGCAACTAGAAATGAAGTTATTCAAGCTGCTTATGATACTAAAGTTGTGGTTGCTGAGCAAGAAGTCTTGGTTCTAAAAGAAATTCCTCCAAAGATTTTAAGGAGAGAAGGAAGGATTTTGCATTCCTCGTACAGGAACTTAAGCAACGTGATATCAAGTTTAGATGGGAGATTCCAGTTGGACTGGTGGTGATGTACGAAGGTAAAAGATACCGTCTGGTTACTGTGACTCAGGCGCGTGATTTTTATAACAATGTTTTAAAAGCAACCCCACTATCACTCCTGGAAGCAGCAAAGGGATCTGGAGAGGGAAAACCTCAGGAGGCTGACGAGGGACAAACAGAGAAGAATGGTGCTGGAGGGGATCAAACTACAGCTTCATTGGTGGCTGCTGGAGAGCAGAGGTTGACGCGCGCCGCTGTAAAACGAGCAAGACAAGTACAAGAGCAAGACCAGCAGAAGTTTATGGAATTCTCAAAGCGTACTTATAGTGAAGCTGTGGGAGGAGCGCGGCCCAAAGAAAATATAGGGGCTATTAAAGATGTGCTTCAAAAGCTTCGGGATGCCACGCATGGCGACTAAATTCCTAACCTGGAATGTCAATGGATTAAATTCACCACAGAAGAGAAAGAAAGTTTTTCAATATTTAAAACAATTTAAGATTGATGTTATATGTTTGCAAGAAACGCATATTAGGGTTATGGACCAAAAGTATTTATCAAACTCAAGGTTGGGCACGCAATTTGTTGCTTCTGCGATGAATAAGAAAAATGGAGTGGTTGTCTACGTTAAAAGTACTCTAACAGCGGAATTAATTGAAGCAGATACGCAAGGAAGATATGTTATGATAGATTTGTTGTTAGAAGGTAAAAAAACGCTTTTAGTTGGACTGTATGCTCCTAATCAACAACAAGCGGATTTTTTTAGTTCACTTCATACAAAGCTCACTCAATTGGATTATAAATCGTTTATTTTTATGGGGGACTGGAATGGTGTATTGGATGTACAGATGGATAAGGCGGGTTCTTTTAAGCGTGCTCCGAGTCATGCCAGATTGCCTAAATCTTTTTTTGAAATGAAGGACGACTTGGAATTGAGAGATATCTGGCGTGACATACACCTACGTGAAAAGGATTATACTTTTTTTTCTGACAGACATCAATCTTTTTCTAGGATTGATTTTATTTTGTTGACTAATGATTTTTTTTCTAGGATTAAGAAGGTAAAGATTTGTGCAAGGACTATTTTGGATCACAGTCCAGTTTGGTTAGAGATCAATAAGGACAATAGGGATAGGCGCTCGTGGCGCGTAAATGAGAATTTGTTTAGAAATCAGAGAAAGGTGGAAGAATGTAAGCAGCGGATGAAGGATTCTTTTGAAATTAATATGAATAAGGATACCTCTATGGACATGGTTTGGGATGCTAGCAAGGCCTATATGAGAGGGGTGTTGATATATATGAATAATAAATACAGACGTACTTTGGAAGCCAGAAGGAAAGAACTGGAGAATGAAATTAGGGAAAAAGAAAAGGTCTTAATTTTGAATCCATCGGATGTAAAGACTAAGGAAGTTATTAAACTATTAAGAGGACAATTCGATAAATTGATGGCTGATCAAGTGGCAACCAACTTGCGGTTTGCTAGGCATAATACTTTTTGCAATGCTAATAAGCCAGGTAGATGGCTAGTTTATAGACTAAGGAAAAAGCAAAGGGCTTCTAATAGAGATAAAATTGAACATAAGGGAAAGGTTGTGTTTCAACAGGATCTTATCAAGGAAGCCTTTGTGGATTTTTATTCTAAATTATATGCTAAGGAAAAGATTAATGAAAAAGACATTGATGTATATTTGGAGAATGCTAGCATCCCGGTTCTTACGCAAGTACAAAAAGAGGAGATTAACCAGTTGATAACAGAAGAAGAAATTCTTATAGCAATTAAGGAATTGAAGTTGGATAAAGCGCCAGGTACGGATGATATGACTGCGGTTTACTATAAAAATTTACAAATGGAGTTGATAAAGCCGTTAAAGGAACTGTTTCAGACAATTCAGAGAGGGGGAAAGGTGCCTCCGTCTTGGAGAACTGCTTTTATCTCTTTGATTCCGAAGGAAGATCAAGATGCTACTCAAGTTAAAAATTATAGACCGATATCACTTCTAAATACAGATTATAAAATATTTGCTAAGGTGTTGGCTAATAGACTGATGAGGGTTCTGCAACAGGTGATTCATGGGGATCAAACTGGGTTTATTAGTGGTAGGCAAATGAAAAATAATGTGAGGCATATAGTTGATGTGTTAGAGTTTTTGGAAAGGAACAACCAGATCCCTGCGGCGCTAATTTTCTTAGATGCTGAAAAAGCTTTTGATCAATTGAATTGGCAATTTTTGATGAAAGTTTTAGATAAAATGAATTTTGGGGATAAATTTTTGCAACCAATTAGGGCATTATATCAAAAACAAACTGCCTGAATAATAGTTAACAATAGTTTGACTGAAGCATGTAATATTGAGAAGGGCACAAGACAAGGGTGTCCGTTATCACCTTTATTATTTGTTTTAACATTGGAGATATTATTGATAAAAATTCGGAACTCAGAAAAAATTAAGGGTATTCAAATTAGAGATCAGGATTATAGATTGAGGGCGTTCGCAGATGATCTGGTTGTTACAGTGACCCAGCCAGAAAATTCTGTTGTGGACCTGATGGAGATAATAATGCAATATGGGAGGGTTTCTGGATTTAAAGTTAATGCACAAAAAACTAAAATTCTGGCCAAAAATATGACAGTATCGCAAAAGGCTCTTTTAGAAGGATTAACTGGATTTGAGATTGCTAAAAGGGTCAAATATTTGGGGGTGTTTTTGTCACCCTCTAATACAAAGTTATATAAAAATAACTATGAAAAATTATGGGGTAAAATTCAAAAAGAAATGGAGAGTTGGGAAAAATTGCAACTGTCTTTGTTGGGAAGAATCGCAGCAGTGAAAATGAATGTCCTGCCTAAATTTTTATTCTTATTTCAAATGATACCGGTTCTTAAGAAAGATTCTAATTTGGAAGAATGGCAACGGGGTATCAATAAATTTGTTTGGGCAGGGAAAAGGCCACGAGTTAAACTTAAGATTATGCAGGATACTCGTGAAAGAGGTGGTCTTAAAATGCCCAATCTTAAATTATATTATGAAGCTGCTGCGTTAGCAGGGATAAGTGATTGGATTAATTTGACACAAGAGAGATTATTAAATCTTGAGGGCCACGACTTGTTATTTGGCTGGCATGCGTATTTGTTGTATGATAAGAAGGTAGATATTGTGTTTAAAGTGCATATTTTAAGACAGGCATTGTTGAGAGTTTGGAAGAAGTATAGATACAAGTTAGACTGTAAGATACCATTGTGGGCAATTCCAAAACACGCAATAGAAAACATAAATGTTGGTTTCAAACATGACGTGACTACGTATAAGGAGATTTTAAGCTGGGAAAGAAGTGTATGGTGTTTAAAATCGTATAATTTCTTGCGAGATGAGAAGATTGTTCAAACCTGGTTTCAATATACTCAATTACGGGCCAGGTGGAAAGAAGATCAGAAAACTGGTTTTGCAATGACTGATGAAAATTTGATAAAGCAAATTAGAAATCAGGGTCCAGCACATATCAAACGGATATATCTTGCATTGATAGAAATTGATTCAGAAACAGAATTGGTTAAAGACTGTATGATAAAATGGGCCCAGAATATCCAAGAAGTTATTACAATGGATACGTGGGAAAAGATCTGGGTGAGGAACGTAAAATTTACACAAGCTCAAAATTTAAGAGACAACTTTTATAAAATGTTTTATAGATGGCATTTAGATCCTAAAAAGCTTGCAAGTATGTATCCGAGCTATCAGCCAAAATGCTGGAGGTGTGGTGGTGAAGATGCAACATATTTTCACATATGGTGGACTTGTAAAAAGGTCAAGGCTTTTTGGATAAAAATTTGGTGGAATATGCAGAAGATCTTCAAGCAAAAGATAAAGTTTTGTCCGCAATTTTTTTTGTTGGGTATAATTACAGGTGCTACTGTTGTGGACACTAAGTTGATGTTAAATTTAGTTACAGCAGCAAGACTTTTAATAGGTCAGTATTGGAAGAAGGAGGAGTTGCCGACTATAGAAGAATGGACTTTAAAGGTTTCTGACCTGGCAGAAATGGCAAAGATTTCGGCTTATTTGAAAGATCATTCGCAAGAATGTTATATTATGGAGTGGGAAAAATGGATTGAATATATTCAGAAGAAATATGGGACTAAAAAGTTTCACTTAGCATTTGAATAAGTCTTCCTTTCTTTTTTTTCTTTTTTCTTTCTTTTTATATGTAATATTAGTATTGTTTGTAGTTATCTTATATGAGCTAGAGAGTGATAGATTTAAGAATTTATTGTTGGTAGCATATGGATGTTTATGATTGTTCTTTGTTTTTATACCCTGTACTTAGCTCTGGGAAGTCGGGGGGGGAGGGGGGAAAGGGGGGGGAGGGGTAGGGAGGGATAGGTTGGGGAGGGGGAGGGGGGATTGTTAAAGATAAAATGTATTTTAAAACTTTTCAATAAAAATAATAATAATACACTTAAATGAACAATGTATGTATTTCAGATATGATAATTACTATATAATGAAATAGGGGAAATGTGGGTTACCCAAAATTAAGGTTTTTAGTTACTACAGGCTAATTTGGAGCACTGTATTGAAATTAGATAAAACTTAAAAACAGGACATGAATAAGTATACATCAGGGGTGTAATTTCATTGAGGGCCGCATCAGCACTGCGGTTGCCCTCAGGGGGCTGGGTGGGTGTGGCCTGGGTGGGTGTGGCCTACTAGGTAGGCGTGGCTAGAGTGTGTATGGCCTACTGGGTGGGCGTGGCCAGCTCTACATTGTTCGCATCAAGGGTGCCTATGGGGGCCTGGGCAGGAGTGGGACAGATCTGAGGGTCTCTGGCAGGAGGAGGGTCTCTGGGCCAGGGCCAAGGCAGTGGGGGCCGTTCCCTTGCTGTTTCCAGGATGGCTTCGCAGGCCGCATGAAACCACTTCGTGGGCCGGATCTGGCCCCCAGGCCTTGTGTTTGACATGTCTGGTATACATGAAAATGTATAGATAATTGTTCAAATTGATTCTGCTACAACCAAAAATATATTAATTTGATTTTGATATTGTGACTAAGGGAATTGGAGAGGGAATTTTTGTTGATTTACTTTGACCTATGTACAAAAAAATTTTGTTATTGGACTTTTGATTATCCAACCACCACATTGCTTCATAAATATTTGGATGTAAAATTAGAAAAATAATAAAACTTTTTTTTTAAAAAAAAAAGAATGGGTAGGATTTGCAGAGACGTGTGTGTGAAGAAGAGAAAAAAGGCTTTTTCTGAGAGAAGCAGTGAGGAAAAAGGAAGAAGAGAAGAGAAGGAAGGAGATGGGAATGAGAAAGTGGGAGGGAAAGGAAGGGAGGGAGGGAGGGAGGAGATTGGAATGAGAGGGAGGGAGGGTCTGAGGGAAGTTCTCCCTTAGCACTTGGCCAACAGCAGCCCTTCTGCCCTTTCACCATCCCCTTGTCCCCTCCTCCTGGCCTATCCTGGTGGTCAACCATCTTATTGTTAAGGATGATTCGGTTACAAAGCTCAGTCTCCTCACATGGAGAGGGAATAGGCCTCCCTCTGTCCCACACACTTTGCCCTCCTGTACCCACCATGACCAACCCAGCCAAGGAGAGCGGGCACAGCAGCAGCAGCCTCGAGGAGGACGTAAGCGCAGCTGGAAAGGGCTGGACTGGGTTGGGCTGCAGTTGTTAAATTAGTAACATGGTTCTTAAGTGAATCTGGTTTCCCCATTGGCTTTGCTTGTTAAAAGGTTGCAAAAGGGGATCACATAACCCTGGGACACTGTGAATGTCATAAGTATGAATCAGTTGCCAAGCATCCAAATGTAAATCACATTACCCTGGGGATGCTGCAAGTGTCATAAGTGTGAAAAATGGTCATAAGTCACTTTTCCAGTGCCGTTGTAACTTTGAACAGTCACTAAGTGAAATGTGTAAGTCAAGGACTACCTGTACTTTATCAATTTTTTCCTTTTTTTTGGTCATCAAGTTTTTGACACCTTGCTAGGTGACTGGTGGTACTTGAATATTGCCATATCCTAAAAGTGGTACAATGGGTGAAAAGTTTGAAAAGCCCTGCTATGGAAGTCAATAGCGTTTGTTTCGGAGTTCACCTGCCTTGGACTCTATAATAAATCATCATATTCTTCTTGTGTAAGGAATAATAATTTATTGGCACACTTTATTAACAATCTTTGGCGCATTACAATATGTACTATGCAGGCAAGACTTTTCTTCCAACTTCTGCTTAATAGTGTTTAATTTTTATAGTTATTGTTCCCTAGCATTTTATTTTCAGATTCTCTTGAATGAAACATTAAACTAGTTCTGTGTTTTAATTGCACTGTGTTGCAATACTGAAAGTATAAAACAGCAGTGAGTTTTGCAAGGAGGAATTTCCCAGAAAATTGCCATAAGGCTCCTGATGACATCTGTGTTTCAGCATGTCAAAGATTACAACAAAAATTTAAGTGGAAAGAATGGAAAAAAATACATCCAGTTATATATCGTATAGATGTAGTCTTTTAAGGCATTATTGCATAAATAGAGGTTATGTACTCTATTATATATACTTTGATTCTTTCCCTAGCATACATATGGAGTCTATGAACTTTTATAGATTATTTTTTTAATTCCTTTATATAAAATGTGGATAGAGTTATCTTTTTTTTACTCATTTTTATATGATAGCATTTGAAACTTCTCATTCTCTCTTAAGCCACTGACTAATTGAGTTGTTATGTAAATTTATTTCACTTTGGTTCATATTTGTAAACATATAGATGTGGGGGTTATATTGCCTGGCATAAACTATGAATATGTCCCACTGCCTAGATGAGAAGTGCCCCTGAGTTGCAATGCAAGTTGACAAATGGAGTTTGCAGCTAGAGAAAAGACAGTTGAACCTGCAGTTTTCTGATCTGCATTGTCCTTGCTCATATTCTTGAGTTAATTAATGAAAAAGGATTATGGCTGAAGTGGGCCACTCCTTGCCACCACTATATCAGTACACCAGCAGCTACATCAAAGTATTATCAGTTCAGTAAATATTATTAAAACAAAGAACTACAAAGGGAATACTTAACAGATATTTCGTCTGACTGAAATTATCCTTGACAGGTTTTATTTTATATACCGGTAAACTGATTTGAGTTATTTATGCCATATTACTTGGCTAAGAACCATGGTTTTTGTCAGTTGTTTTGAGTTACTATTCTTCTGAGTCTCAGATAGTGTAGTCAATGTCTAGGGTTTATAGAGTTTTAGTCTAAATATGTGGAGTTTATCAAACTGTCTAACCCAACACAGACTTGTAGTTTAAATGTGGTTGCCCCATAACAGTATAGATTTCTGTATATAAGGAAACACATTTCATTTTTGTTGTTCTGATTAATTGATGCCATAATGCAGGATAATAGAGTTAAAGGTTAGCTTGTTGAATGGGAAAACTTGCTTAATTGTGTACTGTGTTGCCTTCATACTCAACAGATATTCACAATATGAGTATAATGATAACCTAATAGAAGTTGATTACTTATCTCATCTGAAAAATGAGCTTGTTGTAAAACTGCCTATCAGATAGTTCCAAAGTACCATCTTTCACAAGCCCATATTTAACACAGCAATATTTGTATGCATACCATCTCTTCTCATTTACCATTTGTCACTGAGATAGCAAATTACATTCATCAAAATCCATTCATTCTCCCAGTATCGCTGAATACAGGATTATCTTGGCTGTGTCAGCTGCCCTATGACTGGTAACAATGAAAAATGGAGGTCGACATGCATCTTCAAGAGACAGTGCATATCAAGCTGGAAAGATTAATGGAGCTGATGTCATCATGTTTGTATGGTATAAAAATGAATTCTGGAAACTGATGGATCTCTTGGTAACAATGAATGCATTTTAAGCTGCTTCCCTGCTGCCCCTTGGCTGATGAATTTTAGTGGCCATCAAAAGAAATATACTGAGATATTTTATTAGAAAGAAAAAACTTTGCATTGATCCCTTAGGTGGGGAGACAGCCTCCAATATTGACCTGGCAGGAGCAATGTTTCAACAATTGCCTAGTGCAGGCTCTTTGTTATCATAGTGGCCAAATTGCAGTGTCCAAACTATCTCCTGTAATACAAATTGGCTAGTAACACTGTAGTGAACAAACCTCATTCTTAATAAATACATCAAACTGAAAGGGAAAAGCAGAGGGGAAAATATCTCAAGAATCTCAGTCTCTTATTATTATAAATAATCATAACAAAGATATCAATATTTCTGTGTGAGCCAGAAGTAAACTATGGGAAGCTCTTTCCTATTGACCCTAGTAACATTTGGGAGCAGGAGAACGATTGATTCTCCAGCAATACCACCCCTCTCATCAAATAGTGGTTAATTACAGTCTACTAACAATTGGTAATTAATTTCTGAATACTCACAAATATGTCTGTTCTTACAAACACTTATAAAAGTATGTCTTTGATCAAATGATCCTTAAATGGTATGCATGTGAAATTCTGAAAAGCTGGCTTAAGGATGATTCAAATGCTTGTGTGTACTCATCCTTGTAGAATAATATCAAAATCAATGAAAAAATAATGTATTTCCATATAGATGGGTTGGGGGAAGTTTTGCAAATGCTACTGTTTCTATAATGTGGGCAGAAATATTTGGAAATATGTGGAATCTCTGCTTTGGCTGATGGACCAAACCTTGGTTACCTGCTGAAAGTCATCTGGTGAATAGGTAGCCATGTAAATTCAACAGAGAATGAATGAATGAATGAATGAATGAATGAATGAATGAATGAATGAATGAATGAATGAATGAATGAATGAAGCATACTGCCATTTCTGTTTGAAAAAGTAGCTAATTCCTCACCTCTTCATTAATATAGAATCCACTGTGTCGAGTAACACAGAGAATGTGCTAAACAGGAAAGAACTTCCCCCAACACATCTATATGGAAATACATTCTTTTCATAATCCCAGTCAGCCATGCTCCCTCCTGCCAGATATTATGTAGAAGTCGCATATAGCTCATTTCACTCTCTGCCCTCAGGTTTCCATTGTTCTTTTCAAGTTAACATTAATCTCCTGATAATACTGTGTATATTTGCTTCTTAGTGACCCCATCTAATTGCTGGGCTCTTTTTGTGTTATGTGTTGTGTTATCTCTTGGGTTTCTCCTTTGGAAGGAAAGTTCCAGCCTTCTGTGTGTCTGGGGCTTCATATGGGAAGAGCATTCCCATAACTATGAGTTAACATGACATAATTGTAGAATGCGTCTCTTTCTCTGTAGGTCTTAGGCATGCAAAAAGGTTGCAAGAGAAATTATTCCAGGGAGCTTTGTTTGGTTTCTATCACTTTGTTGTTGACCTAGTGCAGTACCCAGGATGGTATTAATCAACTCTCAGATACTTCATTTGATCTGAATAATAGTATTCTGCCCTCAGGATTACTGATTGGCCAGTGGAAGTTGTTCTCATGATGCATCGCATTTATCTTGTTTCATTTCTGAGTACCTTGCCATTCAATATCCTGTTATAGTTATAGAATGTTATGAAGCTGAAGGACTCCATTTAGATTTCGTGGTCCCCATTAATCTTTTTGGTCATAATAAACACTGGGTGATTGTTTTCCCTTTTTGCCTCAACAACTTAATTATATTTCACTGTGGGCTAAAAAAGTATCCTTGATAAAGTATAAAATCAGAACTTTTCACAGTTATTTAAAGGGGAAAAAATCATTATGGAGGCATAGAATCAACTGTCTTTCTAAAATGTTTATAATTTTACATCTCATTTTCTTTCTCCTCATCTTTCATTTTTTATTACTAAAGTGGTAGAATCATTTGTCATCAGGTTAAATATTGATTCTTACGAATAGTTTCACCTTATCTAGATCAGACAGAAAGACACGTTTATAGCAACTGTATTGAAGGCTTTGGGGCATATGTGTATGAATTTTAATTGCTTCCATAACTCCTGCATAAGTATCTCTGCACACCTATTGAATTTATTTCAAGCTTGAGCCCTTTTGCACCACTAAAGCAAGATACTATGCCTGCTATAAACTGAAAAATAAATTTTTATCTAGCATTTATCCTTCCTCATTAGAAGACCACTAGAAGTGTAGAATCCTGACTTTGCACAAGATCTGTCCTGGATCCGATATAAATTAAAAACTTTACCTGGCCACTGTACACCCCACAGTAGATTGTTTGTTTCAATTATTTATACTATATACCATAGGAAATATAAAAAAGTCCAAACTGGTCATATGGGGTTTTACCACGCATAGCACTACAAGATTTTAGGGAGTGTTTTGTACAACGTAACTTATTTTGCTGCATGAATTAATTTGTCATCCACGCATCCAATTTCATGCAGAATTAGAAGAGTAGCTATCACAGCTGCATTTATTCTGGAGCAGAATCTTAGAAATGGCATGGGGCCTTTCAAAATTTTCCATCCAAATTGTGCAGAGAAGAAATTAACCAACAGGTGGGTTTTTTTTTCTTTCAAGGGCAGGCCTCCTGGACCAAAAGATTAGTCAAAGATGTCCCCTGGTATTTAACTGAAATGTAGGAAGCCAAGGATGCTGTGCAGGCCACTGGAGATATGCTTGTATAATGAAAAACAAAATATTCACTCACACTCCTAAGCTGACTTGTACTTTGTAGAAAGAACACAAAATATTATATTCTGATGCACATCAATTGTGGCATACTGAGATTGAGTGGGGAAAATTCCATTTGGGAACTGCAGTGAATTTCCCTCTCTCTTTTCCTCTATGTGTTTATGAATATAAATTTGTTGTTACTATTACTGTTACTGCTATTGTATTACCTCGACTAGTACTTGAGATAAAGGCAAAAACAATTACAAATAAGAATAGCTATACATTTTAGAAGTATATTTCAATTTCATTATTTATTCGTTAGTCTTTCTATCCAAAATGCCCCAGGAAGTAATAGAATCATGAATGCAACCAAGTTCCCACACTCAAATTACTGTAGCATACATTTTACAAGGAATTGGAGCAGATAACTTTTTCATCTGTCAATAAACTCTCATTTTCACAGAATAGTTATAGTACATAGCTAAAATCATAACTTCACTAAGTAATCTCAGAAGGTAAGAAAATTAACTTGGAAGTCATGGATTCATTTTTTCTTAATCTTAGTAATCTCTAGAGCTAGGTTCTATATACCAGCCAATGCATCATGATGAGATAGAATTAAAAGTTTTATATCTTAGTCACCCTTTACATGGACCTTTTCATTTTTACATCTAATTCAATGGGTTGCTTATTGTTAATGAAATCCCTTCTTTTACAAAGTTGTCTTTTCTTTTTTGTGCAGTCTGCTATCCAATTATTGATCATAATTAAGGGGTAAGAGTCACCATCAATAGAAAATGTTGTTGCAATGTGTCATTAAGATATATGAACTTTTAAGATGCTTTATAATTTAGTTTGTCACAAGTTCTAAACTTAGCAGGATGCCTAGATTTAGAAAATATCAGTACTGACCCAAGGCCTATTAAAGTCAATCAACAGATTCCCTTTGGCTTCAGTGGGCGTTGAACCAAAATGACTATGAATGTGGTAAGAATAAAAAGATAACAGCAATTTTCTGGAGTTAGCAATTATTTAGTGACTTGCTTTTACCAGTAAGGTCCACCTAAAAATGCTTTACTATGTATGTATCTGAATTCTTTTCAGTGATAGATTGCTTCAAAACTAGACAGATGCCCTGTTATTTATTAAAAGGAAAAATTATGCCATGTATAATGACTTGTTGACAAGCCCCTTACTGTAGACAAGAGAGAATGAGATCGAGTTAGTATGACTGTTCGGTCTCATTTTGTTTACTTTCTGTTACTGATAAATGGATTCAATATTCAATACTTATTATGTCTGTTATCTTTGAATAGCAATTAAAAAAAATGCTGTGTGCATTGGGATGTGGAAACCATAAGCTTTATGGATGAATAGAAGACTTGTGTGCTGTGCATAATGTAACAGAGCAAAACTATTAGGACTGGGCAGCAAGCAGGAACTAGGGTTCACAAATCATAACCCTAACTATAGGAAGTTGCCCATTACTGTCAAAGTTGAGGTCTACATTAAATGAACCATGTCATTAATGGCGACTCCATCTCTGCTCTCCCCAATGCATTTGGTAAATGAATGCACCAGTCATTTAGAGAGTGGGTTGACTTGGATGGGGGGGAGCCACAGGAGGCCTAGTGCAGGCACAGGCCCACCTGTATTGGGCCTCCTACCACCCTCTAAGATATCCCATGCTCTGCTTCCTGCCCCTTGGATTCCCCACAGCCCTGTGGGCCTCTTCTCTACTCCACCCCATCACAACTCCACACTTACCTTTCAAAGATATCCAGAGCTTAGGAAGCTGGAATAGGGAAGGCTGCTCCATTGCTGGGCCACGTGGCACAATCAAGAAATCCTGCTGGTTTTGCTTTCCTCACTATGCTTGGTTCCCCTGCTAGCTACATTGGGGGAGCAAAGCATAGGGAGGAAAGCAAAACTGGCAGGATTTCTTCCCCTTGATTGTGCCATGTCGCCCAGCAATGGCCCAGCAATGAAGTGGTCTTCCCTACCCTGATACCCTGAGCTCTGGAATCATCGAAAGGTAAGTGAGTGAATGGTGATCGAGGTGGGGAGGAGTGTGTGAAACCCAGTGGGGTTGCAAAATAGGCCCAGTGTGTGGGGGGACCCAGGATGGCAGGATAGGTAGGTGGGTGGATGTGCTGCTGTGATCAATCACAAGGGTGAATGACTGTGGGGGCTCTGCAGGCATTATAACTTTGAAACAGGTTCATATGTATCTTTGTGGGAGGGAGGGGTTGTAACTTTGAAAGGTCATTAAATGGCCTATCATATCTCAATGACTACCTTAATAGCCCATTCCAGAAAAGGTGGAAAATCAAGAATCAGGACCACAAGACAAATTAGGATCAAGACTGGACGAAAAAGAAAAAGAACAATTTATATCAGTGTATTCCTTGAACACCTCCTTTCTGCTCATAACAACCTTATAGTGACTTTCTAGGATAGATGGTATCTCTTTCTATAATTACATGGTTTTTCATACAATGCATGTCTTAAATACATATAGTTTTTGTCATGTCTTTGAAAGACTGTGATTCTTTAGTCTCATATAATGAGATAAGAGTTAGGAGTTCCTTTGCTGAGCAATCTCCTTTTGGATTGTTGTCCCTTTTTAACTTCCTAGATTCCTCTTTTGGATCTTAATTATTTACCTATATAGTTCTGGCCTTTGCAGACAATATCAATTGCAATGTGTTCTACAACTTTACACCAGTTCTGTAGCATCCCGTATTAATATTATTCATAGCTACAGTAGTAACCTGTTGGGTTATTCCTTGTGTTTCTGGTGTTATTCTCAACCCTTGCCAAATATTTATTGCTATGCATGAAGTTCAGAAGTTCCAGAGTTGTGGAAAATTTATTTGGTATGTATGTATGTATGTATGTATGTATGTATGTATATATTATTGAATCTGTATGCCATCATATCCAAGCAAAACAAGGATATATTTCAGTTTGTGCTGGTTTAAATATCTCATCTGGGAATTTATCTCTCCTAAAATATATCCACCTGTTACATCAAGTCTCCTGAAACCTGATGATGCCAAGAAAAAATGCCTAAGTACAAAAACTTAGAAAAGCATTTTCCCCTTCCATTCAATCCTGTCTGATTCTGAGACTGGCTGGACAACTCCTTGCAGTTTACTTGGCAAGGTTTTTCAGAAGTGTTTGCCATTGCTTCCTTTTTGGGGCTGAGAGAAACTGGCTAGCCAGAGGTCACCCAGCTGTCTTTGTGCTCCAAGCAGGCCTATTGCTCATAGTCTCCTGATTTCTAGCCTGTTGCCTTAACCACTACACCAAACGGGCTCTCCAGAAAAGTATCCTTAAATTGACTCTGAATTAGCCCAGACCAAGAGGAGGGGAATGATCAATAAGATCTGTTGCCTAAAGCTGTGAAGGTGCTTCCTAAGTGAAATGTGTACTCAGTTGAACTTTCTTTTTCTTTTGCTGCAGTGCTGTTCATTTAGGACCTCTTTGATCTACCTGTTCATAGCCATGAAGTTAGCAAAATTTAATCAAGGCTGCAAAGAAGGGGGGAAAGGGGATAGGAGATAGGAAATGCACTTTCAATAGTGGAGTCCAAAATGAGAGCTTTCAGTAAAGAATAATGCCTTCATAGTTTAGCTTCTTTAAGCTTCCTCAAAGAAATGGCCCACTTTTCCTTGGCTGTAGAGATTGCAATGAGACCTTAGCTGGTTGATGAGCCTAGTCAAATTAGTAATAATCTTGTACTCTCTTCTATAAAGGGAAGATCATGAAACATCTAATCGATGTGGCATTTCAAAAGCTCAGAAATAGCAAGATATTTTTTTTGTAGAATAAGCTAGATATCACAAAAGCCAGTACCAAGGGTCCTGGAAGGTTATTGTTAAGGTACCGTTCTAGTGGTACTCCCCCTATGACCACTTAGGTCATTTGTTTTGGAATGGAAGTGATTAAGAGCAAGAGTCTTTTTCATAGATTAAGGCCAATCTAGTTTATCAGGCTCGCTTGGATAAAACATTCCTTGACAGGCAAGATGCAGGAATATAGTTTAATTTCAATTTATTATCTGCCAACACATGCCATTCAATCAGATAAACACAGTATCCAAGCTGTCATCACAGCATCTTATGCATGCTTAAAAATAGGCTCCTTTTTTCACACATTTGGAAGGAATTAATTCATATATAGATTATATATGCAAAGGCCACTTTAAAAGTTTTACGGGGCTGAAAAACTTCATATTCTTAAAAAAAAAGGTTCCCTATAACTTTACTCTGGCAATGAAAAACTTGAAAGAAGCTGATACAGGCTCACCAGATATCTGTATATAAGTGGCCATGGGTATATAAGTGCAGTTTACAAAAAGTGAATGTGTCTTGTGTGGAATCTTCTACATGTTTTGTTGAAAAAATATTGGAATTCAATGAATGACTAAACACATCATTTGGAAAATGAAATGTTAGTCGCAAAGAAAATTCTTCCCTAGGAAGCAAACGCAAACACAGCATGTTCAGCTGCGGAGACTAGATAACATCAGTGTGGGTATGTGGGAAGGAGAGACATAGCAGCTATGATATTATGCAGAGTAACAGCATGGAGGAGTTATGAGACTGGCAAAAAAAAAGAAGAAGAAGAAGAAATAAGTTTGATAATTGTTGCGGAGGAAAGGATCCAAGAAACTTTGCTGAGGTGGTCATGTGTGATGGGATTAGAGACAGAAACTTCCTTCTAACCCAGGCTGTCTAATCAGGAATCTCACTACCTAATTCCCCGTGTGACCTATTCCTATGAAGTGAACGTTCTAACAACTTCCCATCGTCCTGTGCGCTCCTACAGAGAGGGCCTCCTCAGGGTGCTGTTGGTCAGGGAATGTCGACTGGCGGCCCCCAGGGGGAGGTCCTTCTCTGTGGGTGCGCCTGCCCTCTGGAATCAGCTCCCTGTTGAGCTCCGGATGGCTCCCGACCTTCGCTCTTTTCGCCGCGACCTGAAGACTTGGCTATTTGAACTTGCCGGCCTGGACTGAGGGACTGGGATTTTAGATTTTAAATGTTAAATTTTAGAACGTGTTTTATTGTTTAGGGCTACTTGGTTTAATTTATTTTAATTTTTGTATATTATGTGTTGTATATAGTGTTTTAATTGCCCTGTACACCGCCCCGAGTCCTTCGGGAGAGGGGCGGTATATAAATCCAAATAATAATAATAATAATAATAATAATAATAATAATAATAATAATAATAATAATAATAATAATAATAATAATATGAACGACACTGGACATCATGAGGTGAGGCCCACATAAGAGCTCTCTACAGGTTGACAGTTGACTGAAAACCATCATTGAGCCCAGAAGTCACGGTGGTCGTTAAGCGAGTTACCATGTGACCTCACCCAATTTCACCACTTTTTTTGCAGTGGCAATGAGGCTACATTTGTATCTTATCTAGAAAATTAACTTAGTGTGACATTCAGCAACCAGATTGGTCTATGGGAGCCTCCCCCCTCCCAAAATTATTTTGCACCTATTTGGAAAGCATCACACTGATTGTGAATGCATATCTGAATGAAATACCTTTAAAGCTCAGCTCCAGGTTACTGAGAAAATAGTTGTTTGTTCAAGATAATTCCCTCCTATCTCCATTCATTCACATCCTCTGAAGAAGTTCATCTGCAGATGTATGCACCTAGGCTCAAGCCTTCTCTAGAGTTGTCTACCTCTATCAAATTGAAATAATTAACCTCCTTGTATGCAGAATAACTGAATAACAGTGTTGGAAGGGACCTTAGAGGTTTTCTAGTCCAACCCCCTGCTTAAGTAGGAGATGCTGTACAATTCTGAACAAATGACTGCCCAATCGTTCAGTCAATCAGTCAATCAAAAGCATTAAAAACAGACTTTTGATTATGGTTTTGACATAATATTTAATGTTTATTAACTGATTTTATGCTTTTATGGTAAGCCACTATGAGACTCTGGTAGCTGATGGTTTAAACATCGAATATGTAAATACAGTTTAATTTGATCCCCTCCTTTATTTTTAAGTGAAACCTTTGAGTAAAACTTTTTGACACAGAATTGCTTGCCAAAACATTCTTGTTAGGAGCTAATTATTATATACAGTTTGTGCTTTTTTACATGTTTGGCTTTACTTGAGAATTTCATCTTTATGAACTGTTTTATTTACTACTTATTCTGGCTGCCATCTGGCTGTCTTACTCTGCTCTTTTTGATTTTGTTTAACCAAACCAGTTTAAAAGCAGGTAGGCTTATATAATTAAGGACAGTATAGAAGGCTTTTTAAAGACTTTCCAGAATAATAAACAGTCCTGCAGAAACATCTCCAGTGACCTTGAATGGAGGTTCCATTTCTTTAACCCAAATCCCTGAGACACAGCTGTTTTAGGACCCATCCATTAAAATTATGATAAGCGGGTAGATTAGTATTCGAACCAAAATGTTCAAGGTAGATTGCCTAAGCAGCTACCTGTTGAAAAGGAACTCTACACGGAATTGACCTTATGAAGGCAAGTTTGTTTTGACTTATTTATTTAATCAGTGTACATGGCACTTCCAGAAACAGATGTTTCCAGTATTGCATACACAGTTAGCATAAAAGGAAAATCAGCTCCCTAAATTTCATACTGCTACTTAAAACGATCCCTTTGATCCAAACAATAAATCTTTGTGTGTGGTTTGGGACCTCTGGACTGCTATGGTATGAACATATGCAAACATATCCATAAAAAAATATAACCAAGTGTTTCCTTTATTATTATTGTTGTTGTTTTTGTTGTTGTTTCTGCTGCTGCTGCTGCTGTTGCTGTTGTTGTTTATTGTTATTGTTATATTTAAAGGCCCAAATAATACCTTGTTAAGATAATCTCTCTTTTCCCCCTTCAGATGGACCGTGTCATTTTTTGTGTATTTTTGGAAGTTGACTACAAAATTTACAAGAAGAAAATGAATGACTTCTTCCCAACAGGTATATCTATTTGTTTCTTTGAAAACCAACTCCTGTCCTCCAGATATTTTTTGTACATATGCCTACATTGTTTATGTTTTTATAGATCCTCTAAATGATTTATGAGTTGACAATTATTCATACATAAAACATACAAAATGAAATAAATTTTGTTGTACGGTAACTAGGCCTGTGCAAATCAGCATTGGTGATTCAGTTTGAATTGGACATTCAGTACTGAAAGAGGGAATTATTGGATATGACTGTGTGATAAGAGTTGAGGCAAAATTATTTGAGCCATTAGAAATTTAAAATTACAATGGAAACATCTGACAGAATGTCAGAGTATTTAGAGGACATTAATTGTCCACGGATTTTACATCAAGCACTGCATTGCATTTTTTTTAAGTATTCAACCTGAATCTTTTTTAAGTCATAGGGAAAGTCTGCAAAGCAGCATCAAAATTGTCCAGCAAAAAGCCCAAATTGTTCTGCATTAATGAAAACCTTTTTCTTCTTCAACTTAAAAATAAAAACGTTCATAAACTCTAAGCAGTAAATATTATTTTCCTCTTGTTTTTCTGGAACATCAAGCTTGGCATGATGTTGAAGTTTACCCAAGGAGACACCCTGTGATGTTTGAGAGGGTTGGCTTTGATGGTTTTGAAGGACTTTCATCCACATTGGCTTGACTAGGATACCAATCTGGATGGGACACCATGGTAAATCTAGGTCTGTTTGAGGCAGAGCTCAGAATGGGTATTGACTAAAGCTGTAGCATTAGTGTAACTTTGCTATCTTGAGAGTGTAAGGAAAGTTGGAATAGCAAATTTGATCCTTCCTGGAAAAGACCCTCTTATCATCTGCAGTATTCAATTGTGTCTAGATTATGGCCTACTAGAAATATTCTCATCCTGGAGAATATTGTAGTTTAGAGTTTAATTGTTGGGTTCTTAGCGTTCTCTGAGCTTGGTTGTTTTCCTGCATTTCTGTCATTCTTGGGCTAGGTAACATCATCACTGGAAATATTCTCTATTAATTACTTGATCAAGGCAGTAGAAATAGGATGACCCAGTAAGATATGGCATCATAACAAATAAGCATGCTATGGGGAAAGGGGCTTGTAATATATGTTGTAAAAAGGGATTTGTATAGTTATAAACAGAGTTGGCAGGTTTGACAGTTCATTGACAGCTGACAGCTCCACACGCGGCTCCCGCTGACAGCCCCACACGCGGTTTCCACTGACAGCTACCGATAACAGCTGCGACCTGACAGCTCTGCACGCGGTCAGCCGGGATTGGTCGAGTGGAAACGGCGGGAGAATCCCCGAACAGGGATTGTCCAGAAGTCCACCAGCGGGACTATATAAGGGGGTTTGAAACGCGCTTAGTCGTTCCTGTGGAGGCGAATAAACAGCTGATTTCACACTAGCCTGCTGTCCTTTTTCTAACTGGGAACCTGCCGAATAATACAGGGCTGGCCCAGAAAAAGTGGGCCAAACTTTAAAGGTTTGTGAGAAATTGTTCTTGAAGGACTTGCACATATTCCTTCATAATTAAGCCATTAGCTTAAGAGTTCGTGGATGGCCTTGGAATTTTTTTAAAATATTCCCTATGGGACATATGGGTTTCTGGAGTCTTAAACATGGAATATTTATCTCTAAATCATTCAGCAAGGCAAGGCCTTCTTTTTAATCAAAAACAATTCTATTATAGCTTAGCACAGGCAAAAAAAAGTTGCATCATTAAAAGATTATATGTTTAGCATGGCACAGCAGTTTTACAACTAATTAACATAGTTCTGTATCAAGGCTTATAAAATAAATGCTTAACATGCTATTTGGACCATATGCAAGTGTGAGTTGTTCATTTCAGATACCTTTAGATGACTTCAGCAATAGTTTCTATTTGTATTCCACTTAGTTTTTTTCTGTCTCATATTTGATAGGTATTTATGAGCTGATGACTTGAGATAATACTGCTTTCTATCCCAAATCATAATTTATTTTGGGTTAAACAACTGTATCAGTGCATATACTCTTGAAATAGATTGATATAGTTAAAATATTATTCCTGATAATGGAAATATCTGTGCAGAGTCTTATATAACATGCTTTCTGTTAGACCTCTAACAAACAATTTATTATTCTGACACAATTGATTTTAAGTATTTCTTGGCTCTGAATTCAACTGATTTGTCTCAGTTGAAACTGGGATCATAGTAAAGTTTAGAAATCTTGGTTTCTATCACACGATGACAGCAGCAAGTTCTCTTTTCCTGTGTCTCAATTTTTTTTACTTCAAGGGCTATGACCACATGCTTTTTCTCAAAAACTTTTTGTATTTGATTTACTAATACTGTCATTCAAAATACCTAAACTTGTACAAGGGATGTTTCCTTTAGCTGAGGTTTCAGTTAGTACATGTAATAACTGTTGGCCTGGCAACTACAATACTCATTGTTGAGACATCAGAGCTGCATCAATCATACAGAGTTTAAAAGGTTTGATGTAAGCATGTATATTGGACTGATTGGTGTTTGGTGTGGAGCTGATATTTTGAGTCCTGAAAGCTGAATTGAACTTCCAGTTAGGTTGGCAACACTAGCACGGAATATATTTCAGGAATGAGTGGGTAAGTGAGAATTTGATTACAGTCACATACCACAGTTACAAATTAAATATATTAAAAATAAAAAACAGACTAGACTAGACTAGACAGAATTGGTGGTGGGTTTAATGGTGGGCTATGGTCAAGAGAACTAAATCATACTGATCTGACAACATCTGTATGGAAGAAAAATTTCCCAGATGTTTTACTAGGTAAGGAGTTATAAGGCACGTCCTGAGAAAGTGAATGTAATGTTAGCTTGCCATCTAGAAGAACTGTGAGAAGCAGAGAATTTATAAAGTTATAAATCACATTGCCTGGTTGGTCAGTGTCAGAATGCCCATCACATGATTCAGTCCCCACCTACAGCATTCTCCATGTAGACAAATAAAGTTGCAGCACTGTATATAGCCTATAACAACATCAGAGGCTGTTACAAAAAACCCACAGAATGTGTCTAGTGATTCAAAAATCTACAACATGCTTTGAAATATATCTGGCTTTGATTCATCATTCTGCTTCAATGGAGTGATTCAGTTGGTCATCAAATAAAAGCAATTGTTTCAAGCTCTCCACAAGTCCAGTGGTTATCGGGATTTACCAGGAGTAGCAATTCTCATATTTTCCTCTGGGTAATTTAGGGTATGGTAGACCTACGACATACAATGGTTTTCTAAATTTCCTACATGAGGAGTCTCTGTGAGTCCACTGACAAATCCATATGTTGGGAATGTGAAGGGCCATGGTAAGGAAAATAATCAAAAGTGAGGAAGGGGCAAGAGAAGACTGAGGAGTGAGGAGAAAAGAGCAAAAGCAAAGGAAAGCTAGGGTATGGGAAGAAGAAAAGCAAGAAATAGTACTATAGATCAGGACAAAGAGAAAGGAGAATTGCAAGAGGAGTTAGAATGGTCAGCAGAAACAGTAGACACCTACCCAATCATATGATCAAACAATGATATTCCTGTTTTACCAATGTACAAGAAATAACATTTGCAAAAAGTTTCTTTATAGCGCAGTTTCTATTTTAATTTTCATAAAAGTTGTTCTAGCCACATAACTTTCTTTGATGCAGATGGGAAATTATCTCAGAAGAACAACAGCCTAACTGAAATAACCCTTTTCATTTTGTTAAAAGACAGTAGTAGATATATTTCCTCCTTCTGTTCTCTATCAACAAACCCAGGATAATATTCCTTTCCTATCCTCTCCCCTGTGTCACTGGAAAGGAGCCAATTCAGATATTTTCAATGAACAGCTTAATTGTTCCAAAGGGACACAATCACAGAAGAGGGAAAAACATGGGCCTGCTGTTTTTCAACTATGATTTATGTGGACTCTGGCTAAACTGATGACTAACATACATTTATTGCATAAAGTATTTCTATATTACTGGTAGCTCCCCAAGCTTTTTCAGCTGCTCAGAATCCCTAAAAAATCTTTTCAATCCCTCTTTGACACCCTGGGAAGGTTGTAGACTTCAGACAGATTACGTATAATTCACCTTGAGCCAGGGAGCCAAATAATGATGTTTTGCAGGCTTACCTTTTCTACATATTTTCCCTGATCTCACTCATTAAATCTAGAACATTATTTCATATTGATTTCAAATCTTATTGTACATCCTAGAACAGTGATGGCAAACCTTTTAGAGACTGAGTGCCCAAAAACCACCCCGTCCCCTGCCTGCTCCACTCTGCCCCACCTGCCCCTGCTTTGTCCCTGCCCTGCCCACCTGCAGGGCCACCGGCTGCCTCCATGGCCCACCACAGATTGCCCAGGCAGCCCTGCAGCACCATGGTGGCCACAACATCTGCCCATGCCCCACAGCATCATCTGCACACGACAAGGAGCGAGGGCAGAGTCTTGTCACTGCTGCCCGGATGCCATGTGCAGGCCATGCCTGGGGACTACTCTCCTCTGGGGGAGCTGCTGGTGAGGAGGGGGCCATGGGGGGAGGTGGGGCTGGGGCATTGGCACATGTACCCACAGAGAGGGCTCAGAGTGTCCCCTCTGGCATGCGTGCCATAGGTTCACCACCACTGGGCTAGAAAAATGCTAGACTGAAATATAACTGTAAGATAGTTCTCCTTAAAGCTCTTTAGAAAAATGATTGCATTATTGACTTCTGGGGTAGATAGGGCAGATTGAAGATGAGTCTCAGAATGCAGAACTGACAAGCACAGCAGCAGACAAGAAACCAATAAGTAGACCAGTTCCTTGGAATCTCTCTGGATCAGATTTTTTGGCAAACAGTAAATTGGTTTGGTTTCTCCATCCATTCAACCCAAGCTTTTAAGGCCAACTGATACCCTAAAAGTACAGCCCAACAATAAGGCCCCCCTGACTTCCATTGTTTATAATGAGACTAAAAATTTAGGGGTTTTTTCGGACCACCTCCCAGGCTGGAACCTATATTAAATATCACCTTTTAAAAAAAATATTTAGCACTAAATAGCAGTAAGCAATGTAAACACATTATTTATAACTAGGTTAATGCAAAATTTCAATATTTTAGATTTATCCTTTAATATATTGTTATAAGGAGAAAAAAGGCAAATACCAACGTTTATTCGAAAGTGTGGCACATACTTATTTTGTTTATTGGTTAAGGCTGTGCCTCGATGACTGTTAAAATCAGAATGTAATTTTGTTAATAATAGTCACTCAGTGGTAATTAATTGATAATAAAAATATGATCTCGTGTTTATGAATTAAATTTGTAATTTAGCTAGTGGGGGATTCTTTTACCATTTAATTTAGCCCATGGTTTTTAGGGCTATGCTCCAAGTGGAAAATCATGTGGGGTTTTTTTTAATCATAAATAAATATAGCATGTTTCAGAAATTTGAAACATCTTGGTTGTTCCAGAACAAAATCTGGAAAGATCTCACAGGTGAAGTAGGGCAAAGCTGGTGTACCTCCTTCCTTGCCAATCTTCCAACCTTTCCTTTCTCTGCTTCCCTTAGTAACTCCAGCCAATATTTTTGTGAATTCTGTTGACCCTTATCTAGTACCAATTTACCTTTGACCGTTAGTTGAACAGATTCTTGTGTATAAGTAGCAATAATAAACTCTTCTGTGGTTTGAACTCAGCGAATGCTCCTGATTATTTGGACCTGACATGTCCTGCTTAGACAGTTTAGAGCAGGGGTGTCAAACTGCCGGCCCATAGGCCGGTTTCATCATACCAAAGCCACGCCCACCCCATTGCCAGCAATGCAAAAAGAGCCACGATACGTTGTGACATGTCATGACGTGGCGAGTTTGACACCCGTGGTTTAGAGAGATCCTTTTGAAATTCTCTGTAGTATTCTGTGTTGTGTGATGACACAAGGACATCTCATTGTTTATTCCTACCTCCAAGTCATTAATATAGTTATTAAAATGTGTTTGTGCTAATACAGCTTCTTAAGAAAGCCTAACTGTGCATAGCTCTCTATTATAAGAAGTGCCCAATTATTTCTATGCTTTGTTCTTTAACCAAGATCAGTTGATAGGATATGTCCACTGATCTCTTGACTGTTAAATTTACTCAAAATACCTTTCATGAGTTACTTCATCAAAATCCTTTTGAATATGCAAATGCGATTTACTACTGTACTGTTTACATATGATTGTTAAAATTTTTAAAGAATCCTAAACTGTTAATGAGATCGCTCTAGCCTTTGAAGAAATCATCCTGAGTCTTCTTCAGTAAGCTCTGTTCTTATGTAGTCTATTTACCTTCTCTTCTTTTTATTCTTTTTTTAAATAAAAGTTAATACATTCATTCAGCAGCAATTTTTTTTAAAAAATGAATGGACAGGAATGAGTCCATTTGAAAGTAAACTGGAGGTTAAGGGAAGAGGATGAAAAATGCCTCTTCTAATTAGACCTTAGTATTGGTTTTTATCTAAATGTCTACATGGAAAATTAATATGCCCTACAAGTACTGAGTAATCCAAATCACATAGGGCATAAAGATTATTTTTATTTCCCAGTTTCTGAAGTAATGTTTAGAACAATAGTGGAAGAGACCAGCCATGGATCTGTTGTGGAAGGTTGCTTTAGAAATGCATATATTTCTTATCAAAAGAAACAAAGCTTTGCTTGACATCTGTTAAGAAGAAGCAATGGATGAAAAAAATTCAGACCATTGGCAAACCCTTTTATGCACGTCAACTGGAAAATGTACTCATTTGGATCTAGCTATTCAGTAAATACGTGGCACCATCAGGGTTTACCTTCTTTTGGATTCTTCACAGCAGTGCACTGCATTCTGATCTATCTGATTTTTTTTACTGGACATTGTTTTAGGGTGCAGTTGTTACCAGTATGAGAAAGCAGGTCTACACCTGAGATTTCAATTCATACAGAGATGGTGGCAACCGTATTTTTTCCCAGAAGAGGTAATGGGGAAAGATAATGCAATTTTGCCAACTTTTTGTGAAGAATCAAAGATCCAGAAGCAGGCACAAGTGAAAGCTGTTCAAAACTTCAGAAGTTGTAATACTGCTTTCAGTCACAAAACTTTATTGTCCTGCATTGTCCAGACCAATATTCAGTAACCAGTCTTTGTACAGAACAGAACAGCTTGATACAAGCCGACCAAATAATCAAAAGCATAAGACATACAAGGCAGGAGGTTGAGAGGTCCAAGAAGCAAGATCAGAAACAGGGGGGCCTGAGACAAACCACAGTGAAATGGCTTGGGAACAAAGAGTAAAAAGATTGGGAAATAAAGTAAAATCAGCAGAAAAGTTCTGGCAAATAAGGTAAAATGAGGAACTTAGACTGGAAGAATGTAATAATAATGAGAAATAATTTTATTTGCAGTCTGAGACCAAATAATAATGAAGCTATACAGATGAAAGAAATACAACAATTAGAATGATAACAATGTTATATTAAATAAAAGTAAATAAAACAGAACATTTGCTATTGATTCTTCTTATCCCTTTTTTGAGGAAAATAAGCAGATAAGATACGTAACAGTTTTAAAAAATCTATTCTCATAATGGCCATAATTATAACGTAAGTTTATTTAGCTTGATATTTCAAAGAACATCTCAGCCAGCTAGGTTTCCTCCTCAGAAGAACAGCCTAACAACAGAGGAGTTAATAAATCTATACGCCATGCTACATAAAAAGGGGAGTACAAAAAATGTAGATAATAAATTCAATATCTCCCAATTGGCAAAGGAATAAGTGATTCTGATTGGAATAACGTGATACTCTCAGATACCTTAAAAGGCAGACAGTTAAATCCCACCAAAGAGAAAGATTCTACATGTTTGATAAAGATATTCCACCACACAAAACCTACACAAAATGATGATGAGGTAATCGCTTGGTCACTGTGAGGATGCTTATAAAGGATATTGATGTCAATGCCTTTCCCCAATTAAATTTTTATATGTGATATATATATATATATATATATATATATATATATATATATATATATATATATATATATATATATATATATTGTTGTTGTTGTTAGCTGCGAAGTCGTGTCCGACCCATCGCGACCCTATGGACAACATTCCTCCAGGCCTTCCTGTCCTCTACCATCTTCTGGAGTCCATTTAAGCTCACGCCTACTGCTTCAGTAACTCCATCCAGCCACCTCATTCTCTGTCGTCCCCTTCTTCTATTGCCCTCGATCTTTCCCAGCATTAGGCTCTTCTCCAGCGAGTCCTTCCTTCTCATTATGTGGCCAAAGTACTTGAGTTTTAGCTTCAGGATCTGGCCTTCTAAAGAGCAGTCAGGATTGATCTCCTCTAGGACTGACCGGTTTGATCGCCTTGCGGTCCAAGGGACTCGCAGGAGTCTTCTCCAGCACCACAGTTCAAAGGCCTCAATTCTTTGGCGCTCAGCCTTTCTTATGGTCCAACTTTCACTGCCATACATTGCAACTGGGAAGACCATAGCCTTGACTATACGCACTTTTGTTGACAGGGTGATGTCTCTGCTTTTTAGTGTGCTGTCTAGATTTGCCATGGCTTTCCTCCCCAGGAGCAAGCGTCTTTTAATTTCTTGGCTACAGTCCCCATCTGCAGTGATCTTGGAGCCCAGGAAAATAAAATCTGTCACTACCTCCATTTCTTCCCCATCTATTTGCCAGGAATTGAGAGGGCCAGATGCCATGATCTTGGTTTTCTTAATGTTAAGTTTCAACCCAAGTTTTGCACTCTCCTTCTTCACCTGCAACAAGAGGCTCTTTAGTTCTTCTTCACTTTCTGCCATTAGAGTGGTATCATCTGCGTATCTTAGGTTGTTGATATTTCTTCCGGCAATCTTAATTCCAACTTTTGATTCATCTAGCCCTGCCTTTCTCATGATGTGCTCTGCATATAAGTTAAATAGGCAGGGCGACAGTATACAGCCTTGCCGGACTCCTTTCCCAATTTTGAACCAATCAGTGGTTCCGTGTCCAGTTCTCACTGTTGCTTCTTGACCCGCATATAGGTTTCTCAAGAGACAAATAAGATGGTCTGGTACTCCCATCTCTTTAAGAACTTGCCACAGTTTGTTATGATCCACACAGTCAAATGCTTTAGCATAGTCAATGAAGCAGAAGTAGATGTTTTTCTGGAACTCCCTAGCTTTCTCCATGATCCAGCGTATGTTGGCAATTTGATCTCTAGTTCCTCTGCCTCTTCGAAATCCTGCCTGCACTTCTGGTAGTTCTCGATCCACATACTGCTGAAGTCTAGCTTGTAGGATTTTAAGCATGACTTTACTAGCATGAGAAATGAGTGCAATGGTGCGATAGTTTGAACATTCTTTGGCACTGCCTTTCTTTGGAATTGGAATGTAAACTGATCTTTTCCAATCCTGTGGCCATTGTTGAGTTTTCCAAATTTGCTGGCAAATTGAGTGTAGCACTTTTACTGCATTGTCTTTTAAGATTTTGAATAGCTCAGCTGGAATACTGTCACTTCCACTAGCTTTGTTGTTGCTCAGCTTTTCTAAGGCCCACTTCACTTCACATTCTAGGATGTCTGGCTCGAGGTCAGTGACCACCTCATTGTGATTATCAGGGACGTTAAGCTCATTCTTGTATAGTTCTTCTGTGTAATTTTGCCACCTCTTCTTAATCTCTTCTGCCTCGGTTAGGTCCCTGCCATTTTGGTCCTTTATCATGCCCATTTTTGCATTAAACGTTCCCTTCATTTCTCCAATTTTCTTGAAAAGATCTCTGGTCCTCCCTATTCTATTGTTTTCTTCTATTTCTTTGCACTGTTCATTTAAGAAGGCATTCTTATCTCTTCTAGCTATTCTCTGGAATTCTGCATTCAATTGGGTGTATCTTTCTTTTTCTCCCTTGCCTTTCGCTTCCCTCCTTTCCTCAGCTATTTGCAAAGCTTCCTCAGACAGCCATTTTGCTTTCTTGCATTTCTTTTTCTTTGGGATGGTTTTGGTTGCTACCTGTTGTACAATGTCGCGAACCTCTGTCCATAGTTCTTCAGGCACTCTGTCTATCAGATCTAATTCCTTAAATCTATTTGTCACCTCTACTGTATATTCAACAGGGATATGATTTAATTCATACCTGAGTGGCCTAGTGCTTTTCCCTACTTTCTTCAGTTTAAGCCTAAACTTTGCAAGGAGAAGCTCATGGTCTGAGCCACAGTCAGCTCCTGGTCTTGTTTTTACTGACTGTATAGAGCTTCTCCATCTTTGGCTGCAGAGCATATAGTCAATCTGATTTCTGTGTTGACCATCTGGTGATGTCCATGTGTAGAGCCGTCTCTTGGGTTGTTGGAAAAGAGTGTTTGCTATGACCATCGTATTCTCTTGACAGAATTCTATCAGCCTGTGCCCTGCTTCATTTTGCACTCCAAGGCCAAACTTGCCTGTTATTCCAGTTATCTTTTGGCTTCCTACTTTAGCATTCCAATCCCCCATGATGATAAGAACATCATTTTTTGGTGTTAGTTCTATAAGGTGCTGTAGTGCTTCATAGAACTGGTCAATTTCATCCTCTTCAGCACTGGTGGTTGGGGCATAGACCTGGACTACTGTGATATTGAATGGTTTGCCTTGGATTCGAACTGAGATCATTCTGTCATTTTGAGGATTGTATCCCAGTATTGCTTTTCCTACTCTTTTATTGACTATGAAGGCTACTCCATTTCTTCTGAAGGATTCTTGCCCACAGTAGTATACCTGATGGTCATCTGAATTAAATTCACCCATTCCTGTCCATTTTAGTTCGCTGATACCTAAGATGTCAATGTTCAGTCTTGTCATCTCTTGTTTGACCACGTCCAGCTTTCCTTGATTCATGGATCTTACATTCCAGGTTCCTATGGAGAAAAAATCTTTACAGCATTGGACTTTCCTTTCACCACCAGACACATCCACAGCTGAGCGTCCTTTCGGCTTTGGCCCAGTCGCTTCATTCTTTCTGGCGCTACTAGTACTAGCCCTCTGCTCTTCCCCAGTAGCATATTGGACGCCTTCCGACCTGAGGGGCTCATCTTCCGGCGTCATATCGTTTTGCCTTTTGGTACTGTCCATAGGGTTTTCATGGCAAAGATACTGGAGTGGTTTGCCATTTCCTTCTCCAGTGGATCACGTTTTGTCAGAACTCTCTGCTATGACCTGTCCGTCTTGGGTGGCCCTGCACGGCATAGCTCATAGCTTCATTGAATTACGCAAGCCCCTTCGCCACGACAAGGCAGTAATCCATGAAGGGGATATATATATATATATATATATATATATATATATATATATATATCTGCGAGTACATAGTTGCTGCCTCTACTGTCTGCAAAATGCAAGATTAGCTTGACAATCCAATGAGCCTAGTCAATGACAGCTTTTAATATCTCATTCTGAAACAGGGAGAATTGAAAAGTTATTCTAATATATTTAAAGTCCTGATTTGTTTGATACTGGTTTTCTCTATTTTATGATAGTAAGCATGACTGACAAATCTTTAGATGAAGATTACTTTTGTTTTTGATATGTCTCTCCAATCCACAATATACAGTAACACAGACTTCAAAACACATCTATTGTTCCAGGAGCTGCTAAAAGTTCTGCTGCTTAAGTCTGGTTCCTCCAGCTTCTATCTTCTCTCCCACATATCTGATTTATTTCTTGGTCTTCCCTGAAATTTATTCATATTACAGTTATAAGCCACATGCTGCTTAGGAGGAGAGATTGCAAAGTAAGACAGCAAAGGAGTAGAATAGAACCAAGAAAATCATGGCTCTAACAAAGAGGCTCTAATCTGTAGACGTAGCAGTGTCAGTCCCATGACATCAACTTTAGGTCACATAATATATCAAGCATAGATATGTTGAATGGTACGTTGTGACAATCATGGACTGTACAAACCCTCTTTTGTGGGGTAATTCTTAATCCTGTCCTTTAAAATCATCTGCAAAGTAATATTAATTTTTATATTTAAAAAAAATTCAGCAAGTCATCAAAGATTTGAGTGGGCATAAAAAAATCCCAGAAGGTGGTTATTTAGCAACACAAATGCAGCATGCAGACGTTGATAAGGCTAATGTGACTATGATTTGAAAATGCTATAAACTTGCATTCTCCTGGGTTTTATTGCAATAGCTTTTTTTCATTTCTCCATTTGCATTCTTTTTATAAAAAGTACTAACAAACCAGTGGAAAATGAACACGTTTCCTAAATGATTCCATTTTGTCTTTCCTTTTTGCTCCTTTTTCTTGACTCTTTTGTGAATGATTTTCTTTGTTCAGCTTCTTCCCTCTGATTTGCATATAAAGACACTTCTAATTATTCTGTGCTGTCAAGATATTCCCTATCTCCAAAAGAATGTGCTGTTTTGCACAATGGATGTGGTTGCATGGTGCTATGTCACAGACCCGGGGCATTGGGCTGGCTCTCCAACACTCAGATTGTATTCAGAAGGGAATGACAAATTCTTTGCTGCATTGTGGAAGTATTATTTCATATTGTATGTGTTCATAAAATGGAAGAGGGGGATGCTTCAACCAGCAATAATATATGCGCTTCGCCTGACTTTTCCAATAAGCAGCATTATCCCAAGAAGCTCAGCATTTCTTCAAAAAGAGGCTAGGCTTTCAAAGAAAGAAGTCCTGATGTGAATGGTGTGACCTACAAAGCTTCTCCTTAAATACAGACAGCCAAAAACGGTGGAAAAACAGAAAAACAGAAATGTACTGTCTAAGACATAAATGCATCTTACTCCAAACTGTATTCTGGATATCAGCACTTGTGGATTGATAATAAGTGAAAAACAAAGTAAGACTATAACTTGTGCTTTTTAGTATACGGAATGGTAGATATAAAGATTCTATAACTTGTTTATACATGAGCCTTTTTCTTTTCAGGAAAAATATGACTTAAAAAAAGGAAATCAATTTAGCAATAATAATTAATTGAAATTACCTGCTAAAAATCAAAGACTTCCATAAATTATGCGTATCTGTTCTTATAGCTTTCAGCAACTTTGTGCCCTTCAGTTATGTTGGTCTTCCAGTTAAAGGTTTCCACCTGCCTGCGGAAGACTGCCTTGCAGTTACTTTTCAGTATCCCAGTCTTTCATGATGTTCAGTTATCTCAACAACTTTTTTTAAAAATCCCATTTATATCCCGCCCTTCTCCGAAGACTCAGGGCAGCTTACAATCTAAGCACAAATCAATGTGCTTAGCAATAGCCTTCATTCTATGTATATGCCTGCTTATTAGGGCTTCCCCCCCTGCCAAGCGGCATTATTACAAAGTCAGCTTATTGCCCCCAACAATCTGGGTCCTCATTTTACCTACCTCAGAAGGATGGAAGGCTGAGTCAACCTTGAGCCTGGTGGGACTCGAACCTGCACTAATTGCAGGCAGCTGGTGTTACTTAAGGAGGCATTAGCCCACTGCTCCACCAAGGCTCTAACTTTAACTAGATTTATTTTCCCCAGTTGGATTCTGATATCAAAAAGTTCCTGCTGACAATTATAACAGTGTATGGTTGATATGGCCAAGCCTGGGAAGATTTTAATAGTCATTGACAAGCTACTTATCACTGAAAAAGAGTCTCTGGTTTGGGAAATTGATTGATTGATTGGTTGGTTGGTTGATTGATTGATTGATTGATTGATTGATTCATTCATTCATTCATTCATTCATTCATTCATTCATTCATTCATTCATTCCAACTCGCAGCCTCTTAGTACTCTGAAGAAAGGGGAAAATAGATCCCACACAGCTTCCTTACTTTTTGTGTGGTCCTGCATAACTATAGAATGAAAGATATAATTGTGTTGGAGGAACCTTTCTTTGAGCATAGACTATGCCTACAATGAAAATACGATATTTATTACTATTGATATTATTTGCCAGAATTATCGGCAAGGTCTAGGTAGAAAAGAGGATTGAGAAATGGGCTGGGAGAAAGAGAGTAGAATTTCACTTTGTCCTCCATTGTTTCTAGAGAGGGGTAGAATTTCACTTTGGGACAGATCAGAATAGGCCTGTGAGCCATTGGTTTCCACAATGATTGTTCCAGTGACGTGGGCAGGCTGTCCATTTCTAGAGAATTATCATTATGATTTCATTACTGAACACAAAGAACTGGTGTCAGCGAGTGCACAGCTGAAAACTGGATACTCTTGGGTAGATTACAATTTAGTTCTTATAGTCTAAATTGAAAAACAGCATACTTTGAGTGCATGTTTACATATGCTGTCATGGTTATACAAGCTTTTGAATCTTTTGTTAAAGCATCCTCATGGAACGCTTTCTGTCAGCTCTTTGCAGAAGCAACATCAAGAAAAAATCATCCTTTGTGAAAGGAAGTCTTCCTTCAAGGGACAGTCTCCATGGCTACGGATTCATTCCCCTCCCAATTACTGCTCCTTTCCTTTCTTCCTGTTTCTCCTTTCGTAGGTTCTTTAGTTTTATGGCAAATCAACTACCAAGAAAAATGTATCTGCTGAATGAAATGCTTAATAGTGTGTTCAGAGACCCTTAATTTACATTTAGATCTTGTCAACTAAATGTATTACCTATTTCTGATTAATAAAACTCCCTAAGGTTAGATTTACTCAGCCTTAGAAAATGCATTTGCCTCATCCTTCACTGACACAGAATAACTTAATATGAAGCAAGAGAAATAGTTGCTAGGCATGCTGTCAGGTTTGCACCAGAATTTTGAGAGTGATCTGTACTCACAAAGCATTCTCTCACCAAGTGCAAAATAATGCATCCCTGGAGAATGTATTTGTAGGTATGCTACAATGTCAATTACATTCATTTAATGAACAATGCCATATGAAAGTCTCCCTCTCCTTTCTGGATGCCTAATTCATTAGTTATGCAGCTCCCATAGATACTCTGACCTACTGTGCATATCAGGAGTTCCAATAGGGGGATTTCCCCATTGGGAAATTCTAGGAAATGTAATCTCCAATGCAACTAACTGGAATGCATCAAATTGTGACATGGATAATGGAAATGGGGAAGAGCTGTGACTTCCCCTTTGCTTCCTCTACTCTCAATTCCTATCATTTGAAAAGCAGATTATATTTTCCAGTCATTTTGTGGATCCCCCTCATTCGTTATTCCTCAGTTCTTGCTCCGGAAGAGCTGAAAGAAGCTTCAGCCTTTGGCATCAGCATAATGCTGAAGATGTAAAACCAGACCATCTGTGGCTGCTTCTTTGACATAGAGTATAACAGAGCAATTTCCAGCCTTTCTGGAACCAGGGACTGGTTTCAGAAGAGAAATTGTCTTCCACAGACCAGAGGAAGGGGGTGGTTTCGTGTGCAACCGAGATTCCACGCGTGCACATATGAAGCTTCTCATTCTTCAGAGCCTTGGTGGAGCAGTGGGCTAATGCCTCCTTAAGTAACACCAGCTGCCTGCAATTAGTGCAGGTTCGCATCCCACCAGGCTCAAGGTTGACTCAGCCTTCCATCCTTCCGAGGTAGGTAAAATGAGGACCCAGATTGTTGGGGGCAATTAAGCTGACTTTGTAATAATGCCGCTTGGAGGTGTGTGTGAAAGCCCTAATAAGCAGGCATATACATAGAATGAAGGCTACTGCTAAGTTTGTAAGCCGCCCTGAGTCTTCGGAGAAGGGCGGGATATAAATGGAATTAAAATAAATAAATAAATAAATAAATTCTCCCGCTGCTTGCATGGCCCAATTCCATGGCCCCGGGGTTAGGAACCCCTGATGTAGAAGACATTGATCAATCTGATTTCCCAGATAGATACAGGACAAGCTGTTTCAGCATGAGGACTCAGATTGTTGGGGGCAATATGCTGACTCTGTAAACCACATAGAGAGGTCTGTAAAGCACTGTGAAGTGGTACATAAGTCTAAGCACTATTGCTATTGCTATTTGCAGTTGCGTGACTGATAATTCTGGTACTACACTATGCATTCTGGAAAAATAGCCAAGGAACTGCACTGGTTAAGTAGACTCTGTGAAAGGAGTCTTCGTGATACGGAAGCTAGATGTAGTGGAACCCTTTTGGATACATACCAGAGGGATGTATTATACTCCATACAGTAAGTGCAAATTGCTATGGTCTGTGGCAAAAGGAGCAGTGTGGCATCCTATTAAACACTAGCCTGTCAACAATGATGGGAGGAAAAGGTGTCAAACTCCTTTGGAATGGACTGTTAGGGATTTCTGGTTAGAATAGCTTCAAAAGCTACCAAACAGATTTCAGATGTCACGAGACCAAAGAGTTAGGATGCGGTAGCTAAGCAACAAGGAAGAATAATTGCATGAATGCTGAGGTTCATGAGCACAGTGCACACAAAGAAGCTTTGCCTTTTAATATAAACTGTCACAGTGAGTTTGATTGAAGTGAACCTGCATTCATTTTAGAAAAGTTATGAAAGACGGAGAGCATATGTTTAGTGGGACATTGCTTTCCTCGCTATCTGTTAGAGACACCTTTTAAAATATATTTTTATTGAATTTGATGAAGACCACAGAAAATGAAAACTGAAAATTTACCAGTTTCATTCCAAAGCATTCAGTAAGATGCCATGTATCTAAAATCAAGCATTCAGACACTGGGCAACAAATTCATATTTATGACGGTTGCAGTGTCCCAAGATCATGTGATCACATTTTGCAATCTTCTGACAAGCGAAGCCAATGGGGAAGCCAGATTCACTTAACAACTGTGTTACTAACTTAACAACTCAATGATTCACCTAACAGCTGTGACAAGAAAGGTTGTAAAATGGAGCAAAACTCACTTAAGAAGTGACTCACTTGGCAACAGAAATTTTGGGCTCAGTTGTAGTCATAAATTGAGGACTACCTCTACATATATCACACAGCTACTGTATATCTACATTTTTAACAACAAATTAAACCTAGATCATATAGAATCATATTGCATAATCTTGCTCTTTCCACTATTAAACAGCCAATTCAAAAGCTGACAGAAGACAAATTTATTAATTAAACTTTTAAAATCTAATATATAAGCAGCTGTTAAAGAATACAAATCCCTGGTTTTTTGCAACAGTCCAAATACTATATATTTAAAGTTTTTTTACATGTATCTATATCTATCTATATCTCTGTATCTCTCTCTCTCTCTCTCTCCCTCTCTCTTTCTCCATCCATCCAGCCAGCCAGCCAGCCAGCCATCCTGTAATTTCCCCCAGTGACCTGGTTCACCATAATATGTTCAAAAAAAAATTCCTTTGAATTTATTATATCTTCATTATAAAAAAGATAACCAGTTTTAAAAATGTCTCCTGAGGAATCCAGTAATCCCATTTTTTTTAAAAAAAAAAATCCCTTCTCACACCTGTGGATGGTGTGTGGTTTATGGCTTCCTCCGTTTCTGGTCCTCTATCAGAGTCCTGGGCATTTGAGCTTTCTGTGCAGTATCTTTGCTGTTCCTAGCATAGCACTCTTATGAACAGACAGCTGTGATGTCATTCCTGGAATATGTTGGAGCCACCCTCCCAGTTTAGAAGTCATAGCCCCAACTGATCCTACCATTACTGAGACCTCTTTGGCCTTTACTTTCCACATCCTCACTAATTCCTGCTTCAGGCCCTGTTACTTCTCCAGCTTCTCATACTCCTTCTTGATGTTGCAATCACTTGGCACCACTGTGGTCTGCTACAACAATATCTGGTCTTCCCAGTTTAATCTGGAAGTCCCACAGGATCTTAGCCCTGTTATTCTCCACAACCTTCTGTGGAAACCCCAATATGCACTTGGGAGGGTGTAACCTATACACTGCAGATATTCCTGTACACAATACCAGCCACTTGGTTCTGCCATTTGGTATATTCTGTTCTTGCCTGCATCTTTTGCCGCTGTGTGTTGTCCTGTCTCTGAGATTTCTCTGCAAAGTGCACATCTCGAGTTCTGTCTAGTATGATAGACCTGCTTTTATGAATCTGCTGCCTAGTGCCTGTTCTTGTGTTGCTATGATCAGTGCCTCAGAGCTGTCTTTTAGTCCAGCCCTTTCCAGCTACTGGTAGGATTTCTCAGTATCAGCCAACTCAGTTATCTGTTCATGGTTAAGGATTTTGCCATGACACTTCTTTTGCTTGATCTTCCTCCCATGTCTGCTGCTGCCTCAGAGATTCTCTTAGCAGTTCATCTTTGGGTGTCATCTTACTTATGTACTTCTGGATGCTCTGGGTTTCATACAGGACAATATTTTTGACACTCACTAGACCCAGCCAGCCCTCTTTTCAGTTGGTGTACAATCTCTGTGCTGGCTATGGGGTGGAAAATTCCATACATTGTGAGGAGCATCTGGGCCTTCATATCGGCAGCTTCCATGTCTGCTTTTGGCCAATGCGCTATACTGGTAGGATATGTGATGACTGGCAGGGTGTATAGGTGTAGGTTGATGGGATGGAACTTGTTCTTTCCATCTTTGGGACCTGTCATATCCTTTTGTAGTACTTGTACACTGCTATCTTCCTTATCTCCTCCTCATGGTTCCCATGTGATTGTGAGATACCAAGATACTTGTAGCTAATCTGTATGCCTGATATGTGGCCTACTGGTAGTTCCACCCCATTGGTTTTAAACATGTATATATCTAGGTTATTCAATTCCCTCTTCTACATTTCTTGCATATTACCCAATCTTTTTTGTAATATTGGGTTGTTAGGTTAGCAGCTAGAACAATCTTTCCTAATTCAAAGCAGCTAGAGTTTCAAGAGGTTGCTAAATATTCAAAGAAAACAAGGAATATATTAAAATCCTGGTTTTGGTAAATTACATTTTGTTTTTTAAATGGCATTAATATTTAGTTGATATTCCCTTTTCAAATTATATTTTGAGAAAAGAAAATTTCATATAAGTTATTAGTTTCAATTATTGCAAAGGGTCAATATCTTATAACAATTAGGGTCAAATTTTCATATTTTCCTCAATAATATCCAAATATGTCTAACTTTATCCAAATATGTCTAATACTGGAAGTATTATGGCATTCCTGTTAGCTTCTTATAATCCTGGCAAAAAATTGCCAGAATTAGAAAAAGCTAATTAGCTCTTTAAATGACAACAGAGCATATTTCATTTTTAATTTCATTTTTATTCCAGTATATTATGGAGGCTAATAAATATGCCCAATAATATGCTTATAATTAGAAAAAAATGAATCCACCCTTATCACATGAAAATTGTAACTTTGAAAAAAAGTTGCAGGCATTTTTTTCCTTCTATAAAATGTTAACCATTAATGTCTATTTAATTATTTATGCAGAACTAAATAGGCAATATTTTCAAAATGTATATCAATCTTGAAACCATATTAATTTTTCAATGATTTCTTCTCTGTATATTCAATGGTATTTCGTATCTCCTTTTACTGGAATGATACAATTTAAAATATTCCTACTAAACAAGATACTTCCCTAGAAATAATTATTCCTTGTCGTTTCATATAATCTGTAAAATAAGCAAATTCTAATGATTTAAACCTCAGCAGTAATGGAACAAGCAGTTAAGAAATATATGACAACCTAGTACTTGGTATACCAGCCACGAAACCCTTAGGAAAGATATTCTAATGTTGTGATGTGTTCATATCTGAAAAGATCAGAATTATACAAATTGTTGTGGCACTCTATAGAAACTGAAGTTGGACTTTGTAGAAGTGAGATTAAATGAGTAGTGACCGTTTTGGACTTTGGTCTTAGAGAATACAGTACTTTTAGGAATACCCAGGACAATCCCCCAAAATAAATAAACAAATTAACACACTCAAGGCACAAATAACCAGGCACAAATTATCCTATTTCAGACACATTATGGAAAGACATAGCTCTCTGAAGAAGAGTGTAATCTAGAAAAGGTGAAAAGAAAGAGAAGGAAATGATCTGCAGCAAGGTGGAAGGATTCAGTTACAATTGTGATAGGGGTTGTGGTGGCACAGTGGTTAGAATGCAGTATTGCAATCTAGTTCTGGTGACTGCCAGCACTTCAATCCTGACCAGTTCAAGGTTGACTCAGCCTTCCAAAGTCAGTAAAATGAGGACCCAGCATATTGTTGGAGACAATATGCTGACTCTGTAAACCTGTCAGAGAGGGCTGCAAAGCACTGTGAAGCATCTAAGTGCTATTGCTATAAATGCACCATTGGAATACCTGAACAATCAAGTTAGGGACAGAGCATCATGGAGAAAAATCTATCTATATGGTTGCTAAGAGTCAGCAACAACTCAGTGGAAAATAATCAATCAATGATTTAGTCTACCTTCACTGATACCTTATTTCCAATTAGCACTTGTTCCAATTTATTGCACCAAGAGCCTTGGTGGAGCAGTGGGCTAATGCCTCCTTAAGTAACACCAGCTGCCTGCAATTAGTGCAGGTTCGAGTCCCACCAGGCTCAAGGTTGACTCAGCCTTCCATCCTTCCGAGGTAGGTAAAATGAGGACCCAGATTGTTGGGGGCAATTAAGCTGACTTTGTAATAATGCCGCTTGGGTGTGTGTGTGAAAGCCCTAATAAGCAGGCATATACATAGAATGAAGGCTACTGCTAAGCTTGTAAGCCGCCCTGAGTCTTCGGAGAAGGGCGGGATATAAATGGAATTAAAATAAAAAAATAAAAATGTAGAATATTGGTCATATTGCTGTTCCATTTCTGCAGAAAGAGCCAACATCTATATACTGGATCAACTTGGAACTATTGTCTGCTGCACATATACTCTGAATATATCCAAATTGTCTTGCTGCCAAAGGTTCCAGTCCCAGCGAAGATTAAAGGGGATGGGAGTGGGAATATTTTTTTGATGCATTCCATATCTCATTTTGATTGTAAAGGAAATATCCCCATTAGTAATTTTGCAAAGAGAAGTATTAGAATAATTTTTATTTCAAAAATAAATTCTACTGGAATTCTAATTTCCTTCTAAATGAATTCTAATGTCTTAGTTTGAACTGTATCAGAATTTTTCTCCATGTCTAATAAAGGCAAATTTCATTTTTATCATCATACCGTGAGTAATCGATCTACCAGTAATTGAATATTATCAAAGTCTTGATGTATTTTCATGAAACCAGATTGTGCTGAATTAATTGTTGAAGGCAATGCTTTCTATATCTTTAAAAAAAATCATGGCGTCCACTTTTTTAGCCGATAATTTGCACAATTTATAAAATCCCTTCCTGGTTTCAAAATAACTGTTACATAAGCTTGGAAGCTGGTTTTTTTTCCCCTTTTTCAAGGTTCCTTACTTTTAGCAGAACGGAAGCTAAGCCCTTCCTGGTTTTTATTTCACTCTACAGATATCCTGTCTAGCTCAGGACCTTCCCTCATGTCATTGTTTCGATAATATTAAAAATTGTGCTTTCTTATATTTTATTCCATTCCAGATGTCCAGTGTTTCTACAATACAGATAGTCCTTGACTTAGAACTATTCCTTTAGTGACTGAAGTTACAATGGCACTGGGGGGAAAAAAGATTTATGACCAGTTTTCATTCTTACGACCGTTGCAGTGTCCCCACAGTCAGTGATTAAAATTTGGGCACTTACCAACTGTCATGTAGTTATGACAGTTGCGCAGTCCTGGTGTCATCGGATTGTCAATTTGTAACTTTCCCAGCTGGCTTATAGCAAGCAAAGTCAATGGAGGAAGCCAGATTTGCTTTATTTGCTTATTTATTTATTTAGAAAATTTATATTTCCTCCTACTTGCACACGATGACTCAAGGGTAGTTAACAGGACATAAAAACCCAATATAAAAGAAATAAAAATAATAAAAAATAAAAATAATAAAATAACAACCCAGCACCACCACCCCACTACCCTGGCGACCACACACCTTCATACCAGCCATTTTATTTTATTTATTTATTTTTATTTTAATCCCATTTATATCCCGCCCTTCTCCGAAGACTCAGGGCGGCTTACAATTTTAAAGCACAAATCAATGTGCTTAGCAATAGCCTTCATTCTATGTATATGCCTGCTTTATTAGGGCTTTCGGGGGGGCCCCCAAGCGGCATTATTACAAAGTCAGCTTATTGCCCCCCAACAATCTGGGTCCTCATTTTACCTACCTCGGAAGGATGGAAGCCTGAGTCAACCTTGAGCCTGGTGGGACTCGAACCTGCACTAATTGCAGGCAGCTGGTGTTACTTAAGGAGGCATTAGCCCACTTCTCCACCAAGGCTCTTAAAATGGGCTCCATGATTCACTTAACTGCAGTGATTCACTTAAAAACTGTGGCAAATTGGAGCAAAACTCACTTAATGATGGCCTTGTTTACCAACAGAAATGTTGGGTTCATTTATGGTCGTAAGTTGAGGACTACCTGTATTGAAGTATTTTTTTTGTGATTTAGCAATAAAACTACATGGATGAAGTAGTTTTGGCCACGTAATGCTGGATGGTGGCACTGTTCAAGTCAGACAGCACTCAACATGCTACTGAGGAATTGCTGAGGATTTTTCAGAGTACCAATGGAGTTCATGACATTGCTGAATTCCAGTGGTGGAATTCAAATACCTGAACAATTGGTTCTCTTATTCGATGCAGGCCTGGGCCTCCAAGGCCCTAGACCACAGGTCTGCAACCCGCGGCTCCAGAGCTGCATGCGGCTCTTTCAGCCGTCTCCTGCGGCTCCCAGTCCTTTGCTATGTGTAGTCCAAAAAAAAAAAGTGGGACTAAAAAAGTTCAACCAATCAATTCAAATATGCAGGGTAGGTGCATATCTTGCCATGGCTCCACTCTTCAGTCAAACCCTGTTCTGCGCATGCGTGCATGTACGCGCATGCACACACATTTTTTGCGGCTCCCAGTTTTTCCTTTTGTGAGGGAACCGGTTCCGAGTGGCTCTTTCACTGTTTCAGGTTGCTGACCCCTGCCCTAGATGGACTTTCGGAAGTGTCATCCACACACTTCTGGTGGGCTGTTCTAGGCCTGGGAGGCCTCCTCCAGGCCTCCCAGGCCTAGACTGGACTTCTGGAAGCCAGTCGGTTCTCCAAATGTAGCAAAAATTAGCTACAGGTTCTGCCGAAGTGGTGTGAACTGGCTGAATCCCACCACTGGTTGGAATACCATGCCTTTGGGAGTCTGCTGATGGTGCTTTACAGGAAATGAAAATTTGAAACAGCAAAGTCACAATAATGGTGGGAACATGGAACTTGAAAATCATGAACATGGGAAATATTCAGCACAGTGAAAAATGAAATGAATCAATTCCATATTGACATCTTGGGCATCAGCAAATTGAAATGCATTAGAATTTGGACGATTTCCATTAGAAAATCATACTGTTTATTACTTAAGACATAAGCAATTAAGGAATGGTATTGCTTTCACAAGAAGGATATAGTATGAACAGCATTTAGCTACAAACCATCAATAATCAAATGATATCATTTAGACTTCTAAGGTAACCCTTTGAGGTGACTATTATCCAGGTTTGTGCTCTAATTGCCGATACAGAAGAAGATAGGTTTTATGTTCAATTTGAAATCACAGAATATGCATAGTGTGCTGCCTATGGTTTGAGGCTGGAATTTATTTATTTATTGGTGGATTTATTAAACTACCCAACTCAACCACATTACTCTGGGTGGCACAAAGAAACCAAAAAAATATCTATAAACCAAAAAAGAACCCCATCATGTTAAAGCATGAAAAATTATAAAAACATGAATATGAAATTTTGAATATAAAATAACAACCAGCACCATAATAAAAACAACCAAGTCAGCAGGCCCCAAATGCCTAGGGGGGAAAGCCAGATCTTAACTGATTTCCTAAAAGCAAGCCATGCAGTATAAATTTTTATTAGTCTATAGTATACGATATAAAGAAAATACAAAAGTAAATAGTAGGAAGGATAGGGAAGGGGAAAGGAAATAGAAAAGTGCGGGAAGGGGAGGAGAAAAAAGAAAAAAGGCACTGAATTCCAACTTCCTGTGGTGGAGTAAAATAGAATATCAACATCAAACCTCGACTTTTTACTTTTACAAAATAGTATAAACTAGCCATTTTGATAACAAATCTATCTAATCGGTAAAGCCCAAAATCAATTTTTCAATTTTTTTTCCACCTCAGGCAAAAAGTATAGACATGGTTTCCATGTAACAATAAAAGTATTTGTGTTTTTTTCTTCAGTCAAAACAGTCAATTTAGCCATCTCTGCCAGCTCCATCAATTTTTGCAGTCATTCCCCCACTGTGGGGATTGATGTGGTCTTCCATTTCTGTGCGTAGAATAATATCGTTTCTGTCAACATATATAACATCAAAATTTCAAAAAAAAAAAAATTCCAGGTCTTTGTCCATTAACCCCAAGAGAAAAGTCTCTGGTTGTCTTTCTATATTCCCAAATTGTTGTGTCTTGTGGGAGGGAAGGGAGAGATTGTTGCAGAGACCAGGGGCAGTCTGTTCTATAAAGTATGCTTCCTAAATCCCAAATGTGACAAGAACGTAAACCAGGAAACCTAGAGCATACTTTCTCCATGGGAGTGAGTAGGGTGGACTGATGTTCTGGGGAGCTGGTGGTCCCACAACTAATCCAGTCCTATGATGTGTAGAGCTTTAAAGATGATAATATTAAGATGGAAATATTAAGCAGGAAAATGCAATTGGACTGTTTGACCTAGGGAAATTATATGAAATATAACTTATCAATTTATGACAATCAAATATTTCTTTATTGCTAATATGGTCATTAAACAACCAAAATGACATCTATATACACAGACATCACCAGATGGAGTATGCAGAAATAAAATTGACAGAAGAAGCAGAAAAAGAAGAGCAAGCAGTTTCCAGTATATGATACTGAGCATACACTGTATATGGCAATTTCAAGGAGAAGATTAGGAAACATTTTGAAGTCCAGAACATTATTAAATTGGGATTAAAATTAAATATAAAGAAGACTAAGGTAATGATAGTAAGTACAACCATCAGTCTTAGAACTGACAGCAAAGATATTGAGGTGGTGGGCGCTTCTGCTTTTTAAGTTTGGTTATTAATAGGGCACCAGAAGTTAAGAAAATACCCCATAGATTCACACTTGATAGAGAAGCCAAGAAAGATATTCAGATGCTGAGAAAGATCAAAAAGATATAGGCAATGGTTTCCACTATGAGACCTTATGGGAGCAAATGCTAGATTTTGAAGAGGCAGTATAGAAAGAGTATTTGAACTTTGATGTTGTAGAAGGCTCCTGAGAATATCACAGATAGCTAAGGGAAAAAAAGCAATTAGATAATAAAACTTGAGGCACAAATAAGCAGGCTCAAACTATCATAGATACATTATATGAAGACGTAGCACCTTTGAGAAGTCCACAATGCTAGGAAAGCTGGAAGAGAAGGAAAAAAGAGAAGGGCCAATATCGTGATAGATGGATGTGATTACTGTGGCAGTCTTGGATCACCTGAAGTGATATAATCACTAAGAATCAACATCAATGATATATAATCATAGACATTCCAGTCTCCCTCCCTTCTATGCTGTAGAAAGAAAGAAAGAAAGAAAGAAAGAAAGAAAGAAAGAAAGAAAGAAAGAAAGAAAGAAAGAAAGAAAGAAAGAAGAAAGGAAAGGAAGGAAGGAAGGAAGGAAGGAAGGAAGGAAGGAAGGAAGGAAAGAAGGAAGGAAGGAAAGAAAGAAAGAAAGAAAGAAAGAAAGAAAGAAAGAAAGAAAGAAAGAAAGGAAAGAAGGAAAGGAAGGAAGGAAGGAAGGAAGGAAGGAAGGAAGGAAGGAAGGAAGGAAAGAAAGAAAGAAAAGAAAGAAAGAAAGAAAGAAAGAAAGAAAGAAAGAAAGAAAGAAAGAAAGAAAGAAAGAAAGAAAAAGACCATTTCCCAACTTTTGTAGATTACCGTGTGTGAACAAAAAATTAATACTGCAGTCATTCATCATTTTTCCCGTGGAATCTTATTGCACGCACAATTGTCTGGCCATGAAATGTGCTTGGTTAAATTCTTTACACCTCTTTACCTCTTTTGGAAGCAGGTCTGGAAATATTAGATTTATTTCTATCATCTTCCAAGACACTTGCTCTCCTGACAGACTGCAATATGTTATCCCATATGGAATTTTGAAAGAACTCCACCACCATGGATTCAGACTTGGAAAGGATTTATACTTTGAAGGCACCAAACAACTGTATCAATAAAATCAATTTAGTTCTTAACTGGAACACAGTTCTTGAAACAAATCCCCATAATCACCACAAGTAATTGTTTATCTTCTAGATAAGGAAAATTGAAAACATGGTTCTGTTTTCTGGTTGCTTAACTCTGAATCTTTTTTTTTAAGATTCAGAGTAGCTCTCCCTCCTTCTCTCCCTCTCTCTCTCTCTCTCTTGTTATGTCTAAGCCTTCCACTCTTTCCATTGCTTCTCATATAATCCTTGCTCTTTCATCACTCCTTCCCCAGCAGATTTACTTTTCTGACATATTGTGAGAGATATAGCTTATAATGCAACAAATAGCTCTAAATTTATAAGGGTTTGGACTATGACATGGGAGGGAATCTCTGAAGTCAGAATTGCTCTGAGTGTGTTCTTTTGCTTGAACTGGAGTTTCAGCTTATGCTCCAGCCTTGTGAGGAGGGGCCAGAAATTTACTACTTAAAGCCACACTCCCCTGCTCTCTGCTAGCCGGGGCCAAGAAAGTACCTTGCTTGGGGGAGGCGGCACAAAAACAAAAAGCTGCTTAACCTCCAACATTTCAAAAGCAATCGAAGCAACAGTAAACAATAATTAGTATTTTTCTTACCAAAAGTTCTTCACAGACAATCCATGTGCTCTTTTTCCTGGAAAGAGAAAAATAACTGCAGCATTTGTTAGGAATTTGTTGGATATCCTCCATATACTGTTCCTGCCTCCATGCTTTCTTTCTATCATTTAGCTGAGGCTCTCTTGCGCTCATTAGCTGCCCATGATGGCCTATTTGTAGATGACCAACTGGTCAGATGCTCTTAATACATGGGGCAGCTCCTCCAATTTATTGACTGCCATCTCCACTAGTTGACTTTTGACTTGAGCTCAAAATGGATTTTCTGTATGGTGAGATATTTCATATTTGTACAGTAGCATTGTCTTGGGCAAGTGACATGTGCTTTGCCATTTATTTCTCACAAGTTGTTAGTAGAATAGATAGAGCCAATTAGTATGGTCTTGGCCATCTGTCCAGCTGTTTGAAACATATGAGATACACCAAGTTAGTTACTGTAGTACTTAGTTCTTGCAAAATCAACATGAATTTATTCTGAATCATGGTTGCCTTTTATTTAAATCTATTTATGCATTTAACATCACAGTTTGTTTATTAACTATAACACTTGCAAAAGAAAAAGAAACATTTAAGTTATAGTATAAACTGTACAGTGTAAACAGTGCAAATGTTTAAGATGAACCTCATGCACAGAAACTAGGGTAAAATTAGATCTGAGTGCAATTAGGTGAGGCTAATCCAATACAATAAGGAGAAAGTGTCACAAAAGAATATATGTCCTAAGGTTAGATTTATACAAGGGTCATATTTACAAAAGCTCTCTTTGCGATTACTGCTTATTTTCTGTCTGCCAAGCATGTGGCACAATCGTCCTATCTGTTGTAGGCCTAAATTAATGTGTGCAAACTCTGGAATTATTAATAATTAGTAGTCCTTCACTCCAAGCTCCTCAAATTCTTGGAACAGACATCCTAATGTTCATTTTTTTGCTACCTTCCAATTACACACTAACTTGAGGTGGGTTCTGATAAACTCTGATAGGCTTTTTTGTTTGGGGAATCACAATGGTGATGTTCATTCAGGCAGAAATAGTGGAAGAGGATCTTAAAATGTTGCTTTGAGCCTCATACGCTTCCCATTAGCAAATGGGCATAGAACTTCACAAGAACATATCTTAATTATATATCAATTCAAGGCGGCACATAAAGAAAGAAGAGCTCTGCTGATATAAATGAAGGTTTGGGCATTTGATTTATTGTGGATAACCTTCTGGGCTTTCCCCCCCCCCTTTCCAGTTAATTTTTGGTCCCTGGATGTCGGGTTTTTTTTTGTGTGTGAACATGAATTGTATTGTAATACAGTATAAGACAGTTTAATTCAGATTATGCTATCCCGAATGTTTAATTTGATTTGCTCCTAGATTCATCTTTTTGAGTAGAGAAATGCTGCTGGATCTTAATTGTACGATTAGCTTAATTGTCAGAGTTGATTTTTGGTAGGATATTATTTTATTCAGTAAAATATGCTGTACATCTGTTGGAAACACAAACCTAACCAAACTAGTTGCACCGAGCTCTTATTGCCAACTCTGTTGATTTACTTCTTAACTGTTGATTTACTTCTACAGTTCTAAATGGATTTTATTGTGGTGGGATATAATGAACAGAATATGTGTAGAGCTCAACAAAATATGTGTGGAGTATCGCAACAAATTTTGCCATGTCTTAAATGACACCAACAGTAATGGACTGGTGTTCATTAGTCTGTTTCTGAGATCCTTTTGTATAACCCCTGCTTCTCTGCTAATATAAGTCAGTCTGTCTCATGCTGTGAGGAATATTCTGTGCTCATCTTTTCTTATATCTCCAAGTGTTTGCACGCTGTTAGATTTGAATAGCCGTTGGAGATATATATACAGTGTGTGTGTGTGTGTGTGTATTATATATATATATATGCAAATTATTCAAATTGCTAATAAAGAATTTTGGGAGGCTGAGATGATCATTTCGAACTCTTTATGTTCTCATCAGTCAGTCATACCCTTTATCTGAGATTCGAACCTGGGCTGATTATATATTAGGCAGTTGTTTTAACTTCCTGAGCCACAGGTTCTTTCTCTCTTTTATTAGCTAGAAGGCAAGGCAAATGTGTGTTAAGTATTTGTCAAGGCTTTTTGAATGCACCTTGCTAATTAACTCTTTCATTCCTGTTTTGGCCTGACTCAAGGCTTATCCACAGGATATAGTCATATATATATATATTCATATATATATATATATATATATATATATATATATATATATATATATATATATATATATAGAGAGAGAGAGAGAGAGAGAGAGAGAGAGTTATAGATATAGATATAGATATAGTCATATAGATATAGTCATATATATATAGTCATATATATATATAGTCATATATATATATAGTCATATATATATATATATATATATATATATATATATATATATATATGTGTGTGTGTGTGTGTGTGTATGTGTGTGTATGTGTGTGTATGTATATATATATATATATATATATATATATATATATATATATATATATATATATATATATATATATATACACACACACACACATATAGACATACACGTACACACTTGTGAACAGAAGTGGAATGGCAGGTTCAGATGGGAATGAAAAAAGAGACATCTGGGAATTGATGGGAATCAAATGAGCAGAAACAAGAGAACTGTGACCGAAGGAGGAGGAGGAGAGAGATGAAAAGGAAACTGCAGAAAGACAAAACAGGAGTTGGAAAAGATGAAAGATGAGATCCAGCCATGCAGGGAGCAGCTGCTCTTCTTCAAGCACGGTGGCCCTGCAGAGGATTTAAAAATAAAAGCATTTTTTTTTTGCTTGGTGCAGAACTGAGTGTATCTGTTAAGTCACTTGTATTCAGATAAGTTGTTTGGTTAAGAAAAAACATACTAGAACGTTTATTGGGTATGACTCTTACGTAGCCCTGCTGGAAAAACTAAGCTGAAATTGAGCAAGGGAGATAAATTTCAGACTTAGTCAAGAAAGGGATGCTGCTTGCGGAAGTCCATTCTGGGCCTGGGCAACAAAAAATTAGCTACGGGTTCTGCCAATGTGTGTGCGAACTGGCTGAATCCCACCAATGGACATACCGAGTTAAGGATGACAGTATATCCATGCTGATATAAGACTAATGTCCAGGCAATAGCTTACTATATACCATAGTTATTAGACTACTGCAGTAATGTATATACATATGAGAGAGAGAGAGAGAGAGAGAGAGAGAGAGAGAGAGAGAGAGAGAGAGAGAGAGAGAGAGAGAGAGAGAGAGAGAGCAGGGTGCCAATGACATGGTCTCATATGCTAAATTGATTCCAGGGAAGTGCAAAAAAGTTTTTTGAAAGCACAATACATTAAAATGCCAAGTACATTGTAGTTCACAGTGCAGTTAGGCTGGGTGAATATGGCCCTTCAGAAACTCAGCCAGAAGTAATTAAACAATAAGAGTTAGACTGGTAACCATGATGTCTTATGAAATAAATGTGTAAGTCCTTTTATTTTTATCAGCCAAAGTTTGCAAACCTTCTTTAAAGGAAGCCACATGCAAAGTGCCTTATACCTCCTTGTGCATTGATTCGCTCTTTGCCATACGTAGGAACAATTTATGGTGTTTATAAACACAGCATTGTTCATAAAGTGTCAGACATCACGGGGCCTTTCTTGAGAGAGAGAGATGGTCTAAAAACATGAAATATAAATAAATAATATCTCATTTTAGCTATCAGAGAACTGAGTATTATACAAGAAAGTCCTAAGCACACATTCTCTTTGTTTTCTCCCTTTGTTTTATTGGACTTCTATGGGAGAACAATCACTAGAGAAATTAAGATTTGCACAAACCATGGATTATCAAGTAGCACTGGAAGTATTAATCAAAACTCATGGTTCGCGCGTTACAGGCAAATTATGAATTTGTGCATATCTTAATAGCATGCTGTGAAAAAGAAAGTCAGGAAAGGAATCCGGATTAAGAAGCTAAGGAAGAAGGTGTGTTTTAAGATAAAGGGTGTTAATTAATACACATTTTATACCAAGACATTTTAATTAGGGATTGCATGCCTGTTAATTGCACTTCTTTGAGCAATAATAGTAAGGCTGACTTAGCACCCACTTTTTCTATTATTTATTTTATTTTAGAAAACTTATACACTAATAATAGAAATGGCTTTAAAAAGGCATGTTACAACAACAAATACCCTACTAAATGAATGTTTTCAAATTTAACATTGTAAGCATATGCAAACTGAAAATAGGATTGTCCCTTGCTATTATACTTAATCATTACACAAAACTCACAATGCTAATTAGCAAATGCATGCTTCTGTCCAATATGGTATAAAAGTAAAATAAATTTAGAAATGGGAGCAAAGACAAAATGCTGCTTTCAATTTTATAAAATAAGTTGATCTATATTTAAGAGACTTATTTTGCTGATTTCCCAAATGTTCACTATACATCTTAAAAAGTACCAAAACTTTATAAAGGTGTCAGATGTTATTATTATTACCCTTATTCATCTGTCAGGAAATATTATCTATAATAAGAAAATCCTTGGTTTTCTAAAGCCTGGCTGACTAGAAGGAGGGTTTCTGTTCTTCCATAACCTGAAATTTAACCACTGTAATTTATCAAACTTTTTTCTAATTAGGCAATACTTTTTTGAATATTGAAACATTTCAGAAACAATTTGTAATAGACTCCTGGTAACCTAAAAAGCCTTGGTAGTCTAATATAGTAGATATCCCAAATGATTTTAGCCTTATGCAGTGCTTTTATTGTAAAAGAAAAAGGTGCCGGAACTCACACATGTCATACAACCCACCTTGCCTACCCTACAAGGTTCCATCCAAAAAAAGGTGCCGGAACTCCGTTCTGAGCGTTCTATGAGGAAAAAAGCCCTGGCCTTATGAGTCATCTGTGGCTCATATTTGTAATGCCTGGTTTCATTCAGAGTGTTTTATTTTCTTGCTCAAGTTTTCTAAGAGTCATTGGGAGGCTGTGTCCTTTGAGGCAGTTCAACAAGATCGAAGAGGGAACACTGCAGGAAAACTACTTATGAGAGAGACTGGAGAAGACGATCCCTTTCTGGCTGAAGTCATTTTGCATCCTGACAGTAGACTAAATACAGTGAAGCCAGGAAAGACAGACATCTTGGGTCCTGCCTGCACTGGGGACCCAACCTTTGTTGCCCACTCCTACCCCATGCCTTCAACAAACCTGATCATGTGGGATGGGACCACCATAGCTACTCTTGAAAAATCAGGGCCACTCCATTGCAGCAACAAGGTAGAACAGAGGGTTATAGCTCTGTGTTGCCATGTCTAGTGATCGTCTAGCTTTTTGCAGCCCAGAATAGTAATAGCACTTAGACTTAGATACCACTTCATAGTGCTTTGCAACCCTCTCTAAGGAGTTTTGCAGAGTCTGCTTGTTGCCCCCAACAATCTGGGTTCTCATTTTACCGACCTCGGAAGGCTGGAAGGCAGAGTCAACCTTGAGCCAGTGAGACTTGAACTGCTGAACTGCTGGCTTTCAGCAGAATTAACCTGCAATACTGTATTCTAACCACTGCGCCACCACGGCTCTTAACAGAAATGGCTAAGTGCACGGCCCTAATAAATGCAGCAGAAAGATGGAGAATACAAGTGTAGAACACTCATAGTATTTATTAGATCCAAAAGGAAAAGTTGATGAAGCAAAGAATTAGATTTTTGCAGCTGCCTAAAAAAAGAGAGACTAGCACAAGGTGGAATGGAGCAATCACTTGTTCAACTACATTTTGAATGGAAGGAAGAAAGGAAGGTCTCTTGAGTCTAATGCTAACATAGGACCCTAGTTAACAACTTAGAGTTACACACAAAACTAATAACCATATAAATACAACATGTAGAACAACCCAGTGCACGTATTCTGGAGAGAGAGAAGTTCCCTGATGATGGGCTCTAGCAAAATAGGCAAGAAGGTGATCACAGGGTGGCAGTATCAGCCCTGCTGCTTCTGCAACCTCAACCCACACAAAGGGATTAGAGCTTGTATTGTGATGGCGTACCCTCCATGTTTTGACCCCTAGAGTATGTTCTATGTGCCAGTGTCACTAATGGATGGGACTGGAGAGTTGGGTCTTTTGCAAAGAGAATAAGTAAATAATGATAACCAATAAATTAACTTTATCAGAAGTATTAAAGTGAGCATTCCCATTCCAGAGACATCGGACTTACATTTGTTCATCTTGGGAGCAGGAGGGGGGAGGGAAAGAGAATAATTTGTGCTCCACTTGTATAGGATTTTAGCCTATTCATCAGTATTGCTTTCAAAAATTTTATACATTTTCAATTACCCCTCTCAACTGCTTTAGCTAAATTAGGATAATCAGGGAAATGCTGAAATGAATGAATGAGTGTGTGTGTGTGTGTGTGTGTGTGTGTTTGTGTGTGTGTAAGCATTTAACTCATTCCAAAGAAGGATCAAACCCCAAAGGGAATGGAATATCCATTGACCTTTCTGCCTTTGACTTCCACGCATTCAACTGGAAGGTTAAAGAGAAGCTACACCAGATTTATCTGAATATCAGGAGAAGGTTCTGTGTGATTTTGAACATTGCTTTATTTGAATTCAAGTCACCTATTTGTATATCTCTCCTTCATATTTCCAGCTTATGGAGGTAAGGGTAAACAGGATTGCCTAGGACTCTCTGCTTTGTTCCCATTTGGAAGCTCTCTACCCATTCAGCTGGCCAAAATGTCTGTCTGTCCGTCCGTCCATCCATCCATCCATCCAAACATATTTCTACTAAATCTAATTTTTCACCTCTTGCTTAAGAGCATGTCAGGCATATTTAGACATATAACCATATTAACAAATTTTTAGCCTTTTCTCAAGATAGTATGGTTTGTTTACAAGCTCCAGGTTTTCAAAGACATGTATTTTTTTTTAAAAAAAAAAAAATCCTTGCTTTTTCAGCACAGCTGATTTCTCCGGAGATTCCCCACCCCTACCCCCTGCTGCTCCTGCCCCTGGAAATGGAAAGAATAGATGAAAACCAGAGCATGACTCTGTTCACACAATGACTTTTTAATGTAACTCTCTGAGCAGAATTATGGGAAAGTTATAACTGGAATGAGTTACTTTTCAGTGTATAGCCATGCGAGGATACGTAAGAAGAATGTGCAAAAATGTGGATCCTTAAGAAGCTGTCACTGGGAACTCATTTTACTATAATTTTTCATTTTTTATAAAGAGTGCCACTGTACAAGTGCCAAACATTACATCAAAATTGCTCAGGGAATATGCCCATAATGTTACATATTAAATGAGGGTTGGCTTTTCTTGTAAACATCTTGTGGGATCTCCTTTTCATTCTTTCCAGTCCAATGGAATAGTGCAAAGAAATTGTGTAAAGAAAGGGTCTTTCTATTCTGTGTTAGCAGAATAACTCCAAAACCTGAACAGAGCAGGACCAAATTGGGTGCAGGAGGAGAATGGAATGGAAGGGGCAAATTCAGGTTCAGAATTGGCCCAGTTCAACTGGGGTTTGTGGGGGAAATCTCCTCAATGGATCTGTATAAAAGGACAGTTGGGTAACAATGTAGATTGCTGCCAATGGCTTCCCTCCCCTATTCTGGTCATATGATTCAAAATGGAGCACATGCAGCCCCCTCGTGGCCAGTGGCACACATGTACACATGCACACAGAGAGACGCACACATTAACAATATTGTTGATTGCTGTTGTTTTCTCTTTTAATCTTTGTTACTGATAGGGAATATATGTCACTTAAAGTTGTGTGTGAAGCAGTTTATAAGCCTCTATAACAAATAAACTACAAACAGGTAAATCAGTTTAGCTTGATTTACAGTATATATCCCATATACATATGCTTACCTCACAGGATTACTGTTGTAGGGAAAATAGGAGGAGGAAGGTATGCTGAATATGTTTACTGCCTTCAGTTGTTTGTAAATATAATAAAGGCAGGCTATAAATACATGCACATTGCACATAAACAGGAAGCAGGCCTGCACACACTCTGATTAGCTCTGGGAACACAGTGCAGATGTGTGTGTGTGTGTGTGTGTGTCAACTTACTATGATAAACACTGACCTACACACATATACAGAAGAAATGCATATATACACTCATCTGATTAGAATTTCTCACATACAGAAGCAACACATATCTACCCACCACCCCAATGGGAATGTAACACATAAACATGCATGTTGTCATACCACACATACTTGGCAACACATATACATACATGCCTTGATTAGTCTCTAGGAAGAAAATATACAGTATATACTGTAGACACATAACATCTTATATAGATAGTGTCCATGGTCTTTATTGGTAAAGGGGTTAAAAGAATTTAAGGGGTCATACTCTGAAGGCTTTCTCTAACTTTTAAAGAAATATTTCATAACCAAGTAGCATAAAACAATTGGATGGTCTCTATTTACTTCAGCCAGAAGAAAATCTTTGACTTCTGAGCTCCAATGAGACCTTAAAACAGGCAACAAATGTAATCTGGAAGCTGAAGTCCATATCTCTTGCAAAGGATGAACAATAGTGGCCTAGACTAGGTATAATGCCCTCATGATGGCCAGATGCGGAAAATCTCAAAAAGAAATTGGCACTTTGCCTCAGTGATCCCAAGGTTCTGCCACTTCTGAAATCTGGGATGGTTTTTCTCCATTGGCTCCTCAGAGAGAATGCAAAATATATTTTGTTTTTCATATTGGACAAGGCTGTTTTATTGGTGCTCTTTGATGTTGTTGTTGTTGCTAATCTGTTTCATTGTTTTGCCATAAAAACAGAGCTACAGGTATTTAACACATAGCTGAATGAATGATATCCTGAAGGTCCTTGCCATTAAAGTCCATCCTACCCCTTCTGACATCAAAAATAAAATAAAAAATAAATGAAACAACCAGCAATTTGTTGCTTTTCCATGACAATAATGGTGTCATGAAAAAGGTGTAGAGACCTTTATGGTTAGTCTTACTTTATACTAATAAGTAAATGTATCATTTATAACTTCCATAAATAATGCTATTTATGTTATGCTCACCATCCTTCACGTTACTGACACATACAACTGCAGAAAATAGAAGTAAATAATGGCTTTATGTTTACTTCTATCAATAGATTTTTATCTACATGGTTTCAAAGGCAGATTCAGGCTTCTTTTTTTCTTTTTATGAATACTGGCTGCTGGCTAGGTCCACCTACAAAAATATGGGTGTAGGTGTGTGTGTGACTGTTTACAAAAAAATTGCCTAAATTGAATATTTATCTTTGCACTCCTACTGATATTTTTCTTTCAAAAATCCAGGAAAAGCCTTTATCCTGATCGCATCTCTTATGAACTTCTCTGCATATATGAAATGTATACAGTAGATAAATCAAATCACATGCTAAGTAAATTCTGCAGATGAGGAACAGGGACCTGCTTTTGGCTTACAGTTCAGGTTACAAATTTAAAAGGAAAGAGTTTAACCATTTCAGCATGTAAACAGAAGACGCTCATATTTCCACTGCTCTTTTGGCCTTTGAAATCCCACTACTTCCAATTAGGCTAGGCTACAAGTCCATGCCAAATGAACCCATTAGACTGGAATGTTTGGCTCTGCATCTGTTCTCCTTCTATTAGCCAAGGGTCAAGGCCTTGCCACAGGCATGTCATCTCTCACAGTGACATCAGACACTCTCTAAGCTGGAGCCACTAGACATAAAGCACCTGTTGGAAAGGGGTTGACAATCTTTTAAGAATGAACTTTGGTAAGAGGTTAAATGAGCACCTGAGCATCTAAACAGGAAGCACTGTAAGGAGGGGACTGAACTCCTGTGTATTATACCTCCTGGTGATGGTATCCAGGACTGCTTTGACAACTGGAAGAGGGGTTCCCCTCCCTCTGTTTCTCTCTTTGTGCCTCACCCTCTCCCTGCCTCCTCTAGGGCACATGGAAGAGTCAAGGCAGTGCTAGGTCACCGTATGGGTAATTTTGTGAGGGACTGTTTAGAGAATGAGAAAGCCTTGGATTAAAAAGTTGACATAAACAATTGAGATGTACTAGGCAACTCAGTTGATAGCTTATCTCAAACATAGCATTGGGCAAGGTAGTGAGCAACTTGGAAGAAATGTTTCCAATCATTCAAAGAAACTTCACCCTAAATAACTCACTGTAAATGAAACTGGGAATTGAAACTCTTACAATTTCCAAGGTTCTGAATTTACTCCAGGTTAGCATGAAAGACACCTCACCGAAGTCTTGCTTCCGTGATCCTGTCTCATTGTGTTGGACTGGTGAGAGTACTTGGTTTAATCTCAGATTAAATTAATCTCAAATTAAAGGTAAATTGGGAGTTTCCATAGTAGATGGAATATTTTTGGCAGGCATAGTGGACTTTTCTTTCTTTAGCTATTCAAAGATGCATGTGTCCGCATCCAAATAGCCCTTCAAAACCCAACTTCAAATCCTTCTTAAATCAAATTATGTGCCAGATAACAATGCTACTTTTCAACAGTCATCTGCAGTTCTTTGTCGTTCCCTGTTCTGAAGCAGATGCATTGATTCCAGTGCATGCACATGAAGGACATATCCCTATAAATGCTCCCAATATTACAGCAATTATTACCAGTCTAGAGCAAATATCCCTATGTGTTATTCACCTTAGCATTACTATATTCAAATTAGTATTATTTTAATTAAGTCAAAACTACTGAAACCTTAAAAAAAAGAGAAATCCATTAACCTTCAAACAGATCAGGACAGATTTTTAACTACATGCCTAACATCCATAATTAATGACTATAGAGGAGTTTTTCCTATCTTTGAGAACTTTCAGCTGTGTAGACTTCAATTTCTAGAATCTTTAGCAAAGAAACAACAACCCTATGCTTGCTGGGGGTCTTCTGGGACTTGAATTTCATATATCTGGATGGTGGAAGGACTGAGAAATACTGGTATACAATATTCCTCTCCTGTAAAGTTGATAGGTCCAATCAAGCATAGGGAGGGAGGGAGGGAAGAAGGGAAGGAGTTGGCACTGAGAACTGGGGGACAGAGTGAAAACTAACAAAGGTTGCTTCCCCACCTTTGCTGTATGCCTCAATGAGGGTGTTCTGTATCCAGGTCCACTCAGAGAATGTTCTCATCAGTGGGTAAGAAGATGGATCGAACTCAGTATAAAAATACAGCAACATAATTAGTGTACCGTAATATCTCTTTTCTGAGAAATGATGAATTTGTATAGAGTATTTTGAAATGGGATTTGGGAAAATTTGATTCTCCATTAATCACAGCACTGCCAAAGCTAATATGCCTATCGTATAACTCTGTAATTCAGCATGGAGGAGTTCCGTACTGAATGCCACCCTGTTCTTCAGTTTGGAAGAACACCTTCTCTGCTTAGTCTTTGAAGGGACAAGGAAGTAACAGTTAAGGTTGTGACTGCAATTAACCACTTCCTATCCTTTATGCACTTCCAGTTAATTTCATTTGTGGGTTGTGACATTAGCAGATGGAAGCTGTAGTTGTAGTCCATCTTTGTGAATTATTATCTTGGCTCTCCTGCAGTCCCTACTCATCCTTCCCTAATAGCCTCTAAAGATGGTCTTCCAGAAGTACATATTTCTAGCTCATTTTTCAAGCAACTACCTTTCAAATAGATGGCAGTGTTCCAATTTAAAGACATCTGTGATGCTATGAAGAAATTGCAGATTCCCACTTAGGAAAGAACTCAAGAGTTGTTTGAAGTCAGTAAGTAAGTAAGATGAGAAGAAGAAAATATCTTTGTTAGATTTTTGTGAAGCTCTTGAAATAGTTAGGAAAGAAAACTAAGGTGGAATTAACAGATACAGGCATTGTGATAAATGCCTTCTGTTTTACTTTTCTGTGCCTCCCAGGAAGACACGTATCTTACTACTTTCATAAACTATACCTACATGGCTGAACATCCAGATTTTCTTTTCTAAAATGAACAGCAGGACATTTACGATCATCATAAAACCATTTGCGAGAGCAGCCACCGAGTTTAGAAAGTTGTTAAAATTAGTTGGATGAAGAGGAAAGTATTGTAAAATAATAGCCACATGTTATTTTCATTATTTATGTATAGTAAAGTCAATTATTATAAATCTTGAAGAAAGCTCCAGTTTTGTGGACATTTATGACACATTTCCCACTGAATTAAATGGATCAGAATTACACTCAATTTTTATTCTGTTGACATTCCGTTTGTTTTCTAACTGCTGTAAACATATATTGTGATACTCTTTGATTGTATCATTTTTCATGCAATCTTGCTGATCTGGCTTGAACCAACAGGCAGATTTAGTTAAAACTAACCTACTGGCTTTAATAATTCGGTATCTAAAGGGTATTCTGTCTGTTTATGTCATGCTGCGTTGTTAGAATAGTAAGATTTTGTGCATAATGCACCTTGTAAGATTTTCTCTACTCTACACATGATGTGATTTAATGGTGCATGACAGAAACTGGATGTGCAGAGTTTTTGCCTTTTTGTCTGACTATTTTAAAATAAATAATGATACAGCAGCTAATTTCATATTGCAGTGCAATATTATGCATATGTATTCAAAAACAAGTCCTTTGGATATGTTCTCAAGAAAGTGCAGTATGTCTCAGACTGTAACCTCATACTGACTTGCTGTAAAAATGCACAGTTACATATTTAGATCATTGTGACACTTCAGTATTAATCTGCCCTGAATTTCTTTAAATGGTCTGAGCAAACTTTTATATCTTTAATTTACAGCAATATGAGTATTAAAGACTTTGTTCAGAAAAAGCTCTACCTTGACCCAGTTATAAATAAAAATCAGGAGTATTTTTCCAGAAACTGCAACATAAATGAGGAAGAACATTTGCCATTTTACTACGTGTGTGTGTGTGTGTGTGTGTGTATGTGTGTGAATGTCCTGTTCCACATTATTGAAATGAAGTGTTACATCAAACCTACACAAAACTACAAAATCTATGTTTGATATATTTTTGAAAAGTTATAGGATACCGAGTTATTATTAATTATTACTCAAGGCACAATACAGATAAAGAACAAAGAACAACTGCTACAAATTTCCATCCAGCTAAATTAGTTTAACAACCAATCCATAAAACCAACTTTCGGATCTCAATTTTAAAGGAACGTCGTACAACACTGAAATCGTGCATATGTTATAGATGCACACACATCTGTATAATTAATGCATATGTTAATTAATATTAATATTAACACCAGCTGCCTGCAATTAGTGCAGGTTCGCATCCCACCAGGCTCAAGGTTGACTCAGCCTTCCATCCTTCTGAGGTAGGTAAAATGAGGACCCGGATTGTTGGGGGTAATAAGCTGACTTTGTAATAATGCCGCTTGGGGGGGCGAAAGCCCTAATAAGCAGGCATATACATAGAATGAAGGCTATTGCTAAGCACATTGATTTGTGCTTCTTAGATTGTAAGCCGCCCTGAGTCTTTGGAGAAGGGCAGGATATAAATGGGATTAAAATAAAAAAATAAAATAAAATAAAAATCTATAATGAATTATATAGAGTAAGCATAAACAATATCCACTGTAATGAAAGGATGGTATAATATCCTGGGCCCACAGCTCATCGGGCCCTTCATTAACCACTAGTCAAACAATCAGGCCCCACGTTAACCCGCTCGTCGAATAAGAAAAAGCACTAGTCAGATTTTCAGAGAGGGCAATGGAAGGAAAGAGCCAATTCCAAAGTGCAGGAAGAAGTCTCTGACAGCCTGAGGATTGAGAGAAGACCCTGTTCAGAGGAGGGAAAGGAACCCTCAGGACTGTAAGAAGAAACAAGAGCGGATACTAGAGGGTGGTTGGAGGGCTCTGAACACTGAACACTGATAGTCTGAAATGAGCTCTGATTCAGGGCCAGCTCTCACTCTGAGGAACCCACAAAGAGGAGGCCACTTCAGAGAACCCTGTGTCTACATTGGAGTTTGGCAAGACTGGTGTGAGTGCAGTGCCTGAGGAGCAGCTGGAGACAGCAGAAGCTGAGTGATCTGATACAGGGGTCTGAACCTTTCATTCCTAAGGCACTTAGGGCTGAGCAAAGGTCTGCATAGCTCCTGGCAAGGCAAAAATGTTCCTGCTGGTGATTTCTTGCATCTGATATAGAGGCCCTGTTTCAGAGCCGTTGCTAGCAAGCAATCCCTCATTGGGAACATCTGCTCCAATTACCAGACATGCTATTCATGGAAACTGTTCTTTTAGACCCAGACCCGCTGGTGATCTAACAATGGTGCTACTACTCTACCCTGGCAAGACTTCTGCCTGATGCTTTGAACTTTGCTTATTAGGAATTTACCTGTAAATTTGCCAAGGAATTCAGGACTGCTTGAGCTGTGTGTGCATCTGCACGCATGCCTTGTCCATTGCCGCTGCTGGTGCTCAATCCGAGTAAAGCCTTTTGAATTGTACTCCTTTGTATGCATGTCAGCAAAAGTTGGGAATAACGTTGAAGGTGCAGAAAAGGGAAGGAAGGAGGAACTGGAACAGCTGCCAGAAAAGTACTGGAATAATCTAAACGTGAACAATCAAAGGACATATCAGTGAAGCCATAGCCTCCGGTGGTCATCATTACCACTATGGCTTTTTTGGCTTCATCCTCTTTGAGGTGGCCCAGTCTTCTGGTCAAATTTCATAGGGAAGGTAGATTCAAGAGTAAAGACCATTTCCTAAAAAAAATAAACCAGCAAAGAGAGGAGATGCCAAGTTTCTGACTGCTTAATGTGAGGACCAAGCTGAGTCAAAGACTCTTAAGAGATCTAGGTCACTTCCAGTTTTATAACAGTAATGATGCCCAAAATACATAAAATAAGCACCTATTGTGGCAAGATAGGTGACAATGCCACTCCAAATAGGGCCTCTTTTAATTTCACTAACTGGAGTTAGTGATAAATGAGTTTCCCATTCCCATCATAAATAATACATTTTACAGCTCAGTCCTAATAATAATTACTCTGAAGTTAAAGTTCCCTTAATTTGATTACTTTAATTTGTTTACCTATGAAGTGCACTCTGTATTGAAGTCAAAAGTTTGGGAAGCATCTGTTGATATTATACATGAAAATATATAACTATACTGGATAGATTTTTAATTTTTGAAACAACTTGCAGCCTGCTAGGATGAGTCCATATATTCTATCATTTCTTTTGTTATCTACAGTATTAATAAGATCAGTATTTTGCAGAGACCTGTAGATTTGTTAACTATGAAACGGTTCTCTTCTACCTGTATTCTCTTTCTCTGTCTCTCCATCTCTCTTCAGCTCTCTCCATCTCTCTCCATCTCCATCTCTCTTAACTGTTTTTTGTTTTCTCTTAATCCAAACATTATTTCTCACTGTGGAATCCTATGTATATTTATTTGAACATTAATCTTACCACAGTCAATTGGGGTTACAATACATTGCATTGCATTCTCTAGCATGATATCACTTTATATTAAAGTAAAGGTAAAGGTTCCCCCGCACATGCGTGCTAGTCGTTTCCAACTCTAGGGGCCGGTGCTCATCTCCGTTTCAAAGCCGAAGAGCCAGCGCTTGTCCGAGGACGTCTCCGTGGTCATGTGGCCGGCATGACTGGACGCCAAAGGCGCACGGAACGCTGTTACCTTCCCACTGTAGTGGTCCCTATTTTTCTACTTGCATTTTTACGTGCTTTCAAACTGCTAGGTTGGCAGAAGCTGGGACGAGTAACAGGCGCTCACTCTGCTACGCGGCACTCGGGATTCGACCCGCCAAACTGCCGACCTTCTGATCAACAAGCTCAGCGTCCTAACCCACTGAGCCACCGCGTCCCTTGCCCACTTTATATTATCTACATCTTAAGTAACAGGGATAATATATGCTTCATTTTTCTACTGTAGAACATGCATCTTAATCATCATTTTTTAAGTTTGCTATAATCATCTCTGTCTGTCTGTCTGTCTGTCTATATCAGGGGTGTCAAACTCAATTTCATTGAGGGCCGCATCAGCATTGCGGTTGCCCTCAGGGGGCCGGGTGGGCATGGCCAGGGTGGGCGTGGCCTAGTGGGTGGGCGTGGCTAGAGTGCGTATGGCCTACTGGGTGGGCGTGGTCAGCTCTACATCGTTCACATCAAGGGTGCCTATGGGGGCCTAGGCAGGAGTGGGACAGATCTGAGGGTCTCTGGCAGAAGGAGGGTCTCTGGGCCAGGGCCAAGGCAGTGGGGGCCGTTCCCTCACTGTTTCCAGGATGGCTTCGCGGGCCACATGAAACCACTTTGTGGGCCGGATCCGGCCCCTGGACCTTGTGTTTGACATGTCTGGTCTATATCTATCTATCTATCTATCTATCTATCTATCTATCTATCTATCTATCTATCTATCTATCTATCTATCTAACTATCTATCTATCTATCTATCTATCTATCTATCTATCTATCTATCTATCTATCTATCTATCTATCTAGATTTTGTACTATCAGAGTCAGGTGAGCATTAATTAATTGTTCATTAATCTATTGTAATATGTATGCAGTATATTTATTATTTTCACTTTTATTCTAGTGTCCTGCAGAGTTTGACATAACTCAATTCTGATGAGTTATAAATCTGTCCAAGATTATTGATTTCTCACTATCAGTTGGGAAAATAGTTTTTTTCTTTTATCAATATTTTACAAAAAAAATCAGGTATAGTTAGGCTATAGCCCATAAACTGGCTGTATATTCCTGCTCTCTGTCCTGAACAGACTGAGGTCACTGTCCCTCATCTATAATCTGCTGAAGTTTTTGAAACTGCATTCAGACAGTACTATTATACATTTAAAATAGAATCTGTTTCACAGTGCAAATAAAGTCCATAGTTTATAAAGTAATTACTGTAAACTGTATGTAATAATCCAATGGCACAGGCATAACCTAGATTAAAAGTAAGAGAGAATATAATTATTGATATGTGCAGTTTAATAACTTTTGAAATATGACATTCTGGACCAGCCTAGGGCTCTTCCTAGCTGCGATAATAGCACAGGAGGCAAAAATCAATCTTCACAAAGCTTAAAAGTATAGTGATTTTTCTCCCAGAGCAAAATGGAGGTGCAGTCAATTTATTTTTCCAATACCTTACACATTCCTGTTTCGTAATTGTAATAATGTTCATCATCATCCAACTTCAAGCATTATAATCTCAGCCTTTGAGAATGAACATCTCTTTCTGACCTTTTTTGCACTTGCAGAAGGAGCTGAGAAGAAAAGTCGCTCTCCTTCGCCCGTGAAATGCAAAGCCAAACTGTCTGAGAATCTGGAGGAGGATAATGAGGGTAAGTAGGAATCAACCCCTCAACAATCGCTCATCTGCTTTTTTTTTTTAAATCTGGATGGTAAGATCTCCTTCATTATTCAATTATATATTCGTCAGCCTATTAGACGTTATTCCTAGAGTGCTCATATTTACAAGCTCAGGTGCAGCTGGGCCCTGGCCTTGCAAGCAAAGTAAGATATTTTCTAACCTTCCTACCTATAATGTTGCCCCCTGGTTGTGTAATGGTGAAATACAATATTTTCTAGTATGAAAAATGTTCACAAATGTTAAAGTATTCTTTGGAATGAAGTAGCTTTGAAAACCAAATGTATGGGTTCAATTGTAGGACATAGAAAATAGCCAGTTATGCAAAACATACCACAATTTCAAAATAGGATTATTTTTGGTGATGGCTCTAGTGAATCTTTAGTAAGAATGGTGTTGGGTGCATTTGCGTGTTGCATGGATTAGTACTGCATGCATAAACAGAAAACATTCCATGCTAAGTCATCTCACCTTTTCATCCATATGACCAGAAGAGGCAAAAATCAGAAACTGACCAGAAGATTCCTGACTGGTATAATATGCAAGCTAAGAACAATTGCTTAAGAAAATATCACATTAGCTACTGAAAAAGCCAATATCAACCCAAATTTGTTTTCAAACAATTTATTGTTGATTGTAGTTCCCACTATATATGAAGTAGGATATGCAAGAATTGTGGATATCTAGTTTAATGAAGAGAAGGACGAGGGGTGACATGAGAGCAGTGTTCCAATATCTCAGGGGTTGCTACAGAGAAGAGGGAATCAAGCTATTCCCCAAAGCACCTGAAGGCAGGACAAGAAGCAACAGATGGAAACTAGTCAAGGAGAGAAGCAACCTAGAACTAAGGAGAAATTTCCTGATAGTGAGAGCAATTAATCTGTGGAACAGGTTGCCTTCAGAAGCTGTAGGTGCTCCAACACTGGAAGTTTTTAAGAAGTGATTGGACAACCATTTGTCTGAAATGGTGTAGGGCCATGGTGGTGAACCTATGGCACACGTGCCACAGGTGGCACGCAGAGCCTTCTCTGTGGGCACACGCGTCCTTGCTCCAGTCCTAGGCCCTCAGGTGGGTTTTATAAACCCTTTTCGCTTTAGGCCTCTCCTGCCGTGGGCAAAAAAAGAAAAAAACAATGTTTCAATCAATCAATCAATTTCAACTTCTAGTGGGGAAAAAAAAAGATCTCGCAAAGTTGGAATTGATTAATTGAACTTTTTAGTCCCACCCAGTCTGCCATTACCACCGTGGCCACACCTATCCAATTGGCCATACCCACCCAATGGGCCACACTCACCCGACACCCAACAATACATAAGTGGGTTTTGGGTTGCAGTTTGGGCACTCAGTCTCTAAAAGGTTTGCCATCACTGGTGTAGGGTCTCCTGTTTGAGTAGGGGGTTGGACTAGAACACGGGTCGGCAACCCGCAGCTCCGGAGCCACATGCGGCTCTTTGAGCCATCTCCTGCGACTCCCAGCTGCCTGGTGCACGCGCACCTCTTTGAACGGGCAGTGGTGCGCGCGCACCTCTCCAAATGGAGAGTGGCACCGCCCGTTTGGAGAGGTGCGCGCGCACCTCCCCAAACCTTTGGAGAGGTGCGCGCGAACCTCCGCGCGAAGGGGCAGCGGCGCCGCTCTTTGAGGAAACTGCCGCGGCCCGTCTGCAAAGCTGCCGAAAGCGGCAGCTTTGCAGACGGGCCGTCGCCGTCAGGCAACCGGGAACCGGTTCCCTCTCACTTAAAAAAAATGGCAACCGCGCGCGTCTGCGCATGCGCAAAAAACCGTTTTGCGGATGCGCAAAATGTTTTTTTGCGCATGCGCGTGCCTGGCCACACACACGCGGCTCCCACTTTTTTTAATTTGTGATGGAACCGGTTCCCAGTGGCTCTTTTCCTTTTTTAGGTTGCCGACCCCTGGACTAGAAGATCTCCAAGTTCCCTTCCAACTCTATTATTCTGTTAAATGTCAAATCGGGGCATTAGCAGACATGAATCCTGCCAATCAATTGAGAGGGAAAGAGGCAGGAGGGAGTGAGATTATGCTTTGGTGTTATATGTGAATCTAGTAACCACAATAAAATTATAGTTAGGTGTTACATTTGAATGCGAGCACTGTTATCCAAAAATTGAATTGCTTAATATAAAATTTGGCAAAGTCCATTGAGCTGTGCCTTCTAGATATTGTTATACTGAATCTTTAAGCATTTCTTAAGTTCTTGGTTAGAGCTGCACAGGCTTCTAGTCAAATAAAATTCATAGTAAAACCAGAAAATAAAATTTCCTGTATATTCTTCTACTGAGGCTTATTAAAGTTGACAAAGAGTGTTTGCTTTCAAAAGTTATTTCTGAGGAAAGGTGATTTTGGAGAAATGTTCTTATGTTGGAGTGTGCCATGCTTGCACTTGTTTTATAAGACAGAGAAATGTCGATATGTTTAAAATGTGAGCCTCTATTATTTAAGACTGGGGATTTATTTGTTGAAATTTCAGTAGTTTTTTTATATATCTACATTTGACAATCTGCACAATTACTCATTTAAATAACTATGATTACCACCACTCATTCTCATTTTGTAGAGTACTGGGCCATTTCCTTAAGTTTAAGTGAGATGTATTAAGTATTGTAATACTAGGGATCTTGCATTAAAGCAGGGGTGTCAAACGCAATTTCATTGAGGGCCGCATCAGCATTGCGGTTGCCCTCAGGGGGCCGGGTGGGTATGGCCAGGGTGGGCGTGGCCTACTGGGTGGGCGTGGCTAGAGTGTGTATGGCCTACTGGGTGGGCGTGGCCAGCTCTACATCGTTCGCATCAAGGGTGCCTGTGGGGGCCTGGGCAGGAGTGGGACAGATCTGAGGGTCTCTGGAAGAAGGAGGGTCTCTGGGCCAGGGCCAAGGCAGTGGGGGCCGTTCCCTCGCTGTTTCCAGGATGGCTTCGCGGGCCACATGAAACCACTTCGTGGGCTGGATCCGGCCCCCAGGCCTTGTGTTTGACATGTCTGCATTAAAGCAATGTCATACATTACATTAAATGAAAGACATTTTATTTTTCATAAACAGCTTGGTAGAATTTGTGACTGGCAATCTCCCCCAACCTTCTTATCTTAATGATGCAAGGAGTACAATCACTGATAATGTGGCCATGAGCCATGCTTACTGAATGAAATGATGAAATCTGTAGCCTATGATCTTAGAGGATTGTAGGTTAAGGAGGCCTTCAGAGTTCAATATATTTGGAGCTGTTTATCTGTCTTTAATGAACAAGACACCATGGAATACCACACATGCATTTTGCTTGGCGCATGCTATCCAAAACATATGATTTAACTGCAGTATCTTTAGCCCATTAGATAGATACCCTGTTTGTATGTATCATGTTGTTAGAGAATAGAAGTAATGGATTGGTTACTTTAATCAATACTGAAAACAGAAATCAGCCAATCACCTTTAACATGCTTAGCCATGAATTGACTTCTTTGCCCTTTAGCATTTACCGTATATTCAATATGAAATTTGTGAAATATTATCGAGGAAGAAAGAGATGTAAACATACTGACAGAAGGTTGTTTTCACTGCTCTCATAGAGAGCCAGTTTCAGTCTATCGTTTCAAGCAACTTTACTCAACATCTGTACAAAGTTTGAAAAAGCAATGGACATTTATGTTGCAATTATTTCTATTGTTTGTATGGAGATAAATGCTTCTGGGGGGGTGGTTTCTCCTCTGTTACAAATATCTGGGGAAATAAGACATCTTAGTGAACTTTTGCCTTTTTAAAACTATATCTAGTCGCCAAGCTGTCCGTCCATCTATGCATCCATCCATCCATTCCTCCATATGGCCACCCTTTGTACCAAAGTGACTTTAGGTGGCTAACAGGAATAAAATACAATATAAAACTATTGTTCCCAATATCCTTATTGTAACCCAAAATATACACAACTTGCAATGATCAGGAACAGATGTTAAAAGAATATGCCCAGAGGGGATTAAACGTACGGTAAATACACATTTACTAGTGTACTTAAACAGCACCTATGCAAAATATCTTCATCAAAATTGTGGGAGGAAAATTTCCCCAAACTAGATTTTTCTCATTATTTTCCCTTTCCCTTTTATATTTTTTTAAAGCGTTCAGTCAAATCCTTTCTCTTCAATAAAGTAAATTTTATAGATATCTTGAAAAGGACAGTTTAAATGAAGATAAAATACCACAGAAAGAGCCCCTTGGGAAGTGCCAAGAAACAAATGTGGCCACAAAGCATTCCCTTTTTAATGCAAAAATATACTTACAGGAATTCATTTTCTACAGCCTGTTTAGACTTTAATATTTTATTTTCTCTTTTGACAGTATCCATTTATCTTAAAACACTATAACCAGGTTCCAAATTTGCCTTTCTTCTCTTGAAACTGCATTGAATATTATCACATAGAATTGCTAAAAATCGTATTATGATTGCGAAATAATTCAGGGAAGCACAGAATCATGAAAGCTTTATGTCCAAAGCTGTGCTCAGTGCAGACGTGTCAGACCTATGGCTATTTAGCCTTTGCTTAAATACATACAAAGGTGAGCTAATCAGCACTATAGATCAGGGGTCTCCAAACTTGGCAACTTTAAGATTTGTGGACTTCAACTCCCAGAATTCCCCAGCCAGCATGTGATGGCTGGAGAATTCTGGGAGTTGAAGTCCACAAGTCTTAAAGTTGCCAACTTTGGAGACCCCTGCTATAGATAATTGATTACATTATCATATGAAAGCGCTTGTACTGTTGGGAGTCTTTTACAACATTCACTTTAGAATCCTCCTTACTTTCTAACTTTATTCTGTGTTCTGAAGTTTGGAATGCTAGAATATAAGTCTTGATCCTCTGTGGAACATCATGTTCTCATATTCTCAATGAGTTTTTCTAAGGCAGGGGTAGGCAACCTTGGCTCTTTTATGACTTGTGGACTTCAACTCCCAGAATTCCTGAGTCAGCATACCTGGCTCAGGAATTCTGGGTATTGAAGTCCATGAGTCATAAAAGAGCCGAGGTTGCCTACCCCTGACATAGACCAAGGAATACTTATAGCAACCATTCACATCTGGCCTTAGTCACTGAAGGACATTTAAATGTCTTTCAGCTTTTCAAGTCTGAAGTTATTATTCCAAGCATAGATCCTGGGAAGGGCAAAGTCAGGGTTAAGTTAATCTTCTGTGGAACATCATGTTCTCATATTCTCAATGAGTTTTTCTAAGGCAGGGGTAGGCAACCTTGGCTCTTTTATGACTTGTGGACTTCAACTCCCAGAATTCCTGAGTCAGCATGGCTGGCTCAGGAATTCTGGGTATTGAAGTCCATAAGTCATAAAAGATCCAAGGTTGCCTACCCCTGTTCTAAGGCTAACTTTTGCCTTTAATCTCTCTTGTGGGACCTAATCTCTTGTATAGCCCCATTACCTTTCTCTCAGCCTGTTTTATTTTATCCAAATCCTTTTTAAAGCATGTTGTGCAGAACTGGGCACAGTATTTGAAGTGGGGTCTGACCATTGCAGACATATAGTGGAATTGTCTTCCTATGACATTGAAACTCACGTGCTGTTGTTGTAGCCCCCCCCCCAAAAAAAAATTCACTTGCCTTTTTACCAGCCACATCACACTCCTGATTCATACTTAAGTAGTGAAGCGTTTAGAACTTCAAGATCCTTTTTGCACATATTATCTACAGCCAAGTATTACCTGCCCTGTATCCCTAGGTTTACTTATTTTTTCCTCAATGAAGAACTTCACATTTGTCTGTATTAAATCTCATTCTGTTTTTTCCAGGCCACTTCCCTAACATTCTAAGATCATTTTAAATGTTCTGTCTTCCAGAGAATTAGGTCTCCTATCCAGTTTGTGTCATCTGCAGATGTGATAAGCATTTCTCCATCTCGTCTTCTGTGTCATTAATGCAAATGTTGAAATGTATTAATCTGAAGATTAAACCTTCAGTAAGGAATCATTGATGAGTACTTTCCATGAATGGCTTCATGCCAACAATTCATCTCTCTTTCTAGATGTGCCATCTAAGTTATACTTTAGCTTGCTAATTGGAGAGTCATGAGATACTTTGATGAAATCATGTTATATGAGTTGTGCATTGTATTCACAGAATTTACTAAGGAACTTACCTGATCTAAAACTGGGGAAAAAATAGTTGCCAAGATTTGTTCTTGACAAATCTGTGCTGATTATAGTAATCACTATATTATCCTTGCAAATTATTTGCTTTATGGCTTGTTCTAAAGTCTTCCCAGTTAACAGTGTCAGACTGGCTGATCTATAGTTTTCTGGAGCCTTCTTTCTATGTTTTTGAAAATAAGGACATTTGCTTCCTCCAGTCTTCTGGTACTTCATCCAGGATGTTCCAAAGATTATGAATACAGCTTTTGTTAGCCCATCGGCATGCTATTCCCTACTTTAGGATGCTATACAGTAGTGGCCAAAATTGTGGAAAACTTTTGGAAAAAGTGTAGAGTAGAAATGCCACCTTTGGTTAAGTTTCCACCAATTTTTCTTCTAATTTCTTTATAACTGTAGCCTTGTTCACTTAATATTACTATTTCACATCACTTTCTGGGCAACCAATCAACTCTTTGCACCATTACTTTAATTTTATTACATTTTACAAGCTCAATAAATAAAAGAACAAAAAAAAAACAACCAACTTGATAGCAATCACATAACACACTGACAAATGTCCTCCTCTCAACTTCAATACATGACATCAATAACTGAATCCTACTGTGATCTGATTGGCTCATTGCCAATGAGTCCTTCGGGAGATAGGGTGGCATATAAGTCCCATAAATAAATAAATAAATAAATAAATAAATAAATAAATAAATAAATAAATAAATAAATAAATAAATAAATAAATAAATAAATAAAACAAGATAACACCTGATTGGCTCTCTGAGATCAACCTTAAGCAAGTTGTGCTTCCTTTTTCTGGTTATTTGGCTATAGCTTTTCATAGAATACAGTACAGATAATTGAACAAACTTTGTTGCATTACATTCTTGATTAAATTATCTTTCCATTGATATATTATTTTATGGTACTACTCCCCAAAAAAGTGGTGTTATTAGTGTATAAATGGTGTTATAACCTCAAAAATACACTTTTCCCAAAAGGTTTCCACAATTTTGGCCACTACTGTATGTCTGGCCTTGAAGATGTCAATTCATTCAAGGTGAGTAGGCTCTTTCAGCCTATGCTTCAAAACTGAGAAATGGAATGCTTCTCCTCTTCTCAGAGAAGACTGAGCTGAAATATCAGCTTTTTCTGTGTTATCTGGTTTTCGTTTGTTTTTGTTTTTTTTGCGTGGAAGGGGGTGTGTTTGCAATTTTCAATGAGTTCCTGATAAGTCTGTTTCTTTTGTGTTGTTTTTTTAACACAACTGCAAAAAGAAAAATTAACATCCTTCATCTGTCATATCTCATTCTGAACTTAATTTTCCTGGCATGATTGGTATAAATCCAGTGTGCCTCTAAGTCTTGTTCTTTAGTAAACTGTCCCTATTCCCCTTCTAATGTAGATCCTTCTTCATTTGTATATTTTGTTTAAACTTCATTTACCCGCATTGGGTTCTTTAATTGATTTTTCAAATTTTTTCCAAGTGGTATTGTTTTAACATCAGTAGGAACTTCTGCCTCTCTTACAGTTCTTTGCCCATTAGTTTCTCCTGCCTCAGGGGAGTAATCCTTACCCACTGTTTATTAAAACCTGCAGTTTTTAAGTCTAAGGTAAGGGTCTCATTAGACCCAGTTTTATTTTCCCTTAATATTAAGCGTGACACAGTTGTTCTGCTTCTTACTTTTTATCTACAAGGTCTTCTCAATTGGCTAGCAATAAATTAAAGACAGCTAAGACATTCTGCCTTCTTCTGAAGAATGTTGTGAACAAGACAGGTATTTTATTCAAGAACCATGCTTAACTCTCCACTGAGGTAAGGAAATTACCGGTAATGTCCCCACCATCAGCACTGTTTCATGACTTTTTGAGAGATCTGCATCATGCTTTTAGAAAACATAGCTTAAACATTTTAACCATGTATAGGTTATTATACACATCAGGTAAACAAAAGCAAAGGTTTTAAAAAATATTTTGACTCCCACCTTCAGCTGATCTAAAATAAGATGTGGTATTCATGGCTGCCAATGTGCTTGTGGTTACAATTGGAGGTATCCACTGGACTTTCTGTCCCAGCTGATATTTTACAATTTAAAAAAAAAATCAAATAATGAAATTAGCAGATGGGAAAGCAAAGTGCAAGTGTTCAGTATAACTTCATTGCAGAGAGTCCCTCTGTTCTCACCACATGTACTCATTTGTATTTTTAGAACATTTTTTTTAAAATGGCGTGTAACTGTCTCCCCAGTGGTAAAATTCAAATATGTGAACAACCGGTTCTCTGTGTGGATGCCGCTTCTAGAAGTCCATTCTGGGCCTGGGCAACAAAAAATTAGCCACCGGTTCTGCCGAACTGGTGCGAACTGGCTGAATCCCATCACTGTATCTCCCCCTCCCACATAACTGCCTTGTTCAGAAAGAAATTTTGAAAGTTATAAAGGTAAACCAGGGTAGTAAGGAATAGCATGTGGGAAGACAAAATAGAACTCTAGTAAATTATTAGATCTCCTGTCATCTAAAGTCAGAGCACTTTTAACAGGCCTCAGAATTCTAAATTGTACCACCATCTTCCCTTTCCCGCTGAATGGAGGACTCTTGCACTTGTTAATATGGTGGAGGAGAAACTCATAGCAGACTCAGACAGCACATCACCTGTTTGGTTTGGTCCTGCTCAGAGAAAGGATCTGTTAGGCATCGTCTCAGCTGCAAATATAATTAGCAGGGCAGCGTTATCTCAATCGGTTCTCTGTGTTTAGACACTATGTACAATTAAGCTGATTCTATGCTATTAACATTTATTTATTGGAGTATTTAATATCCATTTCATGACGTCCAAGGCCAGAAGACACAGGAATCAATATTAAACCACAAAGACAATCAATGGAAAAGAATATATCATCTGGATTAAAGTTAGCATAGAAGATTTAGTGCTGTCTCTGCAGCAAAGAGAGGGAGGGAGGGAGGGAGGAGTAAGAAGGAAGTGTTTTGTTTGAATGCATGTTTCTAATATGAATGAGCTTTAAAAGGGATATCTATATAAATGCATTTGCATGGATAGATCCACACATCTGTGAGGCATGAGACACATGCAATATGAAGAATTTTAGCTTTAACATCCCCCCCTTCCTCTTTTGTAGAAATAAAATAAGGAGCACAGTTACAGTTTTCCAAAGTGACTAATAGAATGTTGTCAGAAGACACTCATGTAAAGTGACAACCTGAGGTACCTCCAGGATACATATCTATCAAGGAATTCATCACATATTTCTATCCATTACCTGAATAACCCATAACCCCACAAGCTCCATAATTGTGCTGTACAGAGATTTGCCAGTGATAGACATGCTTTATGAAATTTTAACACAGCCACTGCTTTAAATTATATTGTCTACACTTGGATTGCCATGCTGTTTGTGATGATGATGATGATGACTTTTCACCAGACTTAATTTTAATTTCATCTTTTACTGACCTCCGCCTCTCTTTGCCATTCCATACACGAACTGGAAAAACTGTGTGCAAACAGCAGGGTTTTACTAATCTGAGACACATAAAAAGAACTGTCTTCCAATTACAAGCAGCACCGTGTTAATCTCAAAAATAGCTTCCACAACCTTGGTGTGAACAATGGTATAATCAGTGCAGCAGGCGGGGATGCTGAAGATAGGCATTTAAGTATATTTTCCTTTTCTCTTCCTCCCTCCTTTTCTCTCTCACAAATATTACTGGAAACAAACCCAGCAACCCCCCCTCCCCAAGAAATCCAAATTTTGATAATTCTGTTCCCTTCATGGCATATCATGCATATATATCTCCATAACAATGATAATAAATTTCATAATAATAATAATAATAATAATAATAATAATAATAATAATAATAATAATAATAATAATAATAATAATAATAATAATAATAATAATAATAATAATTCTTTAAACCCAGTATGACAGTGTCTCACAGGTGGAAGATTTCTATTTTTAGCTTTTAGGAAGATAAAAAGATGCTTTTTAAAGACAAGTGCCTTTAGCCAGAGGACTTCTTATATAATTAAGAGGCTGGGGTTTTTGTTTCTTCCAAAAGAAATTGAGATCCAGTATAGTTTATGTCATGGTTCTGATAGACGAAACCCATCAAAAGAACTCTGAGGCAAAATTCTTCCTTAAAGAACATTTTATTCGGGAAACAAAGTATCAACACTACATAGTTGAACCCAAAAACTAAATTCCCTTCCCCCAGATACAAAGTAACAAAGTACAATTGCCACCCCCAATAAACTGTCATTAAACACATTCCCCAATTAGCTTCAAGTGAGGGCTTTCTCCTCAGCCCGCGAAACGTTATCAGCTCATCCTTGAGTTCCCACAGCAGCATTATTATTATGGCTAGGTGAGCTTACATCCCAAGCCCCACCCCTCCCCCGCTGCACCTGAATTCTAAAAGTAAGAAAAGCATGTTAAAGGAGAAGAGAAAATGGCTGCATTTTCATCAGATGTCAGAGCAGGAGCATCCAAGGTTAACAGCATTGACAGTTTGTGGCTAAATGGGAGAAATGGATTTTTTTGCTGATTCCCCCCCCCCCGGTCTTGGGGCCAAGGGCACCTCTAAAATTTTGAGAACATAGTACCCACACAAAAGGTTTATCATACATTGACATACATCAAGGTAGTCCTCAACTTACAATGGTTCACTTGGTGACAGTTCAAAGTTAACAATGGCACTGAAAAAGTGACTTACAACCATTTTTCACACTTATGACCATTGCAATATCCCCATGGTCACGTGATTTACACTTGTATGCTTGACAACTGACTCACATTGATGGCAGTTGAAGTGTCCCGGGGTCATGTGATCCCCTTTTGCGACCTTCTGACAAGCAAAGTCAATGGAGAAACCAGATTCACTTAACAACCAAGTTACTAATTTAACAACCGCAGTGATTCACTTAACAAATGTGGCAAGAAAAGTCTTAAAATTAGGCAAGCCTCACTTAACAGCAACATAAATTTTTGGATTCAATTGTGGTCATATGTTGAGGACTACCTGTATTCATAAATCACATGAAAGGTGAAATAGCTTTCCAGGATACTATTTACTGTGCCTGGGTGAGTTTTCCAGCGTATAAATCTACTGCAATAGTACTCCGATTTGAGTTTTGTCCAATTTCTTCTTGTTGTTATTTAGAGAATTTAAAAATGAAATTAAAAATTAAAACAGAAAAATCAAGTGGAGCAAAGCTTGATGGACCCCAAAGAAGATATCTAAGAGTATGTTGGTTCTGCAAGCATCATGCTGCCTACTCCATTTCTGGAGAGATCCAAAACATGGAACAGGTTTTTAGAAGGACACAGTGGCACAGCCGGTTTAATGACGTTGGAACTGCCAGGCCAGAAATGGACTCCACTCTAGGAGCTTGAGCCTGGCTCCACAAGACACTGCACACTCCCTGGCTCCTGCCCACTCAGCAGTTTGAAAGCATGCGATATTGCAAGCAGATAAATGGGTACTACTTCAGTGGGGGAAAAACTAGCTGCATTCATGTGTGCAGAGAGCAGAAGCTGGTGCTGGATCTGGATCTGGATCTGGCCAGACCTGAGGCAGCACAACACAAGGCGAGGCAAGGTGAGACTGGCAAAGGAACCCAGAAGAGCTAACAACCCAAGTGCTGCTAGTTACCTGGTGTAGCTAGTTTGCCTCCTGTAGTGCACCAAGGATAGGCAACCAAGTGCTGAACAAAATGGCTTAGATCTTGGTTAAGTTTATGGAACCCAAAGATGCTGTTTCACGAGGCAACTGGACTTTCTTGTTTTTCTTTGAAGACATTTGGTTTCTCATCCAAGACTGGATGGTGGGGAATGGAAGGATTTATGCTCCTTGCAGACAGCTGGACATTTACATTCTTTTAGAGAGTCACTGAGGCTACCTAGAGGTTTATCTGTGCCATCAGGGTCACCTGAGTAGTGCCTTCTTGGAATTGCTGAAAGGACTGTGTGGTAGACTGGAAATGGCTGATGTCGTATCCCTCCCCCTCTGTTGAGAGAAGGCTGTTCAGTTTTGACATAGATGGCCTCTTTGACCCCTCTTTCAAACCAACGGTCCTCTCTCTCCAAAATGTGGACTTCAAAAGAGTGGCCTTTGTCTTTTAAATGCAGATGGACTGTCGAATCTTGTCTTGATGGCTTTGTTCTCCTATGTTGTGCCATGCATTTATGAAGGGATTGTTTTGTTGCCCCAATGTACAGATCTGCATATGGTTCACTGCCTTGTACTGCATATACCACGTTGCTCAGTTTGTGTCTGGGTGTTTTATCCTTGGGGTGGACAAACCTCTGCCTTAGTGTGTGCTTGGATTTGAACTATGCACATTTGTTGTGTTGGCTGAAGATCCTCCTGAGCTTTTCCACTATTCCTGCAATGTATGGAATGACTACGTTGCTTCATTTATTATTTTCTTCTTTTCCGTTATGGAGGAGCTCCTGCTGGGTCTTTTTTGGGTTAACCACAAGTTCTTTTCTCAACCAAGACTTTCTTAATAAAGCATCCTAGCCACTGATTGTATATGCACTTTTATAAAGACATACACAAGAGTTATATGAATGTACTATAGTAAGTGTTCTGCCTTCTTTCTATAGACTGTTTTGCACAGAAGGGCATAACGTCTACAGCTGACAGAGTCATGAAACATTCCAGCATTTCTTAAAGCTAGGCAATAAATGAAAACAAAAACAAAAAGCCAAATAGCACACAGCTAACATTTTTGGCTTTTTGTGGTTATAATGAGATTGGAAAGTGATGTGGCAAAACATTCTCTGGAGAGCTGTTCCAGTGAAGTAATAAATGCTGAAACTGTCTCCTGTTATAGCTGCGAGATTACTAAAAGACCCAACAACCTAAGAAGAAAAGCAGGAGTCATTTGCAACATAAAGGCTGCATCAGCCATTATGTGGGACAGACAAGCAGAAGATGAGCAGAGTACATCCATGAACCCCAACTAGCAATCAGAAGTCATGATGAAAATTTCACAAATCATGGACAGACTAAACCACAGGTCTGCAACCCATGGCTCCGGAGCCGCATGCGGCTCTTTCAGCCGCGGCTCCCAGTCCTCTGCCATGTGCAGTCCCAAAAAAAAAGTGGGACTAAAAAAGTTCAACCAATCAATTAAAATATGCAGGGTAGGTGCATATCTCGCCTTGGCTCCACTCTTCAGTCAAACCCTGTTCTGCGCCTGCGCGCATGTATGCGCATGTGCACACATTTTTTTGCGGCTCCCAATTTTTCCTTTTGTGAGGGAACCGGTTCCGAGTGGCTCTTTCACTGTTTCAGGTTGCTGACCCCTGGACTAAACCATAGTTTCCATTGTAAAAACTGTGAGCATTCTAGATGAATCCTAAGCAATTCCTGGAAGTTTGGCATTTGGACAAATCAGCTTTCATCAGGCACATAGAAATAAACCACATTTAGACAATACAAAAGCTAAAAAGGCAACAAAAATACCAGAACACCTCTTGGCCAACAATCAACACCCAGATAAAGAGGGATTAACACCAGCATTAATACCAGATGAACAATCAAACCGTAAACAACACAGAGCACCAAGGACTCTGCAGATTATCTTCTGCTTTTTGCTAATTTTTGCATCCGCTGTTTCATCTTGGGACTGTTACTTTAGCAAACATTGAGCCTTGCCTCCTTTAATACTCAATGCAACTCCAGAAAAGTAGTGAGAAAATACTATATACAGGTTTTGACAAGTTTCTGTGATTTCTATTTTTTTTCTTTTTAAATAAATCTTGTCTTCTTTGTGAGCAAGATTACTGGATTTTTTTTTTTACTATTGCTGTTTTTGTTTTACCAATTATAAATTTGAATATCAACTCTTAACTTTTTTAAAAACAAAAAACAAAAAACTAAGCAGAGAATAGGCTCTTAATAATTGTCAGTGACTAGTTTGGCAAGGAAAACAAAGTCCTTGCAGCAAATTTCAGCAACAGATGGGCTAATTTTGTCTGTGCTGTGCCATTATAATGTGCAAACTCTTGCATTTAAATGGGTTCTTTTTCCTCACAGCAGCAGACAGAAGTTCCTGTTTCACATTATATAGAACTTGAATCTATTTACATTTTCTGGCTAAAAAAAAGTGAGATTCTATCATCTTTGGAAGGAATAACAGATCATTACGAATCACTTATCATTAATAAAAGATTGCATGTGGCAGTTGCCATCTAACAATTTCTAGTTTATTTCTAGTTTATGTTAGAGGGGGGAAAAATCATACATTGTCAAGCTGAGGGAAGGAAAAGATATTTTTTATTACTAATACGGCCTCAGGATGAATGCTAGTTGGTAATTTTGCATGTACCCTTGACGAGCAGAAAACAAATGAGAGAAAAGGGTGAAGTTAGCAACCAGATAAATAGTCTTGCTTCTTTGCCAGAGACACACACTATTAAAACCCGTTCCATTTGCTTTGCTTCTAGTGTCAGTAGAAAGAAGTAATTAGGAAAAAGTTCCTCATCAATAAAAGATGTTCAGTGGGTGACTGTCATCTGCAAACATTTTTTTAAAAAAATATTTGCTGAGGACTGAAAAGAAATTCCTTTGGAGCTGTGTAGTATTTGCATAATATAACCATTCTCGTTTCCTTTCTCTCTCTATTTTTATCTCCTTTGGCTCCCCTATCCCTGTCTATGCATTGACAACTAATTGCCTTTAGCCATATGCTTTTGGTAACATTTCATGACTTAGTATAGTTTATACAACAAAACATGCTGGTTATTCCATCACTGGTATGACTTACAGTCACATAAAATTAATTTGCTCATTCTAAATGTAATTAGAATAGCTTTGCAGCTGCCTTCAGCATTATTCTTGGTAAGTCATGTTCTAGTCCTTGTGATGTGATCCAGTTGTTAGACAGGGTTTTGGTAATCTTAATTTTCATCCATATATCTAGAGGTCTATTCTGGATGTCTGAATGCTGGAAAAATATATATCTACTTTGGCTGTGTTTTCTTTTTATTTTGATTCTAATTTTATGGATCACATTAGTTCACCCTGTCCCAGATTCACCCTGAGAGCATGGTGAATCCTTGGCTAATTCAAAGTGAGCAGGTTAAAGATGAAGAGGAGGAGAAGAATGAAAGGGAGGGGAGGACAGAACTACTATGATCTTCTTCTTCTTCTTCTTCTTCTTCTTCTTCTTCTTCTTCTTCTTCTTCTTCTTCTTCTTCTTCTTCTTCTTCTTCTTCTTCTTCTTCTTCTTCTTCTTCTTCTTCTTCTTCTTCCTTGTCTTCATTTTTTTCCCCTATCTCAAAGATTTCTCCAAGGCTGTAACCAACTTCTTTTGTAAGTCTAGTAAAAAGTCCTTATTCAGGTCAGTTCTTGGCTTGTCACTCGCATATCCACTTTAGTTGTTTTCTCTCTCTTATAGAGACAGGCCTTTAGCTTTTGCCTTTTGCACCTGGAATCTTTAGTTCCCTTTTCTGCCTGGAATCTTTAGTCCCCTCTATTTTCAATGTCTGAAATCGTAAAATCTCAGATTTCTTTTTTAACTTAGAGTAGACAAAGTGATTCCCACAAAAGTGCTCATTATATAATTATTAAAGGTAAAGGTAAAGGTTCCCCCGCACATGCGTGCTAGTTGTTTCCGACTCTAGGGGCCGGTGCTCATCTCCGTTTCAAAGCTGAAGAGCCAGCGCTTGTCCGAGGACGTCTCCGTGGTCATGTGGCCGGCATGACTAGACGCCAAAGGCGCACAGAACTCTGTTACCTTCCCACCGTAGTGGTCCCTATTTTTCTACTTGCATTTTTACGTGCTTTTGAACTGCTAGGTTGGCAGAAGCTGGGACGAGCAACAGGCGCTCACTCTGTTACGCGGCACTTGGGATTTGACCCGCCAAACTGCTGACCTTCTGATCGAAAAGCTCAGCATCCTAACCCACTGAGCCACCGCGTCAAATATAATTATTGCCAGCATCTTAAATCAAAAGGCCTAATATTCCATTTTTTTCTCAAGGTTGGTCTTTTGTTTATTAGATTTAGATTTAGATTTATTGAGATTTTTATACCGCCCTTCTCCCAAAGGGACTCAGGGCGGTTCACAGGGCATAAATATAAACAACAGTACAAACATTAAAAGATAATTAAATTAATGCCCAAGTTAAAACCAGAATAATAAAACAAACCTATAAACAACCCAAGTACCCCCATCAGGCCAGACCCGCTAGTTCGAATAAATGGGTCTTCAACCCGCGACGGAAGGATCGGAGGTCTGATGCCATCCGGAGCTCAACCGGCAGTTGGTTCCATAACGCCGGAGCACCCACAGAGAAGGCCCTCCCCCTGGGGGCCACCAGTCGACATTCCTTGACAGGAGGCACCCTGAGGAGGCCCTCTCTGTGGGCGCGCACAGGGCGGAGGGGAGTCGACGCCGGCAGCAGGTGGTCCTCGAGGTATCGCGGACCCATGCCATGTAGGGACTTAAAGATCATAACCAAAACCTTGAACCTTACCCGGAAGACAACTGGTAACCAATGCAGCTCACGGAGCAAAGGTGTAACATGGGAGTACCGGGAAACTCCCAAGACAACTCTCGCGGCCACATTCTGTACCAGTTGGAGCCTCCGAGTAGTCTTCAAGGGAAGTCCCATGTAGAGAGTGTTACAGTAGTCTAGGCGAGAGGTCACGAGCGCATGAGTGACCGTACACAAGGCCTCCCGGTCCAGATAGGGCCGCAACTGGCGCACCAGGCGAACCTGGGCAAAAGCCCCCCTAGTCACGGCCACTATGTGATCCTCCAAAGTGAGTCGTGAATCTAGGAGGACTCCCAAGTTGCGAGCCCTATCCACAGGGGGTAAAAGCTCACCCCCCATAGAAAGAGGTGGAACATCCCAGGTGTCTCGGGAAGCCGGAATGTACAGCCACTCAGTCTTGTCAGGGTTGAGTTGAAGTCTGTTCCTCCCCATCCAGACCCGAACCGCCTCCAGGCAACGGGACATCACAGCGAGGGCATCACTGGGGTGGTTTGGGGTCGAAATAAAAAGTTGGGTATCATCAGCATATTGATGATACCCAACTCCAAAACCACGAATGATCTCACCCAGCGGTTTCATATAGATGTTGAACAGGAGAGGCGAGAGGACCGACCCCTGAGGAACTCCACAAGCGAGAGTCCTAGGGGTCGACCTCTGCCCCCCTGCCAACACCGACTGCGAGCGTCCCAGGAGATAGGAGGAGAACCACTGAAAAACCGTGCCTCCCACTCCCAATCCCCTGAGACGCTGCAGCAGGATACCATGGTCGATGGTATCGAAAGCCGCCGAGAGGTCTAATAGGACTAGGACAGAGGAATACCCCCTATCCCGAGCCCTCCAGAGATCATTCACCAGAGCGACCAATGCCGTCTCCGTGCTGTGCCCGGGCCTGAAACCCGATTGGTAAGGGTCCAGATAATCCGCTTCATCCAGGACCAGAGGGAGCTGATGCGCCACCACACTCTCAACAACCTTCGCAAGAAAGCGAAGGTTGGAGACTGGACGAAAGTTGTTCAATACAGCTGGGTCCAAGGCAGGCTTCTTGAGGAGAGGTCTCACCACCGCCTCCTTCAAGATGGTGGGGAAACAACCCTCACTCAAAGAAGCAGATATAACCGCCTGGAGCCAGCCTCGTGTCCTCTCCCTAGCTGCATAAACCAGCCAAGAAGGGCACGGGTCCAATAAACATGTGGTGGAACTCAGCTTCCCCATAATCCTGTCCACTTCATCAGGGGTCACAGAATCAAACTCCTCCCAGATAACATTGACAAGACCGCCCGTGTCCTGATCGTCAGACTCTGCCCAGCTGGAGTCCAAACCGGTCCGAATCCGAGCGATTTTATCCGACAGATGTTGACCAAACTCCTCGGCACGACCCTGCAAGGGATCCTCCCTCACCTCCTGATTAAGAAGGGAGCGAGTCACCCTAAACAAGGCGGCCGGGCGATTATCTGCGGACGCGATGAGGGTGGAGAAGTAATTACACCTCGCCTCCCTCATCGCAGCGAGATAAGACCTAATGTAGGTTCTTAACCGCAATCGGTCGGGTTCAGATCGGCTGGACCTCCAGCAGCTCTCTAGGCCCCGTTTCCGACGCTTCATCTCCCGGAGCTCCGCGGAGAACCATGGAGCTCGCTGGGATCTGCGCCGGGTCAGGGGCCGCAAGGGTACAACCCGGTCGAGTGCCTCAGTGGCTGCCCTTTCCCAGGCTTCCACTAAGGCATCCGCCGAGCTGTGAGCAATGGAGGCAGGTGGAGACCCCAGCGCCGCTTGGAATCTCTCAGGATCCATTAGGCGTCTGGGGCGGTACCATCTAGTTGGCTCCGTACCTCCACGGCGGGGGGTGGCAAAATGGAAGACCAGCCGCAGGAGGTGATGATCGGTCCATGACAGGGGCATAATAAATGGAAAGCCCCCACCAAGATCATCCAACCACCGTCCAGATAAGAAAATCAGGTCAAGGGTGTGGCCTCCCTCATGAGTTGGCTCAGAAATTACCTGCGTTTATAACATTCTTGAAACAGATATTTTATTTACCATTTGGCTCTCTTCTTCCACATTACTTGCAGCATAAACCAAAATGGTTGTTATACTATAGGGCTGTCCACAAAGTCTAATTGGTATTATTCAGTCATTGATTACATTGTAGCCGAGTACTGCTCTTGCTATATCTTCTTTCTCTCTATATATGTAAAAGCAATGCTGTTGCCTCTTAGTTTTTCATGTCTTGAGTAATAAAGATCTTCTGACTGAAGTATCTGATCCAAATCCATACAATTCAGTGATGCTGTCAGTTTGTAGTTGTTTCATTTCATTTTTCACTGTGTTGAACTTTCCTGTGTTCATACTCTTACATTCCATGTTTTTTTTATTTATTTTAATTCCATTTATATCCCGCCCTTCTCCGAAGACTCAGGGCGGCTTACAAGCTTAGCAGCTAATTCCTACTGTAATTCTACCTTTGCAGCTTCAGATTTTCTTTTCTTGCAGGGTAACATTAGCAACTAAATGCCAGAAGATTTCAATCTGGCCATGCCATAAACACAGTGTTCTGAAAGATCCCGAGCTCATATCAAATCTTTGTTAGGGGTAGACTAGACCACCATCCTCAGGTCTTCCATGGTGACTGCCATCTGACTATTTTGGATACTTCCAGTAAAACAGAAGGTGGTGGTGATCTTGATTTCAATGCAATAGTCATGCTTCTGGCAAAAGATATGCTATACTTTGGTGCAAATTTTACTCCTTAGCTAGGAAATTCTCTGGAAAATAAATAAAAAAAGCATAGTATGAATAGTAAACTGTTTCTGTCCCTTTTATTTTTACTGTTCATGAAGAGGCACTGGGAATGAATTAAAGGGGAGAAACTGTAAAGAAAACAAATTTTTTTCTGGGATGTTCAGGGGGAAGATCTTCCTTCCTTCCTTCCTTCCTTCCTTCTTTCCTTCCTTCCTTCCTTCCTTCCTTCCTTCCTTCCTTCCTTCCTTCCTTCCTTCCTTCCCTCCCTCCCTCCCTCAATGTAGGCAGCTATTCTTCCCTCTTGCATACTCTTGCAAAGAATGATAACTTGATCATTGTGTCATCACCTGACTATGGAGTGATCAGATCATCATTCTTTGCAAGAAGATACAGATTTAAGGTAAATCCTTGTACTGCTAAAATTAAACACACATTTCTGTGGTAAAAGAAAAGCTGCCACTATAAGGTCCTCCCCATCTCACATCTGCCAATATTAGTTTACAAATATATTGTCTCCCCTGTTTCTTATGCAAAATGTAAAGAAACTTCCTAAAGGATTCAGCCCACTTTTTAAACAATGTATATTCCTCGCATTACATTTTAGGACAAGTGTAAATCCTGTGATTTAGCAACCATAGAGATTTTTAAAAAAAAACTTAGTAACAAACAATCCATCACAACACTGGTTGGCAATGAAACTGAACAGGCTTACACTGAGAATCCTACATTCAATGCATGTGAATGGATTTCCATTAATTGAACAGATTTGCTATTCATGTTGTTCATCACTTCCAGTCAGTTCTGAGCCACACAGAGGGAAGGAAACATTAAAATAGCAATGTTCTTTCTATTTAAAAGATGGCCTCTGTTAGACAGAACACAAATGTTTGTCATTTTCACAGCACATCATGGTGGAATTTAACCTTTTAATGGATAGGGCTGCAAATTTACCCATCTCTGTGGTAATGATTGAATACTATTTGAGAGAAACAGTCTAAAGAAAATAAAACAGAGATGTATAAAATAGGAGAAGAAGAGGTAGTGGTAATGCAGGTGCTGTAAAACTATGAGCCAGTCTGTATCCATAAAATTATCAAGTAAGCAAATACATAATCAAGGAAACAAGTACAACAGTAAAACAATGGATAAATTGGTGAAAACCTCTCAACTCAGCCCTCTGCTTTAAATCACTATTGCTGAAAAATACTGTTACACAACAAAAGATGCAACCAACATTTGACTGGTAAGAATAATGCTCCAAAACAGAATAATATTTGCATTAGAACATGGCTTTATTTGAATTTTGCTTGTTTTCTGCATAACACTTCAGATGTACAAAGAGAATTTACCAAAGAACATTTTAAAGAGATTGAAAGGTCTCTGAAGTCCTAAGAAATTAGTACAGTTTGCTGTTTGTTGATGGCAATGAAAATCAGTAATGCAGTGGTTGAAGCCAGCTAAAATTCCTGGGATCCCACCATGGTTGTCTGGAATGTGGTGCAGTGACACTGATTTATACCAGTTGAGGATCTTGCCCTGCAGCTGATCTCTGAAGAATGAAGCTCAAAGCGGCAGGACCTCTGGGTTTAAAAGAAAATAAATGCCTCTACACCAGCTCCACCTGCTGGCTGTTTTAACCAACAGCATCCCCAAAAAGACTGAAGAAAAGTGGATTTACAACAACGTATTCAAAGATAGCATTTATTTAGTCTAGATGTCCTTCCTTTTTCCTTCCTTCCTCTGCCTCAGTCTTTGTCAGATTCCTCTGCACTTTTCTGGTGTTAAGATCCTTGAAAGATAAAAGAAAGGGGTGCGTACATTGCAACTATACAGAAACTGTATAGCAGCAGAGAGAGGTATAAAAATCTTGGCAGGACTAGAAGGGAAAGGCAGGCTGATAATTATTAAGTTTATACCATTTCTCTTTTCTCCCTAGAAAAGGGTTTTTTTAATGAACATGCAACAGTTTGGCAATATGATTTAAGCAATTACTCTGCCAGCTTACTGTGTGACTGTCTTTCCAGCACAGGGCTCTGAACAGGTGACAACAGGTAATCTGGCTCATTCATAACAGAAATTAGAAAGTTGCTGTTCTGAGAAACATCATTGGGCCAAAGCACTACTTTTATGTTTAGGATCTGAAACACCAAGAGAAATGAATGTCAGTAGGAGGAAGGGAGGATTATGCGGTGAGTGAAATTTAGCCACAGGGCTACATTTTGCCTTTCCACTTCACACAGCCCTAAAGTAATTTGTCACACATTTTCTGTAATAAGTCAAGCATTTGGAGGAATTCGGTGCATGGTAGATGTAGTAATTATTACTATTTTCTTTGTCTATTTAAAGAGTTGTAGGGCCACCCAACTCACAAAAATGAATCACTGGGTAATGTGCAACAATAAAATAAATAAAGCAAATCACAATATCGCAACAGAAAATCCACTATATAAAACAGGGCATACCAACATATACTCCCATGAAAAAGCTCACCTAATATTTTAACCCTGGTGCCTGAGGGACCCATCCAGGTGTTTAAAGCATTCCTGAAGATTAACAAAAAAGTTAACAGGAATGATTAAGCCAGGCAAATACTCCCTTCCTTCCTTCCTTCCTTCCTTCCTTCCTTCCTTCCTTCCTTCCTTCCTTCCTTCCTTCCTTTCCCTCCCTTTTTAATTAGAAGCTGTTAAAGAGCTTAGCAGCCTTGAAATGGAAAATAAAATTATTCCTGTCATTATTATTACTATTACAAACATAAAGTTAGCAGTCAGAATAAATCAAAACAGAAAATACATGACTAAAAAGAAAAAAAATAGCACAATGTTTCAGGAAGAAGAAAACCAGTCATGTGTATAATTGGACAATCCAAGAAAATTGGACAACCTAAGCACTGGACAGGAGAATTGACAAATAAAAATAATACTCTACCAGAGAATTTCTTATAGGGTAAAATAAAATCTTTTTTTTAGGGCAAATAATAGTCATTTGGTAAAAGGCTAGCATATATCCATTTCAAAAGATACTTCCCTCCTGGCTATGAAATTAGGTAAATATAATGAGGATTTTATGCAAGATTTCTGTATGCTTGGTAACCCTCATTTAGTTTTTCTTGCTTCAGAATATTGTCACATTAATAAATTTTCTAGAAAGAAATTACCGTATATACTTGAGTATAAGCCGACTCGAGTATAAGCCGAGACCCCCAATTTCACCCCCCAAAACTGGGAAAAGTTGTTGACTCGAGTATAAGCCGATCCGCCGTTCTGCAAGCCTCCGCCGCCGGCGGAGGCTGGATCCGCGCTCTGCAAGCCTCTGCCGCCAGCAGAGGCTCGATCCACCATTTTGCAAGCCTGAATACACAGGAATACCCTGTGTGGCCACGGCTCTCGGGGAAGCCCTGGCTGTCCGCTTCCTCGCTCCACGCTGCCATTCGGGGCCCGCACGTTCCCCGGGCAAATCGCGGTGCCCAGCAGGCGAGGAAACACGCCCGCTCCAGTCGCCCCCCCTTCCCTCAGGAGACGCGAAGCAAGTGACCGCCCGGAGCTTACCGAGGACTTGCGCGCGGCCGAGGCTTCGGTGCTTCCAGGATCGCGCGCACCTCTCCCAAGCCGCCGCCGTCCGGAGACCTGCCGAAGTTTGGGGAGGTTTGGGGAGGTGCGCGCGCACCTCCCCAAACCTCCCCAAACGTCGGCAGGTCTCCGTTCCTCCGCGCAGACCTGCCGACGTTTGGGGAGGTTTGGGCGCCTCTCCAAACCTCCCCAAACGTCGGCAGGTCTCCGTTCCTCCTGCCGACGTTTGGGGAGGTTTGGGCGCCTCCCCAAACCTCCCCAGGTCTCCGTTCCTCCGCGCAGACCTGCCAACGTTTGGGGAGGTTTGGGCGCCTCCCCAAACCTCCCCAGGTCTCCGTTCCTCCTGCCGACGTTTGGGGAGGTTTGGGCGCCTCCCCAAACCTCCCCAGGTCTCCGTTCCTCCGCGCAGACCTGCCGACGTTTGGGGAGGTTTGGGCGCCTCCCCAAACGTCGGCAGGTCTGCACGACGTTTGGGGAGGTTTGGGGAGGCGCCCAAACCTCCCCAAACGTCGGCAGGTCTGCGCGGAGGAACGGAGACCTGCCGAGGTTTGGGGAGGCGCCCAAACCTCCCCAAACATCGGCAGGAGGAACGGAGACCTGGGGAGGTTTGGGGAGGCGCCCAAACCTCCCCAAACGTCGGCAGGAGGAACGGAGACCTGCCGACGTTTGGGGAGGTTTGGGGAGGTGCCCAAACCTCCCCAAACGTCGGCAGGTCTGCGCGGAGGAACGGAGACCTGGGGAGGTTTGGGGAGGCGCCCAAACCTCCCCAAATGTAAGCAGCAGGAACGGAGACCTGGGGAGGTTTGGGGAGGCGCCCAAACCTCCCCAAACGTCGGCAGGTCTGCGCGGAGGAACGGAGACCTGGGGAGGTTTGGGGAGGTGCCCAAACCTCCCCAAACGTCGGCAGGAGGAACGGAGACCTGGGGAGGTTTGGGGAGGCGCCCAAACCTCCCCAAACGTCGGCAGGTCTGCGCGGAGGAACAGAGACCTGGGGAGGTTTGGGGAGGTGCCCAAACCTCCCCAAACGTCGGCAGGAGGAACGGAGACCTGCCGACGTTTGGGGAGGTTTGGGGAGGCGCCCAAACCTCCCCAAACGTCGGCAGGAGGAACGGAGACCTGGGGAGGTTTGGGGAGGCGCCCAAACCTCCCCAAACGTCAGCAGGTCTGCGCGGAGGAACGGAGACCTGGGGAGGTTTGGGGAGGCGCCCAAACCTCCCCAAACGTCGGCAGGTCTGCGCGGAGGAACGGAGACCTGGGGAGGTTTGGGGAGGCGCCCAAACCTCCCCAAACGTCGGCAGGTCTGCGCGGAGGAACGGAGACCTGGGGAGGTTTGGGGAGGTGCCCAAACCTCCCCAAACGTCGGCAGGAGGAACGGAGACCTGGGGAGGTTTGGGGAGGCGCCCAAACCTCCCCAAACGTCGGCAGGTCTGCGCGGAGGAACGTAGACCTGGGGAGGTTTGGGGAGGCGCCCAAACCTCCCCAAACGTCGGCAGGTCTGCACGGAGGAACGGAGACCTGGGGAGGTTTGGGGAGGTGCCCAAACCTCCCCAAGCGTCGGCAGGAGGAACGGAGACCTGCCGACGTTTGGGGAGGCGCCCAAACCTCCCCAAACGTCGGCAGGTCTGCGCGGAGGAACGGAGACCTGGGGAGGTTTGGGGAGGTGCCCAAACCTCCCCAAACGTCAGCAGGAGGAACGGAGACCTGCCGACGTTTGGGGAGGCGCCCAAACCTCCCCAAACGTCGGCAGGTCTCCGTTCCTCCGCGCCCTGCCTGCCTGCTTCTTTCCGCTGCGGAAAGAAGCAGGCAGGCAGGGCGCGGAGGAACGGAGACCTGCCGTTTGGGGAGGTTTGGGGAGGTGCGCGCGCACCTCCCCAAACCTCCCCAAACTTCGGCAGGTCTCGGACGGAGGTGGCTTGGGAGAGGTGCGCGCGATCCCGGAAGCACCAAAGCCTCGGCCGCGCACAAGTCCTCGGTAAGTTTTTTTGTTGACTGGAGTATAAGCCGAAGTGGAATTTTTCAGCCCAAAAAGTGGGCTGAAAAATTCGGCTTATACTCAAGTATATACGGTATTTAAGCTTGGGAATCAAAGATATAGGGATTTTTATTAATAGTAGTGTTTCAAGTTGTTTTCACTCGTTTTCGGCTTTCATCTTTTATGACTGCATCTCTTTAATTTAGAAAAATTGTGGAACTTCCAAAGCAGTCTAAAGTGGGTGATAAAATTGAAGGAAACTGCAATACTCCCCAGTCACACATAGAAATTCCTGTTGAACCTAAGCCAAATAAAAAAATAAAAATCTTATAATTACTATATCTGGGCAATAAAATTCCAGGCAACAACTACATAGCAATAAAGTAGACTTGCTGCCTCTCTATTATTATGTTGCCATCTAGTGGTCCTCCAGATTTATACATTATACAGTATTGGTCCTAAAAACACGTGCAAATTATGCTGCATACTGTAGAATCCTAATGGCTATGAAAGCATTTTGACTGTCTATGCAACTTTTCCAGGATTGAAGGCAACTGTGTAAAATGGTATGGAATCCCCAATCCCCAATTCCACTGGGAAGAAGAATGTTAAATATTCATTATTAAGAGGGGGTGAATCTGGTTTAGTCCTACATCAAGAATCAATAGGATTTAAGTTAGTCATGGCCCAATTAATAGATCAATTCTAAAAATGTCTACATTTGGATCTGATCCTGTGATTGTCGCTCTTTACGTTTGGCTCATCTATGCTTCCCTTGTTGGGTTCGTTACATGTAGTGCCATCAGCCCGCTTACATTGGCTGCAGTTCCTACTGAGTTTGCCTGCTTAACAATCAGAAATGTGGTTTATAACCCTCTATGACTGTTGTTTTCTGGCAGGTGACAATGGCACAGAAGCGAAGCCAAGCAGTGATGAACTGGAGCATCCAAGCCAAGAAGCAGGTTCGTATTATGCTGAGATCTGTTAAAGTGTTCTATCAGCCAGGCTTTCTGAACCTTGGTGAGCAATAATCTGAATCAATGCTATTGACTGACAACATTTGTACATTTCCACAGGATTAAGTCAGGGCTTGTGCAGCTTTCCCACTGGAGCCCAGAGCCCTATTCATTATGAGTGAATGCATTCCTTCCAGCCCCGGAATGTAGGGTTTCCTGTTAGTAATTGACAGCACATTCTCCTAAGGTGGAGTTGATCCTAGAAACCTCTTCAGCAGAGAGTGTTTACAGCAGCAAGGTATAAAGTTCAGACATCAAAGGAAGGGAAGAATGTGTAGAGAATAGCTTGAAGAGATGAAGGACCTCTTCGACTGGGAATAAACCTGCACTGTGATGCATTTATTCTGTTGATTTAGCTTCTGAATAACTGCTTTTCTACACAGTAGTTACAAATTGGATTACTGGCTTTTGATGAAGAAAGAGCCAGGGCACGCAAATACAACCCTTGAAAATAAATGTTGAAACTCATAAAAAAAACCTGAGTATAATATATATCTGTGATTGAAACTGCATTTTTAAAACTGAACAGAAATAGAGAAAGGTTGTACTATAGTCAGAAGGAATTCTTCTGCTTTCCATACATCGTATGATTTAACGTCTTATATTCTGTAGCTTGCACATATTTACTTCAAGTAGCACAACTCATCTTTTACAGAAAGTGTTTCTATCAGGTTGGAAAACTTTTATTAATACCTGAGAGCTACAGCAGGGGAGGCCCAATCACTCAGTGCAATAGAGCAAAGCAGCCAAGCTATCCATCCTACATTATTCAGCCATTCGATCTGTGTATACTGCATTGTTGCTGTTTCTAAAGAGTTAAATATACGTTACAGCAAAATGCCCTTCATCCCCGTTCTCTTGTTACAGTCTGGAGAAGAAGCACTATGTCCAAAAGCCTTGCACCCATTCTGCGAAATAACTCCGCTGGCTCCAATTGTTCAGCTGTTCATTCATAAGCACAAGGCTCTCTTGAGGCTTTCAAAGGCAGGTGGGCTTTTTCTGTCCACCCGACTTTTCTAATTGTTCCTCAGTGTTTTCTTGGCCAGCATCTGCACATGCGCAGTCATGCACTTTAGTTTCATTGAGACTGCTGTTGGGGGGGGGGGGAGGACATCATTTTAAAATATGGAAGAATTGGAAGTATGGCAATGTGTCTGTTTTCTTAACTGCTTTATCTTCGGGTTATGTGATGTAAGAGGAAGATTTAAATTTTCACTCTCAGATCTTCTTCTGCGGTGGGAAGGTAACAGCGTTCCGTGCGCCTTTGGCGTCTAGTCATGCCGGCCACATGACCACGGAGACGTCCTCAGACAAGCGCTGGCTCTTCGGCTTTGAAACGGAGATGAGCACCGGCCCCTAGAGTAGGAAACGACTAGCACGCATGTGCGGGGGAACCTTTACCTTTACCTTTAATGTTATTATTGCAACATAAAATACTTTCTGCAAATTCTTTTTCCTCTGTGAAAAAACAAAACAAAACAGAAAGGTGAATAAATGGCAGAATGGGCAGAATGAGAAAGAGTTTGCTATTATTCACAGTCAAAAAAAGGGTAAAGCTAAATATTCAGTCAAGGACAGTATAAAATAGAATGACTCTAAGTAGAACTTGAAATTCAATTATACAAAATGTTGGTACCCGTGCCTCCAACCATTTAAATCTGTATGGAAATTGAGTGTGTTTACAAATCTCACTCTGATTATTGTTCCACGAGAGAAAAGAAAAGGGGATTTCAGGTAATGAAATGCATAACCTATATATTTCATTGCAGGTGTAACCATTTACACTCATTACTGCATTCAAATTATATCCTAATATCTACCATTTCTTTCTTTTCAAAACAGATGAGGCGGTATCTACAATTCCAAGCAGCCCAGCAGATGGAGGAGAGAACCTGGGTGAGGAAAAAGGTACCAATCATGAAACTGGCTAAGAAAAACCAAATCCAAAATCCTCAAAGGGGATTTTAAAAAGCAATATTTTCTGTTAAGCCTACGAAAACCCACACTCAAGCTTTTAAAGGCCAGATGCCAGATAAGTACTTCTGGGATGTCTTTGAGAAAAGCCTTTTTAATGAACCACTTGGCATCGTAGTTGCCAGTGGGGATCGATGGCATGCATTTTCAGCTGCAGTTATTATAGATTTCCCATAAAAATATTTTGTGGGTCACAGAGAACTGTGAGACACATATCTGTGGGAATGCTCACATACATAAATGTATGCTTGCTTCTATGACAGTAACATTTGATCCGGTCTGCTGCAGTGTGGTCTAAAAGGAAAGAAAACATGATTGACTACCCAAGGCAGAGCTGAGGAAAGGTCCTCTTCATTTATGATAGATTGTGCTGGGCACTCTGGTCTTTTTTGTGTGTGTTTGTTGGGGTTGGTGGGGTTTTTGTTGTTGTTGTTGTTGTTGTTGTTGTTTTTGGTAGTTTTGATTCCTGGAGATTACATGGATAAGTACCGGCAGTTTTTCTAGGCAGGTTGTTTTTAGAAGTGCTTGAGTCTTTGATTAATACTTAAAAATCAAGGAATAAGGGGAACAAACGACAGCAAGTTGAGAAAACAGAGAGCTGATACCTAATTTAATCTTTCCAACTGAGTTTCACCCTCTTGGGTTGCTCATCTTTGAACAAGAAATGAAGTATGGAATCGTACTGTTCTTGCATGACATCACTGCATTAATTGGAAATGCTTCTTTTTCATTCCTCTGGATCCCTCAGTGATGAGCATGGAACACAATTTTAAAAATTGTAGCTGTGAATAATTCAAAGCAGGGTCTTTCTGTGCCAGCATACAGCATTCATACAAGCTCAGTGGAAAATTAATGCATTATATGGTACAGTATATTGATTTATTACATTTGTATAGCTCCCCATTTTCCCAGGGAAGTCTGGACAGTGAACACAAATAAAACCTAATCAAGTAATGAAAATATCATTCAAAAGAAACTGGATCAAGTCACCTAAATAATTATGTTATCAGTGTCAAACAAAAGTACATCCATGCCAGAGCTCCATCAACAACCCAGGTCCCAGTTTTGGAACTTTCTGCAAAACCGATAAGGTTGGGGCTGTCCGTATCTCAGGGGGAGGCTGTTCATAAGACCGGCATCATGACAGTTCAATCACATATACAGAGTAAAGAAGGTTATTTTAACAACGACAAACCATATCCATTACCAATGCAACAAGTGGAGAAGTGTGACTTAAATCCAAAGCAAGAAGAAGGCATGTGTACAAAGCTCAGTTAGACACCTCCTGAATTCACATAAGTATAACTTAGGAATGGGAGGAAAGCACAATCTTGCAATATTCTGTTGCTCTAACCAATAATAATAAACATAGTTTTAATCTTCAACATAGTTTGTGGGGGCCATCAGTTAACAGTTTTATCAATGGGACTTGGAGAATTACTGTTCTGCAAGATCAAATAGGGAAGAAAAAAGAACTCCATCAGGAATAGGTCATGCCACAAGATCTCACCCCATGACATGTGGGGGCTTTAAAGAGGAAAATTAGCATTTTGAATTGCACCTAGAAGCTAACTAGGAGTCAGTATAATTCATGTCATAGTGTTATATGGGGTACATCATGGCATTCTGCATATGCTGCTGTGTTTTGGAATAGCTGAATAATTGAAATGTCTGAATGCCATTCAAGGATAGTCTGGTATATTAGTGTAATTGAAAGATTACTAAGGAACTGATGACTGTGAGTAATGCTTCTTGATCTAGGAACGGGCCTAACTAGTGCACAGGATGTAACTATGGAAAAGTCTTGCTAGCCATGGCAATCACCAGCCCAAGTGGGATCTATGAGCAAGATAACCTCCAGATTGTTTACCAATTCTTCTATGGGGAGTGTGAGTTCCAACCAGAGTTAAATGATATCCAATCACTAGGTGCCAGAGACCCTAAAACTCATGGCTTTTCAGTCTCGTCAGGGATGAGCCAAAGCCAATTCTTTCTAGTTTTGGTCTACACAGCCTCCATGTACTGAGAAAGCACTTAAGTAGCATCACTTTGGTGGTTCAGGGCAGACATATTGTATATAGCTGAGTTTTATCAACATACTATTGACAGTTAACCTTGTCCTGTGCTGCAGATAATCCTACCCAGTGGTTTTGTACAGATGTTAAATAAGAGTAGGGGAAGAGTCGAGTCCTGTGGCACCCCAGAAAACAGAGGCCTTGAGCTGGAACTTGAGCTTCCATTATACCACCTAGGACCAACCTTGGATGGAGGAAGAGAAGTCCCCTCTCAGAATGCCGGGGGATTGGTCATGAGATTGGCATTTTTGCATTCATATCAGTAAAAGCATATCTGGTAGGGGGAGGAGGAGCCTTTCTTGCTCCCCAAGCTGCATGCAATTAGTCTATTGATGAGCAAAGGAAGCAAGATAGAAGTAACCTGAGCAGGGAAAGCAAAGGCTTAATTACACTGATAGCAAGAATGGACAGGTCATTTACATTGAAAAGGAGAGGCTATAGGCTCCTTATCTGTTTGTTGAAGAACCCGATAGGACTTCCTTGGAGGAAGCAGCAGGGGAAAAAAACTAGTTTGATTAGTAAGGAGCTCATCAGCAGAATAGTTTTTATAACATTTCTCTATCTGCTTACTTTGATCCGTCCATCTTTGGGATACAGACTAAGTAATTTCACGGGGGTGGGGGGACCCTTAGATGGCATTTTTCCAACTGGAACACTTTCCAGTTTTTAAAAATACAGAGAGAGGGAGACAAATACACACAGAGAGAGAGAGACAGATGCCTCCTCATCATCTTCCATTCCAAGTTAGCAATTGAGCAATGTTTTTTTTTCATACTTTCTTTCTATGCTTGACACAGCTAGGTTGACCAATAAGTAAATTACCTCAGTGTGGTACATAGACATCCTCAGGGGAGTCAAAGTCCAAAACATGGAGAGTGCAGTTTTGCAACCAAAGGCTTTTATCTTTTGTATATGCACATGATGGCATTATTCGTAGAACATGGGCATGCCTTCAGTCACAGCAACACAATTTTTCAGAGATGCTGCTGGTTTATTACGACAAAAATGATACTTTTGGTGTCATTTAATTCTAAATATAGTGTTAGAATTCTCCAAAGAGCAGTCAACACTCTTTCACTCTTTCTATATTTTCATTTATACCACAGTCAAAGAAAGATGAAGGGTTTTAAAAAAAAGAAATATGGTATATACCACTCTGCCATTTATGAGTTGCTACTATGCTTAATATGACTTTACACCTGATCTTTTTTTCTTAATTGTTACATGGAATCTGAACAGGGGCACCTCATGTCTATTAAACCTTTAAATGAGGTAGTGTTTGTAAATAAGTTCATATTTATTCAGACTATTTCCCTGTCTCCCAGACCAGTATATTGCTTCCACCAGAAATATGATATCTTGCAGTCTCTGCAACTTGTTCCGTTTCTTTGTCCTATACTTGAGATTAGTCTTGAAATGTACAGATCTACCATCTGGGCTTGCTTTACTTGGCTTGTCTTTTCCCAAGAAAATCCCAACTGCTCTGTAATTTCTCCCAGTCCACTCAGGCTCATCTCCAACAGACAAATTCTGGTTTAAGAGCGTTCTTCAGCACAAAGTTAAACCCTTAGTATTAATGAATGAATGCAGCTATGCTAGTCCCATTATGAGAACACACACACACACACACAGAGAGAGAGAGAGAGAGAGAGAGAGAGAGAGAGAGAGAGAGAGAGAGAGAGAGAGAGAGTGTAGTAGTAACATTTTAGGGCCAATTTAAGAGAAGAAAGGCACTTATTTAAGATTATTTAAGCTTTGATTATCAATAATAATATAGTACCCTATAAAGATATAGCAGTTAAAATGAGTCACTTTCAACCACTAATCTTTCAATGTTTTCAAACTATTACAGAATTTATTACTGAATATTCTCATGTATGTACAATTGTATGTCACTGTTTTTTGAGATGAGCTTTCATACTGTCAGTGGATCATAAAAAAATCCCATCTTTTTCTTTTAAGTGAGATATAGATTTAAAGTAGAAAATTAGAAAGAATACTGGACTTGCATATTTTAAAATATCCCAAACTGAATGACAGCTCAAAATGAAATGTAATCTTTCTCACTCCATGCAAATTAGTGCATGCAAATAAGCTATTTATTTTTACGTTTTAATACACATTATATAACAATTTTTGAGATAGTTGTACAGTGTTCTGGATCCAAAAATAAAAAAGAGGTTTCAAAGCATGCAGGGGCAAGCAATTAGCAACTGACTGCAGTTCTGCAAACAAAAACAGCTTTGCCAGGATGATGTGGCACAGTCTGGTTCCTGTTGAAATTACTAGTACTTGTTTTATGCATAAAAAGGATTTTTTTTAATATAAATGTCACATACATGACACTATATTGAGGACAGCCATCCTCAATCTGTTTTTGTCTAGGTACATTAAGGATGACAACATAATGGCTGAAAATTCAGAGAATTGTGGCCCCAACTTACATGACTGGCTCCTTTCCAGATTTAAAACTGACATTTATTATTACTGTCCATAGCTCTTTTAAATATATGACCTCGAGGAGAAAGCTTTTGCATCACATTAGCAGTCACCTTCATTATCAGTTGCTCCATGTCCTGATTTAACTATACAGAGGAAAAAAATAGTATCTGTCACATTACGTACCCCTTTTGCATAATATACTAATTTTAATTCATTACAACTTAATAAAAGTAATTGTGCATTTGAAGGTCAACTAAATTAAATCATATGTTAATTACTTAAAATTAAGGTACCAATTATTATATTTCCAGGTGTTCATGAAGCTTAGGTTCCTATGGGAAAACTGTATAGAAAATATTTCTGCTTTCCTATATACTAAGTTGAAATTAAGTAGGTATTAGGGAAAATATGTTTTATTTTAAACCCTGTATCTGTCTCAACTAGTATTTAACTGTATACTTTCAGACGGGTGCAAAGTTTTGTAAGATACACATTGCAGATCTGAATAGATTCTAAAATTCTAAAATCATTCAGTTGTTGGATTATTTGAAAGCTTTAGGAAAAATAATTCAAATAAAGTACAAAGAAAACAAAAAACCTTGAAAGCATTCCTTTATTGTTGAAGAAAAATATGGTAGATGTAGTTAGTATCTGTACTCAGCAGTGGCTAATATTCTTTTAATGGATGTTGAAGTCTTTTCAAGTAACCATTTGTGAAGTGCTCAGTAATTAGAGGCACATACTGAATAAAATGCTGATTTTAAACACTTACCTGAGTTTTTGGTAGGCAAAGAAGTTGAGAAAGACTTTTAAGTAATCCAAATGAATAATCCAAATTGGCTATGTACCCAGGCCTGGGGCTAAGAATGGGTGAACAACCCCATTACATGGTTTCACTATTAGTTGATTAATCATCATGGCTGCTGTTATATTTACTTATTTTGTATTTTATTGTTTTCACGCCTTTTTAATTGTTTTAATTGTTTAGAATTTTAGAACTGTAAGCCTCCCAAAGTCACTTGGCTGAGTTGGACAGCTATACAGAATGAATGAATGAATGAATGAATGAATGAATGAATTTGAATAAGACTTCTTAGGCAAAGCTCCCCACCCTTGTTAGTAACTAAAGTCCAAGGAACCATACAACTTTACACAGCTTTCACGTCTCTGTCTGACAGAAAAGAGCTTATATGTCTGTAGCTTTATGAGTCATGTTCAAAGATTCTTATTCCTATAAGACAATATAATGAGTTCCAGAAATCAAGATAGATTTTCAGAGAGGGGTTTGGTGTGGGTTTTTTTTGTGTGTGTGTTTTTTGTTTTTTGTTTGCTTTTTGTCTTTGGGAATGTGTTGCCAAGATTCCAGTAGGCAAACTAATTAAGCACAGGATAATACCCCCACTGAAACAACTACCGCACAACTTGTAAGGATTCCAAACTTGTAAGAAGAAGGATTCATTCTTAAAATGAACTTGAGTCATTACACTTAGTTTTTATACTTCTGGTCTGGTGAGCCAGGAAAGGATATCTAATTGTATTTACTTTACAATGTCAAGGCTTTGCCAAAGCTAACTAGCCTAAAGCTTTTGTGAAGACAACCCCTTCCAAATTCCCTAGCCTGAGAGGAGGAAGGAGAAATTATGCTTTGTGGCTGCTGTCTATTCTGTATTCAAATGGGGGACGGTGCCAAGCTGGTGAGATGGTGACAGCAAAACCATCTTCAGGGAAATGACATATGTACAGTAAGTAACTGCTATTGCTTACTCAGGCAACTCACTATGGAACTTTATAGAACAGGAACAACTGAGAGTAAAATGAAACAGAAGTTGCAACCCATACAATTCTAATGGAAAAAGGAAAAAGAAGGATGAATCCTCTGGTCTGATTTGTTGCTCTGGCTACCAGAACTTGGTGTAAAAATTTCTTGTTTTCCATGTGATTCGCTGACAGAGTAAAGAGAGAAACATTTCCTTCCTTCCTTTTTGTTTTCTGCTTTCATCAATGAAATTCTCCCCTAGGCTGCTACTACTAAGTTTTGTGATGCCTCTGTTGATTATTCCCCGTTGCTCACCTTGTATTGTATATTATCACTATTTGCACAAAGAAAGCAAGATTGTACTTTGGCCTCTCCTAAGATCTAACCATTTATTCAAACCACGGAGCTAATGTTTTTATTTGTTTTTTGTTTAGATCATACTTATCATTCTGATCTATCATTTTTAAACATCTTGATCTAAAATTTGTTGCTAAATCAAAATTTCTAGTTATTGTTCTCCTAATTAGATATTCATAATGAGCAAGATAATGTCATGGGTTATTCTTCTACATTTTGCCATTTCCACGCATTCCATCATTTTCTGATGACTGATTTGTCCTATTTTCCTTCATATGTTTCCATTAGGAATACAGTGATTTTTCTAGAGCCTGATGGAGAAGCTATTTAAAACTCATTCCATAGATAATAAGAAACTGCCACTCATTAAATATTAGAGTAACTAATGTGGCAACTCCCATTTATCTTTCATAATGTACTCAAAATATGGGTTTGGGGTTTTTGCTTTTGTATTTATTTAACATGTTTGTTTTTTTTAAAAAAACACACAGCTATTTTACAGTAGCAGTACTGTGGACAAGCATAGAACACAAAATGTTAAGATGCTGTTAAGAACTGTCTCTTCATGTGAATCATGTTTTCTACAATTGAGTATGAAGGATTCATAAAGCCAATTTGTTTGATGATAGCCAATTGTCACATGCAATGTGTGTGTATCTGTATGTGTTCATTCTTTGCTATCCATTGAAAAGCACTAGTTACTTTATTGCAGAGATCCCCAACCTTTTGGGCACCAGGGACCAGTTCCATGTTTTATCCACAGACCAGAGGGTGCATGGTTTTGTGTGCTGCCTGCATCCCATGGATGGGGCTTTACTTGTTTCTGGAGTCTGGTTGCTGGCATGCCACGGACGGGTACTGGTCCATGGACCGGGCGTATTATTGGATAAAGTACTATCAAATAATACCTATAACATTTTTTTAGAAAAGGACAGTTGTAAGCAGTGGTGGGATTCAGCTGGTTCGCACCACTTCAGCAGAACCGGTAGCTAATTTTTTGTTGCGCAGGCCCAGAATGGACTTCCAGAAGTGGCATCCACACAGATGGATGTTCACATATTTGAATCCCACCACTGGTTGTAAGAGAATGCTGAGAGAACTTTCCTGTGATCTCGTTACCCAAAACCTATCAATAAAATGTTAAGGAGCCACCACCATATATACTAAAAACCAAGATTAATTAGTTATTTTAATTAATTAATTTTGTCATGTTCTCATCATATGCTAAATATTAAAAGATTATTTATTGAACAAATTCATATGGCCATTCAATCCATACACGGTTAACCCGGATCGCTTACCAAGTTATACAAAATTATCCAAATACCATGGAATATCTTCCCAAATTCCAAATTTTAATACCAAAAATTAATCAGGCTCTCCCTGTAATTAAGAGCTCTGCACAGGTATTCTATCCTGCAAAGCTTGCTGAGAGTTAAGATTTCTTCTTTATCATGAGGTAGAATATTGTTGTGTATTTGTTTTAAGAATTATTTTATGACCTTTGTTTGAAAGTACCACTGAGGGGACAACTGTGGCCATTTGCAATTCCCAAGTCAACTTTCTCTGCCTCTTAAAAATAACCCTGACAAGAATTACCAGGTTTTGACTCTTTTAAATAGTACTGAAACCCCAGGAATTCCTCCTAAGCCCACAAACTAAATAAAAGTTTTTGGACCTGCCCACAGCGGTAATACTCAGATTTAATTCCCATCTTCAACTTGTCCTCTGAAGCCTTCATCTCCACCTCTTCTCCCAAACATCAGGTATATCCTCATGCTTTCAAAATGTTGCTTGTTTCTGTTTTTATTGTACACCCCACTGAGTGCTTTAGAAATTTAAATACAAAATTAAGGAAATAATCCTTCAGACAAAAGAAAAGCCAGCCTAGAAAACTGAATAATGAGTGATTCATTCCCACCTCGCAGGTGGTGTTATATCAGTTCTATGCTGTCAAGGCAAAGAACACCTTAATTTTCTTTCTCTCTTAGAAAAGAAGATTGCTTTAGCATTTGCAGGTATTATAATGAAGCCTTTCTTTTCTACATCTCCCCCCCCCCTGTTTTTTCTCAAGCTGGAACAATGTTTATTTCCTTTGGCAATTTCATAATATGGAGAATTTTTTTTCCCTTTCTCTGCTCATCAGAATTCCTTTGCCATGTGAAGTAGGATCTGTTTCCAGTTTAATGGAAGGGAACGTCCTCTCCTGAATTCTACCTGATCTAAGTTTGGTGTGGAGATACAGAATTCTGAGAAGTGAGAGCAAAAACTTTGCAGCTTTCTCACTAGGTAGCATCTGGCTTCATTGAGAGACCCACGGAATACTAATAACCAAGAGGCAGCCTATTTCTATTTAAATTACTATTTATCAATTATTGTTTTTCAAACTTATTTTTATGATTTTCAAATAAAGCATCCTTTAATGTGGCATGCAAATCTTTGCTCTTTTTTTGCTGTCCTGTTGTAAATGCATTTAAGCTTTTTCCACTGAAGCAGCCTCCTATATACCACCCACAACAGTAAGGAGCAGCAAAGCGCCCTCTAACCACTCACACTGTTTGCACCAATGAAAATGTAAGCTGCCTATCAATCCATATAAACTGGAGTTCGTCTCAATATAATCCTTTATCCCAATGACTTGAGTTGAAATCATGACAAAAATATAAAAGCACTTTGGAGTCAAGACTCAAGAATTTCCATCCTAGATTTTACGGTCCTTCAATTTGTAATACATTTTTTTCCTCCATTTGTGAAGCAGAAGAATGCTGTAATCACGCATCAGCTTCTGTGCACAACATTACCTATGATTTGGGATGCCTGGTTGATTTCTTTCCCTCTAGAATTATTGCAGTCATTTTTCACAAGGTACTTAAAATAAAATGCAATTAATCTGTCTTGTTCATAAGAAGCAACTTCTCCCATTTGAAATTCAGGTAAATTAGTCATGCTCTGTCCAGGGCTTAGTTGTATGACCCATTAGAAATGTATAAAAAAGCTATGCAAGATTTAGCTGGAGAAATGATTTTTTTCTTTATAGCTTTTTCCCACGTGTATGATCTGTTTTGCGGGGAGGATCACCTAAGTGTTGATCCATTAGTTATGACAAGAACTGAGCAATTGGCTTGTTGTCTGAGCCTCATATTGTGGACTGAGAGTGTGACTGGTCACCCAGCCAGCTTTCATGCCTAAGGTCCAACTAGAACTCATAGTCTCCTAGTTTCTTGCCTTGTGCCTTAAGCACCAGACCAACTGGTTCTCCAGAGAAATGACTATAACCCTGCTTAACTTTCAGCCTTGTGTATCCATTATTTTCAAAGCTTCACTTGTGTTTGTGTTTCAGCAAAGCTGTTTTTCTTAAACTAGGATGAAAGGAAAAAGTTATACTGAGGAGAAAGAAGTGAAGATGATGGTGACATTAATCATTTGTTGCAAAAGGTTTAACTATTTGTAAATAGATAACAAAGATAAAATTATTTAGAAAGCTATCAACATGCTTTTTATAGTCCAGTCCTTGAATTAACTAGACGAACTGTCATATTCAAACATGGCCAATAGGGATTTCTATGGTTGCATTGTATTAAAGCACTTTTAATCATTAATCTCTTCTTTTTTTTGAGAGACAAGATATATTTCATCCTTAAATGTTTGATTAGTATAGCTGTGATCATGTTAATGCCTCCTAAATAAAAACAGTAATGATAAACCTGTCCTCTATGAATGAACAAATGGAGAACAATTACCACATCATTCTGCTATGAAATGGAGAAGGGACTAGATTGGATTATATATTATATATATATTGCATTATATATTTATCTGACTGGTGAAGGATATTGCATTCTACTAAAAAAAATTGTTCTCCACTAATAGTTGTCCCTTATGATAGAATTGCTATCTGATATAGAATATCTGATATAGAATATCAGAAAAAAACATTGGGAAGAATCAGATTTTAATCCATTGAGTGACCTTGGAATCATCCTACTTTTTTGGAATAAAATGCCTCCCAGTTATTATGCTTCTGATAATAAATAAGCATTGAAGAGAAGAGAGAAAGGTAGATGCATAGTTTTTCTACATTCAAGGATGTGTGTATAAAAATTACTCAAAATCATTTTTTTTCCAAGAGCCAGAATTATATTTTCATTTAGAAATACTCAGGAGCCTAGCATTATTGAAACAGTCACTTACGTTTTTAAAACTTTCCTATAAAATATGTTTGTGTGTGGTGTGTGTGTGTGTGTGTGTGTGTGTGTGTGTGTACATGTATATGTGTCTGTTTTGGACCGGATTGTATCAGAACATCCTTTTTTCCCTTATATAATTAGTTATTTTTTAACACTTGTCTCACATTTTCCAGCCACTGGACTTTCTTTATGAATTAGGCTTGCTACCTTCCTTTATTTTTTGCTGGTTAATCTGAAAAGTAAATCTATCCTTAGGCTTGAATATTTGATTTAATATTTGCATTTGAGGAGGAGCGTCTTCAATACAGACTTGACCTTAACTATTTTGAAAGTCAGAATCTGCATATCAATGTAATACCTGTCTTGGCAGCTTAAATAACATAGCCTTAACTCTCTGAGGTTATTTTCTTTAAAACATGATATATGTGGAAAAAATAAAATGGAAAATCCTCATAGCTTTATGTAGAATATAATTCTATGTCATTTCACTAATATTTGATTTGTAATTTTATCTTCACTTAATGAAATTATATTATATTACAAAGATCTGCTCCAAAGTTACTGATGGACAATACTCTTCCCTCCCAAATTAAAATAACCCTCCAGCATTGAAAGGAAAAAGGACATAAGAGCATCCATTTTGAATTATATGCAACTATGGAAGTTATATACTTGATATGTATATTACATTTCACAAGTTCATTTGCAGGAATAGGCCCAGAAAGCTATTCTAGCTGAAATAGATCAACACACTAGGTGGATCAGCTCATGCAAGGCAAAGATATGTATATTCCTACTTCAGAAAATATTCATTAAGTCCTTTTATGCATAAAAGCCCAATTCATACATTAAACCTAACAATAGTGGAACAGAATAGAATACTTTATTTGGCCAGGTATGATTAGATACACAAGGAATTTGTCTCCAATGCAGAAGCTTTCGGTGTACGTGCAAAATAACAGAGTAATAATAATCATAATACTGTAATACCAACAAGAGAAGGTAGTAGAAAAGATGAGAAGGGTAATAGTAATACAACCATTCTTTGTTGTGCCTTTTTAATGATGGTTCTAATGTTAGGTGTCCATTTCAAATCCTGGGAGATTATAGAACCCCAAAACTTGAAGGACTCTACTGTTGATACTGTGTGCTCTAGTATAGTAAGAGGTGGTAGAATAGGACAGCTCCTCCTAAAATTCATGTCATCTCTACAGTTTTAAGTGTGTTCAGCTCCAAATTGTTCCAGTTGCAGGGCCAGTTGTTCAACCTCTGTCTATATGAAGACTCATTACCATCTTGAATGAGACCAATGATTGTTGTGTCATCTGAAAACTTCAGTATTTTAACAGAGCGAGCCTTTGAGATGAAGGCATTGGTACAGCGAGAAAGGAGTAATAGAGAACACACAGCCCTGAGGGGCACCTATGCTAATTGCTCAGGTATTCGATGTGATTTCCCTAGCTTCAGCTGTTGCTTTCTGTCTGTCAAAAAGTTTATAATCCACCTACAAGTATGGACAGGCACAACTAGTTGAATCAGCTTGGAGTGAAGAATTTCTGGAATGATAGTTTTGAATGCCAAGCTGAAGTCTACAAAAAGGATCCCTGCATAAGTCCCTGGGGATTCAAGATGTTGCAAGATAGTACCTTATTGGCAGCATGAGCTGCCAATCTATTTGCATGGCAGGCAAACTACAAGGGGTCTAACAGTAGGTTCATGATGATTCTCAGCTGAGGCCAGCACTAACTTTTCAAAGGTTTTCAAATCTACAGATTTCAGAGCAACCAGATGGATGGTTTCTTGGGAGCCGGGATGACAGTAGAGCATTTGAAGCAAAAAGGAACATGGGAGTCAGTTGATCAGCACAGACTTTCAAGCAGGAAGGAGTTACTCCATCTGAGCCTGGTGCTTTTCCACTCACATCTTTTTTTTAGGATCACTAGTGGGGGGAGGCCCAGAGGGATGGAGATAGGTAAAGGAGATTTGGCTATTGTTGGTGTATTTGAGATGGGGAGGGTAGCGATAGTTGACAGCGATCTCCTCTCAAACCTACAACAGAACACATTCAGGTCATCTGCCAGGTCCTGATTTTTCTCCAGGAAGGGAGGGAGATCTACTGTAGCCAATGATATTCTTCAGGCTTTTCCACACATTTGCTGGTTCCTTTGCTGACAACTGATTCCTCAGCTTTTCAGAGTATCTTCTCTTTGCTGCCCTGATCTTCCTTGTTAATATATTCCTGGCCTGATTGTACAGCATTGTGTCTCCATTCCTATAGGCATGACGTAAGCTGCTTGAGCTTAGCTGTGAACCAAGTTTTATTATTACTGTATATGCCAAAACTCTTGGTCGGTACACATGTCCTCACAAAAACAGATATCACAGTATCAGTGAGTTCATCCAAGTCTGCTGAAGCAGCTTCAAAAATACTCCAGTCTGTGCAGTTGAGGCAAGCCTGTAACTCCAACTCTGCCTCCTCAGTCCAAGACTATTAACCTGTATGAAAGAAATCTCCACCACTAAGTATAATTTCTCCTCTGACATACTGCCATTTTAAATGTTGGACACTACTGGAAGGCAAATAAACATTGTTAAGTTTTAAGCACATTGTCATTAAGCAAATCTGGCTTTCCCCATTGACTTTGCATGACAGAAGCTGGCTGGGAATGTTGCAAATGATGATGATCACACGACCCTGGGACACTGCAACCCTCATAAATACATGCTGGTTGCCAAGAGCCCAGTACAGTAGTTAGAATGCAGTACTGCAGGCTACTTCTGCTGACTGCCAGCTGCCAGCAGTTCTGCAGTTCAGTTCTCATCGGCTCAAGGTTGACTCAGCCTTCTGTCTTTCCAAGGTCAGTAAAATCAGGACCCAGATTGTTGGGGGCAATACGCTGACTCTGTAACCCGCTTAGAGAGGGCTGTAAAGCACTGTGAAGTGGTATATAAGTCTAAGTGCTCAGTGCCATTGCTCCCCAAATTTTGATCACCTGACCATGGGGATGCTGCAACAGTCATAAGTGCAAGATTCACCTGTAAGTCATTTTTTTCAGTGCCATTGTAACTTTGAGCAGTCACTAAACAAATGGTTGTTAGTTGAGGACTACACCTGTAGGGGACCAAAAATATAATTATATCTACAGGTATTATGTAAAAATATTTTTTGTAATTTGTTTGATTCTTGCCTATTTATATTGAATGGTTTATTACTGTTAACCTAGAAACAATAAAAAAAACAGAGATCATACTAAATAATGGCAACGCTAGCTTCAGCACAAAAAGATTTTTTTATGTGTGTGTGATTTGGATCTCCTTGCTGCTGAACAAAATGTAAATTAACGTCTATTCCAATTCCTAGTATTGTGCCCAGTTATTAGCAAATGCCTAATGTGAGCTGATAAATTTGGAGCAAGGTACATCATTTTACTGATTATTTAATGAGAATCTGGTTTCTTTCTTTCTTTCTTTCTTTCTTTCTTTCTTTCTTTCTTTCTTTCTTTCTTTCTTTCTTTCTTTCTTTCCCTTTCCTGTGGCTTGGCTTGCATGAATAGTCTGAAGTTCTTTGCTCTGCAGGCACCTTTCTGCTGTACACCTGTTCCCTGTTTGTAGCATACTGTTAATCAGGATTGTTTAAATTACCTAGCTTTTTCTGCTTCCCTGGTTTAATTCAAAACTCTATTTTCCTCTCTCATTTTGATAGTATTGGCAGAAAGCATTTTCACATTTTACATTCAGCAAATCATTCTGTGGATTAATTTGAGAAGCTTAAGGACAAATGATTTGAAAAATATGTATACTAGAGTTCTACTTCAACTTTTGACTTTGTCTTTGAACACGCTGTGTAGGTAATTAAATATTTGCCTTGGGGAATTATTTACAATTAATTAAAATCACCAACTTTTGATGCATTCCCATTTTACAGATTATTAAACTTTGATCAGATGTTAACTGCCCAGGTTTCCCATACATCCCACAAAGATTGTATTTGGCAGCCTTTTGAAGCTGTTACTTTCAAGCTATTCTTTAGTTCATTGCTTAGTGCTAGATAAACTTTAATAAACATGGATTTATGGAAGTTACTCCAAGTTTCAGTATGGATGTGATCCAGCTGGAGATAAGATAGCATTAAGGCTGATGTTTTGAAAGAACGGCTTTTATTGCATAGATTGCATACTATTACTATAGCTACCATAGTTATGGAGTCTATTATTTAATAAATTATATACATTAGGAATGGCAACTTGGTCTTCTCCAGGTATTTTACATTTCAGCTTCATCATTTCTTGCCATTAGCTTGGGTAACTGGAATGGAACTCCAAGTCTTTATGTTAGGAAAAACCATGAGATATATGGAGACGGATAAGTTTCAAAAGGAGGAAAGTCAATCTGAGATACCCATTTACTGTGAGACCCCCATCTTCTCCACAGTGTATAGTTTCTCTTAAAGTAGAGGAACAGTAGAGGGATTTTGCATTTTTTTAGACAAAAGTACACAGAAGCTGGGATAAGAGGATTCAGATTTAGCTCCTTCTTTCGATTCCCATCTTCAAGCATAGCTAAAATTCTGTTAAGGTTTTTGCGTGTTGAGCTGATCAAGCAAGGACTAGTACGCATCCAGTGCCAGATGCTGAATTTGGAGGAGTTTGTTCTGCATATTTCTTTACGTACCTAGACTGTTATTCCTGGACTGTGAAGTTTTATTTGTGAAGTTTACTCAGTGGTTCATTTGTGGAGAGCAAAGGCCAAGCCTCCTTTTCTAAACTGCCTATTCCTAGAAATGACAGGATTTTTTTTCCATGTGGTGGGGAAAAAAGGTAAATTGTAGCATAAGCATGGAATAGAGACCTTTCTCCGCCTCTTGTTTATTTAGAATTGGAAAAATAACATGTCAGAAGTCTTTACCTGTTGTGCCTGAAATGAGTTCCAGGGAAGGAAAAGGAGAGCATGGTGGCTTCCTCCTTTAAGGAGACATCTGAATGTTGACAAGACCACCCAGGTCACAATGCTGAATTATTGTCCCGGCATCCCGGGACATTCAAAATGTTCCATCTCTTTCTATGGGGGGGGTGAGTTTTTACCCCCCGTGGATAGGGCTCGCAACTTGATTCACGGCTTACTCTAGAAGATCACATAGTAGCCGTGACTAGGGGGGGGGTTTCGCTCAGGTTTGCCTGGTGCGTCAGTTGCGGCCCTATCTGGACCGGGATGCCCTGTGTACGGTCACTCATGCGCTTGTGACCTCTCGTCTGGACTACTGCAATGCTGTTTACATGGGGCTTCCCTTGAAGACCACTCGGAGGCTCCAACTGGTACAGAATGCGGCCGCGAGAGTTGTCTTGGGAGTTTCCCGGTACTCCCATGTTACACCTTTGCTCCGCGAGCTGCATTGGCTACCAGTTGTCTTCCGGGTGAGGTTCAAGGTCTTGGTGATGGTTTTTAAGTCCTTACATGGCATGGGTCCGGAATACCTCAGGGACCACCTGCTGCCGGCGTCGACTCCCCTCCACCCTGTGCGTTCCCACAGAGAGGGCCTCCTCAGGGTGCCTCCAGTCAGAGAATGCCGGCTGGTGGCCCCCAGGGGGAGGGCCTTCTCTGTGGGCGCCCCGGCTTTATGGAACCAACTGCAGGTTGAGCTCCGGATGGCACCGGATCTTTGCTCCTTCCGGCGCGGGTTAAGGACCCATTTATTCGAACAAGCTGGCCTGGCCTGATGGGGGAACGTTAGGGTTTTAATGGGTTTTATATTCTGATTGTTTTAATTGGGCAATTATTTAATCCTTTTTTTAACTTTTGTATTTCTATTTATATGCCCTGTTCACCGCCCTGAGTCCTTCGGGAGAAGGGCGGTATAAAAATTCAATAAATAATAATAATAATAATTTTTGTCCAGAGTGAATTGTTCCAAAATACAAGGGTCTGTAGGTTACATTTTATTTTCCATGTAAAACTCAGTTCATTCTATTATTAGGGAAAGAGTTATTTGTGAAATCACCAAGACTACACCATCTCTGCCTCGGCAATCCTAGGATCAAGTACCATTTTTGTTATCTGCGTAATCCTTATTTTGAGTTTTTGCTTAATCACGAGATGTTTCAGAATTTCGGGATAATGAATATGATTGTAAATTCTATTAAAGTGAAATGGATGATGAAGAATATAATCTAAGTGTGTTTACAAATTTGTTTGTGGTTTGTATATTAAAAATACAAAACTTGTATTCATTAATGTAATATCATATCAATCAATCAAACATTTTGAAAATTATTTTAAATACCTTTAAAGCAATGAGGGTTCATAAAAAGTGCTCAGAATATCTATAGAGAAACAATGTCATTTTTACTTGTTTTATTTTTCTGTAGAATCCCCAGCTATAAAAGAGCATAATCCAGTGCCTCATGCAACCTGTGAAGAAGATCAAGCTGATGGTATGTCTTCTAAAATCTTTCACAAAATCATAATGAATAATTTGATGGGATCACTGGTTCTTTTCATTAATAAAATCAATTAGCTTCTTCACTTCTTAAATCACATATTTCATACATGGCTAAGAGCAACACCCCAAAACCTCAGTAATCAATTTCGGTGGTGTAATCTCTAATTTTGTTCTGATCAATATCATATTTATTAGAAATGAAGATGAGTTTTTCTCCCTAAATGTGATTTAAGAATGGGGTCATCTTACATGCTTTGAGAATACAGAAAGTGAACAGGAGACAGTTGAAAGGCAACTAACAAGAGGGCAGTTGAAAACAAGTGACTGAAATGAAGCTGAGCAAAAGAAGAGAAGACACTGCTATTATCATAGGTCCATAGGGACAGAGACAATTTCCCTTCCTTCTCTTTGTTACCCTTTGTCATTAGATTCCCAGGCCACAGAAATACTCCTTAACAGATAGGGAGGGTATTTACTACAGACACTCAACTTCTCAATACAGATGGAAACGAAATGAGAATGAAGCTAGCACGCTAACTGAATAAGGCTGAAACTCCTGTGCAAAACTTATCCGAGAGTAAAAGATACCGAATTCTGTGAGATTTGCTCTACAGTAAGATTGGGGAGGGTCCCTTGTGTTTGCAGCCCAGCACAAAGAAGGCTTCTATCAGCCACCAAAGAGGCCAAGCCTATAGATGCCTTAGAGAAAGTGTACTAAATGGTACTTAGGACACAATAAGGATGCATAAAGAAAGCTCAGGACCGTATAGATTGGAAACATGCGGAAAAGGCCTTCATCCTGCAGTGGACAGACAATGGCTAAAATGATGATGTTGATGACAGTGGCGTAGCGTGGGGGGTGCAGGGGGGGCCAGCCGCACCGGGCGCAACATCTGGGGGGGCGCGCTCGGCGACGAATTCCTAATTTGCATTTAGAGGTGCAGATTGGCACACGCAACTTTCCTTTTCAATCTGGATCCTAGTTTTTGGTCTTGGGGCTTTGCATGAAGGGTGACGGTCCTTTGCTGTTCCCGCTTGGAGCACTTTAGCATTGCTCGGCGGCGCCCCAGTCGCCCCCTCCCCGCAGCGCTTCAGCGGAGGAGTTAAGCGCAGAGTTTTTGCGCCTAGAGAGGAGAAAGGGGGGCTGGGAATCCAGCTTCCTGCCCCTCCATCTCCCCTTCCTGGTCTCTCAACGCCTCTTACGCCAGGGCTGCGGAGGTTCCCCTGGCGGGGGAGGGGCGCCAGGTGGGCAAGGAGGCTCCGAGAGGGGGAGGGCAATCAGGAGGGGGGAATCCCCGGGGGGGGAAGGGGAGGAGGGATTCCTGTGGCGGGGGAGGGGCGCCAGGTGGGCAAGGACGCCGCGAGAGGGGGAGGGAATAGGAGGGGCGGGAAGGGGAGGAGGGATTCCTGGGAGAGCCAGGTGGGTTTCCCCCAGTTGCGCCCCCTCCCCTTCCGAGTCTCCGCCTTTCCTCGCGAGTTTTTCTGCTCCGTGGGAAGCGCTGCGCCTTCGCTTCTCCTCCTCCTGGGTTGCGGCTTCCACGAACGGCTCTCCGATCCCCTTCAGATCCTTCCCCCAAGACCCCCTCCTGCCCCGCAGCCCCACCTCTTGGCGCAGCCCGGCTCCCCGCCTGGGAGATCCTGGTGTTTCCCGGAAGGTTGGGCACCCCCGTTCCCATGTTCGGAGGAAATAAAATAATTTTAGGTCAAGTGACAGGTCTGGGAGCTCTAATTGCCTCCACTTCTCTGAGATCGTTCTCAAAACAACTCAAATGCAACTGATTGATGTTGAAAGGACAGTGGGAGATCCAGGGAAGAAAGGAGGAATTTGTTTTATGACTTTTACAAGCAAAATGTTAGAACTGGATTTCCCACTTCTGTACCCACATGGCTTTTCAGTACCGTATTCTCTTGGAGGAAAAAATAAACCCAGGAGTTTCTCTTGTTGACTATCAGAGTGGGGCAGTTGACAGATACAGAAATGAGCAGGCACTGTGTAACTTACTGTAAATAAGAAGCTGTTTGAGGCTTTATAGAAGTAAAATAGAATATAGATTATTAACAAAGTGCTTTGACATTTTAACTTTGCTGTTGGTTCACCTGTTAACTACTTTGCCTCTCTATCTACCAAGTAGATTAAGGTCAAATTGGTTGTAAATAGAAGTAGAACTTCATAAATTTTGGGCCTACTTCGTAAGGGAAGGAAAGTAATATTGCTCCAATATATTTATGAATATTCAAGTGGAGGGGAATAATATATGTAAATCTGGTTTTGTCTTATTGATGCACATATTTTCCTTCTATTTGAATGTTCTGTATATCCTCCGCTGCGCCGCCCGCCTCCTGGCACGGCCTCGGGTCCCGGCGCTTCTGCCGCACGTGAGGGAGGGGATGCCGGACCTTCCCCCTTTTCCCGGAGGAGGCGTGGGTGGGGGGTGCGGCGGATGCCCAGGATGCAGGGCTCCCTGCGGCAGACTTGAGTGCTAAAATCCACGGGTTAGGGGGCGCAAATTACTTGCCTTGCCCCGGGTGCTGACAACCCACGCTACGCCACTGGTTGATGATGATGATGATGATGATGATGAAACATGCATGAGCCCAGATAGCTTCTCCTCCCCTCTCTGAAGTACAATAGTTTGTATGTGAAATATTTCTGTGCAGGTGGGGAATGAAATGATTTTGCAAGCCATTAATTTGCAGACAATTCATTTTATGCAATAGTCATTAATTCAATTCACTAGCATGATGACGTTACCTAGTTTGGGTAATGAAACATCTGCAAGAAAACAGTCAAGCTCAGAGATCATCCTTTCAACTCTGAGCTACAAATAGTCTTCTTTTTCAGGATCAATTAACACCATTTTTTTCCACCAGCCCTGCCTTTCTAGAGAAGGGCATGTGGCATGTATTTGTTTCTCTCTGTCCTGAATCTGGGTAAAAAAGAACAATAGCACTGGAGATATCCTAGTCCCTCTTTACGACTCTGTGACAGACACACATACTCATTTATTGAATTAATTTCAGTTCCCTTAGTTATCAGAGTAGGAACTGGGCAGTGTGCGGACATTTTGCATCTTTCTGTCTATCTTCCTGTATGGCTGTCTTAAATAGAAGAACAATTTGCTTTCAGTGAAATAAGGTGGCCTTTTTATCGCTAAAAATTTCTTAAATTAAAAATGCACATTAGTATCATACTGACGTCATTTTCCATTCTTTAATACAATAGGACTGCAAGATGATTTCTCCTCAGAAGTTGAAATGAATACTCAGGCAGATTCTCAGATCTCTTACATGGAAGCTGAAGGTAGTCTTTGTTCAAAAGAAGGGGAGAAATGTTCAAAATAGTCAATCACTTATTTATAAAATCCATACCATTTGAAAAATTATTTTTAATTATGACTAGTATTTAAATATAGATTTGGGGAACAAATGTCTTCTTTAGATTCTAGGTTGGGACCCTGAACAAGGAATAATTATTGTATATTCCAGAGAATTTCTACTACTAAAATAGTTTTATGGAAATATGGATTATTCCCATTGATGTGTCTGTTAAATCCTGTTAAGTTTTACTGAGTAGTCCAACCATCTTTTCTACACACCTACTGTATTCTGTTTATTTTGCATTTAATAGAAATTTAGATGTTTTGTACTGAATGTTTCTCAGCCCAAATAATCAGTGGATTTGAACTACTTACATTAAATTCTCCAACTGGGCAAGCTGTTTATTGACATGTGAGTTCCATAAAGAGCTAACCTCAAGTCCTATACACAGAAAACTGTGTGTAGATAACCATTTCCTGAAACTGAGTTTTATGGACCAATTCAAGATGTAAGCAGTCTTTAGTTGGATTCACTAAAGCAATATGCTACCTAGTAAAACTCTTATTACCATGTGGTGTACTATTTGAGGAAAGTGTTGTAAACTATACTAATGGTATCTCCTGACCACTATTCTGTATAATCTCCCCTAACACCTCTTTTCAGATACTTTGATAACTCAGGAGGAGACAATAAAGGAAGAGAAACCTCAAGGTCCTGAAGTAGATAAAAGTAATCAAGAGAGCAAAGGACAAGATAAAGGTAAGATAGTGTGTAAATGTAAGACAGCAAACTTGATGTGAATTACATTTCTCCTTTGGTTGATAGGCATGTAAAGCATGACTTCCTTCTTTCCTTCCTTCCTTCCTTCCTTCCTTCCTTCCTTCCTTCCTTCCTTCCTTCCTTCCTTCCTTCCTTCCTTCCTTCCTTCCTTCCTTCCTTCTGCAAAAAACAGGACAATAAGGATTTTTTTAAAAAAGGTTTTCTGAGATGGATTCAAAATTATTTTGGGAAAATAAATAGTATTTTAATTAGAAGAGTAGGGTATTTGCTAAGCTCTTGTAATGTATTAAGGACCCGGTTGACAATTCCACTATGAGGACTTTCTGTTTTGCTTTTTTAAGTTCATTTGCATGCAATACATGTGTCTAGCTTATGCCCAGTGGTTCTATGCAATTGTTGTTTGTCATCAAATGGACATTCCCTAATTGTAAAGCATTTACTGTTAATAACAAGGACTTCCTTTTATACAGAGATTAAATAATTTAAAATAAAAATTAGCCATGGTCTTTACTGAAATTCCAGGTCATTGCTAATTATAGCTATGTAACAATGAATTTACAGAGAGGATGGTTTAATTGCAAACCCATATTCGTAATATTGACACTTTTCTGCATTGGAAACTTAAGTTATAGCACTTACCTTCTTCATTGCGCATATCCAGCTTCACAACATTTTCATTTTTTTTATTGCATTGCAAATCCAAGTTGAGACTAATCACACCTTCTTTATTCTGCATGATGTTAATGGTATCAGAGTTGTGTTTCATTACTGACAGTGATAATAGAATTGATATAATCCTTCCTGCAAATCCAGGTAAATGGTGTTATTCTTTTTCTTTTTTTTGCAGAGCTAGCTTAGGGAATGCAAACTCATTCAAGTTGCAAATGCCAAAACCATTATGCTAATTTCCTCTGCACAGAAATTATTTACATTTTATTTTATGCCTCATCAGAAGCAAGGCAAATCAAATGTACTTTCATTATTTGTACCTTTCCTTCTAACACTTTTCTGTCCCTTACAGCTTGCATTTAACACCCAGTGGGGGCATTATATTTCACCATCTGTTGTATCTAAGATTCAGATATGGAGTATTTGAAAAGCTAATGTCCAATCCTCCCTTCAACAGATAGCTAGATTGGTTGGTTGATTGATTAGTTCGTTGATTTTCTTGGCATCTTCTCTTTATAAAAATTAGAGACTGCTTTCAAATGAAAAACTGATGTTTGGGTCCCCTTTATCTGCAATATATAATTTAGGGTTCTCTTGCTCAAGCATCTCATATTTAGCAATGGATGCCTTATGATTTTAGGCTATTGTGTTCTATTCCAGTAGGATTTAAGTTCTATTGCTTATAGCCCTTTATTTCAGATTTCTGGGATTTGAAACGTGACCATTCTGAATTTTTCAGACTGAACAGAAGAATCCAATTCAGCTAATATACTGTTGCTCCCTGGGTTTTCTCAGCCTGGGAGTTGAGGGACTCTTTCTGTGTGATGGAATGTTTGAACTGGTTTACCTTGCTTAGTAAGAAGTGCCTTTCTGCTTGCCTACCACATCTTTGGATCCAAATAAAAGTTTTGACTCTACACACAGCATGGAGTTGCCCCAGCAAAGCTTGAGAGAGGTTGTAGGGACAGAGACTATCACAAACAACTGTTATTGTATATTATGGATTTGCTTAAATATATCTTAGCAAGAGAATATAGAATATAGAATTCTTTATTGGCCAAGTGTGATTGGACACATAAGGAATTTGTCTCTGGTGCATAAGCTCTCACTGTACATACAAGCAACATGTGATAAATTATGAGCATAACCATAAAATACAATCATTATAAATCATAAGATACAAACTTAGTGATAGCCATAAGATACTAAATAAGCAAACAGCATAAATCATAATAGGATACTAAATAAAGGCAATCAGTATAAATCATGAGAATCAAAGTTATAGTCATAAGAAGCTAAGAATATAGGTAATAGGAAAGATGAGAAGATGAGAAGGATAATGAGTAATACAGCCCTACTAGGTGGTTTGACATCCTAGGACACAGACAGTGTTGTGGGAATTAGCAGAGTGATGGCATAGGGGGAAAACCTGTCTTTGTGTCTGGTTGTTTTGGCATGCAGTGCCCTATAGTGTCGTCTTGAGGGAAGAAGTTGAAACAGTTTATGTCCAGGATGTGAGGGGTCTGTAGATATTTTCACAGCCTTCTTTCTGGCTCGTGCAGTATACAGCTCCTCAATGAAAGGCAGGCTGGTTGCAATTATTTTTTCTGCAGTCCTATCTGTTGAAATCTGTGTCTTGTTAGGTTGCTGTGCCAAACCAGACAGCTATAGAGGTGCAAATGACAGACTCAATAATTCCTTTTTTAGAACTGTATCAGCAGTTCCTTGGGCAATCTGAGCTTTCTGAGTTGGCGCAGGAAGAACATTCTAGTTATGACCACAACAGTATTGGTGAAATGAGTCCCAGAATACATGTGAAATAAATAAATAAATAAATAAAAAACACCACAGATCACTGATTTTATTATTTTTGATGAAGACTCAGAACATAATACTAGATCTTTTCTTATTTATCAAAGATTGTGTCAAGCTGACCCTGTCGATATACCCTGGCTTACATTAGGCACCTCTTTCCAATAGTTGATTCGGCCATCCAGTCTAAGAGGGCCTGCTAAGATTTCTCCTTCCCTGGGAGGTATATAGGACTAGTAGCAGAGCTTTTCTATATCTCATGCTCTGGAACATGCTTTCCATGGAGGTTGTATAACTATCATCCTCTTGGGATTCTACAAGATAGTAAGGTCATTGTATTTTAATTGTGCTGTTAAGGCCTGATTAACTGTGGGTGCCCTCTTGCAACGTACATTTGTTTTTGTTCTGTTCTACCTTGATTGCTTTTTGTTTATTTTTCAAACATGCATGCTTCAGTGTATGCTGCCCAGAGTCTTGTGGGTGGGACACACTACAGATATTACAAATAAATAAACAAAACATAAATATCTCAGATTGTTTTAAGAGGAAAATATTAGCAGGACTACATATTTGAATTACCAGATCTGCTGCAAAAGTTGCTATCAGGACTCTGCATTGTATACTGCTCAAAAAAATAAAGGGAACACTTAAACAATACAATGTACTGTATTTAATAGTAGGATGTCTTATCTTGTGTTCCCTTTATTTTTTTGAGCAGTATATTTAGGCTAACTGAAGTAAGCAATAAATAAACATTGAGAATTGGTGCAATTTTTTATTGTCAAGTTGTGAAGAATTAAACCACCCTTGCTTTGCTAAAAGCACTTGGTTTCATAGAGTTACAGCTGCAGACATTTGTGGGCCTCTGAGGAAGACTTGTCCCCTCTAGCAAATATATTTTTTATTGATGGAGAAGCACGTCTCACTTATCTCCCTTGGATATTTATCTAAGTAGACAGGATTAGGATTTCCCATTTAACACTCAGAGAACACCTTCTCAGTGAGATACTGAAGAGGAAGTCAAGGAATAAATATTGTATAATCTGTGTCATCTGCCCATTTTCACTGAGAGTTACAACAAACTGCATTTTGATTAGCATAAACCCAATATGATTTTTGAACATTAAAATGACTCTTTCCAAGTGAGAAGTTTGTTCCATTATCTGAAACTTTCTAATGGGGTTTAAAATAAAATTAATTTAATATTGGTTGATATCCTATCCTGTTTTCTCTTTGCCTCCAGTGGCACAAACCTCTGGGATGTCTGCCAATCAAATGAACTAATCAAATATCATCCTCCTTCCTTCCCCCCTCCCCTTCCAAACTGATCAGTTAAAGATTTTCTTTGCTACCCACTCACAGGTCTTTTCTCAAAAGCATCAGAGTATTTCAAGACCAAAAATCAAACTCACAAGCCCTTTTCAACACCAGCTGCCTGCAATTAGTGCAGGTTCGCATCCCACCAGGCTCAAGGTTGACTCAGCCTTCCATCCTTCCGAGGTAGGTAAAATGAGGACCCAGATTGTTGGGGGCAATTAAGCTGACTTTGTAATAATGCCGCTGGGGTGTGTGTGAAAGCCCTAATAAGCAGGCATATAGATAGAATGAAGGCTACTGCTAAGCTTGTAAGCCGCCCTGAGTCTTCAGAGAAGGGCGGGATATAAATAGAATTAAAATAAAAATAAATAAAAATATACTCTCCTCATCCCTAACTATTTGTCTATTATGAACATAAGCCATTGGAAAGTAGTGATATGACTGAAAAAGTATCTGATCACATGAACTATAAATAGAACTGCTTATACTATAAGTGAGAGGGAAGTATGCAAGAATGAATATTTGAGTGCATGGTTTGTGAACAAAAACCTGCACAACCCATCTAGGTGTTTCAAAGTTGATCTCTGAATGGGTGGAAAATACCTAAATTGGTTTGGCAGCTATGTTCAGAGACTTCCATCTAAAAGTATTCTAACAAATGGCTCCATAATTAACTAAAAAAAAAAAAGCTACCACAACACTTTGTTAGTCTTTTTTTTTTGAAAGACTGAATGAAAAATACTGCAAATTAATTCTTATGTCTTAAAGAAACATGTACGTAGGACCTTTTCCCATTGCTCACTGATGATTGAATACAACGGAACTTGTGGCTTCCGTTTCTTCTCAATACCCTACCCACTCACCCACCTGGCCTAGTGCTTGACTGAAAACTTGTATTCATTATTTAAGAATATTTTCTTCTAATGAAGTGTTTTGCTTTGAAAAGTGCCTGCTCTGTTTCTTGATTGATGGAGTAAAAAATACTGCTGATTCTAATACACAGATGAATAGCAGTAATATTATATTATAGGTCTGTATTGTATTTCAAACTTTACTAATATTCATAGGTTAGTCTGCAGAGAGGGAAAGAAAAGTGCATGTTTATTCTTTGAAAAATGTTCTTATTCTGGTCTTGTTGAAAATGATTTATCCCCTTGAAAATGAATCTCTGTGCCATTTTTTTTAAATTAACCAAAAAGGAAGCCAAGTAATCCAGTGGGGATGGGAGAAGGTAAGAGATAGAATTCATTTATGTATTAATTATTAATTAAATTTATATGCTGCCAAGAGTCTCTCCAACGATAAAATGGGTGTCATATAAATTTAATAAATAATATCTGTGCTTTAAAACCTAACCAGGTGATAGTAAATGGAGGTATCCATTGATTTATTTGGGGGGCTGCCCATGGAATTATTACGAGTCTTCCCCAACACCAAAATTCAAAAGCATCAGTACTTTTCCTTCTAAAATTTTGACAAAACTCATAAGTGACAGGAGAAGCACTCAGAAACCTCTCATGTTCAAGTGACAGGTAAGATTTAGCTCAGACAGTCTTTCAAGTTTAAATAGAACACATACATTTATTTTATGAAAAGGCAGGAAGAAGCAAACCTAATGTAGAAGAAAAGGCATGGGCATATAAGTAGATGCATGATAGGCATATGGGTATATGTATGCATAGTGTGTCACACAGGGATGGGCAACCTTTCACTGACTGACAGATGTACTTAAGAAAAGAGTAAGATTATGACCATAATGTCACAAAAATATCCAGGAATGGGGCTTTTGGAAAGCTCCATTGGACACAGGGGATGCCTGACATATGTTTGCTTGGTACCTTAAACATAAAAGAAAGCTTATACGTAGCCCTCTAGAATCATGAGTGGGCAACCAGATAGACTGATATATTTTTCTGCCAAAATGAACCATAAATCACACACAGGTTTTAGTGATTTGTCATCAGCAATGCAACTGAATGGGTGGATGATCTGGAGGCTGCAAAGAAAAACATTTAAGATTTACATGTGATTCAGGAGCCGCTAGTTGTTGTTTTTCTCCTGTGCCATACTGGATCAAACAGCCTTATTAATATTTTTTAAAGAGCAAAGAAATTATGCTTGTCCAATAAGGAATGGAAGAAATTATTGAGATGGTAGGAAATAATGGACTTGGATTACCATTGCAGGCTGGGTGAAAAAAAGAGTCATGGAGTCAAAATGGATAGAATAGGAGATAAAAAGAAGGGATACAAAGCAAAAAGGTTTTGTCATTATTATTCTCTATTGCAAAAGGTAAAGACAAAATAGTTTCCTACTCAGGTTAGAAACAGAAGCTTAAAAAGATACACAGCATACTGCCAAACTTCAGATATTCAGTTTTTAGGCAGAAAAGAAAATGAGATGAAATATCTTAAGCTTTTATTGGACATAGTTAAGAATTGTGTTCTAAAAGAAGCAAGGAAATCACTAATTTTAGCAGCAACTGTGCAAAGAGCAAACAAAAGCAGGCTATTACTTGCTTTAAAAAGTAGAATGTAAGATTTAAATTTGATATTTCTCATGAAGTCTAGGTTTGATTTTTGACCAACGCTACTACTGATCTCAGAGCTAGCAACAAGCAGAGAGAATGCAAATTCCTGCCAGGAGCCAAAAGGGCATATTAAAATAACTAACTGAGGACTTAATGGACATTCATTACATTAACAGGAATAAAATGTTCTTTCCAAGTATGCAGTGCAAAGGGCTTTAAGCAATGAGATAAATAAGTGATTCTATGAAAGAAAAATTCTTCATGTTAGAATAGAAATGCTAAATAAGAATGACATGGAATAGACTTGGTCAATGTGCAATTTGGAAAGAAGAGTAGGTGGTGGGTAGATGCACAACACCATCCCTGGTCCTATTTATTTCTCTTATTTTAGTTTGGTTGTAGTCGTCGTTGTCGTCGTCATTGTCATCGTCATCGTCCTCCTCCTCCTCCGAATAATTTAGTTTGAGTCAAGAAGGCAAGTTTCAGTTCCCACATTACATTAGGTAGTTGCTATTTGATGCAATACAACATCTATTTAAGTTTTCTTGGTTCCCTATTGCAATATTTTCTTCATGGGCATTGAAGAATTTATTTTGCTGTCATCAAAATATCACCTTGCTGTTAATTAACTTTGAACACATGAATAGGGCAAAATAGATCAAGCATGAATACACATCCTGAGAGCCCATAATAGAATTTATAATCATTTCAACTGAATCTTTTATTGATTTTCTTTTCTCTTTATAACCATTGCCATTATTTTTGTTGTGTTGTGTGTTATTTCTTTGATTCCAGGAAACACTGTGTTTCTCCATTTTAATTGATGTGATTTTCTTGAAACCTAAAATTGCTTTCAGAAAGAATGAATGGCATATATGCTACTGAGACGGAAATATGTATTTGGTTTCTGTGCAATGTCTATGTAAATTAACCCAAATCACTTGACAATCCTTGAATTGAAACTTTGTAGTTGTTTTTTGACTTTATACAACTCTTCCCATGTGCTTCTTATTCTGATCCAGTTTGTACTGTTTTTGGTATTTTAATTTTGATTTACTCCCTTTCTGATTTATTGCTCTGGGGATTGGTAGAAATCCATTTTACATCTGTGTAAGTGGGTCAATATTCTGCTCCATCAGGGCTTTTTTTAAATAGTTTTTATAATATCTGTAAAAAATAAAGCAAGTTTTATTTTGCAATTTTGTCTAACATATGAAAATGGCCTGAGCAATTTCACTTAATATTACTTGTTGTAAATATCAATTCTGTGAGCAGTATAAAAACAACCCAAATTTCTGTGATGTTATAGTTTGTTTTGCAAATGTCCCCATATAAGCTTTTAAGCATAAACTGTCTTGTTTTCAGAAATGTTATTTTACAAAAGTATGTCTCACAAAATGCTGTGCTGTGTTATTTAAAGTACTTTTCAACCTAACTTACTCCACATGGTTGTTTTGGGGAAAATGGGAGGAGTGTGTATCCTACCTTGAGTTCCTGGAGGGAAGGCAAGGTATGAATCTATATATTCTTATAAATAAAAAATATGTAGTGGATTTGTGACCAGACAAAGATACGTGCTACCAGACTTCATTAAGTGGTGCAATGTACTCTAAAGTAGAGTCTGAACTGGAGGATCCCTCAAATCCTGTTGAAATCTTTTACATCCCTACTTTTTCTTTGATTATTAATTAAGAAGTTGTTTGTATTTACAGCTGGTGCTATAGTAGTAGACTCTATTTTGGGGAGAAAATACACAAAGTAAATTAAGTTATGCCTTTAAAAGGTCAATTATAGTATGATCATACCAAGACAAGAAAGAGGAACTGTCCAATTTTCATCAGTGAACCACAGCTGTACATTTCCTAAAGAATATGTAATGATCATCTGTTGAATTGTTAATAAAAAAGGTACAGGATAAGGATATATCATCTTTTGTGTTTTGTTTCCCCAGATGTTACTGTTCTTCCAAGAGTGGCATTGTTTGCAATAAATATAAGTGACAAGAGCAGGATTTTGTGTCCCGTTCAATAAAATGCTGTAACATTATATCTGTATGACAACTATCTTCCACAGGACAATTTACCGGTTAAGGCTAGTATTTACGAGTTGACTTGATCTTGCCAATTACACTGAAGTCACTGCTGTTTCTGGTAGTTTCAAAAAGGTGCAACATCAATAGCCAGCATTTCTTCTGTACAGCTTTACAGAACAAAGTTTTCAATAATAGTGTTATAGGAGGATGTAGAGGAATCTCTATAATGTCATATCAGCAAGCTTGTGACAGGGGTCAGGTTAGGGTTAGGATCAGAATCAATGCCACAAAACTGTTGTTTTGTCACTGCGGAAGCAATTATTTATTTCTAGATTGACAAAGGTACAGTTATTCAATAATACCATCAAGTGAATTGTACTTTAGTAACCAATTAGTTAGTAACTTCTTGTTGCGCTTGTGCTTGATCTAAGCTATAAGCTGATAGAACAAAATAATGGAGTACATCTTCCTAGAGCATAAAAGATAAAATGTGCTCATTTTTGCTCATTTTTTCTCTGTGCCTTTATATGCATGTTGGGTGAAATTACATGCAAAGAGGAGGTTCTGAATATTAATAAAAAGATGCAGTTTTGAATATTGTTTGTTTTTCTTAGCCTAGAAGAAATGTGTGGGGGTGGGAGTGATTGAGAATAAGAACAGTACAACAGTCTGAGGGGTTTTTTCCCTGTTTTGTCACAATGATTTAATGGAAGTTGCTTTGATAGCAGACAACAAAAAGAAGCACAGAACAGGAAAAATAAAACATTTATCCATGTCAGGGAAGTAGATGCTGTTATATTTGACTGCTTTTTTCACAGACAAAACACAATCCAGTAGCTTTTTGCCCTACTTAACATCATTCATTCTTAACAGAGAAATGTTTTGGCAATTTGAGATTCCTAATGCAATGCAATTTGAGCTATTCGGTATAAGATAGCATTTGTGACAGTTGTCAGTCAGAGATTTAGTAATTCATGTAAGACCCTGAATGGAAAAAAAGAAGCTTAAAAATGGAAATAGTATTCTTAGTATCATGGGCAGCAAACAGAGCTTTTGTCAAAATGACAAAATACATGTTGTGACATTATTGTACAAGCTCTGCACCTTAGTGCTTGCATGCACAATGCAAGCATAAAAGGGGGGGAATTTGTATTACAATTTTATGCTGCATTTTTCATCATTTGATGCCCTTTCTTGCAAATGCCCTTGGTTAGTATTGTTGAGTTAGATTTGTTAATATTTTGTACAGTGTTTGAAGAGTTCTAGTAATACTATTATTTTTAAAATGCAAACTCAGGAAAAAAAATCACAATACTTTTTTATGCCACATAAAAGTTTCTAAACACAAGTCAGACAATTAAATTGTTTAAAGAGTTAATCAATTTTTGCATGAAGACTCCATAATTTAGCAATGTTTTCAACCTTAGCAAGTACAGTGAATAGAAAGAGATTTTTTCTTCCTAATACAACCAAAGTGTTTCTTCCTGAATACAAAATGGAAAATGAATGAATGAATGAATGAATGAATGAATGAATGAATGAATGAATGAATGATCAATCTTTTGGAGATGGAATTGAAACCTCTTATTGCCTTGATATTCTGCTGAGAATACAAATCCTATATTTCAGTGTTTTAACTACCTTTGTTTTCTGTAAGATTAGTATGTAATAGTAGCACAAGGCACCTTATATCCACAGATTTCAAATGCTGGTGAATATACAGTAGTACTTTAAGTCTTTTAAGTTATAAATGTGATTGTGAACAAGGAGTAGGAGATCAATGCATATGACTTACTACTCACTTTATGATAGTTACATTGCAACATAATCTCTACTATTGGTAATATTTATTTGAAGTATTTTATTCATCTCTTTGGTTGAAGAGGCTCTTAGCCACTCCATGCTAAAATCTAAAAAGATTGGGGAGTTGGAAGGGGAAAAGCAGAAAAGAAACAAACTTATTCTTCATTCTTAAAGTAACATAGAAGTATGTCACTTTACTTCTTAAGGAGCTGTCACAAAGAGGAGAGGGTTAACCTATTGTACCTGAAGGCAAGAGAAGAAGCAATGGATGGAAACTAATCAAGGAGAGAAGCAAACTAGAACTAAGGAGAAATTTCCTGACAGTGAGAACAATTAACCAATGGAACCTCTTGCCTCCAGAAGTTGTGGTGCTCCAACACCCAAGTTTTTTAAGAAGAGACTGGACAGTCACTAATCTGGAATGCTATAAGGTCTCTTACCTGAGCAGGGGGTTGGATTAGAACACCTCCAAGATCCCTTCCAGCTCTGTAATTCAGTATTTGTACACATTTGTGAACAGGGGAAGCTGCAGCAGCTTCGCTTTCAGCAGAACTTTGCTCCATGCCTGTCTTTGATGCAGTCAAGGGAAAGGGTTGTTGCCCAAATGTCAGTGGAAGGTAGAATTCAGTGGTTAGAACAAGAAGTCAATTCCCAAAAAGGTCCTTTATCTATCGAAGTTTTCTATTTTCCCACTTCATGAAGCATGCTGAGAATTCTGGGGGCAATTTGTAAGTTCCCAGAAATGTATCTCCCAGAACAAAAATTAATTTGTGGTACTCAGATGTAAGACTATTTTTGCCGTGTGTTTTACAGTAGTACAAATGTCAAGTAAATATTACAAAATAAATTAGTAAATCCTTAATGTGACTTCATCAAATAAAAGAGGAAGATATTTAATACTAGAACACTGAGTTCAACACGTCACTCTGTGCTAGCATGTGCAAAACTCTGTTCCCATGGTTACCATAGTTAAGAAATTTGTCGTTTTTTGTGTACGGTGTGTGAGCAAAATTCAGTTTTTGAAATCCATGATGAGGTCTGAATGGCCCAAAGTGTTCCTTGTTTATGATAAATGTTTCATCATAATAACGCTGAGGTAAAATCATCTGAAGTCTTCAGGATAGGGATTTATTAATAAAATGTCATGTCTGTGTTATATTTTCATACTTCATGTTTGTGTTCTACTGAAAATCCATACAACAACTGTCCATTTGTTACTACCTCATATTTCAGAGATGCAAATTGAGGGAATGACTTGGTTAAGGCTACCTTATGGAGTCATCACACAGTAGCTTCATTTCAGGACTTTAGTCTGCTCTTTCAAAAACTTAAGATATTCCTAAATGCAGACTTTACCAAAGAATGGCTTCCAGGAGATCCATCAGCAAGGCATGTAGTAAGGGATACTCACAATTGCAGTTCCGCAATCATTAGTTCCCTTTTCCTGACTCCCCACTTTTATCAGGTAAGAAGTAAAAGACCTCCGTTCAAATGCTGCACTTTGTGAAACTAGAGACAGTTAGGATCAGCTGCCGCTCCAAGGATAACGTGTAGAAAGTCTTGTAGGCAATTCAAATCATCTAAGCAAGCTCGTAGCAGGAAGTAGCTCATAACCCACAGGTAGCTGGGCCGTAAGACCTGCAGAGCACAAAGGTTAAAACCTGTAATTTGAATTGAGCTTAGAAAACAGTAGTCTACTTGTAGTCTAATGGAGGAGTAGATCATTATTGCCCCTTTTGCCTGTCTCAGCTGGCCCTTTAAAATGTAAACAGTGAGCCTTGCCCTGTTGCCCACCCAGCATTCCTGTAGTAGCACAATCACACACACACACACATATATACATATACATATACATACACACAGAGAGAGAGACACACACACAGACACAGACAGACACAGACACAGACACACACAGAAACACACACACACACACACACACACACACACACACACAATGTTATAACAAAAGATTCTTGCAGAATCTAACATCAGTCTGTGGGAGGACAGTTTTGTATGGAAAGAAAATAAGGCACAAATAGTTCTGTAAGAAAATAAATCAGGAGGAAATCCTTTTGACTATTATCTTGTTAATAATAACATGACATAGCCTCACCCATGTCTTCTAAGTTGCTTTAACCCTTTTTTTTCCTGCCTGTTTGTTTTTGAGCCTGTTATAATCCAAGCTGTCACTTGCATTCTTGAAGGGCTTCCTATTATTTTTGTACAATGTGTGTGTGTGTGTGTTGGGGGGATGATTATTCAATCATGGAGACTCCACCATATGAAATAGTTTCTCTGTACTTAGTTGGCTCATAAAATCTTCTGGGCATAAAGATATGATAATGCCAGTCACTGGAGGCTTGGCCTGAATTCAGGAATGGAATCCAAAGTATCTCTTTTTCTTCTTCTTCTTCTTCTGTTGTGTCATTGATAGTCCTGTAACAAAACCCAGCAGTGTCTTGAAACAATATGAGGTTCAACTTCAAAAGGGCATTAATGATGATATTAATTCATGTGTTTTTTTTAATTGAAAAGTTTTACAATACATTTTATCTTTAACAATCCCCCCCTCCCTCCGCCCACCCCTTCCTAACCCTCCCTAACCCTCCCCCCCCTTCCCCCCTCCCCCCTCCCCAACTTCCCAGAGCTAAATACAAGGTATAAAAGCAAAAAACAATCATAAACAACCATATGCTAACAACAATAAACTATTAAGTCTATCGCACTCTAGCTCATATGAAATGACTACAAGCAATACTAATATCACATAAAAAAAGAAAAGAAAAAAAAACTTATTCAAATGCTAAGTGAAACTTTTTAGTCCCATATTTGTTCTGGATATAATCAATCCACTTTTTCCACTCCATAATATAACGTTGTTGCAAATGATCTTTCAAATAAGCTGAAATCTTTGCCATTTCTGCCAGGTCAGAAACTTTTAGAGTCCATTCTTCTATAGTCGGGAGTTCCTCCTTCTTCCAATATTGACCTACTAAAAGTCTTGCTGCTGTAATTAGGTTCAACATCAACTTGGTGTCCACAACAGTCATATCTGTAATTATGCCCAATAAGAACAATTGCAGACAAAACTTTATCCTTTGCTTAAATATCTTCTGCATATTCCACCAGATTTTAATCCAAAAAGCCTTAACCTTTTTACAGGTCCACCATATATGAAAATACGTTGCATCTTCGCCACCACATCTCCAACATTTAGGTTGATAGTTTGGATACATACTTGCCAGCTTTTTAGGATCTAAATGCCACCTATAAAACATTTTGTAAAAATTCTCTCTTAAGTTTTGAGCTTGTGTAAATTTTACGTTCCTCACCCAAATCTTTTAATTCATGTTCATTAAAGGGGTGGCTTCTCTCAAACTAGGTTTGTTGCAAAACTAATATGCAGGCATTTACTGTATACTCCTTTTAAAAACTATGAACAGCTCCTAGTATTGTTGCTTCTGAAATACAGATTGTATTGATAGGGAAATTGTTGACAAAAATAGGAAAAAGGAAGAGTATAGTTTTTTTCATCTATTTATCTGGAAATGCTGTGCCGGAGAAGGGGTAGTAAACAGATAAAGGATGCTGTGCTTCTCCCACAGCATCCTCAATGGATTTGATCCTGCTATAAATCTGGTTGTATAAATCAACTGACAAGCAAAAAAAAGAAGAATCAAAGTGAGTATTGCTAAACCATAAAACCACTACTGTTTGGGGTATATTTCACTTTAGTGCCTTCAAGGCACTTTTTTACTCTCTTTTTCAGGTTTAGCTGAAATAATGCTGCTCATGTTTCCATCATATTGATTAATGTTATTTTTTTCTTCCTTTGCCTTCATTAGACTTTCAGACACTGAGTAGATTTTTGTGCTTCACTTTTTGCAGATCTATCAATAGTAAAGAATGTGACTTGCTGTACAATGTTTGACAGATAAATACCTGCAACATATGGTTTGGATTCAATTTGTAGATTGTTGTATAATACATTCCCCCCCTCCCCCAAATTGCATCAGTTTCTTAAAATGAGCCTGTCCTCATATGATACTTTCCATTCTGACTGGAACTTACTAATCAAGAACATTGATTTTTTTTCCAGGCCAATACCTTTGAAAGTACTCAGTAAATAATTGGCCTGTGCAAATCATCTGATGAAGTGCTTCGCTTGTAAACAAAATAACTTTCTGGATCTGCTCCTCGATGTTGTGAAACAGCTTTTCAAAGATTCAGTGTAGGTGCTTTTGGGCCTTCCTGAGAATTTCTGGGCATTCCATTCCTCAAAGCAATCCAGAAGAACTTGGGCAAAACATCTCATCCAGTGATTTGTGCTGCCCTAGGAAATAATTATTAATAATTTACAGCTATGTTCATCTCTCCTCTTTCTTCGATCTACAACTGCTATAAAGCCAATGCCTTCTCTATTATTTCCCTAGAAATTTGGGTCATCTTTTTTTGCAAGAGGCTCAATTAAAACAAGAAAATATCAAAAATGGCACTCAGTTGAAAGAGCAAAATACTTTGAAACAGAACAAGTGAACACATTAGACAATATCCATAAACCAAGAGAACAAGATAGACTTTGGACACTAAGAGTTTGAAAGTCCTATTTCTAATCATTTCTTTCTAGTGAAATCCTAGCTTGATACACAAGTAGAAGAAATGTTGCTTTCCATATCTGTTCATAACGGGGGTTTTTTCCCTAGCTTTCGATGTCATAATTAACATGAGGAAATGAGACCAGAAACAGATTGGTAGGCAGTACAGGGGAATAATCTGTCAAACAGTCTGTCCCAACTATCTTGTGGAGCAGGTGTAATTTCTGGATGCTTTTCAAATTTAGCCCATCATAGAAAGCATTACAGTAATCTTGTCTGGATGTTATGGCGTGGATAATTTCTCAAAGAAATATTGAAATCAGCACATCAGCCAAAGTTGCTGAAAGCACATGCCATTTGAGCCTCCACCAGCAAAGCTAGTTAATGCAAGACTTTCAGATGGAAGCCAAGGTCTTAAAGCAGAAAGCGATCTGACCTGAAACAAATTTATTATCACTTCCTCAGCATGGCAAATTGTTTACACTAACATCTCCATCTGTATTTAAATTGTATGGTGCATTCATTTATACAGTGGCACGGTGACTCAGTGGTTAAGATGCTGGGCTCACCGGCTGGAAAGCCGGCAGCCCAGGTTCAAGACACGAGCACCAGCATTCCCGGCCTCACCCCAGCTCCTGCTAACCTAATAGTATGAAAGCATGCAAATGTGAGTAGATAAATAGGTACCACTTCGGTGGGAAGGTAACAATGCTCCATGATGTCATGCTGGCCACATGATCATGGAAATGTTTTCGGACAACACTAACTCAATGGCCTTGGAATGGAGATGAGCACTGCCCCCTGTAATCAGTGATGACTAGCAGAGTAAAATCTGCAGGGATTCCTTTTTTATTAATTTATATCCATCTCTCTAGTCTTGGGATGCACATGGATCCTAAATAAAGAAAAATAAAACTGTCTCTCACCACTATGTTGACAACTCCAAAATTCAGAATGATTTTCATGTAGCTATTATTCGGCACACAGTGTAACCACCAAGGCAAAATGATACATTACTGAAATAATGTGAATTTATCTTTTGCTAAAGTCAGAATTTTTGCTAAAGTCAGCACATTTATGGAGTCTTTACGTAGCTATGTATACTGCTCAAAAAAATAAAGGGAACACTTAACACAATGTACTGTATTTAATAGTAGGATGTCTTATCTTGTGTTCCCTTTATTTTTTTGAGCAGTATATATTCTAGCCTATTTATATTTTAAAAGATTATTGTGTGCTATATAATATTTAATCCTTTTTATTGTTAGCTATGGCAAATATCATCATGTGAAACATAAATATAAAGCATAATTAAGGTAGGAATTAATGAAGATATAACTAAAATACAGAACTTTATGAAATGAGAAAAGAAAGAAAGCATCCATTTTTTGTTGCATCAATTTTAGGTAAATTGGATGAGTGTCATTGTAAGATATGATAAAATTATGAGTGAATGCCCTATACATATCCTCTATTTTTCCTTGTGATAGAATTAACCAGAGAAGGACAGTTTTGAATATCCTGAAACAATTCCTTCAGCTTTGCAATACAGAACACCAATTACGACTTTGTGTGGTGACTGAATGCTTTGGATGCCCAGGAGCTTTCAATTATTGTCTAAAGAGAGTTTACCTATCTTTAAAACTTTTTTTTAAAAAAGGCAAACACTGAGTGCCACATTTCCACACTCTATGCATCCATCTGGATGAATGATTGATAGTTGGAGCAAAGATAGTTAGAGCCTTGGTGGAGCAGTGGGCTAATGCCTCCTTAAGTAACACCAGCTGCCTGCAATTAGTGCAGGTTCACATCCCACCAGGCTCAAGGTTGACTCAGCCTTCCATCCTTCCCAGGTAGGTAAAATGAGGACCCAGATTGTTGGGGGCAATAAGCTGACTTTGTAATAATGCCGCTTGGGGGGGGGGCGAAAGCAGGCATATACATAGAATGAAGGCTATTGCTAAGCACATTGGTTTGTGCTTAAATTGTAAGCCGCCCTGAGTCTTCGGAGAAGGGCGGGATATAAATGGGATTAAAATAAAAAAAAATAAAGATAATGGGCAGAATCTCTCTATTCTACGTGCAGCTCAAGTGAGCTACCATTCAGTTATGATCTTTCTGTATGTTGAGGGTTCATGTCAGCACTATATCTATTCAGAAATATAATTCACTGTTGAAAAGATTTGAGTCTTTGTAGTTAGTTACACAAATGGATTTTAAACCCCAGGGGGACAAAATAAATTTTCTTGCTTTTTCTTGCATTAGATTAAGCCACAAAGAAAAAAAACTGTCCAGAAATGTTATATTACCTTCTTGTTTCACATTACTAAACAAAGCAAAGAAACAAAAAAAGAAATGTGGGGAATATACTGCATATTTAAAAATGTTTCAAAAAAAATTTTTTTGCAGCTACTGCTCATAATCTGCATTTCTTACCCATTTCAAAGAAAACCAGCAGGTTCTCCAGCAAAACAATCTCTTTTTCATACATGAGGATTTTACTCTGCTAGTCATTGCAGACTATAAGGGATGGTGTTCATCTCCATTTCAAGGCCATTGAAGCAGTGCAGTCCAAAGACATTTCTGTGGTCATGTGGCCAGCATGACATCATGAAGCACTGGTATCTTCCCAGCAAAGTGGTACCTATTTATCTACTCGCATTTGCATGCTTTTGAACTGCTAGGTTGGCAGGAGTTGAGGCGAGGACAGGAGCTCATGCTATTGCATGGCACTCAAACCTGAGCTACCAGTTCTCCAGCTGACAAGCTTAGTGCTTTAACCATTGAGCCACTGCGCTGCCCATATATATGAAGAATAGGTAGCTTTATTTAAAGTTCCCTGTACACGAAGGCTAAAGAAGTGGATATCTATTCTCAAAACAACTTTGTGGATGTAATCATCCTTCAGTTTCAGTGAGAGCTCTGAGTCAATTTTAGGCTCAGAAATTATATTTCTGAATGGAAGTGCAGAATATTTAAGATGCAATAAAGGTGCTACCGTGTACTACTATCAGTCAGTGGAACTGGTTACGGATTTCAGTGATGTGGTGATTGCTCTTTACCCACCATTAAATAACACCAAAATGGTCCTTCCTTAACTACTTTGAGAGCCATTTCTGAATTCCAGGACTTAACATTAGAATGTGCATAAATATATGCATAAAATAATACAAGGTGGCCCCTGAACATCTGCAGGTTGAAGGAGATATCCCCTGTATACATTCAGTGTCTGTTCTCTACGTGTCCTATTGTCTGATAGGCCAGCAACTAGTTAAAGTAAAAAATTGTATTTTGGAAAAATGGTTTTTGCTAAGAAGGAACGATTGTTTCCCATCTCTGAGAATCTCAGTCTTTGCCTTCAGTGCTCATTCATTGACCAATAACAATGAAAAGCAAGAAAGTATTCTACTTACAAAAGAGGCTTAAAGAGTGACCTTGTGTTTAGTGTCATAATTTGACCTTTACATGAACTAAAGATTAGATTTTGTTTATAAAAACATGGAATCCAAGGATTAGGACTCATCCAGGGGGACAACTGATTCCTCCTACCTCTCAGATTTTCAGATGTTGGCTATTGTTTTGCAGCATTGGTTCACAATAAAATTGCCAGATGCCTTCCAGAACAGGTCTCCTAAATTTCTCAAGACTTCAACAGCTGCATTTTTAGCAGTAGGCTACTGCATCTCAAAGAAAGCTTATTTCTGGCTGTTCCTCCTCCTTTAACGCATCATTTATAAAGGCACCATCGAATTTTGGATTCCACAAAGAAAAGTGAATTTTCTTTTCAAACAAGCAGACAGTTCTATTGATTGAGGAAAAAAAGTGAGAGTCTTACTATTAAGGCCTTAGGCAATAGAAATTGGGTGTTATGAAAGGACAGCAACTCATTAGCTTATTTGATTTTTTTATTATTATTGTAATTTTACTGCAGGGCACAGAGTGTGACACATGTGAGATTTTCTGCTTCTTGGGGCCACAAATACCTGGTTGTGTTGGGGTGCTTTACTGAATGAATGGGTAGGCTGTTCCTTCTCTTTTTTACAGCATTTCACAGGGAATCTAAAGCAAAATAGTTCTGCAGTGTGCTGTTACACAGGGTTTTTTTCTTCAGTAACTTATAGGGAAAACACAGATGCATTTTGCCAAGCTTATTGAACAAACACCTGGGCCCCTTATTTAAAACTTGATCCAGAGTGTTCACCTGCATTGCCTAATAAAGCCAAAGCTTCTCTTGGGTGGCATGGCATTCATTTCAGCTGAGCTCCATCTGCAGGTCTTTAATATTGCAAATTAAAGGGTGAGGGGAGGGGGACATACTGTCTGAGCTTCAATTCCTGTTTCAGGGTCTCCCCACACACATTGCCTCCAATATCTAATTAAGTCATTTTTAATGAGCAATACTGGCTACTTTTTCGTACAAAATTTGAGACGGATGTTCTTTTGTCATGAGCTGTTTGGATTCCCACCCTGCACCCTCCCACTCCAACTCTACTAAGCTTATTTTGCTAACATTGGGAGCAAGAATGACCTCATTGACCAAAGAATTAGAGGCCCCCTCCTCCCACTGTACTTTTTCACTTGGGCTAGCAGTTCCCTTATCCTTCAACTTGAGTTTTAGTCCCTCTTTTACTGTTCACAAAGCACTACCACTAAGCAGATGGCTAGAGATCCTTTTGGCCTTTCATGATTCCCACCATCTCATCAAGCATGTCTGAGTTGTGACTGGTTAATTAACTTAAGACTTCTCGGCCCTTCTTCCGCCCCCATAGATGTCTCAAAGCCTGAACAATTTTAATAAAGAGCTTGAAAAGTGGCTCTTGGAAATGAAACATATATAAAGGCATGCATGCATACCAATTAGCTGGAGGAGCCAAGCTCCTTTCGCCCATACCATAATATTGTAAAGCTGAAAATGCGTGCATCTGAAAATGCGTGCATCTCTCTATAAGTGTAGTCCACAAAAGCTTATGCTGTGATAAATTTGTTAGCCTAAATTCTTTACTGCTTTGGCTATAACACAGTTCCCCCTCTGGAAATGGCATGTGGATAATAGCTGCTCTGTTTAATTGAGGATTTTTGCAGTCAATTTAAAGCACAGTTCAGTTGCTTCGGAAAAAAATAATAATAATTGATCGCGGGATCATTTCAGCACTGAAGCTCCATTTAGTCATCTCCGAGTAACAGAACCCTGCAAACACAGTGAGCTGTTACATTATTCCAGACACCATTGTGCTTAACTGCCCTCTAGTCCCTTCCATGTCTCCATCTTTGATGCATCTAGATGATGGGCTTCACTTACAGATTAGAGGAGTTGAGAGAAAAGCTTGATTAATTAAAAGGAAAATAAGTTTACATCCTGGTTTGGGTCGGACAGTGAGATAGAAGGAGAAAGACTGCATACAAGATAAGCATTTTTATTCTTAATTTTGTATTCATTATCTATCCTAATAGAGGGAATGATTCCACACACACACACCCCACACACGAAATGATTCTGCAGAAAGCCACTTCAGTGTTGAAGAACAGATTTTATGTGGGAAGTCAGCTATACAGCAGTTGCCCTTGAGGACATGTTTTTTTTCACATAATAGAATTATGTAGCTTTCTATTTTCTACAGACTCGCAAATGAGAGAATTTGTGTGTCTGTAGAAAATAGAAAGCTACATAAGTGTCAGGCTCTAGATTATACTGCTAATTTAGCCACAGTATAGATCAATATTTGTATATCATTACAAATATTAAATGTAAATATATAAAACTGTTAAATATAAAACCAGTATTATGAAAGAAAAACAGCCAGTAAACAACTCCATTTAATCCTTTTGTTTGAAATTAGTAATAAATTAACTATTCCAAATCATTTATTTGATCATATTAAACCTAATTTGCACATCTAGGCAACATTTAAACAATAAACAAAATATTAAAAGAAGAATCTAAAAAAATTACTTTCCCATGAGATTCTTTTCCATTGGTCAGTTGTTTAATTACTACCATCATATTTTTTTCAGACATTATAGTCAAAACACCACATTTAAAGATGCCCCATTACTTTTTAAAGAGACAACTAGTTTGTTTGTTTGTTTTTTCTTAAATGGGAAGTTGTCTAGGTTGTTTGGTTGTAATAAACTCAGTTCGACTACAAAAGAGATTAATATATGTCTTGGAAGATCAGATGGAGTACACAGTTTCTTGCAGCTTTGTAACAACTAAAATTAACATTCCTGAAAAATCTTTGCTCCAAAGTCAATGATTTTTTGGGATATGTAAGAACAGTTGTGGATGGTTGAGTGTTCTTGTTTTGTTGTTCTAATTTGGTTTTTTAAAATTTTTAAATAAAATAGGTAAACATACATTATCCTGTTGTTGCCTCAAAAAAAGAAAAAAATTCTTGCCTAGCCCATAGGATTTATTCACTTATCATGCTATGTTAAACAGATCACCACCATGGTAGATTCCACTGAATTTGTTGTTGTTGTTGTTGTTGTTAGTTGCAAAGTCATGTCCGACCCATCGCGACCCCATGGACTACGTTCCTCCAGGCCTTCCTGTCCTCTACCATCTTCTGGAGTCCATTTAAGCTCACGCCTATTGCTTCAGTGACTCCATCCAGCCACCTCATTCTCTGTCATCCCCTTCTTCTCTTGCCTCAATCTTTCACATCATTAGGCTCTTCTCCAGTGAGTCCTTCCTTCTCATTAGGTGGCCAAAGTATTTGAGTTTCAACTTCAGGATCTGGCCTTCTAAAGACCAGTCAGGGTTGATCTCCTCTAGGACTGACCGGTTTGATCGCCTTGCAGTCCAAGGGACTCGCAGGAGTCTTCTCCAGCACCATAGTTCAAAGGCCTCAATTCTTTGGTGCTCAGCCTTTCTTATGGTCCAGCTTTCACTGCCATACATTGCAACTGGGAAGACCATAGCCTTGACTATAAGCACTTTTGTTGGCAGGGCGATGTGTCTGCTTTTTAGTGTGCTGTCTAGATTTGCCATGGCTTTCCTTCCCAGGAGCAAGCGTCTTTTAATTTCTTGGCTGCAGTCTCCGTCTGCAGTGATCTTGGAGCCCAGGGAAATAAAATCTGTCACTACCTCCATTTCTTCCCCATCTATTTGCCAGGAATTGAGAAGGCCAGATGCCATGATCTTGGTTTTCTTAATTCTCGAATTTAGTGGGACTTTATTCCCAGAAAGTTTGAAATGATTAAACCATTGCAGACAGAGCTTTAACTTGCAATCAACCAGCCTCCTTAGTGTTTGATTCATAAGTAGTCAAAGCAATCAACTGCATGTCACTTGTTTCTATTCTCCTATGTTTAAAAAAATGGGGGGGGAACCTTTTGTATCTTTTTAGGAGAGAGAGGTGGATTATAAAAGGTAAGAGATTGTGCTGTGTACTGTCTGCCATTAATATGCTCTTAAGACAGCTGACAAGGGACGCGGTGGCTCAGTGGGTTAGGATGCTGAGCTTGTCGATCAGATGGTCGGCAGTTTGGCGGGTCGAATCCCGAGTGCCGCATAGCAGAGTGAGCGCCTGTTACTCGTCCCAGCTTCTGCCAACTTAGCAGTTCGAAGGCATGTAAAAAATGCAAGTAGAAAAATAGGGACCACTACGGTGGGAAGGTAACAGCGTTCCGTGCGCCTTTGGCGTCTAGTCATGCCGGCCACATGACCACGGAGACGTCCTCGGACAAGCGCTGGCTCTTTGGCTTTGAAATGGAGATGAGCACCGGCCCCTAGAGTCGGAAACGACTAGCACGCATGTGCGGGGGAACCTTTACCTTTACCTTAAGACAGCTGACAGTTATGGTAGTATTTTTGTATTTTCTTTCTCTATTTCAAAGAAACGTGTAGACATAAAGGGGGGGGGGAAATGCAGTCCTGACAATCTCAATACATTTTTTTAAAAAAAAGATTGAACTGCTTCTATTCAGTTACAACCAAATTGCCTACTGTCTATTAAGAATTCATTTTTGACAACTATCTCGGAAAGATTATATATTTGCTGCTATAGTAATGTAAGACAATAAAATTAGCATATTTTCATATATACTACGTTAAAGTAGCATTGCAGGGTGGCTCATGTGGTCCTACTTGATACAGCTTCATCTGTCTTTTACAATGCTTTTCAGTTGCCTTGGAGCGTCATGCTGCTCATCATCCAGAGTTTCAGCTGTTGTTTTTGTTAGGCTTGCAGGAGATCTTTTTTACCTTCAGATAATTTCCATCTTTCTTATGTACAACACAACAAGCATGCTAGACTTGGCAAACTATTTCTAGACTTTGCTTAGGCTAAAGTTAGACACTATTAGCTTAGTACAATAACCAAAGGATAAACATTAATGCATGCAAGCTGTCTAGAGTAACATAAGCAAATGGGAAGTATCTCTGTGAGATACCATTAAATACAACACATTCCAATTCGGGGGTTTTCCCGCGTAGAACTAAAGGTGTAGGTGCAACGTTTCGATGTAAGTGATCATTTATCCCATTTCCTAGAATCAACGGAGCCAATGCCACCAACAAAGCAGTTTATGCTGAACTTTTTTTGTCCATATAAACTCAAATAAGTATGTTTAAATCTTTTTAGAAGTGTAATACTTGCCAGCTGAAAAATTATATACTGGGTACTTACTGCTACTTACTGCTAAACCACTGGAAAACTCAGCCTGTAAATTTTTAGTTTAAAGAGCAGTAAGAAGCATGCTGTCGTCTGGTACTAATAAGAAGGGATCCTTACAGGTTAAGGAGAAGAAAGTCCATCCAGGTAGTTGTTTTTAGCTCACCAGCTAGCTGAAAATTGCTTATGAATATTTGATTCCAATCTTCCAAAGGAAAAGCTGGGAGATACGGCAACAATAAAGTGGTGGAAAAGTGCAATATATATATAATATATATATATATATATATATATTAGCACCTGAACACAGAACCTCAAAGCAAAAACACTTTTTAGGAGGTTCTGTCAGGAAATCTGTGTGTTTGTAACCTACTCTCTCCTATTACCACTAATAACTGTCCTGCTGCGCTATGAAACATGAGAGTTGATGATGCTGTGAGCATAGCTGAGCACACACACACACACACACACACACACACACGCACCTTGGGTGTTGAGGTAGCAGCAACATCCATTTGGCACTACTGAGCCAAATGTTCTTGAAACTCACTTATGTGGGCACTGAGAGAGCACAGAGCTTTTTAGAAGCATATGTATGAGAACTAGATATTCTCCTAGTACACTGTAGTCTAGCAATCTCCAGAATTAGGCACGCTATTCTGTCAAACTCACAGTAAGAATGTTTAGGTGATAATTGCTCTTGAAGCAGAACTACATTGCCCCTTTAGTTCTTGTCAAGCCAGCAAATATCATTTATCAACAGCAAATATTGTTCTCCAGAGCCAGTCCATGGCATTTGCCTGTTTTTAATGAAAACGGCTGTGAACTGAGCACTGGGCCACCATATTAAGAAGCAGCTATTTAAATTTCCCCTGATGTCATTGACAGAACATCGGTCTATATGCTTATTTTGAGCTGCTAAAGGGCAGAGTCGAAGAAAAATACATAATCCTTCGGCCTGATATGGAAACCATTTGCATTGTGCTCTCAAGGGATGGCCTTTGCTAGCAAACAGCAGCATGTCATCAGCAAACGGGGACACATGATCAAAGCAGCAGAGCTGCAAGAATTGTTCTTTGATGATAAATGACACAAAGTGCTCTTACATGGTCTCACTCAGGGGAATGTAATACTGTGTACAGTAGGAGATCCTTATCACCTGAAGCCTTTATCATTTCATTTGGCAATCTGCAATATCCTTTCATGTTTTGGCTGGGGAGGAGATTCATTAGTCACAGGCAGAAAATTTAGTTGACCAGAAAGAAAATTAACTCAGGCCATTATATGTACTTGAACAAAAAAAAAACTCTCCCGGAAAGGAATGGTTCCCCATGCCCATCCCCAACTCCTGTTTTCTTTCAAGGATAATAGCGACATTTTTTCATTTTATTTTCAGCAATTTTCAGTG